>NC_085138.1:297993277-298593277 GCF_035046485.1 Aedes albopictus
AAAACAAACAGTTGGTTGCCTTGGCCGTTGCCAAGCAAAATCTGAATCATCAAGCAGTGGCACTTTGGGGCACACTGAGGCACAATTCAATACTCAGTGGCACGCTGAAAATAAGGCCGGAACAAATCTCATTTTCTTCTTTTGTCACTTTGCTCGTTGACTGGTCAAGGGGGGGGGATAATAAATAATAAATGTATTTGATGAAAAATTACCCAAGCAATTAGGCAAAATCGTAAAACTCATCGGATTTATTAAGAAATTTTCTCAACAACTCTAATTTCAGTTTAAAACTTTTGAATTTTCGAATAATTTATTTGTTTCCCCCCTCAAAATGCCGAATTCCGACCAAAATTTTCCGAGGGGGGGGGGGGTGACATTAGAGAAAATCGAAATTTGTGTCAGCCTAATTGGCGCAAGTAAAGATGTGCTCAGCGACTCCCCCTTGGTAGTATCAAATGGAGCTGGTTTGGCTCACCGCACGGCATCAAAAATTGGAATATCTTCAAATAACCCCGATATCACCTAGGGTTTGTGTTCCATCAGTAATCTCACGCTCCCAATTTCATCCTATTCGAAAACAAGCGATTACGGCACCGATTGATTCCGTTCTTTTTGTTTTCATGCGTGCTCACTTCTAACAAAAAATACAAAAATAAGAAACAAAACAAACAGTGCTTCATTCCTTTGTTTTTCGTAGGATGAAAATGGGAGCCACATGCTTAATAAGGGAACCATTACCCTATTTCTATAAATTTTCACATGCATCTTCGCCTGGAGTGGAACGGAATCGACAAGAGAAGGACCAATCTTATGTCAAATTTCCATTAAATACTATGGAAGTTTCAAAACAAACACGAATTAAATAAGCCATTTATGTTGCACCCCAATCGGGAATAGAAGAGGATTTTCTGAAAAAGGTGTGAGAGAGAGAGAGCGCGGGGTAAAACGAGTTCAATACACTGATTTCCAGCATCGTGCGGCGGATGACACCCTCCTTATCAGGGAATGAAATTATCAGCAAATTGAGACGAAAAACGGCGTTTTTCGAGCAACCGATTTTTTCTGTTTTTACTTTTCCTGTGAGAAATGTTTATCGGTCGTTGCTGTTTGTCCCCGATCAAAGATAGCCGAAAACTGGAAATCGCTCTTTTCATTTTCGTTATCCAACTTTATCGCCTGCAAAGTTATCGCGATAATTATCAGAAGACAAATAACAAAAATTTGCCGCTAACGGGATTCGAACCTAGACCCTCCACAAAAATGTGTATGAGCGCGCACCATAACCACTCGACCACACAAGCTGCTCGAAAGAAGACAGATATTTTATACATAAAAGCTACAGCCGGTGACGACGGGACTACGGAAAGGCGAACAAAGAGCAGAAAGCAAACCAGTCAACTTTTCATTGCTGATGATAATCGATTTTCGGCGCTGCGGAACGAGCGAAAACACATTCTCGGGAGAAGCCTGGGTCTGAATTTATCGCACGTCTTTTTTCGCCGATAATGCGTGTGGGAGAATTTTCTACTATCGCGATCGTGATCGATATTTTCATTCCCTGCTCCTTATATGAAACTATAGAGATTTTTGCAGTGTGTGTCAAAAATTCATTCGATTCCATCCACTCCGAGCAGAGCTATTGAATTTATTCGCGTTTTATACCTATTTTTTCCACTGTGCGCCGGTTTGGCGTGTTCGATTCGGCTCAGAATAGAAAAAAAAATAGTACCGTAAAATGGGGTATCTTTGATAATGCGGGTAACTTTGATAGTACGACAGGCATGGCATAGTTTATCTTATAACTATGATTCTTCCAACCAGTTAAGAAAAAGGCAAACGTAGATCAAAACTATACATATGAAAGTCCATCTTAGACGTATTTTCATTAAAACCGAGTTTATATTTAACTTTTTGAACAAAAAATAAAAATTGTTGATATTTTTGTCATTTGTCAACCCTTTCAAACAATCTGCTGTACAACTTTGTTTCGACTATTTTTTCAATGAATGGCCACTTATTCTCGGTAGATCCATCATAGTAGATTTCAAATCTGGCCTTGAATCTCTTAACGAAGTGCGTTTTTACAAACTGGGATCAATTTTGTAAATTGGGACATAAATCTCCACATACATTGATAAACGCCTAAAAGTATGCAATGCCCTTGCAATTTCATGTAGATGAATCTGTGTTGCTCAAAATTTGGTAATAAAACATTCAAAAACTACCCAAAATAAGAAAACTTACCATAAATAACATGTAATCATATGTTGATGTACCGTTGAACTTATTTTTTACGAAGATAATATTTTTTATAGCTTAATTCACTGTGTATTTCACTCAGAGCGTTAATGATTAATCATAAATTTAATCATGATTAATGATTAATGATTAAGATTAATCAAAATCATTAATCATAATCACAAAAAACTCATTTAATCAATAATCATTAATCTTAATCACACTGTTTTTGCAATCTAATCATTAATCAGTAATCATAATCATAAGAAAAAAATATAAATCAATCATTAATCATTCATCACCAAAAATGATTCATCGTATAAAATATATGATCCAATTTAAATTGGTTCAAATGCTGTTCTAAATAATATAATTTATGATTCTTTTTTGAAAAATCTCCCGGACAGAGTTACCTTTTACTTTTGAAACTTCAAAAACATGTTAAACAATAAATATACTTTAATCATTTCCTTTTTTGTGATTGATTAATCATGATTTTTAATCAATGAGTCATTTTTAATCATTAATCATAATCAATAATCACAGATAAAACCAATTTTAATCATTAATCATAATCTTTAATCATCCTAAAAATCGAATTAATCATTAATCATAATCAATAATCACCAAAATTGGATTTTTAATCATCAATGATTAATCATGATTAAATTTTTTGTTAATCATGAACGCTCTGATTTCACTCAGTACTCCACAAACTCATTTTTATATGAAGAATTTAACAAAAAAAAACGATGTTTTGCTAAAAAAATTCTATCTCATATATTTCACAAGGCTTCTCTAATCATGTTCATACTCCTAAGATTTCAATCCGTGATTATTTTTTAGGATTTGATGTGTTTTACATGGCACTATCAAAGTTACCCCAAAATGAAAATCTGATGCTCGCTCATATAGAAAACTAAAAGTCACCCAAAAAATTTAAAATTGTTCGATCTTTCAATTGCAATTGATAACTGATACCCCAGTACTTGTTTTAAAAATATAAAATGAGGGGAAATACTGTTACTTGGAAAAATATTAAGAAAATTCACTGGAAAACTATCAAAGTTACCCCATTTTACGGTAGTTGATACCCTAAGGAACAACTTTGTAGAAGACCATATCATGATAAAAGTTAATTTAGTTGCTGTTTTAGCTAACGAAAGCTGGATGAGGACTTCTGCCCCGTTTACTCTCGGTTGTTACATGCAGCACGTGTTTGCCGTTCGAAACACAGGCGCCACATCATAGGCAGCTATGTGATTCTTCATTGTCTCCATACCCGTCCACGTGCGTGAACAATTAAAAGACGGACAACATAGCCGCCTAGGATGTATCCCGCATCGGATTGTAAAATTACAAGTTGTCTGCACTATGGAGCTTGCTTACAATTTTGCGAGCAAGAGATTCTTTTACGTAAAATCGAATGAAATAAAATAGAAATTTATACGTTCTAATATTTACGTCAAGTGTAGTTTTCAGAATTTCTTTCTGTGTAGGTTTGCAGTGTTGGTTGTGTGTAGTGGTGAATGTAATGGTTGCTGTTAAACGATGTAACCCAATGAAATAAGGTATGCACGAACTTTTCTATCACCTCGAAAGTGTCCCGTCACGTTCGCAGTTACCCCTGCCAGCATGTTCTTCGTTTATGATGCGTTCACCATCAGTCCGACCATTATTACCGTTCCAAATATTCTAGCAGTAATATCCAGTCATTCAAATAGCAGACAAATTGGCATGACAGTCCGTCACCTTGACGTAATTCCCGGCGAGATCCTAAAGAACTAAACAGATCGCTCGAAACCCTTACGCAATACTCGCTTTGATCAGTCTAGTGAGCTTCACGAGATAGGCCGTTCTCGTCCACGATATTACATAGCTCTGTGCGATCGATACTGCCGTACACGCCGCTGAACTCGATGTACTGATGAAAACTCATTTACTTTGGGTGGAAGATGCCGGAAGATAATCTGGGATAGCATTGTGTAGGCGGCATTCAGAATTGTGGTTAGAGAAGAACCAGCCAAAGGCTGAAAGTCTCTGAAATAAAGACAAATCAATCAATCAGAATTGTGATCGCTCGGACGTTCTCACACTCCAACTTGTCACCTCTCTTGTAGATAGGGCAAATGATTCCTTCCTTCCACTCCTGCAGTAGCTGTTCGGTCTCCTAGATCCGAACTATCAGCCGGTGCAGGCAGGAGGTCAACTTTTCCAGACTCATCTTGATGAGTTCAGCTCTGATATCATCCTTACTAGCTGACTTATTGTTCTTGAGCTGCTGGATAACATCCCTAACTTCCATCAACGTGGACAAAAAGCCAACATGTTGTTACGTTTGTAAATTGTTGTGAACATTTTGTCTGTTTATTTTGTATGTTTTACTAAGGTTTGTACATTTGACCCTGAAATTTAATGTGCATTTGTAGCGCTCCAAAAATTTCAGGAGCGATCCAGTACAAAACGCACAAGCCGTCCCCTAACACGGACATCAAATTGTAGACGGTCTTGTGTTGTTGCCCGAATCTAGAGGCCCCCTTAGGATTAGAAATTCCTAGACCAAAACAAGCTATGAATGCCGCAACAGATGCTGCGAACTAAAAGGCGAACTGCCAAACAAAATACATTTCTAGGATGACTGATGGACCAAGAACAATAATGAAACCTCGTCATACTGGGATTGGACTACGTTATCTATTTGGATAACTGGGCACAATTTGTGTTATGTGTTGCATGTTTGTGTTTTGTGCATTTGTAAGGTTCCATTTTGTTTTCGTATCCAAGTTCACAGACGTGGGGCCCGATGCGGAAAATAAAATGCGCATTTGTAGGGTTCTTTTAGCAGTTGTCTACATTGTGGTAACCATCGGGAGCACAATGCATTTGTAGTGTTTCGCAAAACTTTTTTCCGTTACATTGGCGCCCAACGTGGGGCCTTGCGCATTTATAAGGTTCCAATGTACTATCCGTTACATTGGCGCCCAACTAAAATGCCCACGTTTATGTTATAGTTTATTGTTTCTTTGTTGATCCATCTGGTTTCGGTTAGGTAAACTTAGAGTAGATCAGATATGAGCGTCCGCAACAGTAAAGATAGATGAAGATTAAATGCTTGGTTGATGGCAGTTCTTTGGCCGTTGGTTAATGGCGTTAGATCATACCTTTTGCCAGGATTCGCTGGCGTTATTAGTTTTAAGTTAGCCTGGTGGCAATTAGTGTTAGCCTGGTGGCAATTAGTTTAAGGTTAGCCTGGTGGCAATTTAACTCGCGGTGTTATCTGGTAAGCGTTTGGCTTACGTATTTTAGTTAGTCTGGTGACACCAAATGAAATGATCATCGCTGCCATCAACCGACCACTTGAAAGAATGGTAAATAGGAATGTTTAAGAATTTTTCAAAAATCGCGATTTCGATTCTTGAAAAATTCTTCCGCTGTTGCTGGTGTTGTGTTACGTTTGTAAATTAGTTGTGACGTATGTAAAGTAGTTTTAAGAATTTTCCATGAATTGGAGAATGCAATTCTTGGAAAATTCTTCGATTGTTGCATGGAATGTGTTACGTTTGTAAATTGTTGTGAACATTTTGTCAGTTTATTTTGTATGTTATACTAAGGTTTGTGCATCTGTCCCTGAATTTTAATGTGCATTTGTAGTGCTCCAAACATTTTAGGAGTGATCCAGTACAAAACACACAAGCCGTCCCCTAACACGGACATCAAATTGTAGACGGTCTTGTGTTGTTGCCCAAATCAGGATGCCCCTTTAGGATTAGAAATTCCTAGACCAAAACAAGCTATGAATGCCGCAACAGATGCTGCGAACTAAAAGGCGAACTGCCAGAAAAAATACGATTACAGGATTGACTGATGGACCAAGAACAAAAATGAAACCTCGTCATCCTGGGTTCGGACTTAGTTATCTATTTGGATAACTGGGCACAATTTATGTTATGTGTTGCATGTTTGTGTTTTGTGCATTTGTAATGTTCCATTTTGTTTTTTGTATCTTAGTTCCCAACGTGGGCCCGATACGGAAAATAAAATGTACATTCATAAGGTTCCAATGTTTTCGTTACATTGGCGCCCAACGTGGGGCCCGAACCCACGAGATTTAGCAGCCAGGTTTCGTTCGGATCACAAATGACGAAAGCCGCCTTGGCGGCGTCTTTGCTTTCTTCGGCGGGACCATGTTGCCCATTTAGCGAAGTTATGATATCGATGGCCTCGGATGCACTGGCAGCTCGTTCTAGCCCCAATCTTACCAGATCCGTGCCGTTGAGTTTACCCTCGACCGGATGGCCCTCGCTGAAGGTAAGTCCCAGGCAAACGCCTTTCTCGATTACAGCATTATGATCATCTGCCATAGTCAGGCCATGGAAGAGGGGTACGTAATGTGTTTTGATGAGATGCTCTGTGACGACAAAAAATTCCCGCAACTCCCAGGCCATCATCGCAAAAAACCGGCCTTTCTCTTTTATCTCCCTCTCTTTGGCCCTCAGCGCGATGACCAATTGCTCGGCGTCCAGGCCTTGATCGTTGACTTTCTTCAAGAACGCGCTCCAGTTTGTAGGCTCTTTAGCAATGTATGTCTCGAGAACGGATTTGGATGGGACTGGCTGACCTGGCTTTGTTTCGATATGATTTAGAACTTCCGTCCTCCCCATCGAGTGGTGTTTGTCCGCGTATATAATCGCCCGGCTAGCTCAGTCGGTAGAGCATGAGACTCTTAATCTCAGGGTCGTGGGTTCGAGCCCCACGTTGGGCGCCAATGTAACGAAAACATTGGAACCTTATGAATGTACATTTTATTTTCCGTATCGGGCCCACGTTGGGAACTAAGATACGAAAAACAAAATGGAACATTACAAATGCACAAAACACAAACATGCAACACATAACACAAATTGTGCCCAGTTATCCAAATAGATAACGTAGTCCAATTCCAGTATGACGAGGTTTCATTATTGTTCTTGGTCCATCAGTCATCCTAGAAATGTATTTTGTTTGGCAGTTCGCCTTTTAGTTCGCAGCATCTGTTGCGGCATTCATAGCTTGTTTTGGTCTAGGAATTTCTAATCCTAAGGGGGCCTCTAGATTCGGGCAACAACACAAGACCGTCTACAATTTGATGTCCGTGTTAGGGGACGGCTTGTGCGTTTTGTACTGGATCGCTCCTGAAATTTTTGGAGCGCTACAAATGCACATTAAATTTCAGGGTCAAATGTACAAACCTTAGTAAAACATACAAAATAAACAGACAAAATGTTCACAACAATTTACAAACGTAACACACTCCATGCAACAATCGAAGAATTTTCCATGAATTGGAGAATGCAATCCATGGAAAATTCTTCAAACTACTTTACAACGTATTAACTATATTACAAACGTAACAATGTTGTACTGACGAAGTCATTCCTTCCGCTGCATGGTACTCTTTGTCTGCGCTCCCTGCACCATTCAGGAGTTCATCGTAGTGCTACTTCCCCCCTTCGATTACCTCGTGTCCGTCCGACAATTTGCTCCCGTCCTGCACATTTCGGCTCGCGAGAGCTTATGGTAGAACTTCCATGTTCATTGTGAGCGACACAGCAGTTATACTTGTTCATACTCCGCTTCTTCCAGACGGCGCTATTCCCCCGGAAGAGACGTGTCTGCTGTTTCCGCGTTCTTCGTGTCGTTCGGAAACAGCATGAAGAACGCGGAAACAGCAGACACGTCTCTTCCGTTGAAAAGCGCCGCATGGAAGAAGCGGAGTGTGAACAAAATAGAACTGCTGTGTCGCTCACAATGAACATGTTCTGTCGAGTGCCGTGCTGCAGCATGATCGCCCTCGCTGCGTCGAACCTCCGGCTCCGTTCCACATACCCAACGTTGGTCTCAGCTGCACTGGTGATAGCTGCTGTTATCGTATTCCTGCAGTCCTCGAGACAGGCTTCATCGGCAATGATGTCTCGAGATTCTGCGCATATGCGGTGGCGACATCCGGTTGCTTCAGTCGCTTCAGATTATACCGAGGCGGCCGTCGGTATCGAATATTGTTACTCACGGAGGTACACAAGCAAAATGATAACTGAAAAATAGCTTATTCAGCTAATTTTTATCATATCAAGCTTAAGAGCGATTTCCATCCATTGTACAGTATTATTGTTTGTTGGGTAGTGATAAGAGTCAATATTAGCGTCACGATCGGTCCTGACGCCAATTATGCCGGACAAGTGCCTTCCGTCAATCCGGGCGTGGTCGATTTGGGATTCAGTCTGCTGTGAGGATCTCAAGGTTTATCGATACACTGGAGGCTAGAAGTAGGTACTACGTGTGGCCATGTTTGCCCGTGTAGCTGCCGGCTTAGAATAGCACAAGGGACCACCTGTTCCGGGGGTAAAAGTCCACCAAACTGGTAAGGTGTCAGGCGACCCGTGCTGATGGATGAATGATTGAGGAGGTTTTAAAGATGCTTGATCTTCAACGAAGCCCGTATCGTGGGTATATCACCTTTTTGGGTTGCGTTACGGTGAATTAGCAAACCCAATCCTAGTTACCTAACTGCTTTAACTATAGAACACAATATTTTAGTAATTAAAGGAAAAGTGTTGATATTTATTACATTTCATACCTTGTTGAAAGTGATAGGTCTCGGTTTGATTGTGGCCGAGATGGATTTTGAAGCAAGGGTAATGGGTTAGTATTCCTAATATTTGATAATAGTGATAAAGTAATACGACATGCACTATACAAAGGACACGGGAAATACCACAATACATCAAATAGTGGTCGCAGCGGTTTATGTCCCGAACAGAGAAAAAAATATGCCAAAACAAACTCTTGTTTCTACAGATACATATTTATTTACACAAGATACGAAGGGAGAGTGGTAAAGTTACAATATCGAAGCAAATATTTAAGCACAGAGTTCTATAAACCCAAAGTGAACAGCACATACCGAAACAAACATGTGAAGTACAAAGTCTCCCACTCACCAGCAGGTATTCCAGGACTAGAAAGCATAGGTTACCTTTATTACACTGGCACCAGTAAGCCTAGAGATTCACTATCACCCGAACCCACTCTTCTCTTCCTGAACGTTCAGCAGCGGTAACGTGATGTGTCATGTTGCAAATAAAATGCACACTCACACCGCTTATATGGTAGGACAATATGAGTCCTTCTGCTTTCTTGCTGGCTCGATACGATAGAAACAAGGATGCGCGCGCATAGAAAGTTTCCCGACCACCCTGCCACCCTGAATTTCCCACCACCCGTCCAATGCATAGAAAAGTAGGTAAGCAAAATCGCGACAACTCGTCTGGTGGGTGCTGCAGCAGTGTGCGAGTGTGACATGCAGTTTTCATTCATTTCCACTTTGCTCGTATAGGGGAAAGATGTCAGCAGTTGAACGACTTTCAAGTAAGTATAATATACAAATTAAAACAGCAAAGATAAAATAGGTGATAGCAACAAGTGATATCAATAGCGATAATGCAGAATAATTCTTATATGAGTCATAGTGCCATAGTGTTCATCAATTTTTGTCAGTCATCCCCTAGAATGTGCTCATTGACTGATATGCCCCTAGGGTCAAAAAGCACTCGAAGCTCGAGTGTTGGCAGGATGCTGTTTTGGTGCTCCAAGTTTATCTCTGTGGAATCTTCCAGAGTCTAGCAGCCCATGTGCCCATTCCACTGGCACCGTGTGGGAGTTCTTGCCGTTTGCTCTTTATATTATAGCAATTAATTCCCATGTTTCCCGCGCAATTTCTTCAATTACCGGAGGAACGCTTCCTTCAGAAACGGTATTGGAATTTTAAATTGCTTCGAACGAACTAGGTACTGGCAATAAATTTTCATTTGAAAATTGAGAGCAGCCGTTTTCGCAGTAGGAGATGGTATGGTATACGGATTACCAAACGCATTCTGAATCACGACGGTGTTGGGTCCTATCGCTTAGAATGGGATTGCAATAATGTGAGTGTTTTCTACGGCAATAGTTCTGCAAACGAGAAAGAATCTATACCGCAACATGCTATGCATTGTAAATGGAAGGTGACAAGAAATGACTCGCTACCGGATCCTAGGGGAATGATTGCAAACATATGTAGAGAGAGGAGCATTTAATTACGCAATAAAATTTAATTCGATGTGGCCTTGGGGAGTGTCAGCTATTGTAGTTTCTTGTAAGAAACATATGGCGAGTAATTAATAAACAATCTAAGGCCGTTTTTCTTTTTGATCCAGTTCCAACCTGGGCTGCAAAACGGGTGAGTCGGTCAATCGATGACAAAGACCGCCAGCTAAGAGTTGTGTGCTTAGCTGGTAGTGCAGCCTATACATAAGGTGGCAGTCCCACCACGGTGGATAGGGGACCTTAGGCCAACAATCTACTGTTTCTGAAACCAAAAAATCCGAACATGAAAGATTACGAACGGAAAGAATTGGTCAGCGTTCTGTCAGAGTGGACTACGCGATTTTTCAAGCAGGTAAAGATAAGCTGAGGAATTCGTTAAACCTGAACTTTTCGACGTTATGTTGATGCAGATGTGTCATTACATAAAATAACTTGGAATGTATTAACCCTAGCCCAGCAAGGTGAACTGGCACAACTATCCAATCAAGAGATGAACCAGCCTCGGGCTGAAAATCTCTCTAATAAAGATACCTAACCTAACCTAACTATCCAATGAGGCATGGCGTGGTAACAGATCTAGGAGTATGTGCACAGGACGAGAGACTTCCGGCCCCTGACCTCCAAGAAATTGTGGAGGAAGTTGGCCGGTTGATAAACAACAAAGCGGCTGGAGCAGATCAACTACCAAGCGAGCTTCTAAAATACGGTGGAGAAGCACTGGTGAGAGCACTACACTGGGTCATTACCAAGATTTGGGAGGAGGAAGTATTACCGGATGAATGGATGGAAGGTATCGTGTGTCCCATCTACAAAAAGGGCGACAAGTTGGATTGCGGGAACTACCGCGCGATCACACTACTGAGCGCTGCCTACAAGATACTCTCTCAAATTTTATGCCGCCGACTATCACCGATTGCAAGAGAGTTCATGGGTCAATATCAGGCTGGATTTATGGCTACAACGGACCAGATGTTCGCCATCCGCCAGGTGTTGCAGAAATGCCGCGAATACAACGTGCCCACACATCACTTGTTCGTCGATTTCAAATCGGCGAATGTCACAATCGATCGAGAACAGCTATGGCAGATTATGCACGAATACGGATTCCCGGATAAACTGATACGATTGATCAAGGCGACGATGGATCGAGTGATGTGCGTAGTTCGAGTATCAGGAACACTCGCGAGTCCCTTCGAATCTCGCAGAGGGTTACGGCAAGGTGATGGTCTTTCGTGCTTGCTGTTCAACATTGCTTTAGAGGGTGTAATTAGGAGAGCGGGGATAAACACGAGTGGAACGATTTCCACGAAGTCCGTTCAGCTGCTTGGTTTCGCTGATGATATAGATATTATTGCTCGTAAATTTGAGACGATGGCGGAAACGTACATCCGACTAAAGTGTGAAGCCAGGCGAATCGGATTAGTCATTAACCTTCTTCGGGCATTAAAAAAAAGTTACGAATAATGCATTGGGGTCATTATGACCCAGAAAATCAAACTCTTATAGAATGATGATTTTTTCAGCAATTCAAATGACCAAAGTCTTATTTGATAGATAATTACGTCAAGAATGTGTTGATATGTTGAAATAGAGGTTCCGGGATCATTGGCCACCGGGAATCTGCTACACAGGGCACCATGTCGGACATGTGGGACAGCACTACATTTTGCCAGTAGTTGTGGAATATCTCGCATTCTGGACCACTTAGAAGGATACTGTCTTCGGCAAAGTTGCTCAGAATACTAAGAGCTTTCACATAGCAAACAATTTAGTTCGAGAATCACTCACTGCGTGGCGCTAGTGTTCCTATAAGCTTCCAGTTCAGTCTGAATGTCGTATATCTCGCGTTCTGGACCACCTAGAAGGATACTGTCTTCGGCAAAGTTGCTCAGAAGACTAAGAGCTTTCACATAGGAAAAAATTTAGTTCGAGAATCACTCATTGCGTGGCGCTAGTGTTCCTATAAGCATCCAGTTCAGTCTGAATGTCGTATATCTCGCGTTCTGGATCACCTAGAAGGATACTGTCTTCGGCAAAGTTGCTCAGAAGACTAAGAGCTTTTACATAGGAAATAATTTAGTTCGAGAATCACTCAGTGCGTGGCGCTAGTGTTCCTATAAGCTTCCAGTTCAGTCTGAATGTCGTATATCTCGCATTCTGGACCACTTAGAAGGATACTGTCTTCGGCAAAGTTGCTCAGAATACTAAGAGCTTTCACATAGGAAACAATTTAGTTCGAGAATCACTCACTGTGTGGCGCTAGTGTTCCTATAAGCTTCCAGTTCAGTCTGGATGTCGTATATCTCGCGTTCTAGACCACCTAGAAGGATACTGTCTTCGGCAAAGTTGCTCAGAAGACTAAGAGCTTTCACATAGGAAATAATTTAGTTCGAGAATCACTCACTGCGTGGCGCTAGTGTTCCTATAAGCTTCCAGTTCAGTCTGAACGTCGTATATCTCGCATTCTGGACCTTTTAGAAGGATACTGTCTTCGGCAAAGTTGCTCAGAATACTAAGAGCTTTCACATAGGAAACAATTTAGTTCGAGAATCAATCACTGCGTGGCGCTAGTGTTCCTATAAGCTTCCAGTTCAGTCGGAATGTCGTATATCTCGCGTTCTGGACCACCTAGAAGGATACTGTCTTCGGCAAAGTTGCTCAGAAGACTAAGAGCTTTCACATAGGAAACAATTTAGTTCGAGAATCACTCACTGCGTGACGCTAGTGTTCCTATAAGCTTCCAGTTCAGTCTGAACGTTGTATATCTCGCGTTCTAGGCCACCTAGAAAGATACTGTCTTCGGCAAAGTTGCTCAGAAGACTAAGAGCTTTCACATAGAAAACAATTTAGTTCGAGAATCACTCACTGCGTGGCGCTAGTGTTCCTATAAGCTTCCAGTTCAGTCTGAATGTCGTATATCTCGCGTTCTAGACCACCTAGAAGGATACTGTCTTCGGCAAAGTTGCTCAGAAGACTAAGAGCATTCACATAGGAAATAATTTAGTTCGAGAATCACTCACTGCGTGGCGCTAGTGTTCCTATAAGCTTCCAGTTCAGTCTGAACGTCGTATATCTCGCGTTCTGGACCACCTAGAAGGATACTGTCTTCGGCAAAGTTGCTCAGAAGACTAAGAGCTTTCACATAGGAAACAATTTGGTTCGAGAATCACTCACTGCGTGGCGCTAGTGTTCCTTAAAGCTTCCAGTTCAGTCTGAACGTCGTATATCTCGCGTTCTGGACCACCTAGAAATATACTGTCTTCGGCAAAGTTGCTCAGAAGAGTAAGAGCATTCACATAGATAACAATTTAGTTCGAAAATCACTCACTGCGTGGCGCTAGTGTTCCTACAAGCTTCCAGTTCAGTCTGAACGTCGTATATCTCGCGTTCTGGACCACCTAGAAGGATACTGTCTTCGGCAAAGTTGCTCAGAAGACTAAGAGCTTTTACATAGATAACAATTTAGTTCGAAAACCACTCACTGCATGGCGCTAGTGTTCCTATGAGCTTCCATTTCAGTCTGAACGTCGTATATCTCGCGTTCTGGACCACCTAGAAGGATACTGTCTTCGGCAAAGTTGCTCAGAAGTCTAAGAGCATTCAGATAGTAAACAATTTAGTTCGAGAATCACTCACTGCGTGGCGCTAGTGTATTTAGGAGCTTTCAGTTCAATCTGAACGTCGTATAGCTCGTGTTCTGAACCACTTAGAAGGATACTGCCATTCGGCAAAATTGCTCAGAACAAATAATTTAGTCCAAGAATCACTCACTGCGTGGCGCTAGTGTTCTTAGCAGCTTCCAGTTCAGTCTGAACGTCTTATATCTCACATTTTGAACATCTTAGAAGGATACTGCCTTGCGAAAAGTTACTCGGCAGACTGAGAGCTTTCAAATAGAATACAATTTAGTTCGAGAATCACTCACTGCGTAGCGCTAGTGCTCTTGGTTGCTTCCAGTTTAGTCTGAACGGCGTTTATCTTGTGATCTGGACCACTTAGAAAAGTAACTTGGGAAAAGTTACTCAGAAAATTGAGAGCTTTCACATAGAATACAATTTAGTTCGAGAATCACTCGCTATGTGGCGCTAGTGCTCTTGGGAGATTCCAGTTTAGTCTGAACGTCGTATATCTCGCGATCTGAACCACTTAGAAGGATACTGTCTAGGGAAAAAATGATCGAAAGACTAAGAGCTTCCGCATAGAAAACAATTTAGTTCAAGACGGAATCTACTTCAGGATTGTCTTGTGAAATTTCAGTAGCAATTCCTTTGGAAAGTCATTCGGTAATTTCTTGAGGGTGCCTTCAGCTATTTCAACATTCAAACGTATTTGGAAATTTCTTCTTGAAATATTCTGAATTTTAATTTTTGATGGTCTTCTTGAAAATACCTTGATTTTTGGAAATTCTTAAGGTAAATTCCGATGAGCTTTTCTCCGGCCATGCCATTGTGTTTTTTCATTTTGTGAGGAGTATCTAATTGAATTTACAAAGTAATAACAAACGAAATTCTGTAAGGATTTTCTAAAGGAGTTTCCAATGCTGAAAGAATACTGAAGAAATTTTTAAAAATTCAATTTTGCAAAGAGCTGTCGAAAGAATAACAAAAGTAATTGTCAGCTAAATTTCCAAAGGGATTGCAGATAAAACTTCCAAAGAAAGCCGATATGAACCTGCCTACGGCAGAAAATTCCCGAATAAAGAGATAAAAGAAAACTTCCAGAGAAATTGATAAAGGAAATCCCGTAAGAGTTGCCTGATAAATTTGCACACCTTCTTCAACCAAAGACCACAGACTGTATATAACTTACACTAGACAACGGATTACATGTAAGACTGTAAGATATCCAGTGGCTCAATGAAGAGTTTTCCGTTTGGCGAAAATTTTCTCCCGACCGGGATGGGAATCGAACCCACAATTCGTGGCTTACAATACGCCTAAAAGGCTGGCGTTACTAACAGTACAATCACGAACCCCACAGCTATGCTGTAGGTATTTTCAAATATAATAACTTCAATCAATTTCCAATATTACTGCTGAGAAATTTCCAAAACATTTATCGAACAAAATTTCAAAGAATTGCCGAAAGAAAACCCAAAAAAACTTATATGAAGTTTTGGATCAAATCCACTATATATTGCTAAAGGATTTTCAAAGAATTTGCTGAAGAAATTCCGCCAAAAGGAAATTCGAAATATTTTTGCAGGGTTACTTTTACGGAATTCGCCAAAACGATTTGCAAAAGAAATACTGAATCAGTAAGAATTGACACATATGTTTCCAAAAAAATGTTACAAATATTCCCTAAGTAATAAGCATAGGGTTTTCCAATTGAATTGTAAAAAAAAACAAAAAGAACTTTCAGACAGGATTCCCAAAGAAATTTCCGTAGAAGAAATTTTTTGGAAAAATCCACAAAGCCATTGCCGAAGCATGTGTTACATAAGTTCCTAAAAAATCTTGAAAACTTTCACCAAAGATTTTTTTTTTATCTATTCGTATATTTGGAAGGCTCAAGCGCCACATGGGCATAACTGAGCCGAAATCTTTTGTTATTACATTGATTTTACATTTTTCAATTTATTACTGCCTTAAAACTATGTTAGTTTGGGAAGCCGAAGTACTCGCGGCTGTTTCGAGGTTAAGGATTTAAAATAAAATAAAACAAAATAAAATTGGGAAGGATGGATTTATGGGTTTAAAACAAAATTTTTTGCTTACTTATTCTAAAAACATTGATGGGACAAATTGTCCCTATCTGTAACGGAATCAAAAAGAAAGGACTTTATCGGAAGAAAACGACAAGAAGGGGACAAACGGAAGGCGGGCGACGACAGACAGGAGCGAACAACAAAACCAAAAGGCGGACAACGAAAACAAGGTACATAATACATCAAACTCTGACAACAACACGTTACAAAAGCTGGTATATCAGGTTCATGTATTCCAAATCAAGTCCTGCCAATACTTCTCTAACGGGTTTCTGTTGTTTTCCTCAGACCCGGATAATTTCATGCAGCTCAAATTTGACCTCAGGAATTGCTGCACAGATATCCAAAGTCGTAACTAAAAAAAATCCGAATAAACTGCATGATCCGAGATTAAACAGCTCCAAAGAACACAAGTACCACGTTGTGAGAAAATTTTGAAATAAACTTTCAATGTAAAAGCTTCTTTTCTTCTTGGAAGGTTTTACAAACATAGTAACACAAATACACAACGATTATATCAAGCTTTCAGCTACTAAGAACAATACACCCCAAAAATGTTTAACTAAAATTTGCCGAGTTAAAAGTTTTAGCAAAATATTTGTGAAAATTCAGCAAGGTTTGCTGATTTGTTCAGTCAAATCTACTGATCACCATCAACGTTTTGCTGTACCTCAGCAAATTTTGCCGAAAGTTCAGCGAAAAAGCTTAATCTTTCAGCTCATCAAAATTTGGCTGAAAGCGTCTTGGTGTGTAGCATCACATCATGAAAACTCTTAGTCTTCTGAGCAACTTGGTCGAAGACAGTATCCTTCTAAGTGGTAGAGAGCGCGAGATATACGACGTTCAGACTGAACTGGAAGCTCCTAAGAACACTGGCACCACGCAGTGAGTAATTTTTGAACTATTTTTTTTCCTATGTAAAAGCTCTTAGTCTTCTGAGCAACTTTGCCGAAGACAGTATCTTTCTAAGTGGTCCAGATCACGAGATATTCGGCATGTAGACTGAATTGGAAACTCCTAAGAACAATAGCGCCACGCAGTGAGTGATTCTCAAACTAAATAATTTACTATGTGAAATCTCTTAGTCTTCTGATCAACTTTGCCGAAGACAGTATCCTTCTAGGTGGTCCAGAATACGAGATATACGACGTTCAGACTGAACTGGAAGCACCTAAGAACACTAGCGCCCCGCAGTGAGTGATTCTCGAACTAAATTGTTTTCTATGTAAAAGCTTTTAGTCCTCTGAGTTACTTTGCCGACGACAGTATCCTTCTAAGTGGTTTAGATCACGAGGTATACGACGTTCAGACTGAACTGGAAGCTTATAGGAACACTAGCGCCACGCAGTGAGTGATTCTCGAACTAAATTGTTTCCTATGTGAAAGCTCTTAGTCTTCTGAGTAACTTTGCCGAAGACAGTATCTTTCTAGATGGTCCAGAACGCGAGATACACGAAGTTAAGAGTGAACTGAAAGCTCATAGGAACACTAACGCCATGCGGTCTGAACGACGTTCAGACGTTCAGACTGAACAGGAAGCTCATAGGAACAATAGCACCATGCAGTGAGTGATTCTCGAACTAAATTGTGTTCTATGCGAAAGATTGTATTGTTCTGAGCAACTTTGCCGAAGAAAGTATCCTTCTAAGTGGTTCAGAACACGAGATATACGACATTCAGATTGAACTGAAAGCTCCTAAGAACACTAGCGCCACGCAGTGAGTGATTTTCGAACTAAATTGTTTTCCATGCGAAAGATTTTAGTCTTCTGAGCAACTTTGCCGAAGACAGTATCCTTCTAAGTGGTCCAGAACACGAGATACACGAAGTTAAGAGTGAACTGAAAGCTCATAGGAACACTAACGCCATGCGGTGAATGATTCTCGAACTAAATTGTTTTCTTTGCGAAAGCTCTTAGTCTTCTGAGCAACTTTGCCGAAGACAGTATCCTTCTAGGTGGTCCAGAACGCGAGATATACGACGTTCAGACTGAACTGGAAGCTTATAGGAACACTAGCACCATGCAGTGAGTGATTCTCAAACTAAATTGTTTTCTATGCGAAAGATTTTATTGTTCTGAGCAACTTTGCCGAATGGCATAATCCTTCTAAGTGGTTCAGAACACGAGATATACGACGTTCAGATTGAACTGAAAGTTTCTAAGAACACTAGCGCCACGCAGTGAGTGATTCTCGAACTAAATTGTTTTCCATGCGAAAGATTTTAGTCTTCTGAATGACTTTGCCGAAGACAGTATCCTTCTAAGTGGTCCAGAACACGAGATATACGACGTTCAGACTGAACTGGAAACACCTAAGAATACTAGCGCCACGCAGTGAGTGATTCTCGAACTAAATTGTTTCCTATGTGAAAGCTCTTAGTCTTCTGAGGAACTTTGCCGAAGACAGTATCCTTCTAGATGGTCTAGAACGCGAGATATACGACGTTCATACTGAACTGGAAGCTCATAGGAACACTAGCGCCATGCAGTGAGTGATTTTCGAACTAAATTGTTTCCTATGTGAAAGCTCTTAGTCTTCTGAACAACTTTGCCGAAGACAGTATCCTTCTAGGTGGTCTAGAACGCGAGATATACGACATTCAGACTGAACTGGAAGCTTATAGGAACACTAGCGCCACGCAGTGAGTGATTCTCGAACTAAATTGTTTCCTATGTGAAAGCTCTTAGTCTTCTGAGCAACTTTGCCGAAGACAGTATCCTTATAGGTGGTCCAGAACGCGAGATATACGACATTCAGACTGAACTGGAAGCTTATAGGAACACTAGCGCCACGCACTGAGTGATTCTAGAACTAAATTGTTTCCTATGTGAAAGCTCTTAGTCTTCTGAGCAACTTTGCCGAAGACAGTATCCTTCTAGGTGGTCTAGAACGCGAGATATACGACATTCAGACTGAACTGGAAGCTTATAGGAACACCAGCGCCACGCAGTGAGTGATTCTCGAACTAAATTGTTTCCTATGTGAAAGCTCTTAGTCTTCTGAGCAACTTTGCCGAAGACAGTATCCTTCTAAGTGGTCCAGAACACGAGATATACGACGTTCAGACTGAACTGGAAACACCTAAGAATACTAGCGCCACGCAGTGAGTGATTCTCGAACTAAATGGTTTCCTATGTGAAAGCTCCTAGTCTTCTGAGGAACTTTGCCGAAGACAGTATCCTTCTAGATGGTCTAGAACGCGAGATATACGACATTCATACTGAACTGGAAGCTCATAGGAACACTAGCGCCACGCAGGGAGTGATTTTCGAACTAAATTGTTTCCTATGTGAAAGCTCTTAGTCTTCTGAGCAACTTTGCCGAAGACAGTATCCTTCTAGGTGGTCCAGAACGCGAGATATACGACGTTCAGACTGAACTGGAAGCTTATAGGAACACTAGCGCCACGCAGTGAGTGATTCTCGAACTAAATTATTTCCTATGTGAAAGCTCTTGGTCTTCTGAGCAACTTTGCCGAAGACAGTATCCTTCTAGGTGGTCCTGAACGCGAGATATACGACATTCAGACTGAACTGGAAGCTTATAGGAACACTAGCGCCACGCAGTGAGTGATTTTCGAACTAAATTGTTTCCTATGTGAAAGCTCTTAGTCTTCTGAGCAACTTTGCCGAAGACAGTATCCTTCTAGGTGGTCCAGAACGCGAGATATACGACATTCAGACTGAACTGGAAGCTTATAGGAACCCTAGCGCCACGCAGTGAGTGATTCTCGAACTAAATTATTTCCTATGTGAAATCTCTTAGTCTTCTGAGCAACTTTGCCGAAGACAGTATCCTTCTAGGTGGTCCAGAACGCGAGATATACGACATTCAGACTGAACTGGAAGCTTATAGGAACACTAGCGCCACGCAGTGAGTGATTTTCGAACTAAATTGTTTCCTATGTGAAAGCTCTTAGTCTTCTGAGCAACTTTGCCGAAGACAGTATCCTTCTAGGTGGTCCAGAACGCGAGATATACGACATTCAGACTGAACTGGAAGCTTATAGGAACCCTAGCGCCACGCAGTGAGTGATTCTCGAACTAAATTGTTTCCTATGTGAAAGCTCTTAGTCTTCTGAGCAACTTTGACGAAGATAGTATCCTTCTAGGTGGTTCAGAACGCGAGATATACGACATTCAGACTGAACTGGAAGCTTATAGGAACACCAGCGCCACGCAGTGAGTGATTCTCGAACTAAATTGTTTCCTATGTGAAAGCTCTTAGTATTCTGAGCAACTTTGCCGAAGACAGTATCCTTCTAAGTGGTCCAGAATGCGAGATATTCCACAACTACTGGCAAAATGTAGTGCTGTCCCACATGTCCGACATGGTGCCCTGTGTAGCAGATTCCCGGTGGCCAATGATCCCGGAACCACTATTTCAACATATCAACACATTCTTGACGTAATTATCTATCAAATAAGACTTTGGTCATTTGAATTGGTGAAAAAATCATCATTCTATAAGAGTTTGATTTTCTGGGTCATAATGACCCCAATGCATTATTCGTAACTTTTTTTGTGGCGCCATTTTGGTTTCACCTTAAGAAAATTTTTTTTTTTTCAAAAGACTCGTTTCTGCAAAATATTAAAAGTCAAGAAGTTTCATTACGATAAGTTAACTAACAAAAGAGATATTAATGCTTGAAATCACGTTTTGGGTCATAATGACCCTAATGCACGACGAAGGTTAATGTGTCGAAGACAAAGTACATGTTGCCAAGGGGTCCAGGGAGGAATCACCACGCCCGCAACCCCAAATATATCGACGGTAAAGAAATCGAGGCGGTTGAAGAATTCGTGTACTTGGGCTCACTGACGACAACGACACCAGCAGAGAAATTCAGAGGCACATTGTGGCAGGAAATCGTGGTTACTTTGGACTCCGCAGAACTCTACGATC
The DNA here is from genome assembly GCF_035046485.1 of Aedes albopictus. NCBI lineage: Eukaryota > Metazoa > Arthropoda > Insecta > Diptera > Culicidae > Aedes > Aedes albopictus. The sequence continues at coordinate 298,014,254 of NC_085138.1, forward strand.
GAATAAAGTTCGCCGTAACACGAAGTTAACTATCTACAAAATGCTGATTAGACCGGTCGTCCTCTATGAGCACGAAACGTGGACCCTACGTGCAGAGGATCAACGCGCCCTTGGAGTTTTCAAACGGAAGGTGTTGCGTACCATTACGGCGGAGTGCAGATGGAACACGGGACTTGGAGAAGACGAATTAACCACGAGCTGCATCAGCTGCTGAGAGAACAAACCATCGTCCATACCGCGAAAATCGGGAGGCTACGGTGGGCGGGTCACGTCATCAGAATGTCGGATAGCAACCCGACTAGAATGGTTCTCGAGAGCCATCCGACCGGTACAAGAAGACGTGGAGCGCAGCGAGCTAGGTGGGTCGACCAAGTGGAGGACGATCTGCAGACCCTACGCAGAGTGCGCAACTGGAGACAAACAGCCATGGACCGAGTACAATAGAGACGGCTACAATGTACAGCAGAGGCCACCCCGGCCTTAGCCTGATCGGTAAGTAAAGTATGTAACGGTAAGTAATCCAATGAGGCTATGAGACATGCCGTATGAAGCTTGAGATCCTAGGACTGAGATCCTAGGACTGACTGAGTTGATTTCCTGCTCAGCGCTCACGCCCACGCTTGCGCTCATTAAGTAGGGGGGGGGGGGGACCTATTGATGAGAGGATAATTGTAGCTAGATTCAGAACACGGGGTTTCTATACCATGATCCAATGTTACGCGCCAACCGATGCTGCCGAATTGCAAGACAAAGAGAATTTTTACAGTCAATTGAATGCTGTCGTTTATCAGAACGGTTTTTTGCGCGTGTGACACTTGAAAAGAGATAGAGCAGAGAAGGAACGCCAAAGCCGTAATAGAGCGATCGAAAACACGAGGAGCCAAAGCCCTAGCCCGTCAACGCTATTCGGCTCCCGAGAAGGAAGCGAAGCGCACATGTACGCGGGACAAAAGAGCGTGAGCAGTCCGCGAGTAAACCGCGAATACCGGCGACATTCGTCTCCTCTACGATGGCTCACGTCGCCTTAATGGGACTAAGATGAATGCTACTATGCCCGTGAAGACACGTCTGGACAGTTTTTTGACCTAGCCAACTCTATCCGAAGAAGGCGAGTAAACCGCGAATACCGGCGACATTCGTCTCCTCTACGATGGCTCACGTCGCCTTAATGGGACTATGATGAATGCTACTATGCCCGTGAAGACACGTCTGGACAGTTTTTTGACCTAGCCAACTGACCAGTTGAAACGCTGGTCCGAGCACTTTGGAAACCCTTTTCAAGTGTCCGCCATGCCACCTACACCTCAGCATGATCCGCCAAGAGTTCGACGTACTACCCGTGTCAACACCGAAGCTCCATCATTGCAGGAGATAGAAACAGTCATCCGTAGCATGAAATAGAACACACACTTAATTCAGATTGCCGGGATATCAGCATTTTTTCAAACTTTTGCCGAGATTCGCACAGCCGAGCAATCAGCAAGCAATCATTTTGCCGGGATCTCGGCAATTTTGACAGTTCCTTGCTGATAGTCGGCAATCGTTTTGCTGAGAACCAGCTAACAATCGTCACTTTTTGCTGAGATACCAGATAAAGATTTTGCTGAGCAGACGGCTGTGCGCGATTTTGCCGAGCCCGCAAATCTGTTTTGAGTGTGCAGGGCCCCGGGGGTCGATCGCATATCAACCGAAATGCTCAAAGGTGATCTCGTAGTATCTGCACAACTGCTGCATCAATTATTCTGCAACATATGGAAAACCGAGACATTACCGGTCGACTGAATTCAAGGCGTCTTAGTAAATGTGCTCGAAAATGATCCGAATATTCATAATCATTTAATTACAAATCAATTAAATTCTGTAACCCTGCCTGTATAATTCCCCTATCCTTAGAGTCTACTCATCAAGGTATTGCTGACGAAGTGCAGGGTCCTCGACATGGGAGAATGAACAACGGCGTATCATGTTGTTGCGCATCGTTCTTAAAGTCCTGTGCAAAGTGATCCTTAACCGGATACAGGAGAAAATTGACGCAACTCTCCGGCAGCAGCAAGCAGGACTCCGTGCCGTGTGGACCATATTGTCACGCTCCGTATCATCCTGGAGCAAATCAATGAATTCTCTACCTGGTGTTCATTGATTACGAAAAAGCTTTCGACCGTCTCAATCACGGAAACATGTGGGAAGCCCTCAGGCGCAAGGGTCTTCCCCAGAGAAAATCATCGGCCTCATAGAAGCACCGTACAGAGCATTTTCGTGTAGAGTACTGAACAACGGTGTCTTGTCCGATCCCATCCGGGTCGTTGCTGGAGTGAGGCAAGGATGTATACTATCACAGCTACTGTTCCTCATGGTAATCGACGAGATCCTGGTAGGTGCGATTGACCGTGAACCAAATCGTGGATTGCAGTGGCAGCCCTTTACCATGGAGCACCTAAATGACTTCGAACTGACTGATGACGTTGCTCTCCTAGCTCAACGGCACTCTGATATGCAGAGCAAGCTCGATGATCTTGCCAATAGCTCCTCAGCGGCAGGTCTTACCATCAACGTCAACAAGACCAAATCGTTGGATTCAAGTCATCCAGCTTTACGGTAGCTGGGTAAGCAGTGGAAAATGTTGAAAGCTTCCAATATATTGGTAGGCGATGGTGGCACCAAGATCGACCACCAAGAAAAACAATCAGATTAGTCGACGCACTAAAATCCACCGATTTCAACTCGAACGTGAAATACGCCAGTGCTGTACGCCAGTGAAACCTGGTGTGTATAAACGGAGAACACTCAACGGCTGCAGGTCTTCATCAATAGATGCCTGCGGTATATAATTCGTGCATGGTGGCATCACAATTGGATCTCCAACGTGGAGCTCCATCGTCGATGTCATCAAAAGCCGATAGCGACAAAAATTCGGGAGCGAAAGTGAAGGTAGGTCGATCACACTCTACGCAGGGGCGGGAACGAAGTCTGAAGCTATTGTGCAGACACTTCCACCGCCAATTTAAAACTGTTTTCGACATGATACAGTGTCTTCCCCACTATCCTACTTATGATGTTGACTGAGAAGTAAGCCATACGGTACGTTGTAGGACCAATAGTTGAAACCACTTGGTCTGAGAGACCTGGTTGATTTGTGGATTTTTGGTAAGCCATACATTTTTGGTATTTCTCCGAGACCATGATACCATATGGCGTGCTAAGTTGTTGGAATCAACCAACGACTTTAAAGACCAACTAACGAACTAACCGCTTTGGTTTCAATTCAGTTAATTGCAAGGTCTTTGCCATTCAAAAATTTGTTTGAAAATTTGAAAATGGTCTATAACTTTCAAATATGCAACATTTCTGCTGCGTTCGATCGCAAAACTTACTGCTAGTTATTATGTAAAGAAACCCGCGTTAAAGCATCAAGTTTTAAATCAAACGCAATGAGGTAACAGAGACATTACACGATTGTTACGGAAACCTTGACATTGAATTTTCGTTTCATTTTTCCCACAGATTGTGGTGTGGTGAGTCTAAAGCTAAAATGGGCACCGAGGATCTAAAAATAGCTCACAAGCTCAAACACGCGCCACATGCATACGTCTCTATCAACTCGCTGTATACCGATTGTTGAGCTTTGTTACCCAAACCACGATAGTTTATGAAAACAAGGATGTGACGAACAGTAACTGTAACTGTACATATACACAATGCAGTTGGTTCCATTGCGTCGGCCAGAAATGTGAAATGGTTTTGCTCTACATTGCAACACCTACGCTTTCTTCCGTTGTTACCACCAGTGAGCGATTACAACGTTCCATCCGGCAGATGGTCAAATCCAGATGGGTCACAATAATTGTTGGTGGTTTTATACTGCCTCAGGTAAATGTAAAAATTGTTGATTAATTCGTTTAGTGATTGAATCAAATGATTGTTACTGAAAGTCATCGTGCAACATGTCTTGATAAAACTCCTAAAAACAAATATCTCAAATAATTACACTAGTCTACAGCATTTTTGAACTCGGTAAGCTGATGATCGTTTTTGGTGTAGAATCATGCCCTGAGTTCGAAAACGTGAAGGAAAAAAATTACAGTAGAGCGGAATTTTTTTCGACTTTTCATACAAGGTTGATGATTTAAAATCGATTTTTGTTCTATTTTTAAGCAAAGTCGCTCACTTCACACATCTTATTCTCCGTAATCAATGCTCCAATTGAGCTGTAACTTTTACTGTAACTCGCCTACATATGATATGTCAAATAAACGTTGAGAAAGAATTTTTAAATTGTTTTTTTTTCTTATTGAAAAAAATACATTTCTTCATATATTTTTGGAAATTTAGCTAAAATTTAAGAAGATCGTCCCTAATACTCACCAATACCTTGAATTTATTCAATCTAACAGAAAACCTGCATTTATATGATCGAATGGTACTATATTTCGAATGGTACTATATTCAGCTCTTAATTTATGGAAAAAGATATTAAATTGGTTGAACCAAACGCAAGATATTTGAATTTTGATTAAATCCATATTTCAAAAAGTTGTAAAACTCAATATTGAGCTAAAACTCAAAAACTGCTCTACCTAAAATTTTTTGAAGCACGGTTTCGAAATCAGCGCTAAATTGGGCTTCAAAAAGAAGTTCAGAAGTTTAGAAGTTCACGACTTTCATTTTATTTTGTAAACTAGTGGTATTTCTGACGGCTTTCTTAAAAAGACACATTCTTCAATATTTTTTTATAATTTAGCTTGACAGTAAGACTTTAAACATACAATCACTTTTCGAAATAATATGACCTTTTTTTTCGTGATTTTGAGAAATTGTAATTCAAAGTAGTTTTCGGTTCATTCGTCACTTTGTTGTAGCAAAGTTTAATGCTAATGAACGCCCATCGCCAGAGTTTGTGAGGGTGAGCTTTCGTCATCCAAATTGATCCCACAAATAACCCCTAGGAGTATCCAACGGATCTTGAACACACCACATCGACTAGGCTGTACGTGCGTGAAAGCGATAAAAAAAGGTCATAGAAAGTGCCTGATGGCCTGTGGAGGATTGTAGGTACGTATGAACGAACGGACTTACGTAGACGTGTATATTTACGATTCTGTGCGCCGTACATGAGATGAATGTTACTGACTAACGCCCTCCGGTCGACGACGGCGGGCGGTTCGGTACCAGCTTCTCTTGCAGATGGCAATGGCCGTCGTGTGCCACGATCCGGAGACGAAGGAAAATATATTTATGGACCCGCTAGGAGGGTAGCCACAAAACCACCGAATGTGATGATGTGGTTGTAGTCACTACATAACTTTCTGATTGTGTCAAACGTTACACGGTGAGGAGGGGGTTTGTGTTCTCGTAAAACGGTTACGACCCAATGGTTGAGAAAACGTTTTGCAAATGATTGCCTGCAAGTCCAAATGATTAGCACCGAGCAGGTTTCGTCCTGTGACCATCTAGCAGGAACTGTGAAACCGTGTTGATTGCGCCATGTAGGAAATCTGGTGGTTCAATGTTCAGGAACATGCCGCCCACTTATTCCTCTTTAATTAAAAAACTTGGTCTCTGAAGATGAAGCTTTTGCCAACAAATGAATAGATGTGCGTTTCCAATCTGATATTTGGTGTACTTTTTGGAACGAAATTCATGTCTTAGCATACAAATTTAAAATAAACATCAAATTTGTTGGAGCGTTCACACATCCCCGAAAATATTACCCGTAATCCTTCCTGTACGCTTATTTCACACTGTAACATAATTCTTCTGGGAAGAAATTACATCAAAATTGTGAGACTAAATTATGCTCCTAGACAGCATCCCCATCCGACAATCAACTGTTTCACTTAAAACCTCTCAGACATTCGTCTTCTGGGTCTTAACGTCACAACAGTATATAGCCTTCCAGTAGGTACCTGTATCTTCACCTTTAGTGGCGATGGTTCATAAGAAATTTCCCCCTCAAGGGAAATATATAGCTCCATCTCAACCCCCACCCAACAAAACGCCCATCCACCGAATACCCACATCAAGTTCATGTAAAATTACTGCCAAGGGAAAAATGTTGTGCTACTTTTTTCGTGCTCTCGAAAAGATGGTTCTCGTTCTCATTTGCTTCTGGATGAGGCGAGATCGTTTGGTTGGCGCTGCCGCCGCTGCTGCTTGAGCCTTCCCCAGACGACGTAAAATTCGCTAGAGGAGAGGTGACAGCAATATGTTCACTGAGCTCCCCAGTCGCACAAATTGTTGAGTAACAGAAGTAGGTTCTTGCTACCTCGCAGAGCCATGACCGCAATATTCAGGGTTAAGCAAGCGAAAACAAACATTTTGGTTGAAATTTTTGGTGATTGCCTGCAGTGGCACTCAAATACGTTCAATCAATTGAATCGTTTAGCAGTGTTGAGATAATTCCAAATTTTTAGATTGCACGCTAAACTGGGTCAAAATCCAAATGTTCGTAAATGTTGGTGACCAAAAACCAATTTCTCCAAATATTCGTATAAGGAAATTATTTAAGGAATTACTTCGAGAATCCTTCATTTTTTAAAGTGCGGAACTCTTCTCCAGTTAGCCTAGTAATTAAGGCTATGGATCGCCAATCCGAAGACGGCGGATTCGATTTCCGTTCTGGTCGGGAAAATTTTCTCGACTCCCTGGGCATTGTGTATCATTGTACTTGCCTCACAATATATAAATTCATGCAATGGCAGGCAAAGGAAGCCCTTCAATTAACAACTGTGGAAGTGCTCAAAGAACACTAAGTTGGAGCGAGGCAGGCCAAGTTCCAGTGGGGACGTAGAGCCATAAAGAAGAACAAGAAAAACTCTTCTGAATATATCATGCATACTTGGAAGGATCTCTTAAAAAATTCTACAAACAATACTTCCCCTGGTAATTCTTACACAGATACCTATCCACTTATCCGCGAGCGGTAATGGCGATGGCGGGCTTGTCCAACCGGTTCGGTTTTTGACGTTTCATGGGGGAAAGTCAAAACAGTTTCATTCTCCTCCTCACCCCTTCACCCACTGTTTGATGGCGCCAACCGATTGCGATCCCCACGAAACGTCAAAATTCGAATCGGTTTTTTATGCCCGCCGCCGCCATTACCGATCGCGGATAAGTGGATTCTCAAAAACATAGGGTGTCCCAGAAAGTATGGGCACAACTTGGTATAACGAAAATACAATCATTTTCCAAACAAACGACAATTTTTATATTTTTCTATTTTTATTCAAAGTATTTTCATTTATACCTGTGAAGAGTTTATACATTAAAATGGTTTTTGTATACAGAATATTTAAAATGAAAAACAACTTTAAAAACTTCTGCACAAACTACTTGTTTACGATTTTGCCAAATTCCCAAATTCGAAACATTTTTTTCGATTTTTTTTTTGCATGATATATTCGAAAACATGTTTCCTTAGATGGTTGATTTGATTTTTTTAAATATATTTTTCCTGTGCGTACGGGTATTTTAAAGTTTTGAGAAAATTGAGAAATTCGTCTTTTCTCTTTTTGGATAAGACATGCCCACAGACATTCGAGTTTTAAAACATGGTTTAACGAGAATAAAAATAATTTAATCTATACTTTATAAAGCTAGAGCATTTATTTTATTTATAGGGAAATTAAATTGCAATTTCATGCATGCTGTGGGTGTTTGAATTTATTTTTCAGGTTCAAAAATATATGTTTTCAATTCGAACTAAGGGTTGTATAATAGATACGCATGTAGAAATACACGGATATATTTTTTGAAATTTTTAAACGATGTTTGTTAAACGATGTCATTAAAAATATAGCAATTTGTGAAGAAGCTTTAAAAGGTATTTTAGGGAATGCTCCACCACATCCAAACGAAGTGTAAAATGCAATTTTTAATAACTGTCATTCGATATTAATATATTAAGGCAGGATATGTGTAAAAATAGAGTTTGTTTATGCATCCATTCCCAAATTGCAGAGCTGCAAAGTTGTGCCCATACTTTCTGGGACACCCTATATTCTTACAAGGTTTCATTTATAAGTATTTCTCCAAGAATGTGTTTGCGGAATTCTTTTAGAAACGCTTCAGCAATACGTGCAAAGACTAGAATTTCTTCCAACGATGTTGGAAAGGTTAACCCGAAAGTTACTCCCGCTATTATTTCCCCTAAAAAATAGGATTTTTTTCCAGGGCTTTCATCGAGAATTTGTTTCATCAGGAATTGTTCCAGAAATTCTTTCAAAAGATACTCCTACAACTTAACAATAGAAAAAAAAAATGCTTCAGGAATTTCTCCAACGAATCCTCTAGATCTTTTTACAGGGATTTTTTTTATCTATATTAACGAGACTGCCAACCCGGGTAACCTCATTTCAGGATTCACTTCACTTCCCTTCCGAAGGGAGAACTCACAGTTTGTTAGTTTTTCATGAGTGGGATTCTGTAATGGGCTTGGTACTCTTAGGAACGATAACGGCTGTTTTACTTCTAACGCAACAGAAACTTTGAATCTGATGATGCAAGTACACTTCCCAGGATCTCTGCCGGTATCAAGTGAAGAAGCGACTTCTCGGTATATTCAAACTGGGCCTGAAATGACCAGGTTGAGAATATTTGAGGAAGCTAATGGAATTGCAAAAAGTACTGGGCGACAAATGACCAGGACAGATATGCAAGATCTAGCAAGTCGCATTTTTACTCAAGCAAGAGTTGAATGGGCTATAGATTCTTTTGAACCATATAAATCACCGGGCACAGATGAAATTCGTCCAATAATGATTCAGCAAAGCAAAAACATATTGAAATGTTTAAAGCCAGTTTAAGGTTGAATTATATTCCCAAAAGCTGGCGACAAATTCATGTTGTATTCATTCCTAAAGCCAATAAAAAAGATAAAATGAATCCAAAATCTTTTAGGCCAATTAGTCTTTCGTCATTCATGCTGAAAGTGATGGAAAAAATCATAGATTACTACATCAAATCAAAATATTTAGTAACGATTCCACACGAGTGATACGATTTTCACGAAGTCCGTTCAGCTGCTTGGTTTCGCTGATGATATTGACATTATTGCTCGTAAATTTGAGACGATGGCGGAAACGTACATCCGACTAAAGAGTGAAACCAGGCGAATCGGATTAGTCATTAATGTGTCGAAGACAAAGTACATGATGGCAAAGGGCTCCAGGGAGGAATCACCGCGCTCGCCACCCCGAATTTATATCGACGGTGATGAAATCGAGGCGGTTGAAGAATTCATGTACTTGGGTTCACTGGTGACCGCCGACAACGACACCAGCAGAGAAATTCAGAGGCGCATTGTGGCAGGAAATCGTGCTTTGGACTCCGCAAAACTCTACGATCGAATAAAGTTCGCCGTAACACGAAGTTAACCATCTACAAAACGCTGATTAGACCGGTCCTCCTCTATGGGCACGAAACATGGACCCTACATGCAGAGGACCAACGCGCCCTTGGAGTTTTCGAACGGAAGGTGCTGCGTACCATCTACGGCGGAGTGCAGATGGAAGACGGGACTTGGAGAAGGCGAATGAACCACGAGCTGCATCAGCTGCTGGGAGAACCAACCATCATCCATACCGCGAAAATCGGAAGGCTACGGTGGGCGGGTCACGTCATCAGGATGTCGGATAGCAACCCGACTAAAATGGTTCTCGAGAGTCATCCGACCGGTACAAGAAGACGTGGAGCGCAGCGAGCTAGGTGGGTCGACCAAGTGGAGGACGATCTGCGGACCCTACGCAGAGTGCGGAACTGGAGACAAACAGCCACACGGTGTGTTGAAACAGGATTATTTTCGCACTTTCATGAACCTAAAATATTTTTTCATTATAAGTTAGCCTTAGCTATATATATAATGATTCTGGAGGTTAAAAAATCTTTCATCGGGGAAAATTAAAATTAAATTCGATTTTAGTAGTTTACCACTTTTCCCATATGATGTGGTATTACGCAAATCTGATGAACCTAAACTCCGCAAGAAAAAGTCCCCCTTCTATTAATAAATTTGGAACCATTTAGTGAGAAACGAATGTAAAAGTCTTTACAACGAGTTTAAGTTTGTTTGGCATTCGTTTCATGTGCCCAGCCCACTACAGTCTGCCGAAAGTCATAAATCATAGAAGTCTACATTTCTACCATTTGTCCGACACATAGATATTTGCAATGGAGGTAAACAAATACTTCCCATTTGTGCGGCTCATACATTTGAGGAAGCGCCATACACCTGTGACTCATACCATTTGCAGCTCATATCATTCATGTGCTAGTTTGCCTGAAATGGCGGTTATTTGTGGCACATACTTTGCATGTCAAACCGCATCCACATGGATATTTGCCAAAAAGTATGAGTCGACTATACTGAGCGCACATGACTTATTTGTAAAAGTTCTGATCTGTTGAGGACTTTTGTCCATACATAATATTAAAATTATGATACCTTAGGGTTAAGTGGGCTGTTGAGTCTCAAACAACAAAAAGTTGACGCAAAATACATAAGATTGGCGTTGTCATATTATGTTAATGCATTCAAAAATGATTATTCAACATTTGGTTTAAAATAAGGCACACCGGGCCAAGTTAAAACGGGTGGGGTAAGAAGAAACAGCAGGTTAACGTGATATTATCTAGTCATGATAAGCAATTTGAATGCCATAACATTTTTTTTAATCAAACAATCATTTGGACAAGAATAATTATAGAAATTGTATTGAAATATTTTTCAAAACATCACATGTTTTTATTAAGAATTTACCGAATGCAACGCATGCTTAATATACAGTGTATCAAACAATTGTCCGTACAGCAAATTTTTTATCAAAATATTTTCTCCATCAAATGTTTATAACTTTTTTATACGTCAATCAAAACTGCTGAAATTTTGACCAATCATGAATCATATATTACTGCTCTATTGGTAAAATTTTGAGCGAGATCGAATAAGTTTTCTGAAAGTTATAGAGCTTTTAGTAAAACTTATAAGATTTTTGAACACATTTTTAGAACATTATATATCAATATGTAGTAGATGAAACTTTTTTAATCTTTTTTGTGTTACAGCGTATACCTAAGGCTTTCATATGCAGCTTCATTTGAGGTTTTATATTCACTACAAAAAATATGAAAAATTTGCTTATGCAGTTGACGGTATTTAAAAAATCACCATATTTTGAACATATAATCTGCCAAACGTTTTCTACCAATAAAAGTGCATTAACTGAACGAAAAATGCATAGGACCTACTCTTCATATGTTGTCTAGTAGGTCCTGTATAAAAATATAACATTAAGAGAGTTTAAAAAAGTTGAAAACACTTGGCACTTTTATTGATCAAAATATGATAAATTTCCTAATAATACTCTGAATATATACAGATTTTTTATATTTTTTGTAGTGAATATAAACCTCAAACGAAGCTGCATATGAAAGCCTTAGGTATAAGCTGTAACACAAAAAAAGATTGAAAAAGTTTCATCGACTACATATTGAGATATAATGTTTTAAAAATGTGTTCAAAAATCCTAAAAGTTTTACTAAAAGTTCTATAACTTTCTGAAAATTTATTCGAACTCGCTCAAAATTTTACCAATGGAGCTGCAATATATGGTTTATGATTGGTCAAAATTTCAGCGTTTTTGATTGACGTATAAAAAAGTTATAAACATTTGAATGAAAAATCATTATGACCAAAAAATTGCTGTACGGACAATTGTTTGATACACTGTATGTCAATGTGAATGACATCTTCCTCTCTCCTCTTCTTGGCGTAACGTCCTCCTGGGACAAAGCCTGCTTCTCAGCTTAGTGTTCTATGAGCACTTCCACAGTTATTAACTGAGAGCTTCCACTGCCAATGACCATTTTGCATGTGTATATCGTGTGGCAGGCACGAAGATACTCTATGCCCAAGGAAGTCAAGGAAATTTCCTTTACGAAAAGATCCTGGACCGACCGGGAATCGAACCCGTCACCCTCAGCATGGTCATGCTGAATACCCGTGCGTTTACCGCCTCGGCTATATGGGCTATATGTGAATGACATCTTATATGTAGTATAAGCCTAGAATATATTGGAAACATATCAATTTGCAAGTAATCTGATGAATTTCAATAATGGTAGTCTCGTGCAGTGTTTTTTTTTCTATCTTCGTCTGGGTTATCTGTAGTTTTATTTTATAAGACACTTTGGTCTTGATAAAAATTTCATGCAGTTTAATGGTTTTAATGTTATGACTGCATAAAATAAAATTTCTTTTCCCAAGTAAAATCCCTTCATTTTTGCAAAGTGAGTTTGACAACAGATTTAGTATGGGAAGAAATGTAATAAAAACGAATTAAAAAGTCACCCGTACACTCGATACCTTCCAACCATATTCTATGTGTTATAACTATTTAGGAATCAAAATCTATCCAATGATTCCTAAATGAAGCATAAAATAACTAATAAATGTTCTTAGATAGTTGTATTGAAACCTCAAATTGCGTCAATCTTGCCTCATTTTACACATCACTGTTGTTATTTTTTTTTTCAAATATATTTTATGACATTCCCAGAACATTCATGTCTTCTTAATATTGTTCTACATTTTCAATTTTCATTTTGTCTGTAGATTTAGTTAAATTTGTTCTCAGCATAAACAAGAATGAACATATCTAAAATTAAGTAAAAAAGAAAATAAAGCTAAGGACTCTTCCTTCTAATTGCACTACGATTTTGCATAATTTCATAGATGCGTATTTCGACCTCAACTGTTAGGTCATCTTCAGTGTCTCGTACTTAATCCGATATTCTGTTTACGTACATGTATTCCGCTAACATGCCCAGGTTCATCATCATCAAATCTAAAACTGTTTCAATCAAACATTGATTAAATTCACAACAAAAAAAGTGATTACATATGCTTACCTTAAAGTACGTGTATCAAGAGCGTGTGCCGAAAAAGTAATCAAAAGCTATTCTCTAAGGGCTGATTTCTTCACCTCAGATTAACCGGTAAACCAGGCTTACCCGTATAGTTAAACCTGGTTTAACGCTTAAGTCAGGGTGAAGAAATCGGCCCTATGTGTCCTACATGCAAACAAAAGTATTTATAGGATGAATTTTCACTTGTTAGTAAAACATCGAGCCCAGCAAAATCAGAGCACAATAAACATGAAAGTTCTTATTATATTCGAAGAGCTACCAGTATTTCTGCTAAACTAGCTCAAAACAAGTAAATGTACTGTAAACATGAATGTTGAAAAATACGCGTGATTAAGTCACCATATTTGTTTAATGGTTTTCCAATCGAAGCATCTTTCGTGGCCGTGTGATCGTCGTTTAGGTGTATCGTTACATGGTTTGGCATGCAACGCAACCATTTCAGGCAAATTAGCACATGAGAGTATGTGCTGCAAATGCTACGAGTAACAGGTGTATGGCGCTTCCTCAAATGTATGAGTCGCACAAATGGGAAGTATTTGTTAACCTCCATTGCAAATATCTATGTGCCGGACAAATGGTAGAAATGTAGACTTCTATGATTTATGACTTTCGGCAGACTGTAGTGGGCTGGGCACATGAAACGAATGCCAAACAAATATAAACGCGTTGTAAAGACTTTTACATTCGTTTCTCACTAAATGGTTTCAAATGTATTATTAGAAAGGGGACTTTTTCTAGCGGAGTTTAGGTTCATCAGATTTGCGTAATACCACATCATATGGGAAAAGTGGTAAACTACTAAAATCGAATTTATTTTAATTTTCCCCGATGAAAGATTTTTTAACCTCCAGAATCTTAATATATACGGCTAAGGCTAACTTATAACGAAAAAATATTTTAGGTTCATGAAAGTGCGATAATAATCCTGTTTCAACACACCGTGAGCCATGGACCGAGTGGAATGGAGGCGGCTACTATGTACAGCAGAGGCCACTCCGGCCTTAGCCTGATTGGTAAGGTAAGTAACGATTCCATTGAGTAAAAACCAATTTGCGTATCAGCACGGAAAGTCGACAATAACAGCACTCCATACACTGGTAACAAAAGTTGAGAAAACTTTTGAGGCTAAGGAGATCTTGTTAGCTGCATTTCTTGATATAGAAGGAGCCTTTGACAATGCTTCTCATAATTCAATGAAAAAAGCGATGATCAAGCGTAACTTTGATATGTGTATAGTGAATTGGATTTTTGGAATGTTGCAAAAACGAGAAATAACTTGTAATTATGGTAATTCAACAACTGTGGTTAGGACTGTGAAAGGCTGTCCACAGGGAGGTGTTCTTTCACCTCTATTGTGGTCGTTACTAGTTGACGAACTAATATCGAATCTTGAAGCTCAAGGATTTGAGATAATCGGATTTGCAGATGATATAGTAATTATAGTACGTGGTAAATTTGAACAAGTAATTAGAGACAGACTGCAGTATGCTCTAAAATTGACTTTAGCGTGGGGTAAAAATGAGGGGTTATCAGTAAACCCTCTTAAAACTGCTATCATTCCGTTTACACGAAGAAGGAAGTACAAAATACCAGATATTTACTTGGATGGATCAAAAATTCCGCTCTGTCTAAAGGTTAAGTAAATATTTGGGAGTAATTCTTGACAACAAACTAAATTGGAACTCGTACATTGATCAAATATTAAATAAGGCTACGAACGCATTATGGGTAAGCAAGAAAACTTTTGGAAATAAATGGGGACTTAAGCCAAAAATGATCTATTGGATCTATACGGCTATTGTAAAGCCCAGAATAACATATGCAGCTTTGATTTGGTGGCCGAAAACTGAAGTTAAGTACATCCAAAAAAAGTTGGAAAAACTACAAAGACTTGCTACAACTTCTATCACAGGAGCTATTCGTAGTACGCCTACAAAAGCATTGGATGCAATGCTACATATTCTACCGCTACATTTGTTTGTACAGTTTGAAGCTGAGAAAAAACGCACTAAGATTGAAAAGAACACAAAATTTGTTTGCTGGAGATCTTAGGGGTCATCTTAGTATTTTGAAAAGTTTTAAAATCAATACTCTAGTTACACATGAAGACTGGATGGAGAGGCAGTATAACTTTGAACGACTATTCGATGTGACTTTTCCGAATCGTGTTGAATGGGAATCAGGGGGGCCTAATATTCGTTCAGGTTCAGTAAGTTTCTTTACAGAAGGCTCCAAAATGGGTGACAATGTTGGAGCTGGTGTCAGTGGCCCTGGAACTAATTTATCAATATCTATGGGCAGATGGCAAACTGTATTTCAAGCAGAAATACAGGCGATTATTGAATGTGCCTATATTTGTTTAAAACGTAACTATAGAAATGCAAACATATGTATCTTTTCTGATAGTCAAGCTGCATTAAAAGCGTTAAAATCTTTTACGTGTACTTCTAAATTAGTTTGGGAATGCATTCAATTACTACAGAAGGTATCTAAAAAATGTTCAGTAAACCTTTTCTGGGTACCTGGGCACTGTGGAATTTAAGGTAATGAAAAAGCAGACTGTTTAGCAAAACTTGGGTCATCAACTTCTTTCCTAGGTCCAGAGCCCTTTTGTGGGCCGCAGAATGTACCTTCAAAATGGAATTAAAGAACTGGGAAAAGAAGATGATTGATGATACCTGGCAAAAAACGACAGCAGCACGACAATCGAAACGATTTATAGTACCTAACAAAAATATAACTCAAAAACTTCTTAGCCTGTCAAAAAAAGACTTGAATACTTTTTGTGGCCTTATAACAGGGCACTGTGCAAGTAAGGTACACCGGGGCAAGTTGAAACGGGTGGGGCAAGATGAAACACGCAGTTTTGAAATAGATTTCAATACAATTTGGAAATTTATCCTTCGCTAAAAGTTATTTTGAATCAAAAACTATGTGTTAAGGCGATCAAACTGTTTATCATCATTAGAAAGCATCATGTTGACTCGCTGTTTTATCTTGCCCCACCCGTTTCAACTTGCCCCGGTGTACCTTAAATACCATTTGAAACAACTATGTATACTCGAAGATGATACCTGTCGTTTCTGTAATAGGGACAAGGAGGATTCTGAACATTTGTTATGTACCTGTGAAGCACTTTTCCAACAAAGATGCACATTTTTCGATAAAGGTTTTATAAAACCATCAGATGTATGGATGACTTCTCCTAGCAAGGTAATACATTTCATTCGATCTGTTATACCGTACTGGGATAATGCCTACAGTCAGCAAGTGGAAATCACTTAAACTCATAGTGATATGACACACTGATATGGGCAAAAACATTAAAACGAGGCCGTCCACAATAGATCAAAAAACTGGTCGCCGTGGAAAATGTACCCAACAGGGAAAAAAAAATGAGTGGGATTCGATCCCGATTACGCGACCCCGATTACGCGGCCGCGTAAATGGAAACTCGATACATTTTTTTTACATCGTCTTATTTTTGAATGATTTATCAAGAAACGGTTAAACTTCACCTACGCGTTTTTTTTTATTTTTAGCTGAGTTTTTTCACGCGGTACGTATCCCCCACGTAAAAAAATCCTGTCTGTATCAAGGGGCTTCAGGGGCGTTTCAGGGGGTTGTTTCAGGGGATTTCAGAAGCGTTTTAAGGGCGCGTTCTATCAGGTTTTGTTGGCGTTTTAACGGGAATACGAGGTATTGGCTTCTTAAGCGATGTTGAGATAATGCCATATTCTGAATCTGCACGTCAAACTGAGCCGAAATCCAAAATTTAACCCTTCAGCGCGCGCGCTGTTGTAAAAAATACAACACCACCAAAAAACCTCGCTCGTTGTATACAACGTGCGCGCGGTGCAGTTTCGGTTGCTCGATGGCGCGCGTCCTGGAAGGTTAAATAATTTTGGAGCCCAGGAACCTATTTTAAAATCAATTTGAAGTTTGTATGGGAGCGATTTGTTGAATCACCCCTCGTCGGATTTCGTGCCGGGCGGAGCTGCCAAGCAGTTGCCCAGCTGTCAAAAGGTGATATTGAAAAATATCTTTGAAATAGATTTTAAGTACCAAAATGAAGTTTAAAAATTTAAGGATAGTTCAGAGGAATCTCAGGAGCCTTTAAAGCGCGTTACAAGGGGTTTGAGGGGCGTTTCAAGGCAATTCAAAGCCATTTTGGAGAATTTCAAGGGGTTTCAGGACAATTTTAAGGGGGTTTCATAGAGGTTTAAGCGGCGTTTGATAGCGTTTCAGAGGCGTTTCAAGGGGGTTTCTGATGTATTTCAGGGGGTTTCTGTAGCCTATTAATGGCGTCCCAAGCGGTTTCAGAAGCATTTCAAATTGATTATGCTAATTTCAAGGGCGTTTCAATGGGATTACGAAGGTTTCAGGGACGTTTCGAGGCATTTCAGGCGAGAGTCGTATCGGGGGGTTTCAAGAGCACCAAAGGGCATTTCAGAGGCATTTCAAAAGATATTGTGATGGGTGTCTGAAAAACCTCTGAAACTTCATGAAATGCCTTCAAAATCCCCTAAAACCTACATGAGCCCCATGTAACGCACCTGAGACACTCCAAAACTACCGAAAACGCCTCTGTAACGCCTTGGAAACGTGCTGAAAATGCTCTAAAATTTTCTCAAATTACTCCGAGATCGCCACGGACTCCATGTAACGCATCCGAGACCCTCTGAAACCTGCTCTGAAACCCTGCTCTGAAAATACCTGCGAAACGCCTATGAAATCCCTCTAACATCCCACTGAACCGCATGTAACGTACCTGATAACGTAACGCCTCCTTAGCGCCTATGAATCCCGCGGAAAATGCTCTGAAACTTCCTGAAATGCCTCTAAGATCAACTTAAAACCCCCCTCGGACCCCCTGTAACGCACTTGAGACCGTCCGAAACCCCCGAAAACACATGTGGAACGAGCCCCGCCGAAAATGTTCTGAAACTCTCTGAAATGCCTCCGTAATCCCCCTAAAACACCCTTGGACCCTATGTAACGTACCTGAGACCCCCGAAACCCCCTTAAACGCCTCCACAACGTCTCTGAAACTAGCCTAAAATGTTCCGAGACCTCCGGGAAAGCTTGGGAGTGATGGGTTCGATTCCCACCGGAGAACGTGAATTTCTTTTCATAATTCAAGTCTCAATTTGTTCATCAAACACGTGTTTTTGTTGTGTGCATGAAAGTCAAAGTAATCAAATGTTGTCCGTTAAACGTGTCAATTGGCTTCATAAGTGGTGTTGAGATAATCCCATATTCTCAATCCGCATGCCAAATTGAGCCGAAATCCAAATTTTCATGAATTTTGGATTCCTGGAACCTATTTAAAATTCAATTTGCAGTTTGTTTGGGAGCGAT
Source organism: Aedes albopictus (assembly GCF_035046485.1). Classification (NCBI taxonomy): domain Eukaryota; kingdom Metazoa; phylum Arthropoda; class Insecta; order Diptera; family Culicidae; genus Aedes; species Aedes albopictus. The sequence goes on from NC_085138.1 coordinate 298,032,536, forward strand.
CTGTCGAATCACCCCTCGTCGCATTTTGTACTGCGCGGAGCTATTAAGCAGTTGCCCAGCTATCAAAAGGTGATTTCAAAATATTCAAACAATTGTTTCAGTTTAGGTACCAAAATGAAGTTTCAAAAATCTGAAAAAAAATCATAGTGGTTCAGAAAAAGGCGCTCTTTTATATAAAAATAAAAAATCAATACACTTTTCAACATTTAAAAACCTAATTATCAGCTATTACTTCTACAATATTATTATTGTTGAATGGTTTTTACCGTTTTCAACAATTAAGAAAATAGCCAAACTAGAAAGAATAGCATATATTTAAAAGAAGAAGAAATCCACCATTTGAAAATTAGCAGTTCCAGTGCTAAAATTTATTTCAACAATGTAACTAGGAAAAAACAATGTATGAAGAAAGAAAAATTACGGGTAGAATATCAGTAGATAGAACATCAATAATAATTATAACAATATAAATGGAGAGAAGTAAAAATAGACAGAATCGCCTGTAGAAGTCATACATTGCAGCAGCTGTAACGAGAAATATTTACTAAGAAGAGAAAAAACATCACTTTTAAATCAGAAAAACAGATACGAGAAAAGATGATTTCAAAATGGAATCACAAAAACAATAAATTAAAAAAAATAAAAATTACATATTACAAAAATATAAATACATGAAATTACCCGAGCAGGAATGAATAACTGACACATAACTGGAGCATACCAAAGTCAGGTATCATACCAAGACAAGGTATTGGTCGATTATCCTGGTATTGAAAATAACTTATTTTGGTATTTTGTAGGTATTGATAAAATACCTCAACGAGGTATTGGTTTGATGTTGAGGACTGCTTGAGGTATTATTCAATTATGGAAAAATCACCATTTATATGGAAAAATCGCCGATTATTATTTGGGTATTGCAATACCTGAAGTCATTATTCACGCGTTATGCACAGAATACACCCCAGTTATTATTTTAGGTATTTTACCTCTTATGCAGGGTTACTTAATACCTCATTCAGGTTGTAGGTATTCGGTTTTCCATACCTGAGTTAGGTATTCTTCAGCTATTTTCTCCTGCTCGGGTATACTTATCCATATACATTTTCTGCATAATTTTTCATTTTCAATTGTTTGGAGATGGAGAATCAAGAATTCTCATTATTCTACGAACATTGATTTGTGTCTATAATATAACAAGTTGATCCCAATAATAATTTTGACTTACGTTCGTTTTAATTGCTTCAACTATTATTACTAAATGAAAAAATACTATGCATATGCATATTGTTGGGGGTGAGATTGGGTCAAAATATTATCTGAAAAATTTCATAAAATTTTGCGAATATTTAATCATAAAGTTTATGGTGTCATAACCTCGTAGTTACCAGCAGTTGCTGTCGAAAAATTAGGTTTCTAGAGCAATTGGGTTGTTTAACGAATAAAATATTGCTGTTTTCTATAGCTTAATCGAAAGAGCTCATGTTTCTGAGTATAATGTGATATTATTGTGTTCTGATTTTTTTGTTTTGATGGTTATATAAACAAAACAATTTTAATTTCCGTGAATAGAATGACAGTTCAATTGATAAAGTGACAGTTCACTACGAACAAAAAAAAATCACCATACAAACTTAAAATGCATTTTAAAAATAGTTCCAGGGCAGCAAAAATGCTGAAATTTTGGATTTTGATTATTTTTGGACGGAGATTCTGATTATGAAATAATCTGGATACCCCTAAAGAACACAATTAGCTAAGTTTTTGATAAAACATCGAGAAAAGCTTGAAAATAAGGCCTTTTTAAAATGCCACTTTTAAGACTCGATGATACATCACACTTTTAGGTGGATTGGTACTTTTTAGAATCTCAAACTCATATTTATCATAAAAATATTATTGATAAGTAGTATCAACTTTGACCAGAACTTTATTAACTTGCTTTGTTGTCAATTGGGTTTTTAAATTTAAAAAAATGTATTGTTTTTTTGCTTTTATACGAAAGAGCACCTTTTACTGAGCCACTATGATTTTTTTTCAGATTTTTAGAACTTTGGTTTGATACCTAAAATCAATTTCAAAGAGATTTTTTGAAATCACCTTTTGACAGCTAGGCAACTGTTTGACAACTCCGCCCAGTACAAACTGCAACGAGGGGTTTCGACAAATCGCTCCCATGCAAACTTCAAGTTGATTTTTAAATACAGTGTATCAAACAATTGTCCGTACAGCAATTTTATGGTCAAAATAATTTTTCATTCAAATGATCATAACTTTTTTATACATCAATCAAATACGCTGAAATTTTGACAAATCATTAACCATATGTCAAAGCTCCATTGGTAAAATTTTGAGCGAGATCGAATAAGTTTTCTAAAAGTTTTTTTTTTTATTCTTAATCACTTAACCTAATTTACAGCTCTATTGTCCACTTGGGCACTACGTGAGCAATTTCAATTGACAGCTGCACTTTTTGTACAGCGCCTAGATTCTATTCTACTTTATCGAACTGGTTGCCTTTTTGCTGCTTTCACTTTTTTCTACTTTATACCTAGTAGAATGATGAGCACAAGGATGATGATGGATGGTCGTTGTTCCTTTCCAGTCCGATTGGGGGTCCATTATGAGTAGCAGTTCGCCGATGTCCAGGTATCCGGGTCCGTTTGAGCCATGGGACTCAGAAGAGGGTCAGTGTCAGTTGCTTTCGGGGGAAAAGCAACTGACGAAAAATTGCAAGTGCCGGGGCTGGGAATCAAACCCATGACCATCCGCATATGAAGCGCACGTGTGACCAACTACGCCACGGGCCCCGGCTTTTCTAAAAGTTATAGAACTTTTAGTAAAACTTATGAGATTTTTGAACACATTTTTAAAACATTATATCTCAATATGTACTCGATGAAACTTTTTCATTTTTTTGTGATACAGCTGATACCAAAGGCTTTCATATGCAGCTTTGTTTTAGGTTTTATATTCACTACTAAAAATATGAAAAAATCTGTATATGTTAAGAGTGTCATTTGGAAATTTATCATATTTTGATCAATAAAAGTGTTTTAAACGTTTTTAAACTCTGTTAATGTAATATTTTTATACAGGACCTACTAAACTACATATGAATAGTAGGTCCTATGTATTTTTCATTCAGTTAATGCACTTTTATTGGTGGAAAACGTTTGGCAGATTATATTTGTAAAATATGGTAAATTTTTAAATATCGTCAACTGCATAAGCACATTTTTCATATTTTTTGTAGTGAATATAAAACCTCTGAAGAAGCTGCATATAAAAGCCTTAGGTATCAGCTGTAACACAAAAAAAAATGAAAAAGTTTCATCGAGTACATACTGAGATATAATGTTTTAAAAATGTGTTCAAAAATCTTATGAGTTTTTCTAAAAGTTCTATAACTTTCATAAAACTCATTCAATCTCGCTCAAAACCAATGGAGCTTTAACATATGATTCATGATTGGTCAAAATTTCAGCGTTTTTGATTGACGTATAAAAAAGTTATGAACATTTTGACCAAAAATTTGCTGTACGGACAATTGTTTGATACACTGTAGGTTCCCGGGCACCAAACTTCATGAAAATTTGGATTTCGGCTCAATTTGACATGTAGATTCAGAATATTGAATTATCTCAACACCGTTAAAGAAGCCAATTGTCAATGCGGAACAAATTCGGTTCCTTACATTTGTAGTTTTGAGGAAAAGTTATGAACTTCAAATTTTTTTTTTCATCATTTGTGCATTCATTACCAAAGATCACATTCCAGTGATCAAAGGATTGTTTTATGCAAAAAACTGAAGTTATTGAACAATGAATGTAGAAGTATGCATTTTTGACCCATTCTCAACCCCAACGACGGTACCTTGTAAAATGTAATGAGGTTTTTATATGTGATATGTGAATTTATTTATTTATTTATTTATTTATTTATATATTTATATGAATCTCTTCATCTGACCTGATTTCTCAATGAAGTTGGACAGGGAAAAGCCACATTGAAATGGGCATAAAAACCCTGTATCTTTTAAAGACAATAAAAACAATACAAACAATACATAACCTAGTCACAATACAAAAGCTTCACTAACTAAACTTAACTAACAGCAATATCATAATGGTAAAATGTAAGGGTTTTTTTCTACCTTACATTGCTAAAATAAACGGAAATTGAAGAGTAGACACTGGTAAGTTAAAGTCGTATAAATGAGACACCTCATTGAAGGTAGCTGACATAAACCGAACCGGATCGTGCTACCCATAGAGACTATTCCGGGAATCCAAAAAAAAACATGTTTCGTCTTCGTAAATGGCGCTCAGGAGCAGCATGAGCATGAGCATGAGATGACCGTACAATTCGTAGTTGCTACTCCGTTACTGACCAGAACAGTCAACATTGCACAGGGAACCAAATGGATGGGGCCTGGGTGTAGCTTTCCATCCTCAATGTGCAATTTTGAAGGTTCAAAACTTTAAATTGTCAGTACCGGCGCCGGCCACGTCCTTACGGTCATCGGGGAAGGGAAGGAATGTTGGTGTGACATCCGTTGCTACTAGAGATCGTGTGTACCTCCGCATCCCCACGGTTGTCACAGGAAGGAAGTTTGTTAGTGGGAAGGGAAGGGATAGAAAGTTACATAGATCTGGATTCACATTGGTAAGTGATGTGAGCTATGCAACCCTTGATATGATTTAGTCTTCCGCCAGCCGGCTGTCGGAAGAATACAATAATTTTATTGTATGTTTGTGTATTAAATTTAATTATATACCGGGTATGAATAATTTTTAAACCACGCTTATGTCGGATCAACTCGTAATAACGCACGTTTTAAGCTTATCGTTTCTCAGTCAGAAAATAAACTGTATGCAATTCCGTTTAGTGTTACTGCCAATGCTGAAAAACCGAAACCCGCGCCGTAGCTTTACGAGAAACTGGACAACTAAACAACTAGAATAGTTGCTTTTGAGTTTCATCTATGTTCTTGTTTTTTTTTCGCGTTCCCGTGTTAATAAGATTGCGGATAATAAAACCGTTGTACATATTTATTATCCGCGAATGTTCGTAACGCGTAATATAAGTTGAAGATGTGATGAACAAAAATACATTATCGTAAATGTTCGAAAAAGAAATCGAAATTATGGAACTCGGCACGAATAAATCGACGCGGAAAACGTGGTCTACTTGTCACTGTATCGTGCGTTAATCTTGACCTGTCTAAAGAAAGAGATACTTCGCCGTTTTGATCGCTGATTGCCTGCTTGTAAATCTGAAATAGAAAAAAGTATTAAATTGTGATACGTTCTCCACTGTTATATTTTTGTAAATTGTTATTTATATATAGGTTAAATTTACCTCCATCCCTCTCATAGGCGCCAACTTGTGACGTAGTTGGGGGGGCGAAGCCTCTCAAAATCAATCAAATTCGAAAAATTTCGACGCAGTTCACCTAGTTTAGGCATATTTACGTGAAAACTAGTGCATTAAGCTGAAAAAAGTTGAATTTTATCCAATTTTGAAGAGCTACGACCCCATAGCATAGAGCATAGAAACTTAACATTTGAAGCAGAGATGGAGAGTCGACAATTCCGTTGAGGATTTTGGTTACAAACAGTGCTTGCATAGCTCGGCGTCTAACTTCCAAGGTATCCAATCCTATTAGTTGACAGCGTGCTAAATAAGGGGTTGCATGCTGGCCTTCGCGCCAGGGAAGATTCCGTAGAGCGTATCGTACAAACTTCTTTTGAATGGACTAGAGCCGGTTGATCCACGTTGATTGATACGGGCACCAAACCACAACAGCGAACTCCAAAATTGACCGCACTAACGCACAGTAAAGTGATCGCAACCAGGCAATTTTCAGTTGTCGGTTAGCTTTGGATATGACTTCATCACAATGGAATCGGAACGTAAATCGGTCGTCGAGCGTAAATTTAAAGAGACTTTGTTACTAAGTCGCGAGGTTTGTTGAATCAATAAAAATATTTCTTTGTTTTCAATATTGGAGAATGCATGCATAATGCCAATATGAGCAAGGTAATTCAGTTTTACCTTCAGATCTTCAAGAGCAGATCTGGTCGTGAACGATAACTCGCTATCAGTACAGCATATTATAGCAGTACCCGTGTTCGATTCTTACTAGCATTTTTTTATTGCGCTTTCCCTTTCAAACAAAAATATTTTGTTTTTGAATCGAAGTCCATGGATATTTGTTTCAAAAAAATATAGCCTTCGAAATTGCAAAATTACTTACATTCAAAGCAATGATGTGATAGATTCAAAGTCAACAAGTATTTGAAACTACAATCAGTGCCGCGGGGGCTTGATTTTAAAGCAATGAAAATAATACTTTGAAACTAATACCAAACGTATTCGATTCAAAGCAAAATGGTATTGAGCCGTGGATCAATGGTTTATTTTCTTTGATTCAAAGCACTTTATTTTTTAGTATAAAACATTTTTTTCTGCGTGAGCATTCCAATGTTTTGCTCAATCAGCATCAAATTATTTAGACAAGGAATCATAATACCCACGCTTTTTACACGATTTCCTTGGTGAAACGGAGAATTCATCTTCTCACCATACAAAAATTCAGCTCATTACTACTACACCGATCGTGCCCTATAGTTTGACCATCCTGGGCTACTTGGACTACTGTTCATTGATAAGTACATATGACAGTCTAAAGTGTGCCTCGAATCTAAAAACATTTTATTTGTCTACTCACGGATTTTATACATTTATTTTTCAATTTCGAAAGTCAATAATTGAATTACTCATTAGCTTCAATCATGCACAAAAACACCATTCACGCAAAACAATTCAGTTCTGGTTGTACCATCATCGGGCGCACACACTCCAAGCCCATCATGGGTCTAGCCATAGGGAAAACGAGCCAGGAAATATGGAAATGTGCTTTCAAATGTACAGCAAGAAAACGCCACCGTTATGGGCCAAATGGTGCCAGGCTGTCCGCGGTCAAATACATAAAATCGGCGCTATATTACTGACTGAGCTTTTCTGCTGCCGTCCTTTCACCACAGTTTAGTGAAGTTCGTTTGGCTGCATGCTGCCACCAGACCGAGTGTAGTAACTTCAAGTGGAAACGGTTGTTTCGTTTTCATTTCTGAGCAACAAGAAGTGACGTACAGGGTACAGATCTCGGTGGCTGTCGTCACAAACTTATGTCTAGCGCATTGCAAGATAAAGACTGTATACATTGAAGTTGTGAATCATCAAAGCGAGACATATGCAAGAAAAATATAACTATAGGTTTAATGTTGAACATCAAAATCGGCGTATCCAAAGTTCAAATACAGTCAGGTTTTTTTTACGCGGGCGATACGTACCGCGTAAAAAAAAACTCAGTTCAAAATTCGAAAAACCGCGTAAAAAAAGTCTCACCATTTCTCGACGAATCATGCAAAAATAAGACGATGAATTTTTTTTTGTATGGAGTTTTCATTTACGCGGCCGCGTAAATCAAAACCGCGTAAAAAAAGACCTGACTGTACAATAGTACTGTGGTATCGGAGTCATAATGAAAAAAGTAGAGAGTCAACTATTTTATGATAATATTCAGCAAAGTGTAGAGGTTATTCACTCATTTGTTATATTTATTATTAGTTTCTTCATTGAGGTTGCACAATTTTACGTAGAAAGAGTCTGAAGAAATCTTCTACCTTTAAGTTCAACTCGTTCCTCAAGCAGATAGATTCTGCCGGTGTTGCGCTTCTAATGACGGTTGTGGCTGATCAGATTCCATGAGTGAAAACATGATATAAATGTATAGGGGGGCCCGGGGCAAGAAGGTCACCTTAAGCATTTTCAACTATTACATGGTAAAAACATCAGTAAATCGAACGTTTATCGAACGCAAAGTGTAATGTAGATTACTCTCTGCAAAACTAAATCTATATTAATATGAAACATATCATAAATATGCACAAAATATGAACATTTCTTTCGGTTGTTTTTCTCATTGAAAAAATGGGCCGGGGCAAGAAGGCCACTCTACCGGGGCAAAAAGGACACATACCTAATAAATCAGTTTTCTTCGGTGAACGCCCTGCTGGGTGGCCGCTCGCTTTTCCGGCATGCCGTAATCGGTCGCCGCTTTGATTTCCGCGATTCTGCTGGCGGATGGTCGTTGTTTCCGGGTCGCAATCCACTTGTGCCTGCGAACCATCCTCGACCGTCCACTCGAAATCACAACAACAACAACTGTTTGACATTTGGATTCAAGGTTATGTTCAAGCAAAGTGCGATTCAAAGAGTGACCCTTTTGCCCCGGGCAGAAGCGTTCTTTTTGCCCCGGATTGTCAATAGTGCATTTAAATGCATATTTTTGCATAAAATGGCGGAACAGCCAGTAGTATTTTTTTACAAATATTTGTAATTATTGTAAACTTGCTTTCAACTTCGAATAAACCTAAAGAAATATGAAATGCCCTTCAAAAATCCTTATTTTGTGCGATGTCACTGTTATAATTTTTGACCAGATCCAGAATACAGCAATCTTTTCAGCAATTTTTAGCTCAATTCAGAACTTTCAATACAAAATCTGATGAATATTACATTATAAGACTGTGGAGAAGGTTCGGCAGTCATCAATTATGCCTATATCATTACGTTTCATAGGGAAATCAAAGGGTGTCCTTCTTGCCCCGGTGTCCTTTTTGCCCCGGGGTCCCCTAATTAAGGGTGATGATAATACCTTGCCTTCCAACGTGACGGTGGCGGCCGGTAATGACTTGAAAGAAGAGCATGAAAAATTGTGCTAATTGGGTGATACAAGGTGAAGATGGGACCCAGTAGCACAGTGTGAAGTCTCCAAAGTCGCAGATACTGATTGGAAAATCAGCGACAGCGTTCGGTTGAGTAACCGAGGAAAGTCCTTGGCTTTCTTAGAAGGAAAAGGATCAAATATAAGTTTCGGTCGGAAATAGAGTGTGTAAATAATATGCCTCTTTTCAAGCACTAGTTATCACTAATGTTTGTGAATAATGAGACTTCCGCTTTGGATTTATTTACCGAAGGTCAGAGAGTTCAAGACTCATTATCTTTTTTCAACTTGTGATAGCAATACACATTTGATGAAAAACTGTATAATGAATTCCTGTATTTCTGTCTATCTAGGGGGATTAGGGGCATAATGGACACCCTAAGCAAATGAGCACCGTAGGCCTGTATAACAGAGTAAAACTTAACATATTTTCAGTTGACTTACAACTTTAACTTGTTTCCTATGTTCTTCAATCTTTTACGGCAGTTAGAATGTCTTTATTGTGAAGAAATAATGAATTGTAAACCGTGTGCTTTTCATGGCTGGCAGGAAAGGTACGGGGCGAAATGGACACCCATCGGGGCATAATTTTAAGCCATAACTTTGATTGCATCGACCAGTTAAGTAATTTGCCTACGGAGATCAATAACACAGATATAATACTCCATCTTAGACGAGTTTACATAACATCATATGTAGTTAATTATATAAATTTTAGGCTAAAATAATCGGATTGTTTTTTTCTAAACTTTTTAAAACGCCTAACAGTATGCAACGCTCGTACATCCATTCGTAATTGCCAGTGTTCATTTCGCCCCGAATCGACTACAACATTAAAATTGCTATTTTAAGTAAATTCTGATCAAAAATGAAATACTTAATCCATTGCTTAATCTTCGTATACATGTAGATAAGGTAACAATTCACTTGTTTTTATGGTGGACACACTCCAACACTCGTAATACCTTATTTGATGCTGCTTCGAAATTATAAGAATTTTACCATTTGAAAAACATATTTTAATTTCAATGATATTTTGGTTATTTTGGAGCAATATAAATGGTACTTTTGAAAAATAGAACAATGACTTGTTTCTTTAGGGGAGACTGAGGAGACTTGATCCCTGGGGAGACTTGTTCCCCCCATATTTTCTCGGGATCAAAAACAGTTTTCTTCTAGCATATTTTTTCCAAAACAACATCTGGACAGACGACAATGTTTTGGCTACAATTGATTTTAATTGTGTATTGCATTATTTTTTAATGGCTGATGGCTTGTTTTCAGTCCTTCAGAAATCTTTTAGGCGATTCCGAAAAATCTCAATAACTTTGTGAAAATTGAACCAAATCGTGTCAAAATTTTACAGCACATAGTATAAATTAAATACTATCAAACGTATTTATCCAAATAAGGATGTTATATAAATATTTCAATTAATGTAGCTTAGTGTATACAAGAGTGGCATGGGGAGACTTGATCCCTCGAGGATTACACACACATTATACATGTGAAAAATAAAATTCTATTTGGAAGCCTCTATTTACTCGGAATTCTAGTATATTCAATGATAAAACGTGTCAGATTATTATTATTTTATAACACACTTAAAAGGGGGATCAAGTCTCCCCATTTTCAAAATACGGCATATCCTTAACAATTTAAGGAAATCTTATAATTTCAAATGCACCATATTCATCTAAAATGTAAGAAAACTTGAAAAGAAATTGAACAGGAAGCTTCTGGAGTTATTTTCACTTTAAATTAAACATGTGCTCAAAAGGGGATCAATTGTGACCCATTTTTGAAAAATACATCATAAAACATGCCTCCATAAAAACACAGTTTTGAAAACTTTAACAATAATTTAAAGTCCTTCTGTTGTGTATAAACTTGCAATAGATGTTTACCTGCCATTCTGTACGAAAAATGGATCTAGTTTTGTGTTTTTTCTTAATGTTACAGGCAAATTAAGAAAAAGGGATCAAGTCTCCCCAGTCTCCCCTACACTTATGCATTAAAAGTGTTACATAAAAGTCAACGGTTTCGGTAAAAACAGGGGTGTCCATTTCGCCCCGGGTGTCCATTATGTCCCTAATCCCCCTAATACTTATGGATTCGAAAACAACTGAACCGTTAACGCCAATGTATGCAATGATTTTTGGAGCCGGGGAAAGTTCTTAGAACGGTCTAAGACCCCTCTCCGCTCTGGAATGGGGACTCCCATACAGATGAATTTGCGGGACACTGTTCTATGGAGCTGAATGTCAATAACATAGGCGGGCAGTACAACGTTTGCAAGGAAAGATAAAGTTTTAAATAAATTCTTTGGAACGACAACGGGTTCAATTAAACCCGAATTAAACCCGTTGTCGTCCCAAGGAGTTTGGAGGCTGCATAGCCGAGAAATCCAACATCTAGTGCATCCAAACAGTCGAACACTCAAACCTCCAGTTTTAAATAAAAAATAACGAAATTCACACCATATTTCGACACAAAATCAGCGACAAACCTTCCACAAATATTGCCAGAAATGTGCTAAAGTTTTACAAAAGATTTAACTAAGGCTCTTGCATTGAAGTTGGCAAGAGTTTATCGAGAAGATTCAATGGCAATACGCCCAAAATTATGTTTTTTTTTGAATGTTAAGTACAATAGATCTACCTTCTTATTTATTAGAAGAAATATTCTAAAGAACGCATTTTCCGTTTGAAATAGGATGCCATCTAAGTTTTTTTTTCATGAGTAGGATCGTGAGGAATGGTTGTTTCGTAAGGCAAAAAAAATCGATGTAGTTTTGTTGGGATTTGAACCGACGCTCGCTAGATAGGGTACTTATCCAACTTCGTCCCAGAATAGATACCGAAAAATCCAAAATCAATGTCGATCTTATCCCGCGCTCTTCTTCGCAACTTTCCACCTTTTTCAGTAATTAATTATATATCCACCTTCAATCCTCTCTAAATGTGTATATGAACAACAGTGATAGCATATTATATCATGAATCTGATTGGAAATTTCCCAAAAGGTACTTGAGTAATTCTCGCTGAGACCGGCCCACTATATACACCTTATCTATAAAAATATTTAAGGTGGCGATTTACTGGAAGTCCTTGCCAAAAAAGTAAGGGAAATGCATTTGGTTACTCAAATTGATGGACCCCTCGTTAGTTAGAGCCACATATTTTTTGCGGACCCCTCGATTGTGGTCAAATGTTGGCTCATTTTAACTGTTGTAACTCGAAACTTTCTTCTGAAACTCCCTCGAAATGAAACGTTGTTGAATAGAGAAAAGATAGATCTACTAGAGTAATTTTCCAATTGTTGCACAGCTAAAAATTCGCCAATTGTTGCACACCTCATAAGAATAACATGGAGTGTGCAACAATAGGCGAGTATTTAGCTGTGCAACAATTGGAAAATTACCCTATTTACAGTTTTGAAAAGTTGAGCCAGCCATATTGATTTTGGCCGCCATCATGGACTTTTACACACCAGAACTTGTTTTCACCATGTTGGCAACAACTGATTTTCAAATTGTTTGCACCAATTGAAAGCTGAGGCATTTATGCACAACATATCAAAAAATTAGAGATGTCTTTTTTTCCTATCAAAAGTTATCTTCAGTTTTGTAAATCAAGCCACGTTTTCTCTATATATATCCATGCGCACCGGACACGATTGCAACAGCATCAGAGTTTACGCCTGCACGTATACGACACATTCTACCGTGACGTTACAACGTTTTAACGCCTCTTTTGTCAGATTTTCCACTATAACTCGTAGATTCAATCGTAAACCCACAAATAATTTTGCAAATTCGGATTCCATGTATAATTTCCAATAAGTTGATGCTGTTAAACAGTTAGTTTTCATTGGGAAAGTATGTTAAAAATGGGAATTATTAGCGTGACGTTACAACGCTAACGTGACGTTTCATATTATGAAAGGTGACCAAAACATACATTTTTCAATGATACACTTTGAAAGACACTAAAATCGGTTTGAGATATACAGAACAGTCCTAGACATCAGCCCAAAATATTTAAGTTTTGATCGTCTACGAAAGAAATAAAATACAAAAATGCTCAAACTATACCCCGTCTAAAGGCGGGGTTGGATAATATAGGCCAAATATCCTCCCAATGACCCCCTCTCCTAAAATTCTGATACATCTAACAACATAGAACAAACTCATTGAATTACTTATAATAGTGTTACTCCGACGCTTTACTAGTTATCAGGATTTCGTAAATGCCAACGATCCGTTATTTCAGTTTCTGGTTAAACGCTGTCCAACCAGTAAAATTTAAAATCTTGATTACAGACCGTTTGACAAAAGTATACAAATCTCAACGTATCTGGTTCTAGCTCCTGTTTTCATGACACGTGAGCTCTTTCCATATTGTTGACAAAAAAACCAAAGGTATTTTTTCGAAAACATTTGCCATTTTTAACTCGATATTCTTCAATTTGAATAATTTTTTTTTATGCGCTACAGATCTTGAATCATCAACACATAGCCATTTTTCCTCACCTAACTATTAAAAAGTGCGAACTAAAAATACCTAGTTTTCTTCTTCAAAAAATTCAAACTCGAAAGCGGCTTGTTGGATTGAAATGACGTCTTCGAAGATGTTCGTGGACTATCACGCCGAGGACCTGGGATCGAATCCCACTCCCGACATACTCACAAAAATGTGGGTTCTTCCTTCGGAAGGGAAGTAAAGCGTGGGTCCCGAGATGAACTAGCCTAGGGTTAAAAATCTCGTTAATACAGACAAAAAAAAAATGTTCGTGGAAACATATTTGATGGAAGTTTTAGCCTCAAAATTTGCTAAATATCCCAGCAAGATCAAAACCTTCAAACTATCTTTTCTCGATTTTTTTTATTTTTTTTTTCAATTTTTAAAACAAGCAGAAGAAAACTTTTTTTTTTAATTTTTCATATCAAAAATAGATTGTACGCTGAGGATTGCGGACTGAAATTTGACAGCAGCCAGGCTGCTGCCAAACCTCCAAAATCATCAGAGTGTGCCTGGATACAAGTTCGGTTCGTTTAGTCACGCTAAAACTAGTGAAAAATTTAATGACACACAAATTTTTCCGTCAGATACGAAAACGTTTAGAACGTTTTATCTGTGAGAAAATTTTGTGAGAAACTTGCCTAAAGTTTGTAAATTATTCTTCCAAGCCCATAATGAACAAGACAGCTGAATATACGTTTTATTGTAGCTTTTGCTGTAATCGATATGTTTGAGTCTTGGTTTAAACGTTGTGTGAAGTAGTTTATGCGTGCACTGTGAAATTGATCTCCATAAAGATAAGAAATTTTACAACGGGGAGCACTGGAAGAAAGAATACGTGCTCAAATTGAATGACCAAAAAAGTTGAGTCCGCATCCCTCAGATTGTACGTACAGGTTCCAACACTATGCATAAAACATTCACTACATGTAACCATACTTTACCCTTCGCACGCAGAAAAAAATATTGTGAAACCAAAAATATTTGAGGTAAATCCAAGCATTTTGTCAGTTTGTTCTGGCCACAAACATAAAAATGCAAACGTCAGACTTAAAACAAATTGAATCTATGTTTGAAACAAACATACATCTAGATACATTTCTCTCTTTTTTCTCTCTTTTTGACAGGTTCTATTTGAATGTATTTTTTGTGCTCCATACGGAAATATTTATTTTCCCATTAAATTATTTCTTTTCGCTGGGAGAGCCTACCTTCCCCGTGGCACTTCTAATGCGCACATCATGTAAGTCACATTCGCTCCCGAAAATAACGAAACTCCGCGGAAGTTTTCAGGAAACTTGACACTTTTCGCAGAAGGAAAACTTCTTGGATCCTGCAGCTTCAACTTACGAGTTTTGTTTTTGTTCATAACGGTGAAACAAGGGACTTCTCAGTCCTTAGTAGGTATTGTAGATTATATTAGTTTTGAAAATAGAAATTTTACTTTTAAACTAAACATGGATATTTTTATTTCAAATGAACAAAATTTGTCTCCATGTATAAAATAATCATAACACGAATCTAAATAAAGCATGGCCCTCTTAGTAATGGAACAACATTATTCTGGTCTTATTTGGATTTGAAACAACTAATTTGAATGCGTTACGGCGTAGGATCTGCCACTAACAAATGTCAAGATATGATTTATTTATTTTTTTTCTTTGTCTCTGTTTGCGTGTTTAGTGTTTGGTGATGGTGAATCTTTTTTTATTTAGGAGGATTCAGGTAGATTTATCATGTGATGGAGGAATCATCTTTAGGTATACATATAACCGTTTCAAGAGTATCACAACTAGCTTATTGAATGAAAGATGTTTATATCGTTTTCTATTCCAGATCAGCCACCCAGTCCTGCAATGGTCAAGAAGGAATAATAAACTAGATGAATTATACTGGCAGCTGTCTCAACATAACCAAATTCCCGTAACACCTAGGCCTGAGAGATCGTAGAGCTGTCTACATCTTTCTTAGATGTCCAACTAACCATCCTTTCCCTTCCCTCAGCAGTCGCAAGGACGTGGCCACGACAATTCTCGACCATTTCAGGATTGTGTCAGTCTTGTCTAAGAGTCACAGATTAGTCCTAAACCAGTGTGCTATGGTTTGGACGGAAAGAAGGCAACTCTCATAACAGCGGCCTAGGACTGTATTACCTACAATTTGTACGACTCGTTTAATACTAATGCTAATCAGCGATGAATATTACTCTCCGCGTTTTTTTTTTTCGAAAGTCCTTCAAATATTCTCAAACACCTTCGAAGGCACCGTTTCAGTTCAACAAATCGTTTTTGAGTTATAATTTTCTGAAAAAGAAAATTAGGTGTTTTTCATAAGCCTTTTCAAAAGTTAGGTGAGGAAAATAGATTATGTCATTCAAATTAAAAAATATCGAGTCATTTTTTGTGTGCTGGGCTGACAATGCTGGTAGATCACTTATCAAATTGAATCGGTTGAATCCATATTATGTCACATTACCGTCCCTCCACTAACAAAAACTTTATCCAATGAAATAAAAAGCATCGATCGATTTAATAAAATTCAGAAATGCTTTACGATAGCTTCACCAGACAATTCCCGTTTTTTTTCGGTTATAGGCTTTTCTTTTGAGATTCGATAAGCTATACGTGCCAAAGTTTCTTTTATTTTACGCCTTCTTCTACATTATTTCATTAGGCTCCAGTACCAAAGTTCTAATGCATACATATCATCAACCTACTTCACCATGTCTGGAAATGAACAACTGTTGTCATATGCAATCGAATGATCTACAGATACACAGATAAATAAAAGTGCAAAACAGAACGAATTGTCCTTTGGGATCGGTGCTACTGAAGCATCTCCTTGTCCGCGCCCCGATATCCGATAAAACTGTGCAGTAGCACAAACAGCACTTTTTTGTGTCTTCAAGTATGCAGGGCACACGGTGTACTCTATCTCGCGATTTTCCGATAAGCACATAAGAGGAAGAACTCTTCCCAGATGGGGGATGAAAGTTGTACCAGTGAACCTTTGATATAACATCATAGCGAACTACCTACATACATTTTTTTGCGCGAGAAAAAACATGATGGAAGCACGTGTACTGTTCAGCAAATGTGATCCGTTTCCGGAATAGAAACGTTACTTGTTTGAAAATGCATGGCAAAAGCGTCTTTACCATTGTTGATCCATGTCGGGTATATGAGATTTATTCTGGAGATACCTAGCATCTAATTAAGGGGCTGTCCATAAACCACGCGGTCATAAGGGGGGGGGGGGGGGGGGTTCGGCCAATGACCATTTTGTATGGACAAATAAAAATTTTTGTAAGGACTAATGACCACGCGGGGGGGGGGGGGGGGTGTTGCAAAGTCCCAAAAAAATGACCACGTGGTTTATGGACAGCCCCTAAGTAGAGGAAAAATATTTGAATTTACCTATTCTCCACTTATAATGTAAGCAATTTCCTATGCTTCCTATCTCTCAAACAGCATTTTTTATGTCTTATTAATTAATTCATGCAGGATGAGATTTTTTCAATTGAGAACAACATTAAACTAAATTAAAAAAATATAAAAGTTAAATTTGTTCTGTTTTCCTCTGTAGAGAAGTTCAAAAAACAACTTTCTGTTGTGCATTTCTCACACAAAACTTAGGACTTTTTTGCAAGTACAAATCGTACAATTCCTACAAATATCAATACCATACCGAGACTAGACCGGAAGATGGAAGATAACTCGCAACGTGTCTGTGCTCCACACCATCTCCCAGCTCTCGTCATAACTCATCTCGGCTCAGCCCAATCGAAATTGCCATCATATTGTAGGTTACATGGCAAGGAAAGTGGAAGCAAGTGAATAACAAATCCACCGGGAATGAGTCATATTTTTATTCGTCCAGTAAAAGTTGTTTCTCCTCTTCTCGGTCATGGACCGAGCAGCAGAGAAAACACCAGACAGTGGCAGATTTTGTTGTCGATTCTGGCACTCTGGAGCTCTGGCAGAAGCAAACAAAAGCCAATCACTTTCGAAATGCAATGTGTCTCGGCTTATATGGACACCGATTTCAAAATTTTCCATTTATTTTTCCGCGTCCCATCTGTGCTGTGGTGTGTGGGGTTGGTTTGTCCTCGCGTTTAGCTATTGCAGTGACGCCATGTCCCAATGTTGGAATGGAATTGCACAAGAGATTTTAGCTGTACGTGGGGGATTTGCTGAATGCCAGTTACAAATGATAGATTATTACTGTTTTCGGTTTCTTCTTATTTGCAAAAATGGAAGATTTCTCCAAATGCTTCCAAAACTCAACTTATCATATTCCCACATAAGCCAAGAGCTCTTTATTTGAAACCCTCAAGTAGACATGTTGTCACTATGAGGGGAACTCCAATAAATTGGTCGGAAGAAGTTAAGTATCTAGGGCTCTTACTAGATAAAAACTTAACTTTTTAAAACCACATAGAAAGTATTCAAACAAAGTGCAATAAATACATTAAGTGTTTATACCCACTTATTAATAGAAAATCAAAACTTTGTCGCAAAAACAAATTTTTGATTTATAAACAAATTTTCAGACCGGCCATGTTGTACGCTGTCCCAATATGGTCGAGCTGTTGCAATACCAGAAAGAAGCAACTTCAGAGGATTCAAAATAAAATTTTGAAAATGATTCTGAAGTTGCCTCCCTGGTATAGCACTAATGAGTTGCATCAAATTTCTAATATTGAAACATTGGAACAGATGTCAACTAAAATCATTGCCAACTTTCGTCAAAAATCGTTGCAGTCTTCTATTGCTACGATTAGTTCTTTGTATAATTAGTTTAAGTCAGGTTAGGGTTAGGATAAGTTGAAAAAATGTATTTCTGACACGGAGGTGAAAAATAAAGCCTGCAAAAAATCTTAACTGCTACAGCAAATGAAATGTAATGTGTTATTAATTAGTATTGATAATAGCTTAAATTTATTTCACCAAATTAGGATGATAGTGTGTTATAATACACAGAACACCTAGATTAAGTTGAAGAATGTAAAAATTGATTGAGATACTAATGAAAAAATACTGTTTTCGAGAAAGGTAAAGAAATGTTTCAACGAAGAGTGTAGCAAAACTTGAATCGACCCGACAGTTTAATTTTTCGGAACTCGCGCGGTTAGCCACCACTTCCAGCACCACGCTAATGTTGAGTACAAAAAGCGAGCTTTTTTCAACGTGTTGTTCAAAATACAACAGCGCGATCACTTGAGGGTCTGTTTGTATCGTTACAGGTTGCTTGTCCACTTTACGTTTGACCAGCAGCAATACGCCACACCATACTGCTACGTGTCAACGAAAAGTCCCATCACCTTATCCTTTCCTCAGATATTTTTGTTCCCCCTAACCTCGACCAAACCGCGAGTTTTACGGTTCCCCAAAACTAACATAGTTTATAAGACAAAAACATGAAATTGTAAATAGTTTTAACTGAATTCGGCTCCGTTATGCCTGTTGGCACATGAGCCTTAAATAAATGATTAATTAAAAAAAAAAAAACATTATTTTAAACGCGATTGACATGGAGACGCGGGGTATTTTTTCTTCAAATCGCTCTTTTAATTCTACAATTTGCCATTCACAAACCATCGTATTTAACCTTATTTAGTAGGATGTTGGGATCAATATGACCCATACAGGTACGCTACGTTAGGATTTTCTAACGAGAAAGCTCGACTTTATCACAGATAAACAGACCTAACACTCTAATCATTCTCACCGTACACTGATTTAACGATTAATTTAAAAATATGATAGTTGGCCGACTGGCCACTTGTGCCGCTCATATAGGTTTTGTTCGAGTTTGACGTTTGCGCACTACCGCCACCTGGTTGACGGTTGACCGATGTTTAGTATGTTAAGCATTGGGCGTACATACATCCGTGACTATGTTTTAAATCGAAAAGTGTTCGAAGTGTTACGTCTGTTTGTCTGTGACTTTATGGTCGTATTTGATTCGACTTAAGTCGAGTCGACTCAAGTACGAGACACTGAAGACGAACATACAAGTGATGCGAAAATACGTATCTATCATACAGTGGTAGACATTCGTTTAGCCGATGCATATTTTTTTCTATTTTTCTATTTCTATTTATGCCGGCTGTTCGAGTCCGTATGAAGTTGATCATCAATATTAACTTCTTTTCTCGATCAGTCAAGATAGCTGTGTAGTGTCGGTAGCGATTGTCTCAATTGGCTAAGAATAACACTACGGACCGCCTGTTCCGGTGGTAAGAATCCACCAACAGGTGACCCCTAATTCATGGTGTGATGCGGCTTTATGCTTACCGTGCCTAGGAATGAATGGCTAGGGGGGTCTAATAAAAACCTAACCGCAAACGGAGCCTGTGGAGTACCAGGGCGCCCTCCACAGTATGTAGCCCTTACTGCGCTAACCGGAGCAATGGTGCAGTGGACCTTGTGTTTCTCCGAGACAATCAGCTGCCCTTCTTTAGTCTCACTTGAGGCTAAATAAGGGCGGGATCATGAAGATGTTGTTAATTAGTTTAAATTTTCACCTATATGGTTTCGCATTATGCGATTTACAGTGTATTCTGTGTATCCTCGCCTTTGGCGTTTTCCAATCGATACCGATTTGGTTTTATTGTTGCTGTTCTTTGTTGTGCTGTTGTTTGCGAAGAGTTTAATCTTACCTAGTTTGAGTAGTGGCTACGGTTAGGATAGCTCAGATCAATCTTCAGCATAAAAGAACAGCAACGATCAATCTTTGCAGACTTATGCAAAATGGTACAGCCCAAGTGGCCTTGGTACAAGAACCTTACTTTCGTAAGGGAAATTTCTATCTAGGAAACCTTGTGAACCCGGTGTTTACCACTTTCAGTAAACATGAAATGGCAAACTCGTGTGTCATGCCTCGAGTCTGTGTGCTTGTCAACAACGCAATAGTTGCTACACTCATCTCTGAACTAACCACCAGAGATGTGTGTGCTATCACAATTGATGTATCTGGTGGAAACCTCAACAGGAAATACGTCTGTGTATTTACCGCATGATGAACCATCCCCTACGGGTGCTTTCAAACAAGTCATCGCATACTGCACTTCAAAAGGCCTTCCGCTAATTGTTGGCAGTGATGCTAATGCTCACCATATCATCTGGGGCAGCTCAGACATTAACTTGAGAGGCTCCAGTTTGATGGAGTACTTAAGTAGTACAGATCTTGCATTACTTAACATAGGCAACCGCCCAACCTTCATGGTATCTGCTAGAGAGGAAGTGTTAAATATAACGCTTTGCTCTAGCAGAATTAGTCACGAGCTGACCAATTGGCATGTGTCAGATGAAGAATCTTTATCTGACCATCGCTATATCTTTTTTGAACATTTAAATGTTACTTCGCAAACATTGCGTTTCAGGAATCCTCGGTCAACAAACTGGGATCTTTATACTGATTTGGTTGCAGCCAAATTTCATGGATATTCACCATCCATTGACACTCCAAGTGGTTTAGATGATGCCGTTGATACTACAACGACCTTCATCAAGGAAGCTTTTGAAGAAGCATGCCCTCTACGGTCTGTGAAGATCACAAGAGGAACCCCTTGGTGGAACTCTGATCTGGCGAAACTCAGGAAACAATGTAGAAAGAGTTGGAACAGACGACGTTCGGCTGGTTCGGAGGCTTTCAGGTCGGCTCGCAAGCCCTACATGAAAGCTCTCCGGTCTGCTGAACGATCCGGCTGGAAAAACCTTTGTACAAATGTTTCCAGCTTGAGTGAAGTCAGTCGGTTAAACAAAATCCTTGCGAAATCTAAGGATTTCCGGGTGAACGAACTTCGTTTGCCAAATGGCGATCTGACTTCCTCTGATGAGGAAGTTCTGGAATGCTTATTCAGCACACACTTCCCTGGATGTGTGGATATTACACCTTCGGATGATCCTGATGTCTTTTCTTGTAGTTATGATTCTTTAGCTTCGGCTCGGAGTATTGTAACTATAGAATCGATTGAGTGGGCTCTTCATAGCTTTGCTCCTTTCAAATCTCCTGGGGCAGATGGGATTTATCCTATTTTGCTTCAGAAGGGATTTGATTATTTCAAACATGTTTTGAAAAAACTACTTGTTTGCAGTTTTGCTACAGGGTATATTCCCAAATCCTGGAGGAATATTACTGTAAAGTTTATTCCGAAAGTGGGTCGTGCGTCGTATGAAGAAGCAAAGAGTTTCAGACCTATCAGTTTGACCTCTTTTCTTCTGAAATGCTTAGAACGCATTGTGGATCATCACATCCGTGATGTTCATCTGGCCAACGTGCCTCTTCATGTGAACCAACATGCCTACCAATCTGGTAAGTCCACTGTGACTCTTTTACACAAGGTTGTTCACGATATCGAGAAAGCATTCGTTCAAAAGCAATCTTGTTTGGGTGTTTTCTTAGATATCGAGGGTGCCTTTGACAACGTGCCTTTCGATGCCATATTGGAAGCCGCACGGAGTCATGGTATATCTCCAATGATTTCCAATTGGATTCACCAAATGCTCAAAAACCGATATCTCTTCTCAACATTGCGTGTAGCAGGGATTAGGAAATTGAGTGTTTGTGGATGCCCCCAGGGGGAGTCTTACCACCACTTTTGTGGAATGTCGTAGCAGATACGCTATTGAGGCAACTCAATAATAGCGGTTTTCCTACTTATGGTTTTGCCAACGACTACCTAACATTGTTAGTTGGTATGTGCATCAGCACCCTTTTCGACCTGATGCAAAACGCCCTTCAGGTAGTTGAGGGTTGGTGTCGCCAATATGGCCTTTCGGTTAATCCGAGTAAACCATCTATTGTTCTTTTCACGGAAAGGCGAAACCGTAATGGCGTTCGACCTTTGCGTCTCTTTGATTCTGAAATCGATGTGACTGAACAGGTAAAGTACGTTGGAGTCATTCTTGATTCCAAGCTTTCCTGGACACCTCACATTGAGTTCATAATCAAGAAAGCTTGTATGGCCTTCGGGCAATGCCGGCGTACTGTTGGTACAACTTGGGGTCTAAAACCCAAGTATATCAAATGAATTTACACAACTGTGGTTCGGCTAATATTGGCTTATGTATGTCTTGTGTGGTGGTAAAAAGGTGAAGTGAGAACGGTCCAATCAAAATTAGGCCATCTCCAAAGGATGTGATTAATGGCGATGTCTGAAGCGTTCTCTTCAACTCCCACGGCAGCGCTCGAAGTTCTGTTTGACGTTGCCCCACTACACATTCATCTCAAACAAGAAGCACTTTCTTGCACTTACCGGTTACGGGTACTCGGTCTACTAGAGGAAACTCCTGTGTACCGCACATCAACACACACCTCGTTGATTTCACTTTTGGTGAATTGGGACAAAATTGTCATTGCTCCAAGTGATCTTACAATTGCTTGTAATTTTCCATATAGGACATTTTCCACGAAAATCCCTTCCCGGGAAGAGTGGACATCTGGTTATCTGGAAAGAAGTATTTCAGACGGCATTGTATGTTACACTGATGGCTCCCTTCTCGAAGGTCGAGCAGGTGCTGGTGTTTATTCTCGTGAGCTAAGGCTGTATCAGTTTTACTCACTTGGTAGACACTGCACCGTTTTTCAGGCCGAAATCTTTGCTCTTATGTGCGGAGTGCAATCAGCACTTCAGCAGCACGTAATGGGCAAAATAATATACTACTGTTCAGATAGCCAGGCTGCTATTAAAGCACTTGCTTCGGCCAACTCCAGGTCGAAGATAGTTATCGCTTGTCGAACTCAAATCGAGGAGCTGAATTCAGCAAACGCTGTTCACCTTCTATGGGTACCTGGTCATTCTTCCATCGCTGGAAATGAATTGGCTGATGAGTTAGCTCGCTCTGGAGCATCACATGACTTCATTGGCCCTGAGCCAGCTATTCCGATATCGAAGTGTTGGATTAAGCTTCAGATTCACACCTGGGCTGCCACTCAACACAGACAATATTGGAATAGTTTGGAGTCATGTCGTCAAACCAAATTGTATAGTGCTGAGCCATCTCTACGGGTGGCGAAGTATCTAACTAATCTGTCTAAGCAGAATTGCAGCATGCTGGTCAAAGCATTGACTGGCCACTGCCGACTCAGCTATCACATCCCAAGTAACACAGAAAACATCTTTGAGAATTTAATTTGAAAAATATGTTGTACTACAGTACTATAATCGTATCTGTACACATCCTTTGTTGAAATCATGTTTTAACTAAGTTTGGCAATAACAAGCTACTGAAAAGCTATATCAACCTCACTAAAAGTTAGAATAATGTGAATTTAACATCGATTGAACAAGATTTTCGTACCACCGTCTTCTTCAATTAGAGGTGATATGTAAAACATCAGCAGCACTTAGTTATAACCTTTGGGGCTCGAATATATTACGAATACATTATTTTTACGTATTGAATACGATTATATACAAGTTTATCGATACTCTTACATTTCTGCCATCACACTCACTTTAACATGTAACTCATCTTGTACTGAAAAATACAAGGAAATTCAACCAAAAAAGGTTTCCAATATCCCGCTACGGATTGCATAAAGAAGAACACTGAAAAAGCTTGGCGATTGTGTAAGTTGCCTGAATGCCTGACTGCCTCGAAAGAGCTCAAATGCCCCCCGGAAAGTCTACCGTCACCTAATAATCACTTGAGTACTTACTTGGCGGCTAAATCTCAGTTGAAGGACAGTTTAAGCATTATTTTTGATACTCAGAGACACATTCTTTTTTAACTTTTGATCCCACAAAAACAATTTCTTAATATTCACTACAAGAATTACACTCCAACTTTGTTATTGTTATACTTTAGTTCAAAACAGGTATGAAAAAACAAAAAAAAAACACATCGTTGTATGCTTTTGGGAATAGATGTTTTAAATAAGTTACTATTATGTTTTTTGAACGTATTTCAACCGATTCAAGTGGTATTCGATAAACATGTTATTGAGATGTATAAAAGATGTTATTTAAACGTATTTCTAGGATTTTGAACTCTACCTTATCAGGTCTGACTAATTACAGTGCCTGCTAAAAAGTTTTACACTAAAATATGACATCTACAATGATTTCTCCCTTTGATTATTCAGTTGGAACAGTTCAATCATTTAATGAAATAATATTATAATATAATAAAGGGGATTAACTCAACAATGTAAAGCGCTGGGCCAATATTATCCTGTATTGACATCGCGATCATCAAGGCAATCTTTGATTATTTCATTTGCAATTTCATTAAACATTTCAATTTCGAAGATAATCATTGCTTACGCAACAATTTACGCTATTTAGTAAATCCCCCTAATACAAATTCTTCAATCTAAAAGCTCATATAACATAATAACAATTGCATTCCAAAACTTCCTGACGGTGCTGTACCAAGAAGCCACCATGTTGCATGCCGGAAAAGTTGTTTGAAAATCTTACTAAAACCAGAGAGATGACAAAAATCTCTCTTCTTGTATTTAATCCTATGGAAAGCGCAAGGATTCATGATAAGTGAACGTATTTATTTCACCATGAATTTTGAATGGCACATAAAATCAAGCCATAGTGACGGACTATCGAGATGATAAATTACAAATGGAATGTAAGGCTTGACTATTATTTTGAGCCATTATTAAAAAGCACATACTAAGCATCAAATTAATTTGACAGTGTGTGTTTGATAAATTTTGATTTTCCTGCTATCAACACGTAGGTATTAACGATGTTGCTAAGAACATGTTCGGTACTTAATTTTATGTTATAAGAATGTACTGAAAAACATCTTTAATAACATAGAAGATGTTATATAAGCTGCCATTTTTTGCGCTTTTTCGGTGTTATAAGTGTACGAAAATAGGTTTCCCGTATTTGGGAAAAAACATAAACGTTTGTATGAAACGTGTATTATATACATAATTGTAACAAGTTGTGTTGCTTGGGATGGCGAATATTCAGCAAGCTGATTCATTTGCCTGTGATAGCTGTGAATCCGATTATGGAACTTCGTATCGTTTGATATGTAACTGTCCAGTTTATTAAGTGAAACTGACTTCAGAAACCTGAATCTTCAGGATATTCTGTTGTTCTTAACCTGCTGCGGTAAAGAGCTATAGACTCTCTTTCGCTTTATGCGTTATTACAGTGCCCTTTTCAGGGCGCTGTTTGAACCCATTGTGGTACGCTTGTGCGTTAGTACCCTCTTCCAGGGTATTTTTCCTATTTCCCTACCTGTTCCTATCCCCATCCAAATCCTTTTTCCTTCCTTTTCTCTCAGGTAGATGATGAAATAGGCTGTTATTTTGGCGATGGCACAAATGTCCCAAATGAAGGATAACGTGCCTCTGGAGCCGGCCTTCTGATACCTGATGGTCGTATTTGATTCGACTTAAGTCGAGTCGACTCAAGTACGAGACACTGAAGACGAACATACAAGTGATGTGAAAATACGTATCTATGTATCAAACAGTGGTAGACATTCGTTTTGCCGATGCATATTTTTTTCTATTTTTCCGCAGCTCTTCTCTTTTCTCTTTTTTTTTTTTGGCGTAACGTCCTCATTGGGACAAAGCCTACTTCTCAGCTTAGTGTTCTATGAGCACTTCCATAGTTATTAACTGAGAGCTTCCTCTGCCACCGACCATTTTGCATATGTATATCGTGTGGCAGGCACGAAGATACTCTATGCCCAAGGAAGTCAAGGAAATTTCCTTTACGAAAAGATCCTGGACCGACCGGGAATCGAACCCGTCACCCTCAGCATGGTCATGCTGAATACCCGTGCGTTTATCGCCTCGGCTATATGGGCCCTGTATTCCGCAGCTGTAATATTTTATAATCTTTTTTAAATTTTTGGAGAATCTTCTAGGTAATTTGCATGAGCCAATGGGATGAAACTAGTATTTTACGCAACAAGGTGCAGAATGAAGATTTTTACAGCACGAGTCGCACATTTATCTAACGAGGCTTACCAAGTTGGATAATTACGACAAGTGCTGTAAAAATCAAATTCTACACTGGGTTGCGTACAACGCTTTTTGCAATTTAATAAATCACCACTTGAGGATAGTTTTTAATAAAACGTTTTCATCAAACTGCACGCTGATGGTCATAGTCATGTTTATGAAAGTCTGATCATAGCAGGTTATACTGTGCACTGTGTGGCATACTGTTCACAACTATTTACTACAGTACCTGACTAGTATCCTAGAACATCCAGAGTAACAATAAATCAACAGTACCATGAATAGATTCAACAGTGTAATAGATGGTTATCGGGCAAATTACAATATGGGGAATAGGCGGTTAAGTTATGTTACCATAAAAATTGGCCCATTTTCCCGAACAAAATTTTTCGATTACAGTTTGCCAAAGGGTCAACATACTATCCATGTTTTGCTCATTTAAATGCTAAGCAAATAGTTCTAGAATAGTTGACCCATAAAATCGGAATAAAACAAGCAATGTACGTGTAACTGTTGCTTTACAGTGCATTACAGTTGTAATAACAATACCTAGTACGGTTCTGTTACTTGTGTACTATGGCGAAGGAATAAAGAATACGCATTTATTTCACTACTGCACAAACGCAGAAGTTTCAAAAGTGTGGAGACGTAAATAGAACTGCGCGATTTCATCGAATCAAGTCGGTTCATAAATCGAAGAAAAATGCGCTGAAGAAACTAACTTGAATTGATGCAATTCCGCATTTTTATCAACATTTTCGCACTTGATTACTGACTGCGCAGTCCAGTAATGAATAAATTGCGCTATGAAATCAAAAAATAAACGAAAGATGTATAGAAAAATCATGTGATAAATTTTATATACTCATTTGAAATTGCAGTCAAAATTCCAATTATTCCATAAGGAGTATCGGCCGATTGCATTTGAGGATAATTTCATAAAGATGACCAGGTATGCACCCTCAGCGTCTACTGTTCATTTACGAGTAGTTCCACAATGTTTAGCGGCTTCGTGACAGCGTAAATCCAATCCAAAACAAAATCATTTTGTATGGTGACTTGCATCGATAATTTTTTTCTAAATTGAGATTTGTTTAGTTATTTTCATTGGAAGTGTTTCAAAAGATTCTAATAAAAGTATCACGACGAGTGCAGGTAATATACGAAAAACAAGGTTTTTTTTTTAATTCTTAATCACTTAACCTAATTTACAGCTCTTTTGTCCACTAGGGCACTACGTGAGCGATTTCAATTGGCTTCTTTAGCGGTGTTGAGATAATTCCATATTCAGAATCTGCATGCAAAACTGAGCCGAAATCCAAATTTTCATGAATTTTGCTGTCCGGGAACCTATTTAAAAATCAGTTTGAAGTTTGTATGGGAGCGATTTGTCGAATCACCCCTCGTCGCATTTTGTACTGGGTGAAGCTGTCAAGCAGTTGGCCAGCTGTCAAAAGGTGATTTCGAAAAATCTCTTCGAAAGCGATTTGAGGTTCCAAAATGAAGTTCTAAAATTCTGAAAAAAATCATGGTGGTTCAAAAAAAATTGGTCTTTCGTATAAAACCAAAAAATCAATACATTTTTCTTAATTTAAAAACCCAATTGATTGCTGCACTTACATTTTGTATAGCGCCTAAATGTATGCTATTTAACTTTATCGAACTGGTTCCTTTTCTGCTGCTTTCACTTTTCTACCACTTTTCTACCATGTATAGGGTAGAATGATGAGCACAAGGATGATGATGGATGGCATTTGTTCCTTTCCAGTCCGATTGAGGGTCCATTATGAGTAGCAGTTCGCCGATGTCCAGGTATCCGGGTCCGTTTGAGCCATGGGGCTCAGAAGAGGGTCAGTGTCAGCCGCTCTCGGGGGAAGAGCAACTGACGAAAAATTGCAAGCGCCGGGGCTAGGAATCAAATCCATGACCATCCGCATCCATGACCATCCGCCACGGGCCCCGACAACAAAGTTTTTAACAGAAAATATGCCGCAAACTATCAAAAAATCACGTATTTAAGTATTGTTTTGGTGAAATTTGATAGTATCACTTGCATAAATCACAGCGTTTACTACTATTACTTTTTCTTATAGCTTCTAATATGTTTAGACTGTACTCTGGCTGAAATAGCATACATTGGACGCCTTACATTTTGAGAAATGGCACCCAAAGTATTCAAATTTCTAGCATGAGCTACTTGTTTCATAATTTAGACGTTTTTTTTTCAAAGAAATCATGTTAAAAATGGATGTGGTTCAAATCAAAGACTCATTTCTGGAGCAACATTTGAAAAGGGCCCTAGAGGTCTTGTGTCTTTTTTGAAATACGTCGAGAAAGGCACTATCACCACTAGTTGGATTAATTTGGGTTTTTTATTTTTATTTTCAGAAACCTCTCGCCTCGGCTACGCTGGTGCCATTCAAGCATTTGATTCCTGATTTTCATACATTTGGTGGTCCCTTGGATGTTGTCGGCTCTGACATGGATCGATTCCGGATGAGCCTTTAGTATTAAGTTTTGTTTTGTAATTATTGTTTTTTGAAAAGATAAAGAGGTTTTATGCCTCTTTGAGAACAATTTCGAAATGCAAGGAAATCACTCAAAGGGCTCTTTCAAAATTGTAAGTTAAATAAACAACAACAACAACAACAACTCATCTCTAGACATTACCAATTGGGGTTTTCAATTAAGAAAAATGTAATGATTTTTTGATTTTATACGAAAGAGCACATTTTTCTGAACCACCATGATTTTTTCAGATTTTTAGAACTTCATTTTGATACCTAAAATCGATTTCGAAGAGATTTTTCGAAATCACCTTTTGACAGCTGGCCAACTGCTTGACAGCTCCGCCCAGTACAAAATGCAACGAGGGGTGATTCGACAAATCGCTGCCATACAAACTTCAAACTGATTTTTAAATAGGTTCCCGGGCACCAAAATTCATGAAAATTTGTATTTCGGCTCAGTTTTGCATGCAGATTCTGAATATGGAATTATCTCAACACCGCTAAAGAAGCCAATTAGATGACCTAAAAAGTTTAAGATTATTACGACGCTTAAGAGTTCCTAGTATGGAATTACAATATAGTACCCGAATGATCAATTTCACTCCGCTGATCAATTTGACCCCGGTTTACGGCACTTCCTCAGTTATTAACTGAGAGCTTCCTCTGCCAACACGGTTTGACGTTTGTCAGTCGTTGCAGTTAGCGAATAACATTCGATAACCGAAACATAAACATGTAGCACTTGCCAGCCAAGGGCTGAAAGTCTCTATAATAAAAATAAATCAATCAAATGTTGCACTTATCGAGTATCTACTGTACTCAAATTTAAAACAAAAACTAAAAAAATATGATAAATGATTTTCACGGTGTGTCTGGTAGAACAAATTTATTACAAAAAAATGGGCATCGCTAATTTTTACGCTACGTGAAAGTTGACGCTACCAGCTTTCATTCAAGACCAACACCGAAATATTCCATCGGGGGAACTTTTTCATACAAAAATTGGGTATGTTTGTTAAGTAGAAATAGGGATTAATTTGGAACCGTGCATTTTGTATGGGGAAAAACAGTATTCTGAAAAAGTTGTTCGGGATCCCTCGGTGGATTTTTTTGAGGGACCCTGCAAATGAAAGCTGAAAGCCTCTATTTTTGAATAGCGAAAAATTTGACGATGCCTATTTTTTTGTTATAAACTTTTCCCATACACACGCCGTGTTTTGTATTTGATTATACAGAATGGAATAACATGATTCAAGCAACAATAATATTTATTGTTATTTAGGCTGACACAAATTCCGATTTTCTCCTATGTCATTTCCCCCTCGGAAAATGTTTATCGGAGTTCGATAATTTGAGGGTGGACACAAATATATTATTCAAAAAACTTTAAAGTGAAATTGGGTTTTTAAATTATGAAAACATTATTGATTTTTTTTAATTTTATACGAAAGAGCACCTTTTTCTGAGCCACTATGATTTTTTTTCAGATTTTTAGAACTTTTTTTTGGTACCTAAAATCAATTCCAAAGAGATTTTTCGAAATCACCTTTTGACAGCTGGGCAACTGATTGACAGCTCCGCCCAGTACAAAATGCGACGAGGGGTGATTCGACAAATCGCTCCCATACAAACTTCAAATTGTTTTTTAAATAGGTTCTCGGGCACCAAAATTCATGAAAATTTGGATTTCGGCTCAGTCTGGTATGCAGATTCAAAATATGGAATTATCTCAACATCGCTAAAGAAGCCAATTAGAGTCGTCGAGAAAATTTCTTAACAAATCCGATGAGTTTGACAATTTTGTTTAACTGTTTGGGTAAATTTTCATCAAATAAATTTATTATTTATCATCCCTCCCCCTTTTTGACGAGTCAACGAGCAAAGTGACAAAAGAAGAAAATGAGATTTGTTCCGACCTTATTGGTTACGAATAATTTTTAAGTGTAAATGAGAAATAAACTCTTTTTGATAAAAACAAAGTCCATGAGAACTTTGCAGGCACATTTCCAACTGTATAAAAACAACTTTACTTATTTTTTACTTTTAGTATCTTTAAATTATTAAAGAACTATTGAAAGGCAATCAAATCACTAATAAAGCAAATGTTTACTTATTGTACGAACTATTTGGGATTAGTTTCTATTGTAAAAAGTTACAATATACTGTGTGTTTTATTGTGAACAATAAAACCTATCATATTTATTTATTTATTTATTTTGCTTTATTGAATTCATGTAACGTAAGATTAACAATCTAATAATAATATGTTAATAATATTTACCATACAATGAATCGTAATTTTTTATCCGGATATCCCTACACAGAAAGAAATCTTACGGTAAATATGACTACAAAGTTGTTGTCAAATTTACTATGGCTCTTCACATTGAGATTGACAAACAAATTGGTCAACTTAACCGAAATGTAGTGATAAATACTATGTTCTTTGAGAAATTGTAATACTGGTATAGACTACATAATATAGTTAATTGTACTACGCATTTTTCCAACGAAAGTACCGCTTTTGCAGTAACGTTTACTATGCGTTTTACTATCGTTGTACTTTTGGGACCTATTTTACCATGTCCATGGTTGTCTCAAGCGTGTTGCACCGGCAATTTTCAGCTGACCATATTTTGTATTCGATTGTACCACAAACATGGTAATTTACTGTGCACTTGACGTTCGCCATTTTGACAAGTGGTCTGCCGATTTGTTGCTGTCGGTTTGTTTGTATCACTTACTTTAATAATTGTGTGTTAAATAGTCAAAAAAAAAATCTTGCAGCGAGACTTTTTATCAGCGGAAAATCATGAAGGTGAGTTTATATTACATGTAGTCTGAGTGAGTTGAAATAAGTTGCTAGAATTCATTACAGCAGCAAATTGTATTGTGCAGCATACCCGGACAATCCGGATGAGGTGAAGTCGCTCCAGGTCAGCAAGTGCCTGGATTGCTATGCGGTAAATGTTCCGGGAACGAGAAGTACAAGGTTCACTGTCATATGATCGAGGATTCAGACTGCTTAACCATCTCACTACTGCAAATCCATCCGGATTCTGTCTCATAAAAAGTATGTAATGCTGTTCGACTAAGTGAATTTGCTATTTTAAATAAATTAATAATGTTTATGTGCCAATTTGCTTCTCACAATATGCGTTAGAGGCTCTAGTTATTGAAATAGGGATCAAATGTACTAATTTAGCATATTCCTATGGCAAAGTCGTATAAGTCAAAGCCAAAGGATTACGCTAATAAGAAACCATTTGGTTTCTATTTCAATAAATAAAAATAGAGCATATCTTCTACATTGCTGTCAAGTTAACCCCCTGAAATAGTATTTTCAACTGCAACATTTTTTGCGTGTATCAACTATGGTCACTTACTTTTGCTTACAGTGTAGTTCCCAATCACACTGAGAAGGGGTGTGCAGTGCACAACATTGGGTTTATTTTTTTTTTTTTTTGTAATTTATAAGTTTATTTATACGATAGCCTGTCAGTGTACAAACTTTAAAACAGGTCAAATTTTTTGAAAAATTCATTGCTTTTATTATTCTACATGAAAGAGCATGTATTGCATTGATTTTTCAATAGGTTCCTGGGTGAAAAAATCTGAAAAAAATCATAGTGACTCAGAAAATGGTGCTTTTTCGTGTAAAATAGAAAAAAATCAATATTTTTTCAAAATTTAAAAACCCAATTGTGGCAGTCCAATTTGAGGTGAAGTACGTAATACTTTTGTACGGTACTGTGAAAGAGATCGATCGATTTGTGTATACAATGCAAGCAGATCTCACATACCTAATACACAAAGGCATTTTTTAGCTTATCTTCAGGCAAGATTTTGTTTAGGCAAATCGACAAGATAGCCTTAAGGAAAGCCTTTGTACCTAAATTACAGAATCTGGTCAGGATCGATTACAGATAAAAAACCATATTGCCATCTTACTCACCTTGAAATGGGAAGATCTGAAAAATTTTGCACTTGATAATAAATCGTCCTTGCGATGTCTCAACACTATCACAATCAATAGTCTTCCCCACCAGAGGCTATCCGCTTTCAATTGCACCACAAACGAGTCTCAAATTATTCTGATTTTGAATGATTACGCACTGATTTCGAAAGAACGATGCAGTCCTTTGCAAACTATTGGGAAAATTCGATTTTTCCTGCCTTCGCGCGCCGCACCTCCCACACAGCCCGACAGGATCCGATCTGAGTGATGACAAAGGCCCACCCCGTCCATCCGCTCTCTGTTATCACTTTTCTTCACCCAATCACAAGCCGAGGAAAGGAAAACACAAACATTGTGCTGTCAGTCTGTTATGCTGCCAGTTGCCTTCATCATCCGACGTCAAAAAATGGGCACAAAGTGCCGTCGTGTTTCTTTTTGAGAAGGGCCTATCTGCAAAATGTAAACAAGCCGATTTTCGACTATTCCTATCCATATCTATAGATATTCCTTGGAATATTCCTTGTATTATATACCGCATTTAGTTCACCACTGGACTGCGAACTGCGACTTCATAAGTGCGAAAACGTTAATAAAAGTGCGCGATTGCATCAAATCAGGTTGCTGTCTTCGGCGCACTATCTCTTCAATCTATGGTGAATAAGTGCTCTGAAGACACCGAGTTGATTTGATGCAATCGCGCACTTTTATTAGCGTTTTCGCATTCGTGAAAACTAGTGCGATAGTCCAGTGGTGAACTAAATGCGCTATATCGATATTATAAATATATTCAATATAATAAAAATTAGCTGAACTTTAAAAAAATGAAGGGTCTAACTTGAACATTCCACAATAAAAGGGCGCAACTTCTAGGACCTAACTGAAAATGGATCCATAAAAGGGCCAAACTTGTAGGGCCTTACTGATTTTGACTTGGATTTTGAGATTTGTAAAAAGGGCCTATCTGCCGTGTATGTTAAATATCGATATTTTTGAGAGTTTCGCTATAGTTTGATGCAAATAATGCCCAGGTATTAGTAGGTCGGCTCAAGAGGCACGTTCTCCTCCATTTGGAAAATTTGTGCCAAAAAATGCCCAGAATCATGAAGCAGACCTCCATGTGTTTCAATGGATGGAATAAAACACTGAGAAAAGTCTGGTTTTTAAATAGGAACAGGAACAACCATTCTGGAAGGGAACCTTCTTGTGCGATTTTCTCAATGTTTACATTTTGCAGATAGGCCCAATGTTCATATTTTGCAGCTAGGCCCTTTTCAAACGTTACGCTAATTCAGTTGCTGAAAACTAAAACACCTATTTTTAGTTACGAAAACATAGACCACCTAACGACGAAATTCTATCTCTCTCGCTCTTTTAGAGAGTTTGAAAACAACAGGACCTGTCAAATTTGACAGTTGTTGCACAGACAAACAGACGTAACACTCCAACAATTCACATCGTACACCGATTTAACGGTCTTTTTCAAAATTTGATAGTTGGCCAACTGCCCAACCGTGGCGCTCGCATCGTTTTTGCTCGAGTTTGACGTTTGCTCACTACCGCCACCTAGTTGGTGGTCGGCCAAACATAGGCCTTTTAGCATTGGGCGAATATGTTTCCGTGACTATGATTTGAATCGAAAAATGTTCGAAGTGTTACGTCTGTTTGTCTGTGGTTGTTGGTTCTGTTGTTTTCTAATTTCCTGTAGGAGAGAAAGAGAGCGGTTCCTTGATGACGTCACCGTGCAATGGAGTATTGCATTGGTGGGATAGGGATGCCACTTCACTGTAAAATAAAAAATCCACCAGGGTGCGATGACGTCACGTTTTAGATTCCCGCATCTCGTATTAATGTTTAGGGAACCCAAATGCATTGTCAATGGGGGAACTCAATTGATGTTGGCTGCAACCAATCCTATTGGGTGGGAATAGGGCACTGCATTGTTTTGGTTTTGTATGGGATTTTGACATTTCTTGGCCTTGTTGTTTACAAAATTTCTGTAAGAGTGAAAGAGAAGGGGAGAATTTCATGCAGTGCCCTATAGGGATGTCACACAGACAAACAGACATATCACTTGGAACAAATTGCGTTAAAATTCATCATCACAGAAACATAATCGCCCAATCCTAAACAAGCTGTGTTATGCAAACCACTCAGTAGGTGGCGGTAGTGAGCAAACGTCAAACAGGAGCACAAACGATGCGAGCGCCGTGGCCGAGTGATTTGCGAACTACAAAATACTTGAACTAACCGTTAAAAAGGGTTACGATGAGAAGTGAATAGAGTGAGACGTCTGTTTATCTGTGGATGTCACGTGAAAAAAATCAGTGTCGAATTCTTTTTCAGTGCAAAGTTTTGGGCACATACATTTGGCATAAAACGTAGCTCTGACAGCATAACAAACATCAAATTTCGCAGATTGACATTTTTGACAGCCGAGAAGTTCTGGAAAAAATGCTGCAAAAGCCGTAAGAAGTTCACAAATTTTATGGAAATATTGTTCAAGAAATACTTGTTTTGTGCTAAAAGTAATAGTTTTCAATGTGTTTAAGCCAAATCATTATAATAATCGTGAATTTAATTGCAGATGAATGACACCGACGCTAAAGAAGAGAAACCTCCCTCCACCTCCACAACAAGTTCGGCGACAACTACGGCGGAAATGTTCCCGCTGAACATCAAGATCAAACAGGAGAAAACAACCAGCTACGAAGATTCAAGTAAGTCGGAAACCGTAGATAAGCTGTCCATCGATTTGAACTTGTCGAACATATTTTCGGCAACGACGACGACGACCAAAGCGGCGGCTGCGGCATCAACTGCTTCGTCGGACCCATCGGATGAGAAGGAAGTCAAATCGGTAGAACCGCTCAAATCATCCAACGAGATATTGACGGAACTGTTCAAGGTTTTCAATGCTGCTCCGCCGGAAATAATCGATGACGATTCCAACGACGATGGCGAGGAGAAGAAAAAGAAGAAGAAACATAAGAAAAAGTCCAAGAAGAAGAAAAAGGGCGGAAGCGACAAGGGATCTTCTTCCGCTTCGGATACCCAGGAGGAAGGGGAGATTAAACGAAAAATAAAAAAGATCAAAAAGGAAAAGGATAAGGACAAAGAAAAGGAAAAGGAAAAGCACAAGAAGAGCAAGACGAAGGAGAAACATAAGGAAAAGACGGAACGAAAGGAGGAGAAAGTGGTGGTAAAATCGGAAATGTCATCCGTGGTGGTCAAGAAGGAACCCAAGGACGACTGGTACAGCTCGCGAGATAGTCGGGAATCTTCTAGGGTGTCTAAGGATTCTCACCATCACCACCACCACCATGAGCAGCAACGTTACAGGTGGGTAATTTATAGGAATATGCTTATGGATAGTTTTCACTAAACTTTAAAATTCATTCCAGTTCACGTGACGATTATTATCCACGGATTAAGCAGGAAAAAGAAGATCGTTCCTACAGAGATGCAACGATCTACGACAAGGAACGCGATCGCGAGCGGGAACGTGAACGCGAAAGGGAGCGTAACCGAGAAAAAGAACGCGAGAAAGAGGATCTCAAATCATCGAGAAACAAAATTCAAATCAAGAGTCTGAAGGATAGTGCTGTATTCAAGGAGGCAGCTTCCCGTGAGAAAGAAAAGGAACGCGAGAAGGAAAAGGAACGAGAAAGAATGCGGGACAGAGACAGGGAGAGGCGGAATGGCCGTTCCGATTCGAAGGAAATGAGGAAAAGGCGTTCGGAATCAGAACTTTCGTTGTCGGATGAAGAACCGTACCGGCAGGGTCGGTATTATGATTTCTATCAGAAGAAGTACAATTCATTCTACGCTAGTTATAAGGAGGAAGATCACTACAGAGACCGGAAGAGGAGAAGAAGCGAGGAACGGGATCGGCAAAGGCATAGATCCAAATCGAGATCACGTTCTCCGCAGTTCGACAAGCAGAAGTTGTTAGAAATTGCCAGGAAAAATGCGATATCGATGCTTAAGAAGGGGACACTTCCTGGTGCTCAGGGGCTTGATAAAGAATCTAAAGAGAAGTTAATTATGAAGATGAAAACAAGCGGCAAGAGTATCGAGGAGCTGACTGAGTATTGTAAAAAGATTTCTGACAAAGAAAATTTGAACGAGTTATCGAGTGTCTCCTCTGACGATAGCGATCACGATGCAGAAGGGGGATCGAAAGCATTCCACCATCCCTTCCAGATCAAGGATCCTGGGCCGATTGTGATGAACATCAAAAACTCGGTTCCGTTACAGCCGAAAACGGCGGAACAATCGAAAGCTCTCATGCTGCAATTTCCAGTTTCTTCTGGTGCACAACACAAAAAGATGGAAAGTGATTGGATGCCTGTGGAACCAAAACCCGCGGCACCGGTTGCAGTCGTCCGGCCCGAAAAACCGGTGTCTAAATTCCCACCAACATCCGCTTCGTTTGTTGCAGCGTCCGAGAAACAACAACCAGCGTACACACCGGTTAATCCACCTCCGGGGCCGCAGGCTCTGCCTCCGGAATTGATACAGCCTGGTCCATCATCAGCTCCAGTTGTACCACCCGTTCCGGTACCAGCTGTGCCAGCCATTGATACATCAATACCGGCTATAATGCCAGCTCCAGGTCCCTCCACGGATGCTCCAACTGTATTTCCCACCAATGCGGAAGCTAACAAGCTAGATGTTTCAACCATCATATCCAATCGTTTGAATGCCATGCGCAAACTGCAAGACAATCCGGCCGACGCTGAAGCCATTAAATTGCTGTACAATACCCAAAAGGACATGTCGGCCTGGGCATCCTCCAAATTTACCCCAGGACAGTTCTGCGGATCTACCGGTGTTCAGTGTTTAACGCCCCGAGAGCTCGCCGAAGGATACCAACCGTGGGCTAAACGAGACTCAATGAAACAAACCGCCCCGGTTTCCGGCGGAATGGGAATGCACCTTCTGCAGAAGATGGGCTGGGTTCCCGGCGAAGGGCTCGGTAAGGAGAAGAATGGTTCGCTCGAGCCACTTCTCCTAGATGTCAAACTAGACAAACGTGGCCTGGTGGCCAGCGCGGAAGATCACCAGCGACAGGTGCAGTTCCAAATCCAACAGCAGCACAGTGGCCGACGGGCGCGGTTTATGAGCGTAAAAATCAATACCGATGGGAAGCATCCCGTGTCGATCCTGGGCGAGTACTGCAGCAAGCGAAAATGGATGCCTCCACGGTACGATCTGGTGCACGAAAGTGGCCCTGGACATGCGAAGAACTTCGTGTTCAAAGTGATCGTAAACGGATTGGAGTATCAACCGGCCATTGCCAACAACACGAAGAAGGAAGCCAAGGCAACGGCGGCCAAGTTTTGCCTACAACAGCTGGGCATTTTGCAGTCGTAAAAGGGTAAGTGATATTTGACTTTCTTTTCAGCCACCTGTCTTCGGTGTTGAACTTCCTTCTCGCCGGATGGCTCTCGTACGTGGCAATGATTTGTGATTTGTCCTACCAAGCCTAAGTGATGTCACTATGTGAAACAGGTATTGCGTAAAGTTTTCACAACTCCTTAATAAACTAAGCTAATCATCATTGACAACATATTAGGGGTACTCACTAAACAGATTAAATTGCTGCGTAAGCCATGATTTTCTGCTTATTTGAAATGTTTCATGATTTTTCGAATGAAATAATTGAAGATTGCCTTGGTGATCGCGACGTTTAATCAGTTTAATCAGTTTACGCTGTTAAGTGAATCCCCCTATTGAATTATGACTTCTTAGAGAATACGAGAAAATTCATTGAAATTGGTATGATTTATCCTATAGAAAAATGCTTAGTAGGTACTACATAAAAGAAACTGTGTATCTTGAAATTCTTATAACATGTGTAATGATGTGAGTGTTACCAGGTTTTATGATAAAATGCTGACGCTGCTCATTATGACCTACTTGCCATTACATTAGGCTGGTCACGTCGCACAAAACTGAAGCGCTACACCTGCAACGCTACAACAAAACTAAAAAAAAACTGTTAAAATTTTCAATAATTTATTCTTTATAACACTACTTGCAGTCCACGAAATTTGAAGCCTGCAATGTCCATAGACGTAACAATTACCATTTCCTCGGAAGTTCAACTTCCTTACCTTATTCAATTTCAACCTCATTTTTCTCTTCAGCATCCGCACTATCATATTCGTTAGTATTTCCGGTATCGGCTTGTTTGCTACTTCCCCCCTCCTCGGTGTCCATGTCCTCCTCGACTTTTTCCTGCTCGAAGCGCCTATTCAATAAAGTCGTAATGGAAAAATATTCCTTCACGCCGTTACTGGTGTATTTCGTTTTCAGCTTATCGATCATTTCGGCGGCCCCCTTGGCGCCCGGTTTAAAGTGCACCGCGTAGTGGTTC
Source organism: Aedes albopictus (assembly GCF_035046485.1). Classification (NCBI taxonomy): domain Eukaryota; kingdom Metazoa; phylum Arthropoda; class Insecta; order Diptera; family Culicidae; genus Aedes; species Aedes albopictus. The sequence continues at coordinate 298,071,657 of NC_085138.1, forward strand.
CGCAGTTCGGTTACCAATCTGAACGAATCGGTACAGATATCACATTGGTAGGGCTTGTCTCCGACATGATTGCGACTGTGTCGCAGCAAATCGGTCGACTGCTTGAACGCGCGATCACAATAGGCGCACTTGTACGGTCTTTCTCCGGTGTGCGTTCGGATGTGGCATTTCAGTTGGCTCGTTGTGAAGAATCTGTTGAAAGAGGTTGAAAGGAGAATATGTTTAGTAGTTGGTAAGACCTAACGGAACGGTAGTTAAATCGTCTAGAATCGATAATGTCAGTTAAGCCCGATTGGAAAATCGTTGCCGATTTGCATCTTCGAAATCGTGAGGCAAATTTGGTAAAAGTAGAGGAAAGATAGCAAAAATAACGTCGAGTCACTAAATTGCTCCTCAAGAGCCCAAACGTTATTTTTTTGTTTGAGGATTTAACTTCAATCATTGATCCTATTACTAAGTTGGAAAAGGAAAAATAAAGTTTATCTGTTTCTTCTTTTTCAAAGGCAAGGACTACACATATTGTAAATTCCTGGAGATTTCCTACCAGCTTTATCTAATGCCCATGATTGTTCTTCAAATGAGAAAATTTTCGTTGTTGTTTCGCCTGTGTCATGTGCCTAGTTTGGCAATGATATTTCGATATTAGGTAGTGCGCTGAAATAGACAAAGTTTCACAAAGATTTGCTCCACGGCTTCACGTAGATTTAGTATAGAGTATTTGCTCAACTTTATTCATATGGCCAAATATCTCGTAGATAGCTTATCATCATGGCTGTTAATTAGCTTTAATTGTTTCCTACAACTTTATAGCCGTTTTCCCTCCTTCCTGACCATCTCATCCCATGATTTCCTACGTCGATCATCAGTTAACCCTTTATAAGGCAGTGGCAACTATATTGCCACCTACTGTTTGTATTTTTTTCTGTTTTATAACCATTTATTTCGAACTTTTTTTTTGGTTTACATAAAATTGGGATTACTAACAACGTCTGGTAGTTTTTTGGTACTAAACAAAGCTTTATCAACAATTTGGGAGCCATTTGTAGTCTTAAAAATGGCTAAATTTGATCGCATGAAGAAAATTAGCTCAAACTTATTGAAAAATTATAGATTTGGTAAATATTTTAAGAAATAATCAAATTATGGGTTGACATGAGCTGAACTACATAGTTTATAAGGCGCTGTCCATAAACTACGTAGACTTTTTTTCGGCCATCTCAGACCCCCCCCCCCCCCCCCCCTCCCCCCTCGTAGACTTTTGTTCATACAAAATTTTCGAAATTTATATGGAGCGTAGACTTTGGCCAGACCCCCCCGTCCCCCCCTAAGAGTCTACGTAGTTTATGGACAGACCCTAATATATTATGGGTTAAGCCCTAATCCACTCTAAAGTCTCTTTTCCGGCTTTTTGTCGCAATCAAAAGAAGAAAAGTACCCTAAACGGGCAGTGGCAAGAATATTGCCACCAGTGCTGGTGGCCTAAACGGACAGTGGCAACTATATTGCCACCTCAAAAGCTCGTTTTTGGGCTAAACGGGCAGTGGCAACTATATTGCCACCTAGATTTTTGAGAGTTTCTTTTAAACAAAAATTGTTTTGTACATGTAATCATGTAATCATTTCCATAATAGTATGCATTGACAACTCTTCTAGTTTTCACGGCCTTATAAAGGGTTAATAACTCAATAATTTCGATTTCTCAAATAATGAGAAATTGGGTTAGGGTATTTTATCCAATAGTGGACCCCTGGCAATTATTCTCAAATTTCCCACTCCAATCTGCTTCTACCGGTAATCTTGCACCGGGAGACCATGGCTCTAGTCCCTAGACATCAGTTCCATGCGATAAAACTAGTCTGGAAAGCGATAATTCGATTATTTCGGCACCAACATTTCAAAAGGGCGTAACTGCATTTTGAAACAAACCACTCTTTCACATCTGTGGGTCATATTTTAAGTTTCCCACGAAATTCACAAACATTACTAGACAGAGAAATTACTCTTCTTTCCTATACTGGCGGTGATTAGCATGGCGACATTGAAATACGATCCACAGATGTGACAGAGGGGTTTGTTTCAAAATGCGGTTACGCCCTTTTGAAATGTTGGTGCCGATTTGAACAAATGTGTAAATGTAAACAAGTCTGGGGGCCACTATAGGTTAAATCTATTATCACCGATTTAACATGGTAAGAGATTACGATCTACCCCAGGGCTGGCCTACGTACGGCCCGCGGGACGAATCCGGCCCGCAAGGACATTTTTGCGGCCCGCGGCACGAATGAAGAAAAGTTATAAAATTTGGCCTTTCAAGTAATATTTTTGAGTATTTTTTTCTTTTTCAAGTGAATTGTAATTAAAACTAATTGGATATTTTAGTGCGTATTTATGAATGTATAAATACTTAGTTTAATTTACAGATTGTGAGGAATCATCAGATAATGGTAATCTGAAAGTTGCTGTAAACTTTTGAGAACCCTTTGACACTGATTCTATTTGTCGTAGTATCCAGCGTGCGATCCTACTTTATGAATGCCAACCAAACACGCTGGACGTGCAGTAAGCCAGCGTGGTGTGCCTAGCCTAACATCCTAGGAGGGTTTATACTGAAATGATCTCCAAAATTGTACAAGAATGTATTCAGTAAGCACTGAAATTCCATTAGATACCGAAAAGTTTGAAATTCCATTAAAGCTATGTTCATTTAGAATCCGGAATGACAAAATCACGTATATCTTAGGGATGGACAGTGCTGAAAAATTCATTTCGTCATATCTAAATTCAATCACCTACAGCTCACTGTAAAAGCTGAACCTGAGAATATGGTATATGAAAAACTTGTGCGGCTAGACCAGCTCTGCAAGAAAGTCACGGAAAAACCGCTATTTTTCGAATTTTTAAGGTAAATGTCACGGACTACCTTCGAAAAATGCCAAATGATATTCATCGTGAATATCATTGGCATTTTTCGAAAGTAGTCCGTGACATTTACCTTAAATATTCGAAAAATTGCGGTTTTTCCGTGACTTTCTTGCACAACTGGTCTAGCCGCACAAGTTTTTCATATTCCATATTCTCAGGTTCAGCTTTTACAGTGAGCTGTAGGTGATTGAATTTAGATATGACGAAATGAATTTTTCAGCACTGGATGGAATAACAAACATAAAAGGTGAAGCCCTCAAAACAAAGGTTATTTATTGTACTTTCATGGAAAAATATCATTGAAATTTTTTTATTTTTATTTTTCACACATTTTCTTACTTTTTTAGTGTTGACCTCTCTAAAAATCTGCACAACGGTGGTAAATTTTAGCAGCAACCCCTTCCGCACGTTTGTTCAACAATCAGGTCATCTATGCAGTGTCCTGAGTGCCTTGACTAGTCGGACTAGGATTCCGAAGAAAAATTGCCAAACTTTTTTTTATTGCGAAATGAGGGGCAATTCAGTGAATTGGGAAAACGCGAAATTTGAGTGTTTTTTTCGTTGATAAACACTACCCATCTGTGACGATACCACTGAACGTCTCCGGCTGTCATGGCAGCTCATCAAAATAGGTAAAACCTCTACATATCCCTTGTGTGCGTTTTTGAAAAGCAGCACGCGATTCTTGAGGCTGTCATCCTTGTATAAATTGGTTCTCATCATCTTGTTGCGAAAAAACCATGCCCAGAGTTCGAACTTCTTGCCAAATCATCAAATTCAAAGCAGATTTATCAATGAACCCAAGCTTTTTTCTTCCGAGGACACTTCCTTATGCCATGGTTAACAACATCTGTGCACATAACACATAATGGTTTTGACGATATTAACATTTTTCGCGACTGTCGTACCTGACCACGCTAAATTTTCAACGTGTTTGTGCAAGATTTTTTTCCTCCACTTGTCTTCAATCTGAAATAACTTTTCACTCGTTGCAAGGAAATCGATGAAATTTTCAGCATTTAAAGAGGATTAGTGTATGATCAGAGTGCTGCAAAAGAATGATGATTATGTTTATTGAGAGCGCCACTAGAAAATGTGACATGATTCCGGATTCTAAGTGAACATAGCTTTAGAACATAGTACCTTTTACGGCCGCGGGCCACAGCTAATACTCCATACCAATTGACGGGCCAGAAATTGAAATTCGACAATGAAACACAATGCTAGTCAAGATAATGGCTTCAACCCAAAAGAAATATTATAATTCTTTAGATGAGGATAAAACTATTCTGTTCTAAAGCTATGTTCACTTAGAATCCGGAATCATGTCACATTTTCTAGTGGCGCTCTCAATAAACATAATCATCATTCTTTTGCAGCACTCTGATCATACACTAATCCTCTTTAAATGCTGAAAATTTCATCGATTTCCTTGCAACGAGTGAAAAGTCATTTCAGATTGAAGACAAGAGGAGGAAAAAAATCTTGCACAAACACGTTGAAAATTTAGCGTGGTCAGGTACGCTGCCTATGATCGCATAATTGTCCCATATGAATAGGAAACATGATAGGAAACCCAGCAAAGATGGGACTGATATGCGATCATGGGCAGTACGACAGTCGCGAAAAATGTTAATATCGTCAAAACCATTATGTGTTATGTGCACAGATGTTGTTAACCATGGCATAAGGAAGTGTCCTCGGAAGAAAAAAGCTTGGGTTCATTGATAAATCTGCTTTGAATTTAATGATTTGGCAAGAAGTTCGAACTCTGGGCATGGTTTTTTCGCAACAAGATGATGAGAACCAATTTATACAAGGATGACAGCCTCAAGAATCGCGTGCTGCTTTTCAAAAACGCACACAAGGGATATGTAGAGGTTTTACCTATTTTGATGAGCTGCCATGACAGCCGGAGACGTTCAGTGGTATCGTCACAGATGGGTAGTGTTTATCAACGAAAAAAACACTCAAATTTCGCGTTTTCCCAATTCACTGAATTGCCCCTCATTTCGCAATAAAAAAAGTATGGCATTTTTTCTTCGGAATCCTAGTCAGACTAGTCAAGGCACTCAGGACACTGCATAGATGACCTGATTGTTGAACAAACGTGCGGAAGGGGTTGCTGCTAAAATTTACCACCGTTGTGCAGATTTTTAGAGAGGTCAACACTGGAAAAGTAAGAAAATGTGTGAAAAATAAAAATAAAAAATTTCAATGATATTTTTCCATGAAAGTACAATAAATAACCTTTGTTTTGAGGGCTTCACCTTTTATGTTTGTTATTCCATCCCTAAGATATACGTGATTTTGTCATTCCGGATTCTAAATGAACATAGCTTTAATGAGCGATTCCAAGCAACAGCATCAAAATTAAGGAAAATTTTTAATTCATGATTTTCTATTGAACTGAAACTTTGCACAGTTTTTCAGTTCCATCTAAATCGCCATTTTTCGATATTAAATTTTTATTTAGAGCCACGACTAACTTTTCAAAAGGGTGTATGTGAAAATGGTTCAAAAATATTCAAAAATATGCACAGCAAAAACGGATTGTTCGATTGTTATGAATTTTTCAGCAAAGTTAGATAGCTAAATGGCGATTCCTAAGAAAATATACACTGTGAAAAAAATCTTTTTTAACATTAAAAAATATCATTTTTGTCACAAAAACTCAAATATCTCAAAACCCTATCTTTTTACCAACGTAATTTTTTAGAGAAAACGGTCCATTGTATTAGCAATCTACCATGAAAATAAACAAAAAAGTTATGACAATTCAAACATTTCACAATTTTCACATTTAGTAATAATTTTTTTTAGTGTAAATTATTTCGGCCGGAAATTGAAGTTTGATGCTGATTTTATTGTTAATGGCCTTGCGTGAGTAAAACAAGTTGTTTTTATTATATATTATATATACATATAATATAATATACTATGTACCGTAATGTTCCGATTTTATCACGCCCTCCGCGCATTAGTCGTTTATTCATTAATTTGCTGTTACATTTGAGGACAAGTGTTTTCCCTCTTCTTCAAGATGAATGTTGAAAGCGTGTTTTGCAACGTTAAAAATATTGAAATGGGTATAGATGTTGAAGAATATTACAGGGCATTTTTGAAAAGGGGCGTAATTAAATTGTTTAAACAGATGTCGCTGATGGCAATTTCTCAGTTGTTGTCGTTTTCGAACTTCCTGCGCCCTGCTTTACCAATGATATACAGATGGCTCGTTTGTCAAATTCTAGACGGCAGGACGTGCAAATGCGTAATTTTGTACACAATGTGGACATTTGGGCATAACCAGTCTCTTTCAGTTTATCTATGGTGCTTTCGGTGAGATTTCGTAACTCTTTTGAACATTTTTTTCCATCAAACGGTCTACAAGAGAGCGTTGAGTTGAAGACCTTTGAGAAAGCGACTGTTCATCTTGTTCGTTAGATTATAATAAACAAAATCACTTATTAATTTTAACTTACTTGTTTGGTGTTGGTGGCTGAAGAAAAAAAATACTATACAATTTTTAATATTCATAGCGGTAGTATTTTTTTGTTTTTTTCGTGAGCATTGTCAGGTATGTATACAGACAAACAAACGTAACACTGGCGAAATTTTCATTGACCACGCCTTCAACGATCATTTTGAATCTTGGTTGTGGCTTTCATAACAAGAAGAGCGCCCATCGTTTTTCTTTGCGTTTGACGTTTCACACTAGCGCCTTCTGATGACGATATTGCACAACGCAGTGTTTCGTGAAACATTTCCACCAGGTGGTGATAGTGTGAACTGGGCGATGAATTTTCACTAAAATTGTTCTAGGCGTTTCGTCTGTTTGTCTGTGGTATGTACCTCTTATGCATTTGTTGTTGTTGAAGTTACTCGCATTCTTCCGATCATAAAGTCTGTTCTCTACACACTTAATTTTGATTACCGAGTTCGGTAATTTTTTGACGAGATGCATTGTTTACCTTTTCCATACGATTTTGACAGTTGTTTTACTGAGCCTCAGTAAAATCGATTACCGAAACTACCGAGATCGTACTGCTGTTATAATCTCGTCAAAAAAGTACCGAACAGGCAATTCAGAAATAAGTGTGTAAGAGGGATTTTTTTTGCGGATAAACTAGACGTTGTTACCGTCTTCAACGGTAACAAAGCTCGCGAAACTTATTTTAACGTTCAGTTTAAATGCGGTGTGAGCAAAAGTCGCGTTTTGGGCATTTTGGGCGTTATACCGAAGCTATCCTCGGGTAGAGCTTCGCGTTTTGTTTTCGAAGCGGATGAAGAGCAATGAGCGGAGGAGCACGATGAGCATCAAGAACAGGAGGCAGTCGGTGTTCATTAGACCGAGAGGTCGGATCGTTCTCCGCGTCGATTTGCGAAGATCGGTTTTTCTAAATTATCCGGTCAGGACCACGCGTCTCTAAAACTCGCGGCGTGGACGGTGACCAAGATTTTTCGTCGCTGATCCGCGGTTCGGCCACTGCAGTTTTCATCAGTCGCCATTATCGCCCATTATCGCGGCCGAAGCCGCGCTGTGCTGCCCTTTGCGGCGACCAACGCCGATCCAAGCCACGACCAACCCACCGGTGGCCAGAACCCTTTGTCGACGATTCTCGTTGCGGCCACCACTGCGCTTCACGGCGGCCCCCGCCGTTTTCATATGCTACCACCGCCGCTCGTCATCGAGGCCGAAGCCTCATGGTGCTGCTCTTCACGACGGCTAACTACGTTTCAAGCTAGAGCACACCACTGCCACGTTGGTCACCACCCATCGTCGTCAAACCTCACCGCGGCCGACGCCACCCTTCTCGGCGGTCTCCACCACCGGCGCCCTTCGTCGCTGTCAACATCGGCGCTTGTCGCGGCCAATGCGGCGCTTTGATGTGGTCACTGCCACTCTCCACCACGATCAACTGTACCGCCCCCCCCCCTTATTGGGCGGTGTTTCTTCAGGGGTGAACGACCGGCTAGCAAGACCCCCCCCCTCAGCACGACGTAGACTAATGTTTCATCCACGCTATACGCCATCTGCTCACACCGTAGTCGCACAATAAAAGAAAAGGTATGTAAATGTATTTCCTTTGCTGTGTATTGTTTCAAGTATTGTTTCCTTCCGAAAGCTCTCCCTCCGTCAAACGCCCTGGGACCTGGGAGCAAAAGAGGCCTTGTGTGCCCACCCCGGAAGCGGCCGCGGCTAAGACCAGCTGCTTGGGGTTTAGGCTGGCTCCTTCAGGGCCAGCAGGAGCTCCCAGGGTCATAAGTGGTTTCATTGGCGCCCAACGAAAAAAAGAAGGAATAGTTTAGGTTCCTAGGAGGAAAAGATATTCTCGGATATCTTTTCTTGAAAAGCGTTGGGGGAGTTTTCGAGCAGCAAAGCCGTCGAAATTGATCCTCTCTTTTCCGGCAAGTTCAAAGAATATCAATACATTCTCTTTTCTGGGCCGTGGCGATCTTTCTTTTAGCTGAGGTTTGTGTGTTGACAGCTCAAAACGAGTGAAACCGGTATTATTTTCACCGGCGAGTTAGCGAATATGGATGATCGGTGTTTGAGTATATTTTTTCAGATGTTTTGATTTGTTTTGGATTTTTGTTTTTGAAAACTGTTCAACAACTTTTCAATTGTGTCGGAATGCCGATAAGAAAGCTTGCTAGTGGTTTTTTTGTTATTACTTTCCTCTAAAAACTTTATTTCGATAAAAATCTTCGTTAGTTCATTATTCCAATAGATTATGTGTAGAAATTCTGTGCTTAATTATCTTCTTCGTGAGAGAAGCTAATCTTTATCAGTTCGGAGATACAAAATTGTCCGTCTTAAATTGCATGCCGTTTTTTTTTCGCATTTTGTTGTGACTGAACGCAAAGTGTTAAGTAAAACTGATTCTATCTTTTCCAGTTTCGAACGAAATTCGAGAATAACGAAGAAAGTTTATTCGTATATAATTTATATTTTCGTATTTAAAAGATTGTATTAGTATGTTTTTCTGATATAATTTTTTGCACGATGTTTCTGTAGATTAAACCATAAATAGCTAAATTTCCAAAATAAATAGTATATAAGATAACCCAATTCCTTAAAAGAAAGAGTGTCTGTTATCCACAATTTCGGGAAACGACCTTTCGATGACCTTTGACAATAGGCTCATCACGCAGAAACCTATAATTGACCGCAAATAGGGAACTAATAATTGCAAAATTCAAACGCTAGCTGTGCGAATCGACACTTTGGCCCATAGCTTAGCTATTGAGAGCAGATAAACAGAGTTGTCGCATTTGGAAGCTGTAGATTATTACAGGTGAATCCGTGGAGACGTCCATGAAACGGAACACCTTTACTCCAAAGTCAAAACTACCGCGCGCGGTCCCTGGACCAACACATATCAAGGCTAAATGAGAAGTGAGATGTCGAAATGATTCATTTCTCATTGCATCGTACGATGCTCAAGTACTCCAAGTATGAGTACTTGCTTTTCGCTCTCTCGGACTCAATGCGAAGTTAAAAGAGCATAGAGTTGATCGTTATTGTTCGCTCCGGGATCATGAGCCAATGGTAAAATTAAGTGAGATGTTCACCTATGCATGGAATTTTGATCTCATTAATCTTATCAGATGGCGAGAGAATATCCCCGATATCGAAACGATCAGTTCGTTGTCGGTTCTTTTCCGGCGATACTTCAGTGTCTCGTTGACGCCGAAGATATCAGTTTCAATCATCATTTCAACCAGAGTAGTCAGCTCTTCCGATGCCTTTTCGTCCATGTGAAATGCAGACAAATGTAATGTTGTGGAACACTTCAAAATAATCAGTTACAACACAGGCTCCACCGAAGATATCCAGTATTCTAGAATGGTGTTATCCAGACTTGGAAATTTTGACCAACTAGTAATCTATACTCGGAATGCGCTGTTATATATAAACCTAGAAAAGAATGATTTTGGCCACTCAGAACAGAGAATAGCTATGTTATTTGCGAGGTTGATGATTTCTTTGAACACAAAAAAAAAAGAATTCTTCTTCAAAGTCTTCTTTTTTTTTACCCGAGCAGAGGAGGAATGTTACCGTCTTCAACGGTAACAAAGCTCGCGAAACTTATTTTAACGTTCAGTTTAAATGCGGTGTGAGCAAAAGTCGCGTTTTGGGCATTTTGGGCGTTATACCGAAGCTATCCTCGGGTAGAGCTTCGCGTTTTGTTTTCGAAGCGGATGAAGAGCAATGAGCGGAGGAGCACGATGAGCATCAAGAACAGGAGGCAGTCGGTGTTCATTAGACCGAGAGGTCGGATCGTTCTCCGCGTCGATTTGCGAAGATCGGTTTTTCTAAATTATCCGGTCAGGACCACGCGTCTCTAAAACTCGCGGCGTGGACGGTGACCAAGATTTTTCGTCGCTGATCCGCGGTTCGGCCACTGCAGTTTTCATCAGTCGCCATTATCGCCCATTATCGCGGCCGAAGCCGCGCTGTGCTGCCCTTTGCGGCGACCAACGCCGATCCAAGCCACGACCAACCCACCGGTGGCCAGAACCCTTTGTCGACGATTCTCGTTGCGGCCACCACTGCGCTTCACGGCGGCCCCCGCCGTTTTCATATGCTACCACCGCCGCTCGTCATCGAGGCCGAAGCCTCATGGTGCTGCTCTTCACGACGGCTAACTACGTTTCAAGCTAGAGCACACCACTGCCACGTTGGTCACCACCCATCGTCGTCAAACCTCACCGCGGCCGACGCCACCCTTCTCGGCGGTCTCCACCACCGGCGCCCTTCGTCGCTGTCAACATCGGCGCTTGTCGCGGCCAATGCGGCGCTTTGATGTGGTCACTGCCACTCTCCACCACGATCAACTGTACCGCCCCCCCCCCCTTATTGGGCGGTGTTTCTTCAGGGGTGAACGACCGGCTAGCAAGACCCCCCCCCTCAGCACGACGTAGACTAATGTTTCATCCACGCTATACGCCATCTGCTCACACCGTAGTCGCACAATAAAAGAAAAGGTATGTAAATGTATTTCCTTTGCTGTGTATTGTTTCAAGTATTGTTTCCTTCCGAAAGCTCTCCCTCCGTCAAACGCCCTGGGACCTGGGAGCAAAAGAGGCCTTGTGTGCCCACCCCGGAAGCGGCCGCGGCTAAGACCAGCTGCTTGGGGTTTAGGCTGGCTCCTTCAGGGCCAGCAGGAGCTCCCAGGGTCATAAGTGGTTTCATTGGCGCCCAACGAAAAAAAGAAGGAATAGTTTAGGTTCCTAGGAGGAAAAGATATTCTCGGATATCTTTTCTTGAAAAGCGTTGGGGGAGTTTTCGAGCAGCAAAGCCGTCGAAATTGATCCTCTCTTTTCCGGCAAGTTCAAAGAATATCAATACATTCTCTTTTCTGGGCCGTGGCGATCTTTCTTTTAGCTGAGGTTTGTGTGTTGACAGCTCAAAACGAGTGAAACCGGTATTATTTTCACCGGCGAGTTAGCGAATATGGATGATCGGTGTTTGAGTATATTTTTTCAGATGTTTTGATTTGTTTTGGATTTTTGTTTTTGAAAACTGTTCAACAACTTTTCAATTGTGTCGGAATGCCGATAAGAAAGCTTGCTAGTGGTTTTTTTGTTATTACTTTCCTCTAAAAACTTTATTTCGATAAAAATCTTCGTTAGTTCATTATTCCAATAGATTATGTGTAGAAATTCTGTGCTTAATTATCTTCTTCGTGAGAGAAGCTAATCTTTATCAGTTCGGAGATACAAAATTGTCCGTCTTAAATTGCATGCCGTTTTTTTTTCGCATTTTGTTGTGACTGAACGCAAAGTGTTAAGTAAAACTGATTCTATCTTTTCCAGTTTCGAACGAAATTCGAGAATAACGAAGAAAGTTTATTCGTATATAATTTATATTTTCGTATTTAAAAGATTGTATTAGTATGTTTTTCTGATATATTTTTTTGCACGATGTTTCTGTAGATTAAACCATAAATAGCTAAATTTCCAAAATAAATAGTATATAAGATAACCCAATTCCTTAAAAGAAAGAGTGTCTGTTATCCACAATTTCGGGAAACGACCTTTCGATGACCTTTGACAATAGGCTCATCACGCAGAAAGCTATAATTGACCGCAAATAGGGAACTAATAATTGCAAAATTCAAACGCTAGCTGTGCGAATCGACACTTTGGCCCATAGCTTAGCTATTGAGAGCAGATAAACAGAGTTGTCGCATTTGGAAGCTGTAGATTATTACAGGTGAATCCGTGGAGACGTCCATGAAACGGAACACCTTTACTCCAAAGTCAAAACTACCGCGCGCGGTCCCTGGACCAACACATATCAAGGCTAAATGAGAAGTGAGATGTCGAAATGATTCATTTCTCATTGCATCGTACGATGCTCAAGTACTCCAAGTATGAGTACTTGCTTTTCGCTCTCTCGGACTCAATGCGAAGTTAAAAGAGCATAGAGTTGATCGTTATTGTTCGCTCCGGGATCATGAGCCAATGGTAAAATTAAGTGAGATGTTCACCTATGCATGGAATTTTGATCTCATTAATCTTATCAGATGGCGAGAGAATATCCCCGATATCGAAACGATCAGTTCGTTGTCGGTTCTTTTCCGGCGATACTTCAGTGTCTCGTTGACGCCGAAGATATCAGTTTCAATCATCATTTCAACCAGAGTAGTCAGCTCTTCCGATGCCTTTTCGTCCATGTGAAATGCAGACAAATGTAATGTTGTGGAACACTTCAAAATAATCAGTTACAACACAGGCTCCACCGAAGATATCCAGTATTCTAGAATGGTGTTATCCAGACTTGGAAATTTTGACCAACTAGTAATCTATACTCGGAATGCGCTGTTATATATAAACCTAGAAAAGAATGATTTTGGCCACTCAGAACAGAGAATAGCTATGTTATTTGCGAGGTTGATGATTTCTTTGAACACAAAAAAAAAAGAATTCTTCTTCAAAGTCTTCTTTTTTTTTACCCGAGCAGAGGAGGAATGTTACCGTCTTCAACGGTAACAAAGCTCGCGAAACTTATTTTAACGTTCAGTTTAAATGCGGTGTGAGCAAAAGTCGCGTTTTGGGCATTTTGGGCGTTATACCGAAGCTATCCTCGGGTAGAGCTTCGCGTTTTGTTTTCGAAGCGGATGAAGAGCAATGAGCGGAGGAGCACGATGAGCATCAAGAACAGGAGGCAGTCGGTGTTCATTAGACCGAGAGGTCGGATCGTTCTCCGCGTCGATTTGCGAAGATCGGTTTTTCTAAATTATCCGGTCAGGACCACGCGTCTCTAAAACTCGCGGCGTGGACGGTGACCAAGATTTTTCGTCGCTGATCCGCGGTTCGGCCACTGCAGTTTTCATCAGTCGCCATTATCGCCCATTATCGCGGCCGAAGCCGCGCTGTGCTGCCCTTTGCGGCGACCAACGCCGATCCAAGCCACGACCAACCCACCGGTGGCCAGAACCCTTTGTCGACGATTCTCGTTGCGGCCACCACTGTGCTTCACGGCGGCCCCCGCCGTTTTCATATGGGGCTGTCCATAAACCACGTGGTCATTTTTTTTGGACTTTTCAATACACCCCCCCCCCCCCCCCCCCGCGTGGTCATTAGTCCATACAAAATTTTTTTTTCGTCCATACAAAATGGTCATTGGCCGAACCCCCCCCCCCCCCCCTCATGACCACGTGGTTTATGGACAGCCCCTATGCTACCACCGCCGCTCGTCATCGAGGCCGAAGCCTCATGGTGCTGCTCTTCACGACGGCTAACTACGTTTCAAGCTAGAGCACACCACTGCCACGTTGGTCACCACCCATCGTCGTCAAACCTCACCGCGGCCGACGCCACCCTTCTCGGCGGTCTCCACCACCGGCGCCCTTCGTCGCTGTCAACATCGGCGCTTGTCGCGGCCAATGCGGCGCTTTGATGTGGTCACTGCCACTCTCCACCACGATCAACTGTACCGCCCCCCCCCCTTATTGGGCGGTGTATATACGCGTATAAAAAAACTTTTATTATACAGCTTTTGTCTTAAAAATAAATTCAATTCCATTTTTCTTATAATCAACAGCTTTTCAACACTATCAAGGGATTTTTTCACCAGTCACGTACAATAAAAAGTATGACAATCTCAATATTTTTGATCACAACACTGGATCGCGTCTAAGTTTCAAATAGATACTATAGTAATTACGAATAATCAAACTAAAGTATCATGAAAACAACTTGTTTAATTCAGGCGGTAGCCTTTACAATAAAATCAGCATCAAAATATAATTCTCGAAATAATTTACACAGAAAAAAAATTTTTTTTTGTTACTAAATGTAAAAATTGTGAAATGTTTGAAATGTCATAACTTTTTTGTTTATCAGTTTATCATCACCAAAATTTTATGGTAGATAGCTGATATAATGGGCCATTTCCCCTAAAAAATTGAAGTTGGTAAAAAGATAGGGTTTTGAGATATTTGAGTTTTTGTGACAAATATCATTTTTTCAAAGTAGAAAAAGAAATTTTTTACAGTGTATATTTTCTAAGGAATCATCATTTAGTTATCTAACTTTGCTGAAAAATTTATAACAATCGAACAATCCGTTTTTGCTGTACAGCTTTTAGAATATTTTAGAACTATTTTCGCATACACCCTTTTGAAAAGTTAGTCGTGAGTGAATATGAAGGTTTAATATCAAAAAATGGCGATTTATATGAAATTGAAAAACTGTGCAAAGTTTCAGATATTTTTGAAATGGTCGCTCAGGATCGACTGACATGACTCCGTGGAATTCCTCTAATGGAATTTCAAACTTTTCGGTATCTAATGGAATTTCAGTGCTTACTGAATACATTCTTGTACAATTTTGGAGATCATTTCAGTATAAACCCTCCTAGGATGTTACGCTAGGCACACCACGCTGGCATACTGCACGTCCAGCGTGTTTGGTTGGCATTCATAAAGTAGGATCCCACACTGGATACTACGACAAATAGAATCTTCAAATTCTCGTAGAATTAAATTCGGATTCGTTTGATTTTTTTACAGTGTCAAAGGTTTTTTTTTTTTGTTTTTTTTTTTAATGTGTATTTTAACTTATAGCTAATTCTACACTTATCAAAGGGTTCTCAAAAGTTTACAGCAACTTTCAGATTACCATTATCTGATGATTCCTCACAATCTGTAAATTAAACTAAGTATTTATACATTCATAAATACGCACTAAAATATCCAATTAGTTTTAATTACAATTCACTTGAAAAAGAAAAAAAATACTCAAAAATATTGGCCTTTCAAGGCCAAATTTTATAACTCATTCGTGCCGCGGGCCGCAAAAATGTCCTTGCGGGCCGGATTCGGCCGCAATTCTTTATATATCATTATCTTTCAATTCATTATCTCCTATGGTGTTGTAGTGCGAATGAATGATCTCATTCTATGGGAATTCGAACCTTGTAATGTATTGTTTATTAGCTTCAATTTTCTAAGCTTGACAAGGTTTTGTAGACAAACATGAGATGAGAGAATTGCCTAATAGGAAAGTCACATCAGCAAAGCTTTTACATATGCAAATGCTATCCATGGGGTCATGTCTAGCATTTAATATGTATGGCAATGACTGGTTCTTACCTAGCAGGAGTACTACAAGACCACGCGGACAATTCGATTAAGGGCTTAATTGGGGATAATATATTTTCCAGAACTGAAGGAACATTTTTTCCGGGTGACTGGTGAGTCGGTAAAGTTGGAAGTTTCCGTTTGTTATAATTGACAAAATAAACAATCGGGCGTTTTTTTCTTTCTATAACTTGCTTGGCATTTTGAGGATTATTGTTTTTTTTTGGTTTTGGAAGGTATGCGATTCACTATTGAGCCTTAAAATTATTTTGCATCTGAATAGCATTGATATTGTCAAGTCTGTACCAACACCCTAATCCCTCACCAAAATACCCTTTTCCTATCCCATGGCGTTTATGTGGTCAGCAAAGACTATTCAGCCATTACCCCTCCTTATCATCGGCTTTGGACTGACTTGCGCTCTCATTGTCCCACCAAATGCTGCAAAATGAAAATGATTTTTTTAATATTTACCCGTAAGCTTTTCGCCGGTTGACAGTACATTATTTAGCTGAGTACGAAGATAGGGATTAGTTGGTGTACAGATGACAGGGTTCTCACGGGAAGTGCTTCAAGTGAGGCTTACATAACAACTGACGATAAAGAAACCTATTTTCCTTGACTTTCTACGCAATGGACATCTGACCGCGAACACACGTGTTTTCGTTAATCTCCTAGGCATTATTAAGACATGATGTATGTGCATGACGGAACAACTAGCAGCAGGACACAGTTCCAGACGTCTCTTTTTAATAATGACATTCAACATATTTCCAATAAAACTAAACCTCAATAAAGCAAAGACTAAAGCTATGATAGAACAGATCAGAATGACTTAATTGACTATTACCTTGGAGATCTACTTCGAAAAACTGACAAATTGACAAGAACCTAACTAAATACATAGACCATACTACAAAAAAACCAATTGACAAAAAGAAAAAAAAAGGGGAAACTTTTATTAAAACTATTTTTGTTCAACGCAGGCCAAAACAGTGTCGACTTGGGCCACGCACGCCTACGTACTTCTGTGTGTTGAAACAAAAATAGAGGCTCCTAGAAGCAAATGTAGGGAAAGGGTGCGGTGTAGAACATAAGCACAGTGTTGCTACCGCCGTAATCACTATGAAAAAAAAAAAAAAATTTCGAAAACTTTCTGGAAGTTAATAATCGTTCAAGAAAGAATAAAAAACCTTTTGGAATGTTCTGGAACATCAAATTACATAAAGTTTCGAGAACTTTCTGAAGATTATTGAATGTTTAAAAAAGAAGAATAATAATCTACGGGTATGTTAGCGTTGGCACCTGGGCGCAATCTTCCAATTGGCAGCACGATCGGGGTGTGGTGTTCCTCTTGCGGTGGGACTAGACCAAATACTTACTGAATCCAGCAGCACTCCTGTCCACAGCTATCGCGATGATGAATCGACGATGATCAGGATTACGAAACCCACAATCGTTTCACGGTACCGTTGCGAAGGGATACGGTATTACATTCCGTGCGTGCCAACCAACAGACTAGACGGAACGCGTTACTTTCGAACACCGATACTACTCACTCAGGATAGGAGGTTCAAGAAGGAGAATAGTTAAAATCGAACGTCCAAATCGTGTGTGATAGGATTTAGGCCTTTCTAGACTCATGCCAACGTTACTCGCATTCGGAACCTTGGCGTACCAGAGTGAGAAATAAATGCCTTCACACTTGAATCTAAATCGAACTGGCCTTTTCTAGACTCATGCCAACGTTCTCGCATTCGGAACCCTAGCTTACCAGAGTGAGAAAAAGTTCGATAGATTCAATGATTTGGGACTCGTCTAAAATCGTGTGTAGAGCACTTAGGCCTTTCTAGACTCATGCCAACGTTACTCGCATTCGGAACCTTGGCGTACCAGAGTGAGAAATAAGTGCCTCTACCAGTGCCTAAAAAAATCAGCCCAATGATGTTCAATCAGTGCGAAAACGCACACAAATAAACGAATGCAGTCTCCCACCAACATGACACAGAGAATGAACATGACAAAGAGAAAGCAAGACAATGAGAGCGACGCCTCGTAGTGTAATCAACTGTAGCTGAAGTTCTGTTTTGATCTTCAGTCCGAGCGCGGTGAATATGAATATGATTTTTTTAATTTGGAAATGACTTTTTGTGATTTTAGGCTATTTAAGGCACGCAAATGTGGATATGTTGCCCTAATTCTAGTAATTATGCTTTCTTTAAGTGAATAGTATGCACCAGCAGCACTTTTTGCTTTTAAATCGTGCTTAAACCAGAAAATATCAATTGAAGTTGAATATGCTGACTTTGAATATCAGTCCGTGGTAAAAATTCAGCAGCCAGCGAGGTAATGAATTTTTCATCGCTTGAACTTCAGAGAGTGGCGCAGGGGTTGTCGAGGCGATAATCAAAACAAAAACAAATCTAAGACGCAAGAGCCTCTGGGCGTCGGCTGGGATGACTGTAATTTGATAAATTAAGACACTGGCCTCCACACTTGGATCAAAATCAAACTGGCCTTTTCTAGACTCATGCCAACGTTTCTCGCATTCGGAACATTGGCTTACCAGAGTGAGAAAAAGTTCGACCGATCCAATGATATAGACTTCCACGATTCTAAATATCAACACTTTAGAAGGATTGAATTATCCAATCAAGTGATCAGAATAATTTAAGCTTCGCAAGTGTAAGTTCAGGATCAAAGGAATTCGAGTAGCAAAATACTTATCCGGGAGGTATCCAGTGTGGAGTCCAAAAACAAAACTGACTGTCGTCTTTATTGATCTTCCTCTTTTATAGCCGCAGGGCCTACCAAAAATTACACATGATCTTTCCTGAAAGGATGATGAAATAGCGGCTCTCGTTACGATCTACACATTTACACTTTCAGTACGTGTTTTAACATGAATATATGAGTGGCCAGATTTCTAGAATTATCTTTCGCGGGTACATGGTTTTTTCGTGTTTTCACAGGAGAAATATTTTCTTCTCCGAAGAGAGAATTTTCCTGAATTTGAGCAATCTCTCTAGCTACATGATTTCTGGAGCTCGATTTGAATAGGTCGTATGTGCTTTTGTCGATTAAAAAACCGATCAGTTAAATTCGCTTATTATAGCGAAAACCGTTGAAATTGAGCAAAGTTGATACATACAGCAGAATCCTCACAAAACAGGCTTTCTGTTCCATCATTAAAAGTTTGCAAAATATCTGCCATATTGCTACAATGACTAAAATAAACTGATCGAATTTTATATCGACAAAAGCACATACGACCTATTCAAATCGAGCTCCAGATTTGATTGTATTTGTACAGAATTAGATCTACCATTCATATTTTGCACGATCCCGATGCTCAGCTGGCCTAATTTTCAAGATCAAGTTCAATGATGGATTTTGATTACATTTAGAATGCTGCCGATCTGCTAGGCTATTGGTATGGTTTCCATCGGGTGTCGCTTCAGATTGTTTATTTTATCATGCTGCTCAAAGTCAGTCGAGTCCCTCAGCCGCATAGCTTTTGCTTCGTTATGCTGATAAACATTGCCGCTCTGCTCTACGTTTATAATCGCGGGCCCTATTATATTGTGGTAGGTCATGATTGTTCGAATTTGATTGGGGTTTTATGATGCGGCTCGCTTGGTTAGTTGTAGGAAATGGTTGGAAAGGAATTCGTTCCGAATTGTGTGGATTCAAATGTACCTCACGCTTCGCGTTCGTAACAGGGTATGTTCTAGATCAGGCCAGCCTTTCAAGAAGCTGCTGAAACATTAAAAGCAGCAGAAAGAATTAGAAAACGAACCTTCTGGAATTTCCTGGAACATATTTTTTAATGCCGAGAATGTTCGGGGAGTTCGTGAGCGTTCATGAAAAATATGAAATAAATCTTCTAAACAGTTCTGGAACATCAAAATTCATTAAATTTCGAGAACTTTCTGGAGATTAGTAAACGTTCAAGAGAGAAGCATTTTGGAGAAAGAATTTTACAGAAATAGCTGAACATTGTAGAAATCTCTGGAACTCTCCTTTCTACTATATACGTTTATGTGAAAAAGTGTAACTGGAACTTTAAAAACCATCTTTCCCTAGCTAACGTGGCTAGCCCCGTCGGGTCAGCTAGTTATTTATAGGATAGTTTGATAGAGACTTCAAATAATTATTTTATGAGAAATACCTACCATCAGGGTACCAGATTCCGCTCATCTAAGGCCAGTTTTGCAGAAAAACATCATCTGTTAAATGACTGGGAAGCCAATTTGTAATGTTTTTGCATTTTAAGTTAGTTTAATCTAAGTACAATCAGATACAAAGCAAGCCTTATGTAGAACTTTTCATAAAAATATGATTTTATTACAATTTGTCTGAGACCAAAGGGGTCCTAATTCCGCTCACGGACAAATGTATGCCATCTTTTAAATAGACTTTTGCGGAAAAGTGAATTATTTTTGCAACTCTTATGTTTTTACAATTATTTGCGGGAGTGTATAATAGTGATTGAATACACTGTGTAATAAAATCGACAGTTTTTACAATTTTCACGTATTTTTTTTTTGCGTGAGCGGTTATTGGAACACATAAAATTTCATACAGCTTTTTTGGGTCCAATAGGGTTTGTGTGCCATCAGTAATCTCATGCTCCCAATTTCATCCTATACGAAAACAAGCGATTACGGCACCGATTGATTCCGTTCTTTTTGTTATCATGGGTGCTCACTTCTAACAAAAAATACAAAAATAAGAAACAAAACAAACAGTGCTTCAATCCTTTGTTTTTCGTAGGATGAAAATGGGAGCCACCTGCTTAATAAGGGAACCAATACCCTAGCCGCTCAAAAAATTCTACTGTTTTGTTTTTAAAATTTATGTTATTAGGTAAATATTGCATAAAATGGCTTTGCTCTCATTTAATTTATATTGTCCAAGAATATCAGCCACGAAAAGGGGGTATTTATGCGTGAAAACTTGATTTTTGCAACAGTGAGCGGCTATTGGGTCATGAGCGGCCACTGGTACACTGACGGTACATATAAGGTGTTTTTGCTCGGTTTTTTGTGTGATATGTAGGAAACATATAGAACTTGTTGTGCAACCTTACCAATGGCAATTAAATTAGGATTTCATAATATTTTTACGATCAGAACAAATTTCAGCTACTAAAGACGATGCCCACCAATGCGTGAGTAAACCCAAATTGGCAACCTCCTTCATAACGCACGAACCCCACCAATCGTTGCCAAATCGGTTTGAAAATGACAACCTTCATGTCCGGTGCACAGTGGGTTCATATATTTGGCAACCATACCCAACCGTTGCTATCGCGGTTTGAATCACTTTTTCTTCGCGATTTTAATAGAATAATAAACAAAAACAAGACAGCTTTCTACAAGTAAAATATAAAAAAGTGATTATCGTTGATAATTTTTATAACTGTTGTTCTCTCATGCATTTAAGATTGCGTTTGTCCCAAATGGGCACATATTCAAGATAAAATTTAATGCCGCAAGATACGATTGTCGGATCAAACCGAAGATCGGTGAATCTCTATACCTGAATACTCATATAACTTTTTTGAAATTTTACCGGGAGCCGGCAAATGGCTTCGGTAATGCAGTATTGCAAGCCCCGAGTAGAATAAAAATAGGTGACATTCAATTAAAAAAGTATCAGCTAATTTGCTGACTGCATGGTTACAATCAACACTTGTCCGCTTCTCCAAATACTCGTAGTGCTTCTCCAAAAGACACTCCAAAATTCTTCAGTAATTCCTTCAGGGATTTCTCCAGAAATCGCTTGGCAAATTTCTGCAGGTGTTCCTTGAGATTCATCCACGAACTTTTTCAGGGTACCTTTTAGGAGTTCATTCTTGGATTACAATAGGAGTGCCTTCGGAGAATCTTACAGGAGTTCCCTCAGATATTTTCTATACAATTCACCAGGGAACCTTCCAGAAGTACCTACAGAGATCCGTCCGTTAGGAGTTTCGTCTGGGGTTCCTCCTGAAGAACATTGAAGGATTTTTCTTGAAATTTAGTCAGGAATTCCGTCGGAACATGCTCAAGGAATTCCTTCGAGGAATTCCCTCATGGATTCTTCTTGGAATTCCTAAGGGGATCCCTTCCGGTTTTTTCCGGATATTTCTCCCGGAATTCCTTCGGAGATTCCTTCCGGAATTCTCTCTGGGATTCCCTCGGGGATTCTTCCAAGAATGTCCTCGAAGATTCATCCAGGAATTCCTTTCGGAATACCCCTGGGAATTCCTACCGGAGTTCCTTTGGCAATTCCTTCCGAAATTCCGCCGGGATTGGCTCCAGCGTTGTTATGTTTTGACGGTGTTTTTTGCGTTTGTGTTTTTGTAGAATTTTATCTACGAAAGTTCTGTTGTATCCATTGACCTCGGCTGCACCGTAAATTCGATTTTGTTCCTCTTTGAATTCTACGCTGTCCAACGGTATATTGTAAAGCCGGTGAGCCATAGAATGGAAGGCGGCTTGCTTTTGGGCACCAAATGCATGGGAAGTCCATGTTCATCACAGGGTCGAAAAAGCAATTGATGAATGAGGATGATCCTCCCATCGCATCGTGTCTCTTCGACCTGGCAGGCTTGACGATAGAGTAAATTTCTCTTCTTTTGGACGTATACGAACAACGTACGAACACAACGCAGTCAGTCGGACATTGTCCTGAAGATGGGCTAGATCTCGCCCGAAACCGGTCGACAAAAGGTAATTTTTTAAATCTTTTCTTGACGATTGTAAGAACGATAAGTGTTGTCTTGTGTCGCGTCGCGTATTGTGTGTGTCTTCAAGGAGTTCTATCATAGATTCTTCGAAGCGTTACTTCAGGGATCCTTCAAGGATTCCTCCAGGAATTCCATCAAAGAATTCTCAAGAAAATTCCTCAGGGATTAAAAAAAATAAGCAAAACACTTGAGGAATTAATTATCAACATTCTAGAACTTTCGTACAATTGAATATGAATATGAGGAAAATAATGATGTTGTCATTTATTGCTTCTCTGTATTTTGTTGAAGATATGAAGTACTACTACCAACAACTGGTGGGGAGATGAGGTGGTATTTTACCAACGATGATGTGTACGCATAGTGCGAAAACGGGTGGGTATCAGAAATGAAATCGATTTGCACTCCACTACTACTCACCGACTTACTAAGCACTGGTGGGGATAGTCTAAGCAGCATTAGTAAAGGTTTATGCTCAGAGATAAAAATTTTCACAGGAAATGATGGAACTGAAAAATTTCTCCTTGCTTCAGTTTGTAAATGTAAAATCTCGCGCTCAGTATCATACGGGCGTATCTACAATGATCGATTTCTCTTAATCGATATTTTCTTCGGCTAATAACTTGGCCTGCAAATCAGTTTTGATTGTTTTTGTTGTTTTAGACGCTAGTCCTAATCGTCCTTCACCGAAATACACAGAGAGATCATCTGAATATTGGTTGTATTTTCCGGAATAATAAGAAGAGAAAATCGACGAAGAGAAATCGATCATTGTAGATACGCCTGTATGATCCTAAACGCGAGAAATGTAAAAAGCATTGGACCATTAGATTTGAAATTTTGAAGTTTTGCGTTAAAAGTGAATAAAAATTTGTTTGTTCCGGCATTACAACGGTCCTTGCGTTATCAAGTTACTTACTTCATTGTGCATTCGGTACATTGATGCGGTCGCTCTCCTGAAACAAGAAATGCTATGTTAAACTAAAGTTTACCAGATAAAGTCTCAAATTACTCCATACCAGAGTGTTTCTGGGTGTGCTTTATTAACGAGTCCCGGTTCTTGAATCGCGAATCGCAAATGTCGCATGCAAATTTTTGCTCATTAGTGTGGGTTATCATGTGCAGCTTGAGCGATCCCTTGGTGTAGAACCTCAACGGACAGATCTCACAGGCAACATCTCGCTGGCCGTTATGCCGCATCACGTGCGATTTCAGGATGCCCATTGTCGAAAAGCTTTTGTCGCATTTATCGCACTGGAACGGAGTGAATTTAACGTGACTACGAGCATGCAAACGATGACCCGTGGTGGTACTGAATCGTTTTTTGCAAACATCACAGGAAAATCGCTTCCCGGTTCGATGGTACAGCTTGTGATCTTCCATTTGAACTTCACTGACAAATATGTCATCGCACTCTTGGCATTGCTTTACCGACTCGGGATGAAATTCTAGTATGTGTATTCGAAGGCGCTTTTTAGATATAAAATTGACCGAGCACACATCACACGTAAAAATGGTTTTATTACGGTAGAACTCCTCTGTATTTGCCGAAGCAGGGTCTTTCTCTGAGCTGTCATCATTGGCAGTTTCCGGTAGCTCTATGGTAGACACGCCTTTGCCCATTTCGTTCTGTGCTTCCGTCGTATTGGGCTGCTCATCTGTTGCTCCTTCATCGCCTATGAGTTCCTTTTGGACGATAATCATCTCCCACAGTTTACGATCGCCTTCGATGCATGCCTCGTAGAGTTCGTATGCCGCCACAACCTTGAGCTTACAAATGCGACACACTGATTTGGGCATTCCGAACGATTCCCGGGCTATCTGCTCGTGAACGTCTTCGCTGTCGAAAATCGGAGCGCATACGGCACTCAGCATTCGGTGCAGACTGGGGCGACCCGGATCCGAAGACTTGTAGATGTATTCCATGGTTTTGGCTTCCTTCAAACAAATACGACACAGACGCGATACGTCTGTGTGTATTTTAAAGTTCATTTCGATTGCCTGCTGGGGCGATGGTTGCCGGAAGTAGTTTTCTTTTCGGTTGGACTGATTATTATACGGTTAGTGTAAATGGTAGATTGTAAACGTAAACACTCACGAAACGGACAAAAAATTGTTTTGGACTGAAGAAAGCGGAGAAAAACAGAATGAAATGACAGATCTAAAGTTGAACGCAGCCACAGGATCATCGGTTGGCTAGTCCGCTAGCCCCAATGCCCCGATCCTTGACAGTTTTCGATAGCCTGTGCTCACCATCTTCTTGTGCATCTTTTGCTTGGATTAGGGTGAGGAACGTCGTTGTTGTAATCAGGTGTATGTACATCATCAGCTGCTAATTCGATTGCTAAAAATACAATTTTTACTCGGTGAATCTTTTCTTTATTACAGTTTGTGTGACTTTTTGTGCAGTTTACAATGTTGGCTCTTCGAAGTGCTGTTCTGGGATCTTCCAGGTAAGCTTTTTTCGCAAGTACGGCACTTTCGTTTTCCGAATTGAACTGCTGATTGATAATCTGTTATCGGAAATAATATTGGTTACATAAACGCCGAGACTATTCATAAGTCTCTCTTTCCCTTGCAAAATGATTGATATGTTTGTATACATTGGATTTGCAGAAATGTTGCGGCCGTTCTGGGATGCCGCAACAAGCACACTCTGCCGGATTTGCCGTATGACTTCGGCGCTCTGGAGCCGGTCATCTGCCGCGAAATTATGGAGGTTAGATCCCGATCAATTAGGTATATGTAGCTGTTCTGCTTCAAATCCACAAAATGACATCCGTTACAGGTTCACCACCAGAAGCACCACAATGCCTACGTTACGAATCTGAACGCCGCCGAGGAGCAGCTGAAGGAAGCCGTCGCCAAGAATGACGCTTCCAAGATCATTCAGCTGGGTAGTGCCCTCAAGTTCAACGGCGGTGGCCACATCAACCATTCCATTTTCTGGAAGAATCTCTCGCCGGATCGGTCGGATCCGTCGGCCGAGTTGAAGAAACTGCTGGATCGCGACTTGCAGGGATTGGACAACTTCAAGAAGGAAATGAAAGCGGCTGCTGTGGCCGTACAGGGATCGGGTTGGGCTTGGTTGGGCTATAACAAGAAGACCAAAGCTCTGCAGGTTGCTGCCTGTCCGAACCAGGACCCTCTGGAGGCCACTACCGGTAAGATGAAACGCGACATTTGTTTGCCAATCGTGTTAAGCGCATTTACAATTCCTCAGGCCTGGTCCCGCTGTTCGGAATCGACGTTTGGGAGCATGCGTACTATTTGCAATACAAAAATCTGAGACCGAACTACGTCGATGCTATTTGGGATGTCGTCAACTGGAAGGATGTTTCCGAGCGTTTGGCCAAGGCACAGTAAAGAACAGGGTAAGTTTGTGCTCGAATGAATGTTCGTAAAAGTTGCGATTCTCTATATCTTCTGAATTTATCATGCTTTTGAGAGCATCGGAATAAAATGATTAGTTGCAAATGAACTGGCACACAAGTTTGTGAGAAAAATGTCCATAGGTAGTTTTTATGTCAATTTTGTGAGGTCAAATCAGGAGCAAAATTCAAGAAATAACGATCGGACAATTACGAGGTCTTCCAGACGTCTCCCGGATCTCATGTGAACATCAGTTTTTCAGGATTGTTGTTAGGCATACTCACAGCATATCCTTCCAGCTTATGCCACCTTCCGCATGCTAGATTTGCCGTAGAGTACACCGAGATCGTGGTTCTCCTTTTTCGCCAAACACCGTACTCCTACACACCGCCAAAGATATTCCTGAGCACCCGACGCACGAACACTTCAAGTGCTTGCATGTCGTCCTCGAGTATAGTCCACGTCTCGTGTCCGTAGAGAACCTAAGACCCGTAAGGTCTTAACAGCGTTTTGGTACATATGATGCGGATTGAATTTTTTGATCGCAGGTCTTTTGCAGCCCATGGTAGGCCTGACTTCCCGCCCGAAGTGCGCCTTCTTATTGCACGGCTAAAGTTGCTGTTTGGAACTGAAGTCTTTCACCACCATGCAGTTCGTTGGTTATAACTATTTTCACAAGCATCGGATTGCTTGACAGTCTTCAACAAAGTTTTTCAGAACACCCTAGGCTATCATCTCACAGTATCGGTTAAAAAGATTCATACAAACTTTTTCAACTTATGACAAAAATGTAAAAAAGTATGTTTTCCCATACAAAATCCCATACAAATTTCAATTGCAATGCGCACAGTGTAGACGCAACCGATTGTGCTCACGTTTTGCACAGATACTCAGGACCCGAAACGGAACCAAAAAAGCTTTGATCTGAATTGAATTGGTCTTTGAAGTGAATTGATCTGGAATGAATTGAAACTGTAGTTGGCATTGCTTGATGAGAACCAGAATGAAGAGATACTTTATGTCCAGGGGCCTGTAGCATAATGAAAATTTGACTAATAATATTAGACTTGTAGCTTGTAACTTATAATTTTCTGTTGCATAAAAATACTACAAGTACAAGTTACAAGTCCAATACTACAAGTCGGTTGGACTAATATTATTAGTAGAATTTACAAGTGT
Organism: Aedes albopictus; assembly: GCF_035046485.1. NCBI lineage: Eukaryota > Metazoa > Arthropoda > Insecta > Diptera > Culicidae > Aedes > Aedes albopictus. The sequence goes on from NC_085138.1 coordinate 298,098,462, forward strand.
ATGTTGCATAAACAAACTACAAGTAGGTATAAAATATTAGCTATGACTTGTACTTTTGGTTACAAGTCTCAAAGGTCTTGTAAAATAATTTACAAGTTAGATTTAAAGTATCGCAGAAGTCATATTTAGTTTTGAATATAATATATTATATCGATTTACCATTTTGATGAACTCAAAAGATATTATTTATCTAACATGTCAACCTTAATTCCAGTTTTCGACGATTAAGATTGGCAGTATGTATTCGAAACTCATTGAAGAGAAAATTGCGTTGATGTACATTTTGTATCCAAAGTATAATTTCTGCTGAGTCTCTCAAGTTATCCAAAGTTTCTACAATACCCATCTTTGATTGGAGGTTCTTGGTAAAGTTATATATTATGGTCACTGCATAAGCACAGGTAAAGTTGCAGATGCGAAATAAATTTGAATCAATTGCTTGTATTGCGCATCATTAAGCTAATCAAGAGCTACAATATACATACACTAACTCGAATCGAGTTGCGACATATAAAAGTAGGTAAAAGCTCAATTTTTGCATCCCAGATCACTTTGGATTTTAACAAGAAGCAAAATCAGGCCAAACATTTCAATAGGTCCTATCTGCATTTGAGAGGCTCTCTTCGTTCACTTTCTCTTCCAATTATTGCAATGTAATGGTACACTTTTCAACTACTTTTGCAGTACAAATCAAAAGACGATTGTTTTGACCATCGTTCAATGCAAGGAGACAATCATAATACAAATAAACAGCTGAGATATTAACGAAAGAGAGGGAAACCAAAGAGAGCCTCTCTTCTGCAGATAGGACCTTTAGACATGTTTGGCCTGAAATACATGTTGCTAAATCTTTATACATTGTTTTTCAACCAGTAATCTTTGGGACATTTTACTAAAAATCTAGGTACTTGATGTGCCATACTTTGTAGAAAAATATTTCGTCAGAGCGGCCGAAAATTATCCAAACAGCACATGCTTTTCTTCATCTATTGTATAGAGAATGCAAAACTTCGGAATAAATGAAGTTATTTCCGGATGTTACGCGTAAAATGCCGAATATAAACAAACATCAACTACTATTTCAAATTAATAGTGAACTGTCGGATGAATTTTGACAAGTAAATGAACCAAAACAACTTGATGATGATTAACCTGGGCTTGTTAGGGGAATATCTGTAAATAAAAAGAAAATCGCGTTAAGTACTGTTCCTTTGAATTCCACTAAGAATTTGCATCCTTTGACAGATACGTATTTCGACCTCAACTGTAAGGTCGTCTTCAGTGTCTTGTACTTGACTCGACTGAAGAGATCCATCGCATTCTACCGTGTGCGCACCTAACTTTGCGCAGGTCCAAACTTTGCGCATTCTTGTAAAATAATTAAAAAAATAACTAAATGTCAACATTTTCACCAGTTTAATCATTGCACTAGCATTGTGTAAACATAAACATTATTTGACGAAAATTATATTACCATAAAATCTTTGTTTATGTTGAATAATAAACAAAAAATACACAAAAACGTCAAAATTTGCCTCGCCTTAACACGGCTGCCAAGAAGTAACTCTACTAAAAATAAACATTTTCCTCGATAAAACTGTGCAACGATGATTAATTTTGCAGTTAATTGACAAAAAAGGTGATATTCTAGTAATATCAATCACAGTTCGTAATATTTTTTTCAATTTAATTAGTAAATAGTGGTGCGTAATGTTTGGAACCAATATTTGCACTGTGTTCCTAATTTTTGCGCACTTTCAGTAAATGCATGATGAACGTGAATACACGCTAAAACTGCTCAGCACTAAAATGTGTAAGACCTACTCATAAGTGCATAATTTCCAGACCACACAAAAATGTGTGACAGTTACACATTCTCAAAAAACAGCTCGTACACTCGTCTAGATGTGGAATGTTAATTTTTTTTTGTATTCCAAGGTCACTAGTAATCCTAGCTAGATTGCTGTACAAAAATTTTTGCGAATTTAACGATTTTGCGGACACTGGAGCTGTTTTTGTAAATGTGCAAGGGTTACACATTTTTGGTGTAGTCTGGAAATTATGCACTTTAGTGCTGAGCGGCGTTAGCGTGTACATGACTTATGAACCATTTAAATATTATGTAACAATTGTATTGACAATTTCAGGCCTGCCTCCAACATGTAGCAAATTTTGTATGGAAATTAGTAGAAAATTGTATGAACCGTAGCACTACGGCAGGCACTCTTGGTCTGTCTACAATGTTACGTGATTTGTGAACAGTCTCTCATTTCACTTTTCCGGCGGTCAATGTTAGGGACGATTCAAATATGACGTCCACCATTTTTTTGAATTTTAGAACCCCCTACTCCCCCGGGTTACCCCGTCACGCTTCATAGTACCGAAAACGGCTAATAACAAGACAGACATCTACCCTCTTACTCCATATACTTTGGGAGCTACAAGCACACTAGCGCCGCGAACGACTTCAGGGAACAACATCATGAATGAGTGTGCGTGCGATACTACAATTTACGTGTACGTATTAGCATGTACACGCACACATTCATGTTTTAATGTTCCTGTGAATCGTTGAGGGCGTTCCACCCATGTCGCCTGCTACAGGGTGGGAGCTGGCTGTCTTGTTATTAGCCGTCTTCGATAGTACCTATACCTAATACATGGCATATCACACTTTTTCAGACAACTCCAACCCCACCCCCCTCCCACCAAAGATGGACGTCATATTTAAATGATCCCTTATTGTTCCTATCCGTAACGATCACTCCATTTATCAGGAAGCTTTTACGTTTGATCTCTACCCACTGGAAAACCCCTCATGAATTTTGGATTGTTCACAGGGTAGGTGCCTAGTAGGTACGAACCGCAGACGAATTCAAGAACTGCCGGAGGCCTCCGTCGCCCCTGTCTCGTAGGACAAAGTATTTCAACAAAGATCAGTTAAGAGCACACTACCTGAATAACTTTAGTTCAATGGGGAAACATTAAATAATAGTATTTTTGATGACTTTTTCAAGCAATCCATAGCATGCGCAAAGTTGGGCACACCATGCGCAAAGTTAGGAACAATCGAAGATTTTGTGCGCAAAGTTAGGAACATGGCAATGAAATAGTTTTTCTATTTTAAGTATTTTTTGGTTCATATTATGATTTTTTAAATATTGCAGACTCAAAGAAGGATCATCAGCAGGCATCCAATTTTTCACTCACGCGATCAAAATCCCTGGATTTATCCGCCTCCGCGATCATGATTATTCACTGCATGGGATGAAAAATAAAAGTCTCTCACTCCAGCGCTCACGACAATTCTCTTTCTCTCCATGCACAGCTCACGGATAAACAACGAAGCATCCAAATTTTCACTCCGTCCGCGAGCCACATAACGTCTCCACCGATGCACGAGATTAATTTTTTGACGTTTAGTGGTACCGTGTTTACAAAAAATCTACTCATTTTCAAGGCCATCTAGATAACACGGCACCGCTCAGACGTCAACCGGGTGAAAACGTTGATTCGAGCAGACTGAGCAACCCTTTTCTCCTGCGAAAGCGAACGAGCGCTAGTTGGAGAGAGCATACTTTTATCCCGCAAAGGAACCGGAGTGAGCGCCTTTTCAATCGCCTATGGGTGCAAGGAAAATATCGCTGGCTGCTTTATCCGGATAATATCACTGTGTGATAGATCGTTACTCGCGTGAGTGAGTGAAAAATTTGCTGCCTGATCATCAGTCTATCGTATGAGCATGTTGTTCATGATATTATTTGTTTATTTGTATTTTTTATAACGATTAGAAATTTGATTTTTCTTAACTGCGCAAAGTTTGGTGCATACACGGTACACGTTCTATACATCTTAGGTAAAAATAATAAGTAACTTAATCTAGGTAGTTGAATGTTGCCTGTTCATGGTCAAAGTATATAAATATGTACCAAGGTAAGAGATTCCCGTAAATGTCAAAAATGAGACTCACCAACACATCTGCGTTAGTTATGAAAAGTTGGTGTTTTTACACTAAAATGTCATTATTTCAGCAAAGTTTGTAAAGTTTTGTTAGTTTGGATGTTTCTAAATGCTGAAAAAATATGTTTAGAATCAATTAAAAAAAATTGTTACCGATTTTCAAATGGCGATATTTTCTGTTTTATTGCATGGAGGTCACATTTAATCCAGTCAGATGCAATTAAACAATAGCTTCTGTGCTATATGCCGAGGTGCTTTCGTGCTGGGAGTCAGTTGGTAGGTGACCACGGACGTGAAAGGTTGTCCCGTTACTCGCGTGTGGATATTCCCAGTTCGGCCGATTCAGTGCAGAAGTTCGGCTGGTGAACACGGTCTGAGACGCAGTCGATACAACAATTCATCAAGCTGGCAAAAGCATAGTAGTCATTCCCAGATGCTGGTATTCGGTACAATATTCATGGTAATGGTAACTAAAATGTGGCATGGTAAAAACAAAAATGGTTGGATAGTTCCCAATACTATGTTATTTTTTTCAGTGTATGTTACCTGAATCTAACCTCCAAAGACCGTTTTGTTTGACCAACGTAGACCTTATTACAATGGGAGCAACTGATTTTGTAAACGCCAGCCTTGTTAAGGGTGTTAACCGGATCCTTTGTAGAGCCTAACGAAGTCTTCAACTGATTGCTTCTGCTAGAAAATACTAAATCGATCCCGAAATTTCTGAGCCTAGAACGTAAACTATTAGTGATGTGTTGATCGAAGGGGACTGATACTCGCTTCAAAGATTCTGAAATAGGGGTAAGAGTTGTTAGCTGAACATGTCTTTGAGGAGGGTCACCCTGTAACTACAGAGGATATTCAGATTTTGCGAAATGTAACTTCACCTTGGAAATTGGACGTTGCTGAGAGTCTACAGATATACAAACAGGTACCTAACACGCTGTTGAATAAGGATCAAGGCAATGGAAGCTCGTGGCTTTTCAAATTATTTCCCCCTAAGCACTCTCGTATGGCGTGCGTCTCATAATGTAGCTGTGATATATGAACTTTGTTTACCTATCCTGTGCTGGAGGAGAATGTACCTACCTATTCGGTGGTGGAATTTTTTATTACTTATTCTATGGTGGAGGATAATATAGATATAAGTTTTTGCATGCTCGAAAAAAAAACTACCTAGATTAAGTTACCTATTACCTATTTTTACCTAAGATGTATAGAACGATGGATCTCTTCAGTCGAGTCAAGTACAAGACACTGAAGACGACCTTACAGTTGAGGTCGAAATACGTATCTGTCAAAGGATGCAAATTCTTAGTGGAATTCAAAGGAACAGTACTTAACGCGATTTTCTTTTTATTTACAAAACAACTTGTATTTTCATGGTCACTAATATTACAAGTGTTAATAATATTAGTGGAAAATTGATCCTTTATGCAACACAAATTATTAGCACTTGTAATATTAGTACTTGTAACTTGTAGCTAATATTATTAGCCCGACTATGCTACAGGGCCCAGGTGTTTCATCCTCTTTCAATGAGAAAATTCACTTTGAGTAAATTGGTTTTACTCCTTTTGGAATACAGCTAACCACTGTCCAAGTATCTTTACTGAGTAATCAATGCATCAAGCTTTTCTTGAGGTAATTTTTTTCATTCTTCCCAGTCTGCCAATTCCTTCAAATCCTTGACATTTGGTGGAACATTATCATTTTGAATTATGGCCCTCTTGGCTATTGGTATTCAGAATACCAATGAGGTGGTTTCCTATACCTCTTGCTACGCCGTAATGTTTGATCCTCGTCCACATTATCGTCACCTTCATTAGCTTGACTTTCGTAATCAGTTTCGCCAACTGATTCCTCCAACGAGGATTTTGGTTATCTTCTTGTATTAGCGAGTATCTTCATGTCTTCATACTTCCTCGGAGACTGAGTTCTCTTCAGCATTCGCTCGCACGGGTTGTTGATCATACTTCTTGTGTCGTACTCGCAGAATCAAGTCCTGTACCCCCGGGTTGGACTTCAGTTATTGTATCAGCACGAGAAAGTATTTTTTTGGAATTTGTTTGAAAGCTTTACATCCAAAGATTCTTAAATGCTTCAAATTGGGTCGTCCTTTCAACCACATTTCATAAAGCGTTTTGTCTTTTGTTGGAGATCGATCTCCATCGATCGGTTAACCCTTATGTGGCCGACAGGGTACCCAGCGCCCATTTAAAAAGCACGGTGTAGAAAAAAGCAAAAAATTATCGTACACATAACGGTTAATCAGCATATAGGGGTAGTCGTATATGATTCAATATCAAGCGAAACATATTAAGTTTCTATTGCATTAAGCGATATAAATTCGTCAATGAAAATATTCATATTACCCTGACGGTTAAAAATCGACACAAAAACTTTTTTCAAAAATCATTTTTTGGCATTTAAACGCAATTAGACTACCGTGGAGGGCCCATATTCTGCGCACCTAAGACTTTTTCAATTTCAATCAGCTGTCATAAATTCCAAATCGAACCGATTTGGCTAAAATTTTGACCGCGCATAGTTATTAGTTTTGCAAATAAGGGAAAAATATAATTCTTATACAAAACACAAAATTTTTATGTAAAATCATGGAAATTCTAAAGTGTGTCTTTGTTCCTAATTCTGCGCACCCTTTTTTAGAATGTTCCTTATTCTGCGCACTAGTGTTCCTAATTCTGCGCACATGGGAAAAACTCTAAAAAGATAACACATTGTAATGAGAACATGATTCATAGATCATATTCAACCGAATTCTTCATTTTCAACTTTTACACGACATTACGACCATATTGGAACTTTGCATGTACCCAACATTGATACTACCCACTTTGATTACTAAGCAAAGTGAATTTCCATCATGATACACAAAAGTATTTGGTAGCATTAACGAATACTACTATATAAAGCTTTTCAGTTATCCGCATAATATGTACACTCATTAAATTTTAGTAAAATTTACTTTAAAGTGCTTTTATAAAGGCAAGGTGGCACAATCTTTGTTTACAAACTGAGACTTCTTTCTTGTCAAACTCCAGGGTTTTCTCTGTTTAAGAAAATTTAAGAAAATTCCTCTGTTTAAGAAAATTCCATATAAACTCGCATTATATGTATGTCGCATTTGACGAATGTTTGCATGAATGCATAAATTTTCCTCCGAGGTTGATAGCAAATGTTTAAAACAAGTGAGACTAACCACTCGAACTATCGGATCAAAAATTCAAGAAGCATAAATTAGCCCATATAGCCGAGGCGGTAAACGCACGGGTATTCAGCATGACCATGCTGAGGGTGACGGGTTCGATTCCCGGTCGGTCCAGGATCTTTTCGTAAAGGAAATTTCCTTGACTTCCTTGGGCATAGAGTATCTTCGTGCCTGCCACACGATATACGCATGCAAAATGGTCATTGGCAGAGGAAGCTCTCAGTTAATAACTGTGGAAGTGCTCATAGAACACTAAGCTGAGAAGCAGGCTTTGTCCCAGTGAGGACGTTACGCCAAGAAGAAGAAGAAGAAGAAGAAATTAGCCCTTAAAGTTTCTAAACTAACTTGTTAAAACGTAATTACATTCACCGGATTGCTAGAAACAGAATATCCTAGTTATGACAAACTATGGTGGCATTTTTATGACGTTTGTTTATTACTTATATGTTTAAGGTGAAACGGGACGCCGTGTTATTTTTCCTATCTTGCCTCTCTTTCTAACAATTTGCCTCGCGATTTTGAAGATGGTAATCTCGAGTTCTATCGCACTGAAGATGCTGAAAAACAATCAGCATATGCACTGCAAGTGAGCATACACAGTGATAGGTTTTTGTTGCAAAATATGAAGTAGAATCTGAGATTACCATCTTAGTAGCAACAGAGCAATGGCGGATATTTCCCCGACCGTCCCGTCCGCCCTTAAAACGTAGTGTTGAAATGTCTGCGCAGAATTAGGACCACCATTTAATACCGGTTCCTAATTCTGCGCACCTAAGAAGAACAAGAAGATTCAGAAAATAAGAAGAAAACTCAAATGTTTTTTGTTGATTCTGATTCCTCGAACACAGCAGTACATGATGCACAAGAAAAAGCAGACATTATCTTCATTATTTATGTCGCAAAATGCTTCAGTTTATGTGGCAACTTTTTAGCAGCTTCGCTAACGGACACAGATTTCAGGCAATTTCCAGTACTTGCAACACCATTTTATTTTTTTACAAAATAATGGTCGTTAGTTTGAAACATTTTTCTTCACAAACTATTTTATTACTATTGAAACAATATTCAAAAAATATATTTGAAGCTAATATTGAACTAGCGTTCATGATTTTGTTGTATATACAAGAAAGTGCGCCGAATTAGGGACTGCGCAGAATTAGGGCCGGTCACGGTATCTACTTATGATTTCGAGCGCACAAATCTCTTCGTAAACAAAACCAGCGCATATCCCTTTCGTGACGAACCAGCACAATTGTGCTGTTGAGCGGTAAAAGTTTTGCATATATTTTCCATCTGTTTAGATTTTGTTTCATTAATGTAAACTGTTTCTGTAGTTCAGCCATTACTTATACTTGTTTGTGTGTAAACAAACTTTTGTTTACGTTGCCTGTGAGATTTACCACAAAAAGGTAAACAAAAAGTGGACAAAAACCGTAAAACATGAAAAAGTTTTATCTGTCGCATATTTTTTATTTCCGATTTATCTAGGTAGTCAAAGCTAGAAATCGAAAGATAAACAGTAGTTCTTTTAAATGAGGTAAAATAATTGTTGATTTGTTGGGAAACCTTAGAGTTCTGGAGAGCCAAAGTTGAGCCATTTGTATGGAGATTTCACTTTTTTGCGCTCCGTCACGAAAGGGATATGATCTTCTTATTTTAAGCTTGTTATTTACAATGAGCAAGAACAGAATAATTGAATGCACTGTTGTTTGAAGCTTGTTTCTTGAGATTTGTGCGTCTGAAGTTCTGATGCATTGTTTAAGCGGGATTCCAAGACGTTTGTCCTTAAGGTGGCCAAATTACCCCGATTTACCCTAAGACTTCTCCCCACATATCTTTAGATAAACCGCTTTCATGAAGTATAGCTCGCCTTTTCTCCATCAACGATCTGTTCATTCTCTCGCTAACTCCGTTTTGCTGTAGAGTTAATTCCACACAACTGTATGATATCATACAGTTCAAGATTCTTTATTTTGCACATTCCGACCACTGGCCTTAACTTCAACTTACCCACCTTCGTAACCCGAAGGTTCTCTTCAGACTTGGCCGTTGAAATCGTTATCGGCTCCGACAGCTCCTTAACGTCCTCCAAGTGACCTTCGTTGTTGATCATGTGATCGCTCGCTCCAGAGTCCACCACGAATCTTTCTCCTTGTCCTCATTCGCCTTCGTCATCATCGCATACGATCGCTTGTTGTTCTCCTCATGTTCCTTTTACTTTTGCTTCTCCTTCGCCTCGTAAACTCCTTGATTAGCGAACGTTTGTTTTTGAAGTGACCGGTCTCGTGTCCACCTTTTTGCTTTGAGGGCAACGTTCCCAACCACCTTCTTCACTACCCCAGCTTCAGCATCAAGGAACATCCTTTTTATTTCCGTTGTGGACTTTTGGCACAGGTCTTGATTCGATAGTACAAGCAGTGCTCCTTTGACTTGCTTGTACCGTTCAGGAATGGCGCTCGTTAGCGGTATTTGATCGAGAATAACCTTTCCCGCATGCTTACCATCGCCGCCGTGTCCGCTTTCTCGTAGCTTTTTACAAGCACGTCCATTGCTTCCTTAGCATACGACAGCCCAATCAGCTTGTTCAACACTTCATTGTTCACTAGCATTATAATTTCGTCCAGCGCTTCCACGTCTTCGTCCAGCCACTTCTACAGTTTCTCCTTCCTTTGGTTCTCCTTTTTCGGAGTAGCGCCGGCGACGGGTTCATAGTAGACTTCCTCGATCGGAGTTCTCGTCAACGTATGCAGAAGCTCCGGAGCCATTTCCACGCTCCGACGATGATGGCTCCGTACATTGGCACGATTCGTTTGAAAGTTCCCCTTTCGTAGCGACCGTTTCTCAGTCCACTGCTGCTGGCCGTATCCATCGCTGAAATCCTGAGTTCCGCTGCTTCTCGTCCTCTTGGTTCTTCTGTCTCGGTGCTAGTTTTCCTCGTTGTTCAGATAACCACTGATATACTGGTTCAGCCTTCACAACCAGTTAAGAATTGAATCAATCTTTCTTTAGTTTAACCAACTGTTTTTATTCCAGTTTATTACTGGGCCCATAACCTTGTAAAAAGTTAACCAATTTGAGTTTGGGTAGGGAAAGAAACCTTGTCTTTATTGAAATTGCAGGTGGCCAACTTGTCCGCGCCCATCTTGATAAGTTCAGCTCCGATATCATGTAGTATCCTTAACTTCCCTCAAGTTGGCTAGTTGTTGCTCCGTGATCAGGACGTGGTCGATTTGGGATTCCTTTTCCTGTGATGATCTCCAGGTTTAACGGGAAAACTGTGCTGAAAGTGGTTGCTACATATGGCCAAGTTCTTGAGGCGGCAAAATCAATCAGTCATAGGACGTTCTCGTTCTTCGGCTGGTGGGCACTAAATCCAATCGTCGGTATAAATTCTCATATGATAATCTTGACGTCGTGCGTTGCACAGCTATCTTCATGATTTGAGAGGATTAGCCAGAAAAAAAAATGACTGAAGTCTCTATCAACTGATGGCGCCACTCCGGAACATTTGACACAGGTTTTGTCCTTATTGGGATTGGGGACACTTCTGGTTTTCAACCAAAACATGCCGTGCGACGTATCAATCTTCATAATTTCGAAAGAATGGGGCAGAAAAGAGAAGTCTTTATTAATTGTACTCTTCGAGATGAACTAGCCTAGGGCTAAAAATCTCGTTAATACAGACAAAAAAAAATTGTACACTTCGGAATGTGAATGTTAAATAAAAAATCGTTGTCTCGGTTTGTTTATTACCATTTATAGAATACCGAATAGTAGTGCAGACATGTCAATTAATTTGATACAAATTATTCATGAATCAAACATTAAAATCAAAACTTCCAATGCAAATGCTTTTAGCATTACTTATTCTTGTGTCAAAACTCCCAAATCTTTCAAACACTTCTTGGCTGCTTCCAGCCGGGCCGATTTCTTAACATTGCTGCCCTTCTCGGCCGTATAATCCACTCCGTCCACGGTTACTTTGAACACGTAATTCTTGGCATGAACCGGGCCTTCATCAACGACCGCCGCATACTTAGGTGCTTCCAACTTCCTCTTGCTGCAGTACTCCTCCAGAATCGATAGCGGATTTTTGCCTTCCGTGACAAGCTTAATCGTAGCCATCTGGAGCTTGCGTCCACCCTCAGATCTTACGTTAATCGGTACGCTTAGCTTTTTACCGGCATCCAAACCGCGCTTGTCCATCTTGATGTCGGGGAACGACGGTTCCAGTTCGCCATTTTCCCGCCGACCGAGTCCCTGGCCCGGGTTCCAGCCCATTTTCTGCATAAGATTCATTCCACGAGCCCCGGCGTACGGAGCAGGGCGCTTCAGGGAATCGCGTTTGACCCACGGTTGCTGTCCGCGGTTCTTTCGTTTGTTGTTGTCCGAGCCATTGTCGGCATAGGTGAACGGGAGGCTCGAACTCATGTCCGACGACATAGTGGCGCTGTACTGGTACTGCGCTTGATTTTGCGATCCGCCTCCGTACCCGTAGGAGCTCGACGAGTAGCTGTTTGATGACTGCGAGCTGTTCATGGAATAATTGTACTGGCTGCGATTGTTGTAGTTCGGTGCATTGCCATCGTTTCCTCCTCCTCCGCCTCCACCCATGGAAGCGTTTTGCGACATCAAGTAGAACGGGACGTTCGAAAAGTCGGAATTAGATCCGGAATCATTGTAGTTATTGTAGTTATCCGGGTATGAGTTGTAGTTGTAATTGTTCATGTTGTATGGGGATGCCAGCCGGTTGCAATCCAAACACTCGGTCGGTACAATTGGGTGGAAAATTCAGGTGATCTGTTCTAAAAACGGATAAATATGCAAAAATGATTGACGAATGTGTAAATTTGATCCTAATTACCTGAAATTTAGCGGGTAATTCACAAGAAAAATCACCGAAATTCGATTTGTTTATTTCTGTTGGATCGATAATGACTGACAGCTGGCTAGCACCAGACATCGCTCTTGAAGGATGCTTGCGGAGAGCACTAACCATCTGGGCAAAGGACGCAGCCCAAACCGACCAAGCATCGCCTCACTGCACTGGCATAAAACAATCTCTTACATTCATATGATCGATATTCGGATTTTTTTTTTCGGAAAACCAGAAATTGGCTTCTTTAGCGTTGTTGAGATAATTCCATATTCTGAATCTGCATGCCAAACTGAGCCGAAATCCAAATTTTCATGAATTTTGGTGCCCGGGAACCTATTTAAAAATCAATTTGAAGTTTGTATGGGAGCGATTTGTCGAATCACCCCTCGTCGCATTTTGTACTGGGTGGAGCTGTCAAACAGTTATCCAGCTGTCAAAAGGTGATTTCAAAAAATCTCTTTGAAATTTATTTTAGGTGCCAAAATGAAGTTCTAAAAGTCTGAAAAAAATCATAGTGGCTCAGAAAAAGGTGCACTTTCGTATAAAATCAAAAAATCGATACATTTTTCTTAATTTAAAAACCCAAATAAATTAAATTTTGTGTAATTCTTTCAAATTCAAATCTCAAGTTTTATAACGCCAGACATTGCTAAAACCCTTCCAACCACTTATTTTGCTTTAAGTATTTATTTATAAATCAAATTATTAACCTCTCAGGACACGCGCCATCAAGCAACCGAAACTGCACCGCGCTCGTCCTGTATACCCGCATAGAAAAATACAATATGTTGTGTATTCCAAACAATAAATGAACTCTAACTGTTATGTTTACAAAATGTCAAATAGCTAATATTTTGTTGAACAATATACGGCTTATGGCGGGTGACTACTACAAGCGAGGTTTTGGTAGTGTTGTATTGTGGATTTAACGGCTATTTGTATTCCATCGGTTACTTAAGTAGCCGTTGCAAAGTAGCCGTTTTCATATTAAAATCAACTTAATGAGCCATTTTACGAAATTACAACAATGTTGATGATGATATTGGTTTTACGGGTTATTGGACGCTACCTCCTGTCAAAATTCATTCATAAAATTAGCTCGTAAAATGGACTATTGTCAAAAAATGAATGTCATTGAGTAGCTAATGGCAACGAGGAATAGCGCATTCAATAAAAATGTTTAATCTCATTTTTAAGTTACTCTTTTTAGAAAACAACTACTTTGGAGGCCATACAGAAGCGACCGGTAGAATACAAGTAGCCGGTAAATCCACAATACTTTTTACAACGACACGCGTCCTGAAGGGGTTAAATAAGTCTGTGTGAATATTACTAATGTGTCATGCACTCAGCGAAAAAAAAAAACTAACGAAATTCATCAAAAAACCTTATGTTTTTTTTTGCCATAAGTAAAAATTATGGATGTCATAAGAATATCTTATGAAAATTTATCGTGCTTGTTATGACAAATTTCATAAGATAGACTTATGAAAAGAGCAAAAAAAAAAATCTAAAATTATGGAGACTGGAACTGGATTCGATCCATGAACGTCGGGATCCCACACGGCTAGCGACGCTTGAGTATATCAGGTGGCTAAACATATATAAAAGCCAAGCTGCGAGACGATTCTGCGTCATAGAGCGACCTCATGAAATTCATCATAATCATTATGAATTACAGTCTGGATTCGCTGGTTGGGTCACGTTTGCGTCCCGATTAGCGAACGGTTTCGTTCGTTGGGGCAACTGACAACTGATCAGAATACTCTAGACACACGCAAGTGACGAGAAATACGATCACGAAACACTCACATACTTGCACAAACGTTTTGTATATAGGAGCTGCGATGCAGCGGCGGTCATACATCAAACTCGTTTTGACATCGATTTTGACACTGACAGTGCTTTTTAGTGGGGTTTTGCGCCAACCAGTTAACATTCAACCAACGAGACAGCCCATCTAACGAGCTCCCAACGAACGACGCGGCACTGTATTTAAAGGACGTTTCATAAGTTAGGCCTTATGAAAATCATAAGTTTATTTGACTGAGTGTGAGTTTACTGTAAAAAGTGTAACTTCTACACAGAGAAACTGGAAAACTCAAAATTAGGTACTTTTAAACTTAAATTTTGAGTCCTTTTTCGTCTCCCTTTTCATGCGCTCTTTCCATTGTTGTCAGCGAGTGAAGAGAGAAACAACCCAACTTTTGCAGTTCGAGTGCGTCAACTCCTCGGTCAACTCAACACTGAGTTTCTAGCACAGTATTCAAATTTGAGTGAATATTGTCGTCGCGGTTGAAACCCGAAGTTTCCCCACACCCGACAATCGAATTTTCTCAAAATCCATACGTAAAACCTAATGTCGGACGTAGTGCGCTGGACAGCGGACATGGCCCTCTATCCAGCGCACTGTACCCAAGACTGTACCCGACGTACGTCCGACACATGGTTTAGAAGAAAAATCGATTTTCGCGTGTCAAAAATTCCGATTTTCAACTGCACGAACAATACAACCTAGTCGAAATTTCGATTGGGTGAATAAAACTTAAAATTAGGTATTTTTTTTTCACATGGAAGCAAGCGGGAACAACCCAACATTAAACATCGTTTCCAGCAACTCAAAATTGGCTTCACGCATCCAACCCCGAAGTTGGGTGGAAAGGATTCACTTTTGGGTAGATTCGTCTCTCCGTGTAAGTTTTCCGTGTAAATAAATATTGAAGTTTTGACAAAACAAAACAGTGGTTGATCCATGGACGAGTGAAAAAGTGGAAAAAGTTTGTTAATTTAACATAAAAAAAGTAGTAACATGGGGCACCAAACGCCAACCAGCCCGGCGAATCTGTGCCGTGTCTGCATCCGGGATATTACCTACGTTCCGGCAGAAAACATATTCTATCCCTCCAGTCCGGACTGCCTCAGTATCCACGCCAAACTTAGTGCAATCTGTTCTGAGTTGTTTGCTCCTGACCAACGACTATCCCTAGCTGATGGAACAATGCAGCTAATGCCTCTCAGGGTCTGCTTGAGATGCAAATCCAGAATAAATGAAGCCTACGAGCTGCATCAACTGTGTCTGGACAATAACCGGAAGATCATGCAAATGTTGGAGAAAGTTAAAGAGGAGCCTGTGGATGAGATTCAGACTGAACCTACCCGTGAGCAGTTGCCCGAAAATTCCGTGGAATGTCCCAGCGAAACACCGAAAGAATCGGAGAAATTATCAGTGAAACAAAAATCTACTAGCGTAAGAAAGGGGGGTCAGAAATCCAGGAAGATAAGTTGCAAGAAATGTTCGGCAGTTAAGATAAATGCCCGGGCGATGTTGAGACACATGAAACTGGAACATCCCGACGAGTTGCTGCATTGTTCCAAGGTCTCAGGGCATAAGTGTAACAGAGTTTACTATGACCAAGCCAAGCTGGACGAACACATTGTAGTCCATTCGCAGGCAAAGAAATGTGAATGTCCAAATTGCAAAAAACTATTCAAAACTCCCGGAGAAGTCAGAGTCCACCTGACAAGTTGCACCGGGCAAAAGCCGTATCTTTGCACGGAATGTGGCAAAGCATTTTCCTACGCCGTCAGCCTGAAGAATCATCTGATGCTTCACAAGGAGAAATCCTACGCATGCGACCGATGCCCTTCGAAGTTTCGCCAGAAGGGAGCTCTGAAGTGTCACATGTTGACGCACGAGAAAATAAGAAACTTTCACTGTGATACGTGTGGAGCCGCATTTGTTCATAAGAATAATTTGGTGAACCATATGACGACTCATACAGGTTTGTCAGTTTTCGTTCTTTGTCTGGATGTATATTTAATCATTTTAATTATTCCAGGTGAAAAACCGTATGCTTGTGATCTATGTCCAATGAGGTATGAAATTTATTGCACAATGGTCTTCCAGAGCTGCATCTAGCAAGACAAACCTGATTTCACCTAATCCATCAGTTTTAGTCATAACGTGCCCTCGGGATTTTTTTTATGTAGTATCTATGAACCATTTTAAATCAGCCGTTATATGTGTAAGCTAAACTCTGATGAGAATTATCGTTTAAATTACCCTAAAATTGTACAAAAGTAAGAAATTCGTGATATTTGTTTTATGTTGTATTGCAAGTCAATTTCAATATTCTCTACAGTAGCAATGACCCGGATAAATTGACAAACACAAATGCAAATTGTAACAAGGACAAAAAAGACAATGCAAGACAAACTAGGCTAGACTAATACATTTATAACTGATGTATATTTTGAACAAATACAGTTTTACTTTGAAAAAGGCCAATACGCATGGCCAGAACGTCGGGTAGAATAAAATAAATCGTCAGTAAAACTGAGATAACCGTTTGAACGCAATAACATCCAGTTCCAGTCGAAAAATTCCAAAACTATGGACATTGTCTTTTCAATATTATTAAATAGTTGTGTTACAAATGGCTCTCAAGTTCATAAAAGATATTGTTATTCCAAACAAAACTACGAAATGCCCTGCAGGTTTAAACAGCACTTAATTTCAAACAATGTTGACCAAGAAACAATACCTACTTCTAACTGTTATGGTTTAAGCGATATAAAATGTTAAAGTAACGCCTGAAAGTTTTTTTTTTCAATAACATTCTTAGGTTATTTTTCACTACATAAAAATATGAAATCTGGAAGCGGAATCTACAAAAGTACGATATACGATTCAGGTCGGACTCGATTATCCGGAGTCGAGTTCTGGCGCTTCGCAAAATAATATCTCTCAAACGGAATGCTTTAAGAAGCTGAAATTTGGACTGATTACTAATCAAAGTTGGCTTGACAAAATGTCAAAATTTCAGCTTTATAGAGCATTCCGTTCTCCAGATATTTGTTTGAGAAGAATCAGAACGCAACTCCGGATAATCAAGTCCGACCTGTATATCCAAAAAGTTTGGGAAACATTGGCTTAGGTGGTAACACTTTTGTCATGACATATACGGCTCTGGGACCATAGTGCACTAAGTAAGTCTTTTGACATAATAAATTACCGATACATTTTTTTACTTGTAGATTTAGGACTCTTGATAGTATGCGTCGACATTTTCGAACTCACACCGGCGAAAAGCCATACAAATGCACCCACTGCGATCGTACCTTTGCCCAAACCAACGATCTGGCTAAGCACAGCAAAATCCACTTTGGCGATAATCCATACAAATGTGAAATGTGTGATGCAGCGTTCCGCCTATTGTCTGATCTCAGGAACCACTACAAGGTGCACTATGAAGCAGGTGGTAGCCAAAATCAAAATCATCTTCCAGAGGAGGTGCGGTTCACCATCGTTAGCACATTGAACAGGCGCGCTGAGCAGGAGAAGGATCGGAAAAGTCAGCAACAGGTTGTTACAACATCGAATGAACAAATCCAGTCTGGAGAGAACCAAGCAATTCCAGCAGATCACTGGATAGCTTCAATGGGAATGGAGAATAACGTATGATAATAATAATAATAATAATGTAAATGAATAATACCTAACTAGCGTATGTGATCCGAAAGCTACCGTGTGAAAATGGGAAACTCCTTTGTAGACTAAATTCACTGTCGATGTTCTCTTCAACTCCCACAGCAGCGACCGAAGTTCTCTTAGACGTTGCCCCATTAATTCATCTTAAACAAGAAGCCGTTTCTTGTACTTACCGTCTACGGGTACTCGGTCTACTAAAGGAAACTCCTGTGGACCACAGATCAATACACGCCTTGTTGTTGCCACTTTTGGTGAATTGGGACAAAGTTGTCCTTGCTCCAAATGGTCTTACAATTGCTTGTAGTTTTCCATATAGGACATTTTCCATATCTGGCGAGAAATATTTCAGGCGGCATCTGCAGCAACATATTGTTTCGATGTCAATCAGCAACGCACTTTCCTCCAGACCTTACTATGTATGTGGTATGACAACTGAAATAATTGGATTTCGGATTATATTACTTACAGTTCTGTGTCAGGCTATATCACTGTTTATTTTCCACCGACGTCGGAAATTCCGACAAATCCGCAAGAATTGTTTGCACCATTTCAACCTCTCTTCGTTTATCAAGCAGTTGGTCTACTTTTCGAATTCCTGAGTGCTTCTCTTGTTCAGCACGCCTTTTCAATGTGCTAACAATAGTAAAATCGAACGTTTTTGGGCGATCTGGTTTTTCCTTATCGCTCGCTTGATAGTGCAGTCGGTAGTGATTCCGTAAGTCAGTCATCAAACGGAATGCCTCATCGCACTGGTCACACTTGTATGGATTTGCCCCGAAGTGGGTCTTGCTGTGTTTGGCCAGATCGCCGGTTTGAGCGAAGGCACGATCACAGTGAGGACATTTGTACGGTTTTTCTCCTGTGTGAGTACGCATGTGCCGCTGTAAATGGCCCGAGTTTGTGAATCTGGAAGAATGTGAGAAAGTGTTACATAGTAGTAAAAATCATCAAACAATAACGTAAAATAGTGAAATAGTAAAATCTTGGCAAAACCAATGAATAGTAAAAAACATCTTAATCAAATACATATACCATCTTTGATTACCACAGAAATTCCAGGTTATTCTGACTAAAATGAAATTCCCACATAATTCCCGGGTGCTTTTTTTCTATTAATTTAAAACAGTATACACTCTGGCTAAAGTAAATTTCTTTTTTCCTAGAATAAATACTCACCTCAAACTGCATAAATCACAAGGATAAGGTCGAACACCTGAAACAGTAAAAATTAGTTGTTAGAAAATCAAAGTAAAGGCTTCTGCACTAACCCGTATGCAACTGAATATGCTTCAGCAGCGTGTGCTTCATCGTAAACCGAGATCCGCAAGTGTCGCAGCTAAATTTTCGTTCCTTCGTGTGCGTTAGCATGTGTTTCTTCAGGCTGATATTCGTATGAAACTTCACAGGACACTGATCACATTCGAACGATTTTTCCTTGTGTCGCATAAGATGCTGGCGCAAGCTGGCCGCATAGGAATAAGCTTTGCCACATTCGGTACACAGAAAAGGAGTGTTTCCTGCGCATTGATCCGCGTGTGCTTTGATACCATCTAGCGATTTGAATAACTTTCCACAGTTTGGACACGGTTGAGGCTCGTTCGGCTTGACGACAGTGTGGGTATTCCTATGTTCTTGGAACTTGACCTCGTCGAAGAAAACCTGATGGCACTTTCTATAATGGCATACAAGGGCTTCTTTGGGATGTTTAAGCCTCATGTGTTTATACAGTCCAAACGCCCGATCTGTCGTGGCCGTACATTTTTCGCATCGGAACTGCCGTCGCCCTTTCGCTTTGGCCTTACACTTTTTAGTGCCTTCTTTAGTAGCTCCATGCTGTACATTCAGCGTTAGCTCACTAAGACATTCTGTGAACACTTCGGGCAGTTGCTGAATTTTCTCAGGCAGAATCACATCGCCCAATTCCTGCTTGATTACTACACCGACAGGGTCCGTCAGCATTTCCCAGAGCTTCCGGTCGCTCTCGATGCACAGCTCGTGAAGGTCAAAAGCCTGATCGATTTTGGATTTGCATTCTGGGCACACGGTCACCGGTAGACCTTTTTCTTTCGCTTGTTCCTCCTGGGCTAATGGTTTCGGCTCGGGCTCAGAGGCAAACACCTCGGAACAGATTATGCTAAGCTTACTGTAGATGCTGGGATCTTTACTAGAGGACTCGAAAATATTTGCGGCTGGTACATCACTTACGTCGCGGATGCAGATGCGACAAAGGGCGGCAACATTTGTGTCCGGTTGTGAAGCCATGTAGTTGTAGTTTTATTTGTAATTTATTATCATACAAACGTGAACCTGACGGTGTAACTATTGATTGTAACATTTTACAAACATTTCGAGAAACAGTTGAGCTATCATTCTGAAGGAGGTATGTAATACAAGCAAGGTTTGCTATCCAATAAGATGTATCATTGTATGCATTATATATTAACAACTTCAGTAACTTTTAGTAAATATTGAAATAATAATTATTATTAATCACTTGAGCAAAATCTAAAATTGTGTTTTATTGTTTGTTAATAATAATTGATAAACAACTGTTGAATAAATAGTTACTAACGAGTCTGGAGTATAACATACCAGACACTTTAATAGTTACTATCAAAACAAACCACACGGAAAACATAATTTATGTTTTGAAAGCTTGCAAAAAGGCTGCGTGCTTGACACACTCTAATTTTATTTTGTCTTGATCTCAATACGATTTATTGCTAAAATTATTTTTATGTGAAAATTCTTCAGAAGTTCATTTAAAAATTGTGCCTGAATTTGTTGTAGGATAAAACTTGGTAAGAAGATACATCAAATATTTCTAAATTTAGAACCCCATACCTTAACACCTTTCTCAAACTATGCCCACTAGGGACCAGCCAGCCCCATATGAATTACACGCGTAAAGAAGTTTGTGAATGACTGCCTTAGAATATCAATCAAATTTAATTGAAACTCCACAAGAATTCCTGTTGTTTTCTCTGTCAGCAAGTTGCCATCACGGTCATTGCACATGACCCGAGAAGGTGCTGTTTTTCTTCACATGCCATTACACCTTATTACACCTGAACAATCACACTTTCCTGATGTTTTTTTTCTTTCTGCGATGGACTCGTTTTTCGGCTGTCCATTTTATTTTCATTTATTTAGTATTTTATCAAATATAAGATAAAACTGACTCAACAATATTTCACCCTAATACATGGTTCATTACTGCCACTCTTCATCCTCGGTCACGCTCAATACTCGCCAAGTCACGCTCCACCTGGTCCGCCCATCGTGCTCTCTGCACTCCACGCCTTCTTGTACCAACCGGATCAGTCTGGTGTTCGCGATTTCGCAGGGTTGCTGTCTTACATTCCTCTAACATGCCCTGTCCACCGTATCCTTCCGGCTTTGGCAACCTTCTGAATGCTAGGTTCCTCCTCGAGCATGGTCCATGTCTCGTGTCCGTAGAGGACCACCGGCCTTATTGGCGTTTTGTACATGGTGCACTTGGTGCGTGGGTGAATCTTTTTAGACCGCAGCTTCTTCTGGAGCCCACATTAGGCACGATTTCCACTGATGATGTGCCTTCGTATTTCACGGTTAGCATTGTTGTCAGCCGTCAGTTAAGATCCGAGGTAAACGAATTCCTCCACCACCACCACGAAGGTGTCCCTGTCTATTGTCACATTACTACGTAGAACGACCCGGTCGTGTTTGGTTCCTCCTACCACCATGTACTTTGTTTTGGGCGCATTCACCAACAGTCCGACCTTTGCTGCTTCGCGTTTCAGGCGGGTGTACAGTTCTGCCACCGTTCCAAATGTTCCAAATGTCGTCCGCAAAGCACACAAATTGACCGGATTTTATGAAAATCGTACCCCGGCTGTTGAGCCCGACTCGTCGCCTTACACCTTCCTGAGCGATGTTGAAGAGTAGGCATTAGGGGCCATCACCTTGTCGCAGTTCTCGGCGAGATTCGAATGAACTGGATAATTCATCCTAAACCCTTACGCTTTTTTGCATACCGTCCATCGTTGCTTTGATAAGTCTGGTCAGCTTCTCAAGAAAGCCGTTTTCGTACATGATTTTCAATAGCTCTGTGCGGTCGATACTGTCGTACACCGTTTTGAAGTCGATGAACAGATGATGCTTTTCTGAAGAATCTACCGTACCATGAAAATGTGATCCGTTGGCGACTGGCCGTCGATGAAGCTGGCTTGATAACACGGGGCTGATCACTTCCTAAATAATATGTAATATTGTCATTAATTTAGATAAATATATTTAATATTTCAATTGCGGTCACTTTCCGTTTAATTTCTTGACGAGTTAAAAATTAAAAAATCTAGTACGTTATGATCATTCGGTAACTAGCGTGAAAATTATACACAAACACCGATTGTTTGTAAACGTCAACTGTGTCGTTCCCAGCCGATCATTTCGATTTTTTTTCCGTTGTGGATCATGGATGCCGGCCGTGCTTGATAACCTCGTTGATAACATCACATGAGTGACAGACGACGGAAGATGATCTGGGATAGCACTTTGCAGCTATTCGGTTTCTCAAATCAGGACTATCAATCAGTGCAGACAAGAGGCCCTCTTTTCTGGACTCGTCTTGATGAGTACAGCTGCGATAACATCCTTACAAGCTGCTTTGTTGGGTTGGAGCTGGCGAATGGCATCATTAACTTCCTTAAGCGTGGGAGTTGGATCATTTCAGTCCTCTGCTGCGCTACGTCGTTTCCTCCGTTCCCTTGGTCACCCGTACCCACATTTTCCACGCCATTCGCGTCATTTGCTGCTTCCACGCGGCGCTTTTTCTCCCGAAAGAGGCACATCTGCTGTTTCTGTTTCTATTTGTAACGTTCCACGTTCTGCTGGGTTCCTTGTTGCAGCCTTACCATTCGCGCTGTATTCCTCTTCCGTTTTTCAAAACGGCTCTGCGTACGGGGTACGTGCCAAGCGCGAGAAAGGTGACGCGCTCGTCATCAAGACTGAACAGTCGAAATACTCGGACGTCTTGAAGGCGATGAGGTGCGACGCCAAGCTTGAGGGTCTTAGAGCCGACGTACGCAGTATCAAACGTACTCGTACGGGCGAAATGATCCTGGAGCTTAAGCGCGAGAAGGATCACAAGGGCGCCGCCTACAAGAGGCTGGCAGAAGAGGTTCTTGGTGATGGAGTGGAGGTGAGGGCTCTTACGCATGAGGCGACTCTGAAGGTCAAAGACCTAGACGAGATCACCGAAGCGGGAGAGCTCGTCACGGCACTGCGGCAACAGTGCGATGTTCAGGTGGCCGCCACAGCCGTCAGGCTGCGGAAGGGGCCAGCAGGGACACGGACGTTAAAAAGTCCGTTAAAGTAGGGCGGATAAAGGTGTGCTGGTGCGTATGTCCTTTGACATTCCACGAGCCACCAGAGGTTTGCTTTAGGTGTCTGGAACCAGGACACAAGTCGTGGGACTGTAAAGGCCCTGACAGGCGCAAACTGTGTCGGCGATGCGGCGCTGAAGGTCGTAAGGCCCAAAGCTGCACGAGTCCACCCATCTGTATGATCTGTACCGGGAAATCCTCGAACAACAGACATCCAACGGGTGGTCCAAGGTGCCCGGCCTTCAAGAAAGCCGCAGTGATCAACAAATCACAGTGCAGGTAACGCAGCTGAACCTGAACCACTGTGATGCGGCTCAGCAACTGCTTTGTCAGGCGGTTTCTGAGTGGGAGACGGATATCGTCATCATTTCGGACCCATACCGAGTACCCACCTGCAACGGCAACTGGGCCTCGGATGGGACCAGGAAAATGGCGGCGATATGGACGACGGGTAAATACCCCGTGCAGGAGTTGGTGTCTACTACCTATGAGGGCTTCGTGGTCGCCAAAGTAAACGGGGTCTTCTTCTGTAGCTGTTATGCGCCTCCGCGGTGGCCGATCGAGCGGTTCACGCAAATGCTGGACCGCCTAACGACCGTGCTAACAGGGCGAAGGCCGGTGGTAATAGCGGGTGACTTCAATGCCTGGGCTGTGGAATGGGGAAGCCGTTTGACGAACCAGCGGGGTCAGATCCTGCTAGAAACACTGGCCATCTTAGATGTCGACTTGGCTAACGTCGGTACCAAGAGTACCTATAGTCAAAACGGAGCGGAGTCAATTATTGACGTGACCTTTGTAGTCCTGGCCTAACAAGTAGTTCGAACTGGAGAGTAGATGATGGCTACACTCACAGCGACCACCTGGCGGTTCGCTACAGTATCGACTACAACAACAGCAGACAGCGGATAGAAGAAGAGGCGGCTAGGCCAAGGCCAAGCCCTCGTAGGTAAAAGACATCATACTTCGACGAAGAGGTATTTAGGGAAGCGTTCCGCCGTGAGCGAAACTTAATCGGTTTAGACGGCGACGAGCTGGTAGCGGTGCTCTCACGTGCGTGTGATGCGACCATGCCTAGGCTAGTCCACCCTAGAAATGGGAGGCCACCGGCTTACTGGTGGACCGACGCGATTGCGGACCTGCGCCGCGCCTGCCTACGGGCTAGGCGGCGGATGCAGCGAGCACGATCAGAGAAAGAGCGAAACGAACGGCGGGTGGTGTTCGCCGCTGCAAAAGCCGCGCTTAAGACCGAGATAAGAGCAAGCAAAAAGGCCTGCTTTGAGGGTCTCCGTCAGAGTGCCAATACGAACCCGTGGGGTGACGCCTACAGGATCGTTATCGCCAAGTCGAGAGGTGTGATGGCTCCTACAGAGCAATCTCCAGAGATTTTGGAGGGGATCATTGGAGGACTTTTTCCGCGTCATGATCCTAGTCCTTGGCCTCCTTTCGTAGGACAGCCGGGGACTGGGGCTGGCGATGAGGAAAGGGTCACCGATGTGGAACTTGCGGGGATAGCTAAGTCCCTTAGCGTAGGTAAGGCCCCAGGTCCGGACGGAGTTCCGAACCTGGCCTTAAAAGTAGCTATTGCAGAAGCTCCCGAGATGTTCAGGTCTGCTATGCAGAAATGCCTGGACGAGGGAGTTTTCCCAGAAGCTTGGAAGAGGCAGAGCCTGGTACTATTGCCAAAGGCGGGGAAACCACCCGGAGACCCGTCGGCATATAGACCAATATGCTTGATTGACACGGCGGGGAAGGTGCTCGAAAAGATCATCCTCAATAGAATGTTGAGGTTCACTGAGGGCGTAAATGGTCTCTCGAGCAACCAGTATGGCTTCCGGAAGGGGAGGTCCACCGTAGACGCTATCTTGTCGGTTACAAAAACAGCCGAGAAAACACTCGAGCCTAAGAGGAGGGGAATTCGCTTCTGCGGGGTAGTGATTCTGGATGTAAGGAATGCATTTAATAGCGCCAGTTGGGCTGCTATTGCCGATGCGCTCTTGCGTCTGGGGATACCGGAGTACTTGTACAAGATTCTCGGAAGCTACTTCCAGAATCGCGTACTAGTTTACGACACGGAGGTGGGTCGGAAGTGCTTTCACATAACCTCAGGAGTCCCGCAAGGTTCCATCCTGGGTCCGGTGTTATGGAATGTCATGTACGACGAGGTGTTGAGGTTAGAGTACCCAGTGGGAGTGGTGATTGTCGGATTTGCCGACGATATTACGCTCGAAGTCTACGGTGAAACGATCGAGGAGGTAAAGTTGACTGCCATCCACTCGATCAAGGTTGTGGAGGCGTGGATGCGGTCCAAGAAACTGGAGCTGGCTCACCACAAGACAGAGGTGACGGTTGCAATCGGCGCAGCAGACGGAGATCAGTGTAGGAGAGTGCACTATCATGTCTAAGCGCTCTGTCAAACACTTGGGCGTGATGATCGACGACAAGCTTACCTTCGGTAGCCACGTCGATGATGCCTGTAAAAGAGCCTCCACAGCTATTGCGGCACTGTCCCGGATGATGTCCAATAGCTCAGCGGTGTACGCCAATAAGCGCAAGCTTCTGGCTAGTGTTGCTACGTCCATACTTAGGTATGGCGGCCCGGCGTGGGGTACCGCGCTAAGTACTGAATGCTACCGACGGAAGCTGGAAAGTACTTACAGGCTTATGAGACTGAGGGCTACGAGCGCGTACCGTACCGTGTCACACGACGCTCTCTGCGTGATTACTGGTATGGTGCCTATCGGCATCCTTATCAGTGAGGACATGGATTGCTACGAAATGCGCGGCACAAGAGGCATACGCAGGATTGCCAGGATGGCCTCTATGATCAAATGGCAGCGCGCATGAGACAGTTCCACCAAAGGAAGGTGGAGCCATAGATTGATACCGAGGGGAGATAGTTGGACTAATAGGCGCCATGGGGAAGTAACATTCCACCTGACACAGGTCATTTCAGGCCATGGTTGCTTTTGACATTATCTACACCGTTTCGGGCATGCGGATTCTTTCGAATGTCCAGTGAGCAACGGCTTAGAGGAAACGGCGAAACACGTTTTGTTCGTGTGCCCGCGTTTTCGCACAATAATGCATGACCGTATGCTTGCCACATGCGGAGAGGACACAACTCCGGAGGAGTGTAGGGTCCAGAGCATGTGTATGGATGAGTTTGGCTGGAACGCCGTTTCAACGACTATCACCCATATCCATTGGCGGAGCCAGCATTTTCTTTTATCTTACTCACTCTCCTAAACATACACGAGAGAGAGAAAAATGGAAGAGGAGGCAGCTTGCCCCCTCTTTCATCACACTCTTTCGCTTGCATGTTTATGAGAGAGAGTAAGAAAAAAGAAAAATGTGTAGACTAGACTAGACTAGACTAGAGAGTAAGAAAAAAGAAAAAGCTGGCTCCGCCAATGCCCATATCGTCTGGGAGCTACAGAAGAGGTGGCGCGTGGACTCGGAGAATGGCTAGTTCAGATGCGGTATAAGAGGTGGTCCAGGGATTCGGAGTCGGCTTCGTAGGTCATACCGGTGCCCTGCGGTCGAGATCGACCCTTACAGCGATTAAGTGGCCGTGGTAGCGTTGCTGTCGTGGCGTCGGTTTACTGGATTGGATCCGAGCCCGCGGTTGGAAAAGGGTCTCCGTGATGGACTATCCAAAGCGAATCATCGATGTTCGTTGCTGCAGGCTACGCAGCTAACCTTGAGGGTGCGATGTGCACTAGTCCCTCTCTGAAGCAATACCTTCTTGGTGGTTCCGGAGAGACGTAGGGTA
This sequence comes from Aedes albopictus, assembly GCF_035046485.1. Taxonomy (NCBI): domain Eukaryota; kingdom Metazoa; phylum Arthropoda; class Insecta; order Diptera; family Culicidae; genus Aedes; species Aedes albopictus. Next base: position 298,125,162 of record NC_085138.1, read on the forward strand.
TGTGCGTAGGGTTTGGCGACCATAGGAATGTGTTGAGTGGGTACGAGGAGAGAGTAGTCTTGGCTTTTACTATTGTAGTAGAAGCCGGCCTCAGCCCCACACTACCCTATCCATGACATTAGGGTGTCTGTTTGCAGATCCCCCTATGGTTTAGAAGAAAAAAAAGACCTATAAACCTTCGCATCATACTTGATGTAACCGGTCAGACTTAGGCCTGAGTGTCCTTTGCTGTACGTAGGAGTCGTCTCCATTCAACTCGGTCCATGGCTGTGCGTCTCCAGTTCCGCACTCTGCGAAGGGTCCGCAAATCGTCCTCCACTTGATCGATCCACCTAGGGGCTGTCCATAAACCACGTGGTCATGAGGGAGGGGGGGGGGGGGGGGGTTCAGCCAATGATCATTTTGTATGGACAAATAAAAAATTTTGTATGACCGAATGACCACGGGGGGGGGGGTTGAAAAGTCCCAAAAAAATGACCACGTGGTTTATGGACAGCCCCCTAGCTCGCTGTGCACCACATCTTTTTGTACCGGTCGGATGACTCTCGAGAACCATTTTAGTCGGGCTTCTATCCGACATCCTGGTGACATAACCCGCCCACCGACCGTAGCCTCCCGATTTTCGCGATGTTGACGATGGTTGGTTCTCTCAGCAGCTAATGTAGCTCGTGGTTCAGTCGCTTTCTCAAAGTTTTGTCTTCTATCTGCACTCCGCCGTAGATGGTACGCAACACCTTCCGTTGGTCCTCTGCACGTAAGATCCATGTTTCGTGCCCGTGATTTTTGCGGAGCCCAAAGTAACCTGGATTTCCTGCCACAATGCGTTTCTGAATTTATCTGCTGGAGTCGTTGTTGGATGGATTATGTCCAACACACCTCCTGCAGCGCTACGATGCCGAATCCGCGCTCCTTCAGTAGATCGGCGAGTATGCGAGTGCTTCCTGTGAAATTGAGAGATCGGCAGTCCTTCCCTGGCACTCGGACGTAGATCTGCCGCCCCCAACATGGGATCAGAAGCTGTTGTTAGCCGCTCCTCCTGGAGAACAGACGCTCAGGTTTGCAGAAGAAAGAAGTTTCTTGGAGTATTTTTTGGATTCCAGAAACTCCTCAGGAGTTCTTTTACGGCTACCTTCCAGAGTTCCTATTGGGATTCCTCCAAGATTTTCTAAGATTGACCTGACCAGGATTTGCCTCTGGGATTCATCCAAGAGTTCCTTCAAATATTTCTTCTTCTGGAAATTTCAACCGTGATTTCTACCGACCTGACTCTGGGAATCTTCAACCTACTTATGGACTCTTGAAGAAACTGCAGTCTAAAAAGATTCCCCGCGCATCAAATATACCGTGTTCAAAACGCGCGATCCTCTATGGACACGCAAGGACCTGCAAGCACTCGGAGTTTTAGAGTGATGCGCACCAAGGCCAATCTTCGACGGTATGCAGTTGACGAATGATGAACCACGAGCTCGCTACGGCGAACCCGGCCTCCAGAAGATTGCCAAAGCCAAAGGAAGGATACGGTGGACAGGGCATGTGGCAAGAACGACAGACAACAACTCTGCAAAGCTGGCTAGAGAGCTATGAGTGTGATCGTGGATGGAGAGCAGTAGCTGCAAACCAAGGGGGGCCTGTCTTGAAACAAATTAATGTATATGTATATGTTATACGCATTGGCGTATCTAGGATTTTTTCTAGGGGGTGCCTTGGGGGTGCCAGTTTCAGTGGCTTCCAGGTTGTTTTGCTTCTTTTTCGTTAAAGGAAATACCGAACCATCCTCAATTTCTTTCATGAAATAATGATATACTGCGTAGCAGAAAAAATAGCCCGCAAATTTGAATGCGCTATACAGGCATCCAATTTTTCACTCACGCGATCAAAATCCCCGGATTTATCCGCCTCCGTGATCATGTTAATTCACTGCATGGGATGAAAAATAAAAGTCTCTCACTCCAGCGCTCACGATAATTCTCTTTCTCTCCATGCACAACTCACGGATAAACAACAAAGCATCCAAATTTTCACTTCGTCCGCGAGCCACATAACGTCTCCACCAATGCACGTGATTAATTATTTGACGTTTAGTGGTACCGTGTTTACAAAAAATCTACTTATTTTCAAGGCCATCTAGATAACACGGCACCGCTCAGACGTCAACCGGGTGAAAACGTAGATTCGTGCAGACTAAGCAACCCTTTTCTCCTGCGAGAGCGAACGAGCACTAGTTGGAGAGAAACACTCAGAAACTGGGAAAGTCACTGAATGACTTTATTTTATACATTTGCTAACTAAATTCTATTTATGCATATCAAATGCTGAAAATTATGCATCGAGCAACTGAATTTCAGCCACGTAATGAATAACTTGCGTTAAGTTTCCAGTAATAAATATGTTTTAGAACTTATACCCGGCCCACCAACTTTCGAAGTTTTGTTGTGTAAAAGAAACTGTTGAAAAAGTAAGTAAATGTTCAACATTTTTTATCAATTTTAGTAAATAACTATATTTTATATTCATCTCAGAATAAAGCCAACAGATTGAGATCGCCACGGACAACGCTCCAGACCCAATATCCGTTTGAAATGCACGGTGCTACGTTTTCCTTCTTGCTTTCCTCGACCGGCTGGCGCAACCGTGGTCAATCATCTTTAGCTGCACCTGGCCACCATATTTCGTGACAATATTATAGAGAGATAATGTAATTTGTAGTTTTTAAGAATAAATAATCTCAAAATACGGTGTCTTTAACTTATAAAATAAGTTCTAGCTTTAAAACAAGTCAATCATGAAAGTTTTTTAATACTAGAAAGTAGTTGGAAAAATCTAAAAAGTAGTCATTATAAAACTAAACTGATTTTAGTTCAGCTAGAACTTTTCGCGCCTTAGTCATTTTATGCATGAACCCAGTCGAACCTGCATTTTGCATGAAAAATAGTCATAAATGACCTTTTTTATTTCTGAGTGCATACTTTTATCATGCAAAGGAATCGGAGTGAGCGCCTTTTCAATCGTCTATGGGTGCAAGGAAAATATCGCAGGCTGCTTTAAGGACAGACTTGTTAGAGTCCCAAAATGGCCGACTTCGACACCTACTCACGATTTCGAGGGCACAAATCTCTTCGTAAACAAAACCAGCGCACATGAGATTTTTATTTTAAGCTTATTACAAGTGAGCAAGAACAGAATAATAAAATGCACTGTTGTTTGAAGCTTGCTTCTTGAGATTTGTGCGTCTGAAGTTCTGATGCAATGTTAAAGCGGGATTTTATGACGTTTGTCCTTAAGCCTAGTTTCGAGTTCAAAAGAAATCGCTCAAGAAACTTCTTGACCGATTCCTGGCAGAAATTATCTACTGTGGTTGCTATTTGAATTGTCATTTCTTCGCAACTGCGTACTGCGATCGAAGAAAAACGGTTTCTTGGGCGATTAAGGCAAGGAATTTCCCATGCATCAAGATGCAGATAAATTCCTTCTGAACTGCAAACAGCGCTTTATCCGGATAATATCACTATGTGATAGATCGTTACTCGCGTGAGTGAGTGAAAAATTTGGTGCCTGGCGCTATATTTTAAAGAACACTTTTTTTTTTAATCCGCACCGTTGTACAAATTTAACACTTTCCCCGCCATGTGAGGGGTTTGAAAACTTGATTACTTGATTGCGTATAATACATGGAATTTGTATTTTCAGTTTGAACCTAACAATCATCGAGACAAGCCTTTTGTTTAGTGGATTGAAAATAATCAGGTCCGAAAGAATACATTTTCAGAGCAAGTGTAAATCTCTGAAGCCATAAAATATCCACAAATCTGTGTGTAACTTGTATTTAAAATAGTTTTCAAGAACAATTGAAAGAGTTATAAATACTTAACTTAAAATTGCATATACACGACTGAAACCCGGAATTTGGTGCGAGCGAACTTCGATTTTTCTCTTCGGGATTCTGGTGCTCACACCAAATTAAGATTTCGAATGAATTGATAATATATTTGTTGAAAGGAATTGTGTATAAAGCTCAAAATTTGACTTACGTAAAAGCAACATTGTATTAATCAGTCAAAATTTCAGCTTCGTACATTTCAAATAGTCGTGTCTGGTTTGTACGTATAATACAAGACATTTGAGTTTTTGGCAAAACATTCTTTTGGTAAAACCTCAGGGAATATTCCTGGTAATTTATTTGAAAATTGTTTTGCAATTTATTTCAATTAAGTCTTCTTTTGCAAATCTCCCAGCAATTGCTTTGGATTAAGCAAATATCTTCGGTAATATCTTTGGATCTCCTTCGGCAATTTCTTTAAGATTTTTTTTGGTAAAACGTTTGGAATTTTATACTGACAAACTTTCATCGAAAATTACTTTGGAAATTTCTTCGGCACTTCCATTAGGAGTTTATTTGGCTTTTTTACTTCATTGGCAAAAATGTTTTCTCGGAAGTTGCTTCGCCAATTTTTTAGTAGTCTTTCAAGCATTGTTTTGTTAATGTCAACAATTCAATTTATATTTGTTCTTAGATTTCTCCAATTACTCTTCAGGCAATTCTTTTGGGAATTCTTTTATTTTGTTATTCATTCCACAATGACTCTGGGAACTTCCTCACAATTGTTTTGGGAATGTCATCGGCAAGTCATTCTACTTTTTTTTGGAATTTTCGTCGATTTTTTCATTATCTATACTATTCCTTCGCCAATTCCTTCAAAAACTCCTTCGTTTATTAATCGCTTTTATAATTTTAATGAAAATTCTTTAGACTATCTTCAGTAATTATGTAAGGAATTCCTGCAGCAATTCCGATTGAAATAACCTTCGGCAATTCCGATGTTACTAGCGTTGAAAATTTATTTGAGAATTTCATCAGCAATTCCTTTGGAAATTTTGAAAACTTCGTTTATAAATTTGGGAACTTCTTCGGTAATTCCTTTGGAAATTGATTCGGCAAATTTCTCAAAGATTTCCTTAGAGAATTTATTTGAAAAAAAAACTTTGACGGTTCTTTAAAAATTCTGTCATGGTGATACTACGGCAATTACTTTTAGATTTGTTTCTAAATTTTATTCAGAAAATCCTTTTATGATTTCGGGAAATTGTTTAGGAATTTCTTTGAAAATTGTTTTGTAAATGTTTGTGGAAATTTTTATAGAATATTTTCCAGCAATTTATTCTGAGATTGGATTTGACCTTAAAGAAATTGGATTGCCTTAAAATTTTATTCAGTAATTCCACTAGTAATTCTTATATGAATTCTTTTGGCAACTACATTGAAAGTTCTAGGGCAAATGTAATGGAGAATTATCCGACAATTTCTTTGGGAATTTGTCAGAAAGTTTTTCGTGAATTTCATAGGATTTTCTTTAAACAAGCCCAGTTTAGAATTTCTGAATTTCCAATTCAGCCATTTTCGGAAGCAATATATATATACATATATAGCTATAATTAAATAATAAAAATAACAAAAGTAATAACGATAAAATTGCCTGAGAAATTTGCAAAATAATTTGAAAAGAATTTGCTGAAATAACTTCAGAGGAATAGCCATTGAAATTCTAGAAAAAAAATGCCCGAAAAATTTGCAAAATAACTGAAAAAGAAATTGCTGAAATAATTTCAGAGGAATAGCCATTGAAATTCTAGAAAAAAATTCAAAGAAATTGCTGATTAAATTCCAATTAAACGACCGCAGAAATTAAAAAAAAAAAAACAACCATGCCCTCAAAGAAATCGCCATACTGCGGTCTAGCGAATACGGAGTCGTGAGTTCAAATCTCACCAGAACGCATTTTTTTTATTTATCTCACAATTTGTCAATTAGCAACATTCTGTGCTTTCTAATAAATTACAAGTTTTTCTCGTACCTTCCTATAGGATTTCACTGGAGATTTCTCTAGTAATACCCCCTAGCATTTCTCTTGAAATCCCTACTGTTCCCGAACTTGTTTAGGGAAAGTAGGGCAAGAGAAGTTTCGTAAGTAATACTCCGCACTAGCAAGAATGGAAGGAGAAATCCCTAGAGGAATTCCTGCAGGTATCGTAGTAAAAATTTCAGGAGTAGACATAGGAGGCATTGCTGAAACAATGATAAATATTTGGAGATATCCCAGAAATGAAATCCTCCAGGATTTCCAGGATGATACACCGGAAGCAAGGCTCATAGGAAGTTTGCCTTGAATAATCCCAGCAAGTTTTTCAATAAACCCTTGGAGAAATTCTTAGAAGAATCCCTAGAAGAATTCCTGGAGGTATTACAGTAAGAATTTCTGGAGGAGTCCTAGGAGGAATTGCTGAAATAGTTTGAGAAATCCAGCTGAAATTCTTGCATGAATACAAAGAGGAGTTCCTGGAGGAATCCCATGAGAAAATTTATGAAAGAATCCTTGGATAAAATATCTTGGATAAACATTCCTGGTGGAATCACCGGAGAGTTTCTGAAGAAATCACTGAAAAAATATCAGGAGGTATTAATAGTAGGATTCTGGGATGTATCATTGTGGAAATCTCAGCAGAAATCCTAGGAGGAATTGCTGGAGGACCTTATACAGGAATTTCTAGAGAATCTCCATCAGAATGCCGGGGGGGATCCAAAGATAAAATCCTTGGAATACCTAGAGAAGTTCCTGCAAGAACTGGTAGAGCTATTCTGGAAAATCTATTGCGAAGGCCCTGAAGGAATCGCAAGAGGGATTTCTGAAGGAATTTCAGGAAGATTTCCCGGAAGACTTTCAGCCACAATGCTAGAATAAATTTGTATAGGAATCACTAGAAGGATTTCTGGCCATATCATAGTAAGAATTTCTAGAGAAATTGATGGAAGAACCGCAGGAGAAGGTGTTTGAGGTTTACTTGGAGGAAGGCCAGAAGGAGTTTCTGCAGGAATTCCATGAGGAATTTCTGGAGGAATCTTTGGTTAAAATCTCTGAAGGAATTCCTGGATGAGTCCTTGGAGAAATCCGTGGTAGAACAATCAAAGGATTTCCTGCAAGAATTCCAGGAAGTTTGCCTGGAAAGATCCCAGAAAAAGCCAGGAGAAAACTCTAGAAGAATCCGTAGCATAATTTCTGAAGTACCACAGTTTGAGTTTCTGGAGGAAGAATAGCTGGAATAACCGCAGGAATTGCTTGAGTAATCCTAGCTGGAATATCTGGAGGAATTCCTAGAACTCCAGCAGGTATCATAGAAATAATTTCTACAGATATCCTAGAATCAGGAATGCCCGGGTATCCTAAGAGAAGTTCCTCTAACAAATTCCTGGAGGAATACCTACAGTTCTCCTGGAAAAAATTGGTAGAAGTATACTGGAGGAATCCCTGATGGAATTGCAGAAGGAATTTCTGGATTCTATGGGAATCTCAGAAAGATTTCCCGAAAGTATTGCAGCAAGTAAGTATGCCAGGGGAAATCCCTAGAAGTATTTCTGAAGGAGTCCTAATGAGAATCGCTTGAAGAATCCCAGCTGGAATTCATGGAGGAAGGTCAATAGAAGTTTTTGGAGAAATCCCCTGTGGAATTTTTGGAAAATCCTCTGAAATCTCTGGAAGAATCATCGAAGGGATTTTTAGAAAAATCCCAGGGAGATTTTCAATAAGAATTTTTGGAACAACTTCCCTAGTAGAATACCTGAAGGTACCACAGTGAGAATTTTTGGAGGAGTTCTAAGTGAAATTGCTGGAGTTGCTTGAGGAATCCTAGCCACAATTCCCAGAGGAAGACCAATATAAGCTCCTGGAAGAATTCCATGAGAAATTTCTGGAAGTATCTCTGAATAAAATCTCTGAAGGAATTCCTGGAAGAATCACCGGAGGAACTTCTGAAAGAATCCCAGGAAGATTGTCTTGAATAATACAAACAGGAATTCCTGAAGAAATCCCAATAGACATTTTTAAAGGAATCCCTAGAAGAATCAAAATAAGAATTTCCAAAGAAATCCTAGGAGAAATTGCTGGACCAATCTGTGCAAAAAATTCTAGTATGTATTTAAGGTGGCCCACACTTATGTGAAAAACAAAAATTTCGAAAAATGCCAAGTCTTACCTTCTCAATCAGTTGTTTTGGACTCCCAGAATCTATGTTCAAAATTTGAGCAAAATCGATTGAGCCTAAGGGGGCGCTCAAAACGCTTGAAGTTTGTATGGGAAAACTTGGCCAAATGTATGCAGAAATTTTAAGTTTTCGAATTTTGCCACTAGGTGTCGCTGTAAGCTTTCAATAATCAAACCCTTTGGTATTATTGTAGGTGACTTTGTCGAAGACCGCAAAGTGATCCAACGTCTATGAAAAAAGTTATACCCTAGGAAACGTGAGGATGAACTTTATTTTTATTTTTCCAATACATGTAAAGGAATAATATCAATAATGGAATCTTAATACTTTGCCTCACTTTGCCTACACACTTCGAAAAAATCGTGTAATATTGTGTCATTTAACGCCGACATATAGCAGCGAGAAAAATGACGCAAAAATAAGTTAGACTTTATTTTTACACGAGGCGAAAACTATGCGACACAGTAATTTTACAGCACCGCTTTTATCGTCGACATAACCTCAAACTTGAACCCGATATTTTTTTTACTCCCAATCCATACAAACATTTCACCCGCACGAAATTCACATCCCACCCAGTTTCTTAATTTACCGGCAGAATCAGAAAAGACTTCGTTTTACTTAAATTCATAGCAATTTATTTATCATATTCACTGTACCGTTTTTATTGTAAAGGCAGCTGGGGATGAATATCGACTTCTCGACTGCATGAAATCGGGGTACAGCGTCTAGCACTTGATGTTCTTCCAATTCAATCGATTCCTTTGCTACAGCGCGCGCTACTGGTTGTTTTCCACAATGTAGGATAACGGTAAATGGTCACCAGGAACTTAAACACACAATAATGTGTACAAACTTAACTCCAAAATCAATGTAAACAAATAGACAGGCCGTTCGCGAGCCACACAAGTTGATAATCTAGTTTGACGTTTCGTCAGCGCATGCACCGTGATTGTGTCGTGGATCGTGTAAATTTAAGTTACATATCACAGAATATTGAACGTCAATACTTTTAACTGAGCGCATTTTTCTCATAATGACACAATATTCATTTGAGCATGTACGTTGTAACGATCGCATCAAAAGTAACTCAAAATTCAGTCAATTTTTAGTTTATGGCATGGTAGATTACGTCTGTTCTTCATTTAAGTCACCCTTAAAATTGAGATTTTTTTAGTGTGTAGGGTATAACTTTTTTCACAGCCGTCGGATCACTTCGCGGTCTTCGACAAAGTTGTTTGGCATATAGTCACCTACAATAATACCAAAGGGTTTAATTATTGTCGCTTACAGCGCCACCTAGCGGCAAAATTCGAAAACTTAAAATTTCTGCATACATTCGGCCAAGTTTTCCCATACAAACTTCAAGCGTTTTGAGCGCCCCCTTAGGCTTAACCAATTTTGCTCAAATTTTGAACGTAGCTTCTGGGAGTCCAAAACAACTGATTTAGGAGGTAAGACTTGGTATTTTTCGAAATTTTTGTTTTTCATATAAGTGTGGGCCACCCTATTTGGACTGCCTGGAGAATTCTAAGGGAAGTTTTTTGAAGAAATATCTTGAGGAATCCATAGAGGAAGCCTAGAGAAATCACGGTATGAATAGATAGAGGTGTTACTGGAGGTATCCATGGAGAAGTCTGTTGATTGTTCAGGCATATAAGTTTTTCCGGGCGTGATTAAGTTTTGTTCAAATGTACCATTAAAAATATTTGAATTATTGTGAACAGTTTTAAATTTTAGGTGACTGTCAAGGAAAAATTCTAAGGGGTGCCAGATTTGTTCCAGACACCCCTAGAACCCCCCCTATCTACGCCAATACGTTATACGTTTATGAAACTCAGTTATTATTTTCGTCTTTGAATTAGCAGATTATGAAGCACAAATCGTGAGCAGAAACTGATTTAAAGGTTTGTTGGATCGTTTCACTAGGACGGTCAAGTTGATCATAGTTACCCAACTGATCAATGTTACCCGTTTTACGGTATATAATCATATTATGATGCTACAAATGCAGTTCATTTTATGAGATGATTTAGATCAGCTGATCATTTAAATCATCATCATAAAAAAATTACCCAATGCTAATCACAATGTGTTTCACAAGAAGCTAAATAAGTAGTGGTAGTAAGTAAACGTCAGACAGGAGTAAAAACAATGAGGGTGTATAATTTGCGAACTACTGTCGTAGTTCGTAAAATATTGTATTCCCCTATCATTTTCACTATGATATTTATTGCACGACAATTTGACGCACTGTTGCTCATTCATATTAGAAGAAATTCTAGCAACCATGCGTCTCCATATGCGTCTAGGCTTGGTCGTGTAATATAATTTGATATGATGCTACTAAGTATGCCCATGTACATTGTGCAGTGTCCCCATCTCAAACAGGGCGCTGCCGGATTCATACATTCCGATTTTATGCTGCCCTGAACCGGCCTAATTCGCATCCCCCGGCAGCACCTTCCATTCAGATGTGCAACTTTATACACATTGTCATGACTCCAATCACAAACACGCGGAGAGCGGCCACTGAGAAAAGATGAGAGCTGCTTGCGTCGTCCATCGACATTGAATGGCAATTTCTAATATGTACTAAGTTGTGGTGTACTATAGCGCGGTTGGCCTGGTTGGTCGGTCGGTCGGTCGGTCGGTGAGGTACCTTAGAGATGCGCTCGATTGAACTTACTCCAGATCGGTTTGGTCCTTCGTGCGTTCAGCATCTCTCCGGTTCGGTTTCTTGCGACTAGTGACCCGTGTGGTGTTCCTTGTGTGCCCCTCGTCGCCGCCACCATAACCGCCGCCGTCGTCTGTCGTGGTCCGTTGGTGTTTGAGGAGCGCAAAAAGTCTATACATAGGAGCCAATTGGGATCGACGCGCCTCAGTTGGTTTTGAACAGTGATTTGATCAACATGGGCGACTCGGAGTGGGGCCTAGAACGACTAACTAATGGTACTAAGATTTTGTTTTTTGATAGTTGATAGCTGGATGATAAGTTATAGATTTGCACTATTCAGGGAAGACTTAATTGTGTGTTCAAATATGCGTTGAGTGTCATGTGGAGTTGATTTGGAGTGAACTCATGGATATCTGGGAAGAAGGTGTTGAACAATTGCTTATCGTGTATCCAAAATGTGGTTGAGTTTGAAGGTTCAAGATCTACAGTTTGGCGTAACACACTAATTGATTATCATAGACGAGAACGTTTCACTTAATTTGGAAGATGAGAAGATTAAAGAATAAAGTGGCTCAACTTGTTGCTGCGTTGTGACTGTAGTAGTAGGGCCCTTGTGCGGTTGATATTCGTGTCTCCAAATAGGATGTGCTCACAAATTGACCAAAGGAGTGACCAGTGCTGTCCAATATGCAAAGTGCCTTCATCAAACGAAAACTGTATCATCTGTGATGCTTCATCATTGAAAAGACCGAGAAGAGTACAGCAAATACCGCATACGGTAGTAGCACAACATCAGAGCGATCTCCGAGCCGGTGTACTAGAATATATGTATTACCATAACCCGATGATAACGTGCTCGATTGGGATGTAGGTGGCCCGCCGCCGCGTTGAGGAAACAACGTGTGATATTTGGCTCGCGGGAAGCCGCAATGATCGCGCGGTCTTTTGTGTACTTACTTTACACATAAAACTCTCGCGCATCGAATACCAGGTCCCTCCACTTTCCGTGTCGAACATGTACAATACACCTTCCGTCGTCGTCGTCGTCACGGCACAATAAAATATATACGCGCGCGCGAGTTTTGCGCAAAGTGCTCGCTCTGCTGGAGTGGATGGAGGCCAGGCGGACCATAATAAGTTATTTATTCGATAAATAAGCGCTGAATTCATCAACAATAAGACTCAATTAATTTCGTTAAATGTTTAACAATTCAGCGGCATTCTTCAACGGGGCAATCATCTCTGGAGCGGAGGGTCTCGAACTTTAGTCTGGCTGCGGCGACCCATTTTGTAAAGCTCGCTGGATCGGATGACCCATATTATTAAACCAAGTGTAAATGCCAGCTTTTGAATGTTATAAGTTATAATATGGCAAAACTGATTGATCTAATCTAAGTTTATTAAATCAGAAACAAACCCGTTGAAGCTGACCGAAACTCGTTTGAACAAGTAATATGAATCAACCTCATTAGGGTGGTTCAAAATACATATATGCACTGCGTTATTCGTTATTTGATTTTAGCCATCTACTGATTGTCTCTTCAAGCTTTTTGTTCAGTTAGTAGAATGCATGGACTGCATAAGACACAATATGTAAACGCTGAGTTGATTTTACTAACACAGGGGATTATTTTCCCTTTCTCAAATTTTCACTTTTTTGATATATTAGTATTTTATATATGGTCCAAATTTGGGCAAGATTAGGCTATCCAACATTAGGTTAGCGCGATCCTGGTGAAATGCATAATCAACTGATAGTCATTTCTAAACTGTTATATACCGTGTCCTCATACAAAAACAAATGGAATTCATTTCACATCTATAATTAGGATTTTCAAAGTAAATTTATTAATTGAAAGGCCTTCTAACACTGACCAAATACAGCATATATGTTCTCTGCTGATCGCTTATGTGTCGCAAATCCATTTCAGCTGGCGCGCATGCCATTTCATTGGTACTTCGTCTCATTTTAACGAGTTCAACTTGAAACAAATTAGGTTCCTGTGCTCATCTTTGCTAGTGGCAACTACATTAGTGACCCGATTTTGTCAGCCCCCTTTCAGAACAAATGTTTTGCTCTTCTTTAAAATCTGGACAGTTTTTCAAACTTTGTATCGCTCTATGTTTTACATTTAAGCTGCAGTTTGATGGTAAACATGAACTAATTGTTTTAAGTTTCACTGTAAGATAACGAGAGCAAAAAGTTTGTCGTGAAATGGGGCTGACAAAATCGGATCCTTACTGTATACCCAGAAGAGAAAAACTATGAGATTCTGTGTTGGTGAAGTACGAAACCGTTTCAGTTTGTACAACATAAAACGTAACTTCAACAAAAATGTCCATTTACCTGTTTCAATGAGATTTGTTGTGTTAAAGAAGCATGGCTGCATTTTTTCTTGCTGATTCACACCATTCTCATTTTTAAAACATGCTTGTATCCCTATTGTGGTAAATTTCGTCTAACATTTACGTTTTATGGATGAGTTCGATTGTTGGATCTATGTTCTAGGTTAGGGAATTCGGCTTATCAGTCCTTTTTTCTCTAGAACGAAATCGGTTTTCGATTCGTCCCTACGTTTCGGTAACGGTTGTTACCATCCTCAGGGGAAAATTAGTGTAATCGTTCTTTGTTTGGAGGCTTTGCTGAGCATTTGTTTATGGGGTTTTTGGTAGTTGCGTCCCAGCTAACACAAAATCTTATATGATGTTGAATAGGATGCTAAAGTGGAGGCCATATGCGTACCTGCTTCCATTTACCCGCTTGTTAAGTATGCGTAAATCGCCTCCACTTATGCATCCTATCCAACATCATATGCGATTGTGTGTTGACTGGGGTACTTATTGCTATGTTTTTTGGTAAAATTCGGTTTGTTTTATAGCGCTTTTAATATTGGATAGTTTTTGCACTATTTTGGTTTGGACTGTACTTTTATGGTTCTGAACCATAAAAGTACAGTCCGAACCAAAATAGTGCAAAAACTATCTAACATTAAAAGTGCTAAAAAATACCGAATTTTACCGGAATAACATAGCAATAAGTACGCATGTATAACTACCAAAAACCCCAGAGACAAATGCTCAACAAAGCCTCTAAACAAAGAACGATTCCACTGATTTTCCCCTGAGAGTGGTAACAACTGTTATCGAAACGTAGGGACAAATCGAAAGCCGATATCGTTCTAGAGAAAAAAGGACTGATAAGCCGAATTCCCTAACCTAGAACATTTACGTTTTATGTTTATATTTGATATAACGGTCATTTTCAAGGAAATCAACCTCAAGTTGAGATTACTTGCAAATTTATTACCATATTATTTTTAGTGATAATAAATTGTATTGTTTAAACCTTAGTTTATTAATTTGGTACAATACTTGGGATAAAAATTCAAAATTTAATTTTATGGACTCTATTTAGCTACCGTAGAATGAAAAACTTGTCGAACATTTTTCTTGCGTGCCGGAGCAAACGGATTTCAGAAAACGGAAATGTACTGCTAGGCTCATAAAAACAAATAGAAAATAACGTTATTCTCAACCGTATGCTTTATTTAATCAGTATTATGTGGCCCTTCAATACATGCATTCATTTTGAAAATATGAATCACATATGTGAAATAAAGTTATATTTTCTAAATTTGTATTTTATATGAGAACTTTTTGGACACGGTGTATCTTCAAATTCAAAGAATCGAATGAAAACTAATTTTGATCAATTATGAATATAATCAACTTTGAAAAACGTTAAACTTAGCTTATAATTTTTAGCAAGAAAATACATTATCAATTGTTCCGATGAGTTTTTAATATTTTTCAGAATAAATGCTTTATTATTTTTATCCCCCCTCGACCAACCAAAGAGTGGTGGGACAAAAAGAGAAATAAATATTTGTAACGGCTTAAATCGAATTATACCTGTATATCTCAAGTTTCTTGGGCAATCTCTCTCAGGAGTGAATCTTTCTAAAAATTCTGGAGAAATCCTTCTTATGGTCGAGATTACTTTTCTGGCAGAATTATCCTCAACATTCTAAGGGATTTCACCCAGGATTTTAGGGTAAAACCCTTACTTGAAAGGATTCTGGAGGAATTCTTCTCAGGATTCTGAGAGAATCCTATCTTCCAGAATTCTGTAAGCGTTTATCTCAGGTTTCTTTGGCAATCCCGCTCAGTAATTTGAGAGAACCATTATCAGGATTCTTAAGTAATCCTTTTTGAGGTTCAAGGCTACCCTTTTCAGGATTCTGGGTCATTTTTTGAGCTTCTGTTTTGTGTGAGAATCTCTCTCAGTATTCTAGATGAATTTATCTCAAGAATGTGGAAGAACCGCTCCTGGATTTCCTCTCAGGATTCTGGGATAATCCCTCATGGAATTCTGGAACATTTTGGAAGAATCCCAAGGGAAAACTTCTCTTAGGATTCTGAGATAATCTATCACAGGATTCTGGAAGAATTACTCTCGGACTCTGAGACCATCCGTCTGATAGTTATGGAGTAATATCTTTCAGGATTCCAGGAAAACCCTTAATATAGTTCAGAGAGAACTCATACCCGAACAGATACCCGAAGAGTCTTGCTTTCTTTTCTAGGATTATCACTCAGGATTCTGGTTATAGTAGTTAACGCAACAAGGTGCAGGATGAAGATTTTTACAGCACGAGTCGTACATTTATCCAACGAGGCTTGCCGAGTTGGATAATTACGACGAGTGCTGTTAAAATCGAGTTCTGCACCGAGTTGCGTACAACGTTTTTTGCAACTTCATATATTACCACTTGAGGATAGTTTTTAACAAAACTGTTTCATAGTCATGATTAAGGAAGTCTGATCATAGCAGGTTATACAGTACAGTCATCACAATTTTTCAAACCTGCGTCCAGAAAGCATCGAGAAGTTGATCAAAACTGTAAACAGTGCTGTAATGGTTCATTACGCAACGCAAATCAGTGCTGTAATGAACCATTACAGCACTGTTAATTTGGTGTGGGAAAGTAGGCCTTTTCCTGGCAGATTTGCGTGAGGTAAAATGGCCTATTACGATGAGAAGTTGCAAAAAAATATTTTCATCACTCTGAAAAAGTCTCTTTAAAGATTCTGGGGGGAATTTCTCTCAGCAGCGTGCGGCAATTTATCCCAGTACTTTATGGAAAAACTTCTCAGAGTTCTGGGGAATCTCAAGATTTTTCATCCGATTCAAAATGAGTATATTTTTTTCAGAATGCACTATCCCAACGTTATATCCATTTTCAAATCAGAGTCAAGGCCGCGAAATGTTCGATGTGCAATCTCAAATTATGATATTGAATTTATTTATACAAATAAAACATACAATGAACTTACTACATGCAGCAAACCAATTATTTTATAGTTTTGTTATAATTTAACATATCGAATCGATGTGAAAATATCGATTCAAAGGATTCGATTAAATTAGTGAATCGATTCTGCTGATCCGATTCGATTTGATTCACAAAAATCGATGTCTCAGCCAGATTTGTCCAATGCTACCTTACATACGCTGCCGCCACTGCTTTGTAACCCTGTGTGTTGCTTTTGGGATATGTCTTTCTGGCAAATGGCATTCTGGCGAATGGTTTTCTGGCAAATATCACACAATCGATTTAGCGTAGGTTTTTGTTGCACAGAAGCAATTGTGGTGACTTACTTCTAACAACTTGCTAGAAATATGTCACAGTGATTTTTGCGCAACAAAAACATGCGCCGTCGTAACTCTTCTGTGATAAGTGTGCTACTTGGGGTGATGTAACGTTAGTCAAAATAAATCACAAAAATGCCATGGATATCTGTCATGTTGAGCTTGATATTGTTCTTGAAGCCTTCTCGATATCATTTCGTTGCAATCTTTGCGTGTAACTTACAATAAAGAATGAAATGTATCTTCCTGTTGAAATGCGAACTGAAATCACACTATTAATCGCCAACGTTAATAACATCATCATTAGCGCACTCTATCACCGTCATATACCTACGGGGGCGATGATCAACACTTTTCCGGCACACAACTAGCTACACATGTGCTCAAACGAGCGGTAAGCGCCGGCATTGCACTGCAAATAGAAATCTCGCTAATCAAGAAATTGACTAGATCAAATATTCTGACATGAACGCTTAAGCGTATAATTGTACAAACATTAGCTGGAGTACTTGAAGTACTCTCTGGGAACTGATAGTGGCATAGCCTCTGACCGTAAGAATGTGGATTTTCGTGGAAACTCACCAGCCATCGCAGAGGGATCAAGTCACGAGATTGTCACCCATATTCCTATATCTCGAATGACCCCGAGTATCGCCGGTATCTGAGAAGTGCCCGTTTTGTCTTACATAGGTAGAAATAAACGTTACATTACGGTCGGATAGCAGCTACCAAAGGTTTACTGAAGGGGAGGTGGCACGAGTCGAATGTGTATTGATACGATCTTGTCGGTCATTGTTTTGTTCGCATGTGGGAGAGATCAACTAATAGCCGAAGCCAGCAGTTGCAAACGCGCATCTCCGCATATGATGCATCGGAACGGAATGAGATTGTGGAAGAAAGTCACATGCGCGGAACATGTTTGATGAGTGTGTGTACTTCGAACAGCATGTCACCTAATAATGCTCTGTGACTTTGACTATATTGAGAGCGCCGATCATCAGAGTCAATTACACATTATGATTAGATTTCATTTCTTTTATTTCTCAATCGATATGTTGGCCCACATTAGAATGTTTCGATTGTGTGTTTGTTTATTTTTGTAACGTATTTGGGCCAGCAAATTTATTTAGTCTACCGGAATGTTAATGGATTTGGCTTGAAATTGGGCTTGAGTTTGTGGCATCATGTAGAATGAAATGAAAAAGTGCTGAGCGTGACGGGTTCGAGTCCCGGTCGGTCCAGGAACTTTTCGTAACTTGCCTTTCACACGATATACACATACATAATGGCATACAATGCTGAGAAACAGGTTTTGTCTCAGTGGGGACGTTATGCCAAGAAAAGAAGAAGGGAGCTACTGATATAATCTTAGGAACAGCTCACTGCTGGAATATTTGGAAAATACTAGTGAAATACCCGCAGTGAATAAGATCAGTAGGGCAAGCCCTACGCAGGACAGTCAATGTGTTATCCTACTCTACTAGATCCACGCCATTGACACGCATATACCTATAGCATGGAGTGACAGTAGAGATATTACGGGCCCAATTTCGTATGATCAACACATTTTGGGGCCGTTCTAACAAAAGAGATGTTGACAACAATGCCTGTCAGTGGGTTGACTAGATCACATACAGTCAACATTTTTGGGCCCTACCAATACCCGTTGAACGCCATTATTACAAAAATATAATAAGGCACTACTATCTCCGATTTTTCTTGCTTGTTTGTTGATTCTAAGAAGTTGGAGAAACAAATTGAGACGCTTTGTTGTTTATGCTTATGCTGCTCATGCACAATGGTCGAAAAAAAAATTAAGTTCGGCTAAAATGATTGCTATTAGTTTTTTTTTACTTTTTCCTTGTATTTTTTTATTTTTATTTGTACAGCGCCTAAATTTTACCCAAACAGCACCTGCAAAATCAGCCAAAATGTGGCTTTCTATGCTTTGGTCTAAATGAGTTACTCTAAAAGCACATGCAACTTCCGTCAGTTGAGTTGCATTTAAACTCCAAATTTCGTAAAGTTGCGGCTTGTTTCATAGGAATCACAAATTACCTCGTGTTTGACATGATTCATGGAGGCGCAGCTTTCATATTCCTCACAAGTGACAATACAGTCAGCTTGCATTAAATGTGCTATGCATCACACATGACATATCTTACTTCGATTTGTTTGTTCAGATTGCTGGCTGTTCGAGTCCGTATGAAGTTGATCATCAATATTAACTTCTTTTCTCGATCAGCCTAGATAGCTGTGTAGTGTCGGTAGCGATTGTCTCAATTGGCTAAGAATAACACTACGGACCGCCTGTTCCGGTGGTAAGAATCCACCAACAGGTGACCCCTAATTCATGGTGTGATGCGGCTTTATGCTTACCGTGCTTAGGAATGAATGGCTAGGGGGGTCTAATAAAAACCTAACCGCAAACGGAGCCTGTGGAGTACCAGGGCGCCCTCCACAGTATGTAGCCCTTACTGCGCTAACCGGAGCAATGGTGCAGTGGACCTTGTGTTTCTGCCAGACAATCAGCTGCCCTTCTTTAGTCTCACTTGAGGCTAAATAAGGGCGGGATTATGAAGATGTTGTTAATTAGATTAAATTTTCACCTATATGGTTTCGCATTATGCGATTTACACAGTGTATTCTGTGTATCCTCGCCTTTGGCGTTTTCCAATCGACACCGATTTGGTTTTATTGTTGCTGTTCTTTGTTGTGCTGTTGTTGCGAAGAGTTTAATCTTACCTAGTTTGGGTAGTGGCTACGGTTAGGATAGCTCAGATCAATCTTCAGCATAAAAGAACAGCAACGATCAATCTTTGCAGACTTATGCAAAATGGTACAGCCCAAGTGGCCTTGGTACAAGAACCTTAATTTCTATCTAGGAAACCTTATGAACCCGGTGTTTGCCACTTTCAGTAAACATGAAATGGCAAACTCGCGTGTCATGCCTCGAGCCTGTGTGCTTGTCAACAACGCAATAGTTGCTACACTCATCTCTGAACTAACCACCAGAGATGTATGTGCTATCACAATTGATGTATCTGTTGGAAACCTCAACAGGAAATACGTCTATTGTTCTGTGTATTTACCGCATGATGAACCATCCCCTACGGATGCTTTCAAACAAGTCATCGCATACTGCACTTCAAAAGGCCTTCCGCTAATTATTGGCAGTGATGCTAATGCTCACCATATCATCTGGGGCAGCTCAGACATTAACTTGAGAGGCTCCAGTTTGATGGAGTACTTAAGTAGTACAGATCTTGCATTACTTAACATAGGCAACCGCCCAACCTTCATGGTATCTGGTAGAGAGGAAGTGTTAGATATAACGCTTTGCTCTAGCAGAATTAGTCACGAGCTGACCAATTGGCATGTGTCAGATGAAGAATCTTTATCTCACCATCGCTATATCTTTTTTGAACATGTGAATGTTACTTCGCGAACATTGCGTTTCAGGAATCCTCGGTCAACAAACTGGGATCTTTATACTGATTTAGTTGCAGCCAAATTTCATGGATATTCACCATCCATTGACACTCCAAGTGATTTAGATGATGCCGTTGATACTACAACGACCTTCATCATGGAAGCTTTTGAAGAAGCATGCCCTCTACGGTCTGTGAAGATCACAAGAGGAACCCCTTGGTGGAACTCTGATCTGGCGAAACTCAGGAAACAATGTAGAAAGAGTTGGAACAGACGACGTTCGGCTGGTTCGGAGGCTTTCAGGTCAGCTCGTAACCCAAGAAACAATTTTTGCTTTAAGAAATGTTTCTCAAAGCAACGTTATTAAACTGGAAGTCGTATTATATTTGAATAATTTTGAAATAAAACTGTTCTTCAACTCTTGTTCGCCCAAAAATGAGAATCTATTCAACGTCAACCGTTCTATAAGCACGATGAAATGAATGTTTATCCAATGATCGTACATCGGTTGTGAAACTCTTGTTCAACGTTAGAATCATCAGCAATTTACACAAACATCATAAACTTTACTTCAACGTTTATTAAACAATGTTGTACGACGCTATTTGTTTAATCATTTAAGAATGGTTTTTGAAACCGTTATTGTGCACTAGCAGCATAGCGCATAATAACAAGCTTTCTTCGATATTTATTCCACCATAATACAATCAAAACATGCTGGAGCCGTGATACAACTTACGAAATTTATTTCTATTTATAGATATGATTTTATAATTGCTACAAAAACGATTCTTAAACGTTACTTCAACAGCATGTTACATAAAGTAACAATAAAATGAGAAAATAATTTAACTTTCAACATTTCTGCATTTGTGTCTGGAATAGCTCTCTCTGATTATGTACCCCCAACATCTTTATTTTATTACATTTTATGGGACAAATCACATCAATGGAAAGACTCGAACTCTGGATCTTTGGGTTCACACTCGTCTGCATCCGCTCTGCTTCAATCCGAATTACATGAATCGGCAGATTTAAAGCAGTATATAAATATTCAATTCCTGAGTTGAATACATTACCGTACATATGCTGCTTAAACATTGCTTACATATTTTATTCAACTAATTGTCTTCATAAACATTGAAGTTGATCAATGTTTGAATAATTGTAACTGTAACGTTTAATCATAAGGCATGCATGCTAATTATTTTGCTAGTCTGTCAGTGTGTCAGTAATTCACGGTGTTGTGTTGTAAGATTGGTATCGCTTCGAACTTATTTTTTATTTGAACGTCCAATTAAGTGAACTTTATTTATTTTCACTGCTCCTGTTTTGTGTCGGGAGGAGAATGTGTAAAACTTGTGTATATCTCCAGGCAGCTATAAGATATGGACATAAGGAAGATAAGCCCGGATTGACCGGTGGCAACAAAGTGGATAGAGTAGATTGGCAATACCAAACAGAGGAGCCGCCCAGGATCTACTTTAGCTGCTTTTTCTGGTGTTTTTGTTACCGACTTTGCTGCCGTTGGAGCGTGTAGTGTAAAAGGTAAGTCAGAATGTTTTTAAAAGTGTGAAAAGTGTGATATTTAGAGCTGCTGCAAGAAGTTTGTTTGGTCTTCAAGCTTGTAGCCGCGGTTGCTCTTTTTAGGCTCCTGATCAGCAATCGTGTTTACAAAAAGGGGCAGGGCGAACAACGATAATTTAGTGACACAGTACCACAGCTAATCAACATTGCTTGAATAAAAGTGTAACATTTGTATTAAAGAAACATGGTAATATCTTGTTGTTACGCTATATCAGTGTAGTTGAATAAAATTATCAAGCAAAAGTTGTTAAACTTTAAATAGGCTACTTGTTCCATTAAAGATCTTATGTGGAATAACGGCATCTAATACGTTGGAAGCAGCTTGTATTCTATCATTATTAGAGCACTATTGGACAGATGATGTGAATACTTAAGCAACTGTTTTTAAACATTTATACAATTGGTTATTCAATGAGCAGAAATATGTTTAACTAACGTGCAGTTTCCACTGCATGAAACATTTATTCGCCATTTTGTTCAATATAAACTCTTGTACAACTGTCGGCGCCTTTGTAGCACATTTAATCAACTGACATGCTTATTAATGATTTTGAATTGTTACTTGGGAAGGCCTACAGGAAAGCTCTCCGGTCTGCTGAACGATCCGGCTGGAAAAACCTTTGTACAAATGTTTCCAGCTTGAGTGAAGTCAGTCGGTTAAACAAAATCCTTGCGAAATCTAAGGATTTCCGGGTGAACGAACTTCGTTTGCCATATGGCGATCTGACTTCCTCTGATGAGGAAGTTCTGGAATGCTTATTCAGCACATACTTCCCTGGATGTGTGGATATTACATCTTCGGATGATCCTGATGTCTTTTCTTGTAGTTATGATTCTTTAGCTTCGGCTCGGAGTATCGTAACTATAGAATCGATTGAGTGGGCTCTTAATAGCTTTGCTCCTTTCAAATCTCCTGAGGCAGATGGGATTCATCCTATTTTGCTTCAGAAGGGATTTGATTATTTCAAACATGTTTTGAAAAAACTACTTGTTTGCAGTTTTGCTACAGGGTATATTCCCAAATCCTGGAGGGATATTACTTTAAAGTTTATTCCGAAAGTGGGTCGTGGTCGTATGATGAAGCAAAGAGTTTCAGACCTATCAGTTTGACCTCTTTTCTTCTGAAATGCTTAGAACGCATTGTGGATCATCACATCCGTGATGTTCATCTGGCCAACGTGCCTCTTCATGTGAACCAACATGCCTACCAATCTGGTAAGTCCACTGTGACTCTTTTACACAAGGTTGTTTACGATATCGAGAAAGCATTCGCTCAAAAGCAATCTTGTTTGGCTGTTTTCTTAGATATCGAGGGTGCCTTTGACAACGTGCCTTTCGATGCCATATTGGAAGCCGCACGGAGTCATGGTATATCTCCAATGATTTCCAATTGGATTCACCAAATGCTCAAAAACCGATATCTCTTCTCGACATTGCGTCTAGCAGGGATTAATAGATAATTTAAAGATATAGGTAAAAATCTCTTTCAAGCTAAATATATTAATTAATTGATTGTTTGTGGATGCCCCCGAGTCTTATCACCGCTTTTGTGGAATCTCGTAGCAGATACGCTATTGAGGCAACTCAATAATAGCGGTTTTCCTACTCATGGTTTTGCCGACGACTACCTAACATTGTTAGTTGGTATGTGCATCAGCACCCTTTTCGACCTGATGCAAAACGCCCTCCAGGTAGTTGAGGGTTGGTGTCGCCAATATGGCCTTTCGGTTAATCCGAGTAAAACATCTATTGTTCTTTTCACGGAAAGGCGAAACCGTAATGGTGTTCGACCTTTGCGTCTCTTTGATTCTGAAATCGATGTGACTGAACAGGTAAAGTACGTTGGAGTAATTCTTGATTCCAAGCTTTCCTGGACACCTCACATTGAGTTCAGAATCAAGAAAGCTTATATGGCCTTCGGGCAATGCCGGCGTACTTTTGGTACAACTTGGGGTCTAAAACCCAAGTATATCAAATGGATTTACACAACTGTGGTTCGGCCAATATTGGCTTATGGATGTCTTGTGTGGTGGCAAAAGGGTGAAGTGAGAACGGTCCAATCAAAATTAGGTCATCTCCAAAGGATGTGCTTAATGGCGATGTCTGGAGCGTTCTCTTCAACTCCTACGGCAGCGCTAGAAGTTCTCTTTGACGTTGCCCCACTACACATTCATCTCAAACAAGAAGCCCTTTCTTGCACTTACCGGCTACGGGTACTCGGTCAACTAGAGGAAACTCCTGTGAACCGCACATCAACATACACCTCGTTGTTTCCACTTTTGGTGAATTGGGACAAAATTGTCCTTGCTCCAAGTGATCTTACAATTGCTTGTAATTTTCCATATAGGACATTTTCCACAAAATTCCCTTCCCGGGAAGAGTGGACATCTGGTTATCTGGAAAGAAGTATTTCAGACGGCACCGTATGTTTTACTGATGGCTCCCTTCTCGAAGGTCGAGCAGGTGCTGGTGTTTATTCTAGTGAGCTAAGGCTGTATCAGTCTTACTCACTTGGTAGACACTGCACCGTTTTTCAGGCCGAAATCTTCGCTCTTATGTGCGGAGTGCAATCAGCACTTCAGCAGCACGTAATGGGCAAAGTAATATACTTCTGTTCAGATAGCCAGGCTGCTATTAAAGCACTTGCTTCGGCCAACTCCAGGTCGAAGATAGTTATCGCTTGTCGAACTCAAATCGAGGAGCTGAATTCAGCAAACGCTGTTCATCTTGTATGGGTACCTGGTCATTCTTCCATCGCTGGAAATGAATTGGCTGATGAGTTAGCTCGCTCTGGAGCATCACATGACTTCATTGGCCCTGAGCCAGCTATTCCGATATTGAAGTGTTGGATTAAGCTTCAGATTCACACCTGGGCTGTCACTCAACACAGACAATATTGGAATAGTTTGGAGTCATGTCGTCAAACCAAATTGTATAGTGCTGAGCCATCTCTACGGGTGGCGAAGTATCTAACTAATCTGTCTAAGCAGAATTGCAGCATGCTGGTCAAAGCATTGACTGGGCACTGCCGACTCAGCTATCACATGGCGAATATTCAGCAAGCTGATTCATTTGCCTGTGATAGCTGTGAATCCGATTATGGAACTTCGTATCATTTGATATGTAACTGTCCAGTTTTCGCGCAACTGCGTTTCCGAGTATTCGGTAAACACTTATTAAGTGAAACTGACTTCAGAAACCTGAATCTTCAGGATATTCTGTTGTTCTTAGCCCGCTGTGGTAAAGAGCTATAGGCTCTCTTTCGCTTTATGCGTTATTACAGTGCCCTTTTCAGGGCGCTGTTTGAACCCATTGTGGTACGCTTGTGCGTTAGTACCCTGTTCCAGGGTATTTTTCCTATTTCCCTACCTGTCCCTATCCCCATTCAAATCCTTTTTCCTTCCTCTTCCCTCAGGTAGATGATGAAATAGGCTGTTATTTTGGCGATGGCACAAATGTCCCTAATGGAGGATAACGTGTCTCTGGAGCCGGCCTTCTGATACCTGATACCTGATACCCAAGCAGCACCTGCAATATCAACCAAAATGTGACTTTCTATGCTTTTGTCTAAACGAGTTACTCTAAAAGCACATGCAACTTCCGTCTTGTCAGTTGATGAGTTGCATTTAAACTCCAAATTTCGTAAAGTTGCGGCTTGTTTCATAGGAATCACAAATTACCTCGTGTTTGACATGATTCATGGAGGCGCAGCTTTCATATTCCTCACAAGTGACAATACAGTCAGTTTGCATTAAATGTGCTTTGCAACACACATGAAATATCTTACTTCGGTTTGTTTGTTCAGTTTAGGTTCCAAATGTGTTGCGCCTATTTATTTGGACAGTTTGAAACTTTAAACGTGATTATCCCGGAATAGTGTTTTCCCAAAATGTCAACGCGGGGACTACGATTGCGGAATCAGTTCTTAACCGATTTTAACCATTTCTTGAATGTTCGCTATTTATGTGTCGTGTCTTGAATAATCAATATTTTTCATAAAAATTTCATATCAGTGTTAGGATTTTTTTAATAATTGTTTTGGCTGAAAAAAAGTGACTTTTTTTTTGAGAAAAATCGTTATTCTGACATGGGTAACTCACTCGCGAATCGATTCGCGATTCCCGGGTGAGTGAACCATGATTCTTTTCAAAAGAGTTACGGTTCACTGATGTTCATTTGTATGTCTAATTAGTGATTGCTTAGTCGTTTCCGTACCATGCAAGCGGATTTTCTCTAAAACTCTGCAGAAATGTACGAAAGGGAGATGGTTCACATCGAAAACTACTAAATAAATAAATTAAACTATTCTCTTCAAATCCCGGAAATGAGTTCAATCAGGAAATCGATCAAAAGAGTCGACCCTTTTTTGAGAGTGAATCGGAGGCGGTTTACTCTGAAAATGGAATCAGTTTTCCCATCTCTAAAATTCCAATCGTCCGAGGACACCACAAGGTCCTCTAGTAATGTTATTGTTTTGGGTTTGCGCTATCAGTTGAACCGTTGGACTGTAATCAATGTCACGGCCAGCCTCTTTAAAGAAAAACACGTTTTACAGAAATTGGTAATTAGTACTATTTTTTTCATGTTCTCAAGCTGATTTTACACATTAAATATTGTTCTATGCATGACGTTGAAAAAGATTTTTTTTAAATACCTTCTGCTCAAATATGAACGAGACTCGTTAAAAAAACACAAACGGTTAATTATTGTTCAATATTTATTTTATCTCTGTCAAAATAATCTCATTCGGAAGCGATATACATTAGGGTGGGTCAACGTTGTATGGGAAAATTTAAAATTGATCAGATTCAATCAGATCAAAGTTTTTTAGATGCCCTTTGAGGTACTAAACATCTGTGCAAAATTTAGGTATGATTGGTTTAGCCTAGGGTTTAGCCTTCATTTTGCGCATCGCGATTGAAGTTTGTATGGGATTTTGCATGGGAAAACATACTTTTCCATATTATTCTTGAAAGTTGCTCATAATTGTCCTATACCATATCACCGCTAATGTAAAAGCCCAGACAAACAGACGTAACACTCTTCAAAACGGCTTGGCACATGCATTTAACGATCAATTCAAATTTCATTTGATTTGCGCGATCGTTCCACCAGATGCGCTAGTGTTCGATCGCTTTGACGTTTGCCAGTGTACACGTTGCTGAATGATGCAAACGAAAATTACAGGCAATTTTTGTAGTAGTGTGCGTGTGTCAGCAAAACGTCGAATTGAAATCCATCATGGCCGACAGTGTCGCGTGCGGTTCTACTAACAGGTGGCAGTGTGCTCATGAAAATGACACCGGGCAAAAGTTTTTGATGAATTCCATCTAAGAGTTACGTCTGTTTATCTGTAGTAAAAGTATAGCCCAGGATGTGTCGAAAAACTTTGTCGAAGACCGAAAAGCGATCCGATGCAGGTGAAAAAGGATACACTCTTGGCAATTCAGGCTGAAAATTGAGATTTTATTATTGATGTTATACCTTTACATGTCAAATATTAAGCACACTCAGACGATCATTAGGTTATAACTTTTGTCACAAGACTCGGGACGCTTTACAGTCTTAGGCAAAGTTTTTCAGGACATCTGAGGCTATACCGCAGAGAGCAGACATCTACACACTCAAAACAGATTTGCGGGCTCGGCAAAAACGCGCACAGCTCAGTAAAACTATCAGCTGATATCCCAGCAAAAAGTGACATTTGTTAGCTGACTCTCAGCAAAACGATTGCCGAAGCTCAGCAATGAACTGTCAAAATTGCTGAGATCTCAGCAAAATTGTTTTTGCTGATTACTCGGCTGTGCAAATCTCGGCAAAAGAATGGAAAAATGCTGATATCCCTGCAATCTGAATTAAGTGTGTAGGCTTGAACAAATTTCTCAGAAAGTTGCGTAAGAATTTTAATCCTCACTTGAGTAAGGTTGGAAACCAATACACGGTGAAAACACTAACGCCGCGAAACACCACACCACTGCCACAGTCAGTGGTGAATTGAAACATTTCAAGTGGTGAATTAAATTAGAATGTGAAATTAACCGATTGCAGTGCCCCGATGTTGCCACTTGTGTTGCCGATGAAATATTCCTTACACAAAATTCAGATTGCACTTGGATGACTGTTCTCTGTGTTTACATAATCGGTTACATACACAGTACGAACAAAATCTGTAAATTTATGACGAACTGAATGTAACAAATTGACCTCCATCGTGTTCGATAGAAATTTATGTGTGATCTTAAAATTACACTGCTGATTGCTGAGAGTAAAGTGTTAATTGAGCATCGACTTTTCAGAGAAACTTAAAAAAATCTTTATACGAGAATCGAACTCAGATCTTCCGAGTGAGAGTTCACGCCTAACCCATCTAGGCTGTCTCACCAAGCTGAAGAGAGAGCAATCAAAGATAAACATCTTCCACCATAAAGGAACAAACTGTTGTACCGCTTCGGCCACAGAGAGCGAGAGAGCAATCTCCGCAGCGAGGCAGACGACTGAGCGTAGCTGTCCTCGTTTACGTTACTGCATGTAAATTTCTAGCGGATATGTCTCAAAAAATGTAAACAGTACGCATGATTGGCTGATTACTGAGCGGACAGTATAATCTCTCGGTAAATGGCTGTAATTTTGTAGCTTCTGCTATAATTTTCAGTCGATGCTTAACTTACGTGCTGTTTAATTTTCATGATTTCTTTCTGTGTACTTTTAAAATAATTTTATTCTTTTATAAGGAAAATGCAAAAAAGTAAGTTTACCCATATAAAATCCCATACAAATTTCAATCGCGATGCGCAAAGTGTAGATATAACTGATCGCGCTCAAATTTTGTACAGACACTCAAGACCCGAAATGGAATTTAAAAAAAACCTTGATCTGAAAAAACGGCCTTTATGACCCACGCTAATACACATATGCCAACTTTTTTCCATTCCTTATAGTTACCACTTTTCATACGCCTCTTTTGGTATCACATTGCGCTCTTTCTTCGTATGAACAAGTTTACCACGAAACGGCAATTTGAGTTTGGAAAAGAGGCTTAAGTCGCATGATGCCATAAAAGGTGAATACGGCGCTTGAGGAACAATGTAAACGTTGTTTTTGGTCCAAAAACCATTTTGGGCAAAAACCATAACTTGTTGTCGCACAATTCTTACTTTGAGACGAATGTTCTCACGCAAATGCTTCAAAACGCCCAAATTATGTTCAGTATTGACATGTTGACCTTCATTAGATTAGATTAAAGAGTAATGTCACGTTGACCTTCTGGAAGGAATTCCATGTGCACCACACCATGGCATTTTTGATGATTTCTTCATTTGTTGATTTTGCTGGACGAAGATCATGAGACTTTTAACTGATGTATGACCTTCCTTGCTTGACTTATATCACCCAAACATACGTGCACGTGATAGAGCAGATTCCCAATATACTTTCTGCCACAAGTTTAATTAACCCGAACCACTAATCTGTTGGAATAACATACGCCAAGGTCTGTGGTGTAGTGGCTACACATTCACTTCATAAGCGGATGGTCATGGGTTCGATCCCAGAGTCGGCACTTGCAATTTTTCGTTGCTCTTCCCCCCGAGAGCGGCTGACACCTGACCCTCTTCTGAGCATATGCTCTAACGGTCCCGGATTGGCTAACGGCAACTCATAATGGACCCCCAATGGGACTGGAAATGAAAAGAAGAGCCAAACATCAACTTCCTCTTGCTCATCATTCTACCATGGACAAGGTAGAAAACTGACAGCAGCGCAAAGGCAACCAGTTCGAAATAGTAGAATTAGAATAGAATACATTAAGGCGCTGTTCATAGTGTAAGTGCAGCTGCCAATTGGAAGCACTCACGCAGTACCCTTGTGGATAAAAGAGCTGTAAATCAGGTTAAGGAGAAACTTCAGAGAACACAAACATGGCTGCCACAATGGCCGACTTGGTCCCCTACTCACGTTTTCAAGAGCACCAATCTTGAAAATTCGTAAACAAATGCTCTCAATTTGTAAAAGCTGCCTCTTTTTGCAAGTGGGCAACGTCGGGATAAACTAGTGCGGCTTGGTTGGATGTTCGTTCGTCAGATTCGTCAGTTTGTATGCAAAATTGCAATGGGATTTCTTGATGTTTCACCTTAACCCTCTAATACCCAACCCCGCCTTTAGACGGGGTAAAGTTTGAGCATTTTTGTAATTTTTGGTTCGTGGGAAATCAAAACTTTTATATTTTTGGCTGATATTTAGGACTGTTTTGTATATCTCAAAATGGTTTTTGGTGTATTTTAAAGCGTATTTACATTTTTTAAAAATCATTGAAAAAATGATGTTTTGGTCACCTTTTAGAAGTCCTTGTTTATTTTGTATTGAATCGCTACAATTAACATATTTTAATTTTTTTCCAAACCTTTCTATCATTGTTTAATAGTTTAAGGGGATGGAATACACTCTAAAATTATTTTTCTTGAAATTACACAGAAAATAAAATTTTATGTGAAAAAAATTTAAAATAAAAATATTTCAACAATAATCATAAAATCTCAAAATGTTTTCATTCCAAAGAATCCGTACCCTAAATAGGCTTCCAGGAAAAATATAAAAGTGTGGGGATGTTCAAAAATAAAAATTAGAAAAATCAAAAACTGAAATTCACGAAATTGGAAATTAAAAAGAATCATCTTCCAAAACATGTTTGAATCGATTTTAGATGACGAAAAATGATATTTAGATCAATATCAAAAATTTGGGTATTAGAGGGTTAAGTGGTTCAAAGCGCCATAAAAAAAACTTCGCGACCAGTCCTATAAACCTAAGATTTTTTTTGACGGTATGTCACCCGCGGACCATTTTAGTCATAAAGTCACGTTCATATTTGAGCAGAAGGTATGTCTACATAATTTTACAAAAATTCTATCTTTCCCTTATTTTCACGCACCTCAACATATACATATAATAGAGTGGGTTATCCGTTATATGGAAAATTGGAAAATTTGATGGCATCCCATCAGATCAAAGCTTTTTAGGTCCCATTTCAGGATCCAATTAACTGTGCAAAATTTGGGCACGATTGGTTATGTCTACATGTGCATTGCGTTTGAAGTTTGTATGGGATTTTACATGGGGAAACATTTTTTTTTGCGTTTTCCTCATGAGAAGCTCACTTTTTTCTATAGCCATACATCGAATGCGCGAAACTTCTTCCGTACGACCTGAAAATGACCGATAAAGCCATAAAATGATTAATTTGAATTTAACTTATATTCGCCCAGCGTTCTATCTATAGGACAGATGCCCCGAACACCCAGCGTCCTTTTGATGTGAATATCTACAGAATTAGGCTGAATTTCTAAAAAGACACGGACAACGTCTTCAGCTTTCGGCTGTATAGACTGTTTTTAAACTTAACATGAGACAACGGAAAACGGAGCATGCACCAGTGGAAACGGGGAAGAAACTATTCTCACGAAAAGTTTCAACGCCCGAAGCGGGAATCGAACCCTCATCCCATAGCATGGTGCGATTATAAGCTTGGTGACCCTAACCGCACGGCTACGAGGCTCCACAAGAATACTTTCTTCAAAGGAGATGTTCTCCATATCCATACCTTGTTCATAGTAGACAACATAGTTTGTGACTGGTTCACTAGGTGGCGTAAACGATAGTAGAAGTCAAAAATCGATACTTGACGCCATTTTGAAATCCAAGATGGCGGACCATATCCAAGATGGCGGCCACGGAATGGTAGTTTTAGCTGTAATACCATCATGCAGTATGGGTATCTATCGATCGGGATTGATGAGTAAAAATCAATATTTGACACTGTTGAAAATGCTTTGACATCCATGTGCACAACAGAACATGTGCTCGATGAACAAATTGAGATTTGAAATTATGAAAAGAAATCCACGTACTCCGGTGAGACTCGAACTCACGACTCCCAATTCGCTAGACGGGCGCTTCTATTCCTTCAAGCTACGGAGTCACTCGACTATCTCCGTCGCCAGCAGGCCTAGAACTGAACTCGATTCCACAATCGCACATGGTTATCTTCTTTTCACAATCCAAACCCCCTTCGGATGGGATTAGATGAACATCTAACACATTGTCTGTTGTGCACATGTATGTCAAAGCGGGAGAGGAAGTTATTTTTAATTGTCGAGAGCTTCGGGCACTGCCTTCCAATCACTTATTGGTATGGCAATTAGTGTGCAGTCGGACTCTCGACGGGTCGGTCCTCGGCCGACCGAATACGGTAAGGGTGACCGTAGCACCTTACAAATGTCAATTTCTTGATTTTGCTTTGGCTGACCAAGCCATGTGGGAAATTACACTGTTGAAAATGCTTTGACATCCATGTGCACAACAGAACATGTGCTCGATGAACAAATTGAGATTTGAAATTATGAAAAGAAATCCACGTACTCCGGTGAGACTCGAACTCACGACTCCCAATTCGCTAGACGGGCGCTTCTATTCCTTCAAGCTACGGAGTCACTCGACTATCTCCGTCGCCAGCAGGCCTAGAACTGAACTCGATTCCACAATCGCACATGGTTATCTTCTTTTCACAATCCAAACCCCCTTCGGATGGGATTAGATGAACATCTAACACATTGTCTGTTGTGCACATGTATGTCAAAGCGGGAGAGGAAGTTATTTTTAATTGTCGAGAGCTTCGGGCACTGCCTTCCAATCACTTATTGGTATGGCAATTAGTGTGCAGTCGGACTCTCGACGGGTCGGTCCTCGGCCGACCGAATACGGTAAGGGTGACCGTAGCACCTTACAAATGTCAATTTCTTGATTTTGCTTTGGCTGACCAAGCCATGTGGGAAATTACACTGTTGAAAATGCTTTGACATCCATGTGCACAACAGAACATGTGCTCGATGAACAAATTGAGATTTGAAATTATGAAAAGAAATCCACGTACTCCGGTGAGACTCGAACTCACGACTCCCAATTCGCTAGACGGGCGCTTCTATTCCTTCAAGCTACGGAGTCACTCGACTATCTCCGTCGCCAGCAGGCCTAGAACTGAACTCGATTCCACAATCGCACATGGTTATCTTCTTTTCACAATCCAAACCCCCTTCGGATGGGATTAGATGAACATCTAACACATTGTCTGTTGTGCACATGTATGTCAAAGCGGGAGAGGAAGTTATTTTTAATTGTCGAGAGCTTCGGGCACTGCCTTCCAATCACTTATTGGTATGGCAATTAGTGTGCAGTCGGACTCTCGACGGGTCGGTCCTCGGCCGACCGAATACGGTAAGGGTGACCGTAGCACCTTACAAATGTCAATTTCTTGATTTTGCTTTGGCTGACCAAGCCATGTGGGAAATTACACTGTTGAAAATGCTTTGACATCCATGTGCACAACAGAACATGTGCTCGATGAACAAATTGAGATTTGAAATTATGAAAAGAAATCCACGTACTCCGGTGAGACTCGAACTCACGACTCCCAATTCGCTAGACGGGCGCTTCTATTCCTTCAAGCTACGGAGTCACTCGACTATCTCCGTCGCCAGCAGGCCTAGAACTGAACTCGATTCCACAATCGCACATGGTTATCTTCTTTTCACAATCCAAACCCCCTTCGGATGGGATTAGATGAACATCTAACACATTGTCTGTTGTGCACATGTATGTCAAAGCGGGAGAGGAAGTTATTTTTAATTGTCGAGAGCTTCGGGCACTGCCTTCCAATCACTTATTGGTATGGCAATTAGTGTGCAGTCGGACTCTCGACGGGTCGGTCCTCGGCCGACCGAATACGGTAAGGGTGACCGTAGCACCTTACAAATGTCAATTTCTTGATTTTGCTTTGGCTGACCAAGCCATGTGGGAAATTACACTGTTGAAAATGCTTTGACACCCTTACCGTATTCGGTCGGCCGAGGACCGACCCGTCGAGAGTCCGACTGCACACTAATTGCCATACCAATAAGTGATTGGAAGGCAGTGCCCGAAGCTCTCGACAATTAAAAATAACTTCCTCTCCCGCTTTGACATACATGTGCACAACAGACAATGTGTTAGATGTTCATCTAATCCCATCCGAAGGGGGTTTGGATTGTGAAAAGAAGATAACCATGTGCGATTGTGGAATCGAGTTCAGTTCTAGGCCTGCTGGCGACGGAGATAGTCGAGTGACTCCGTAGCTTGAAGGAATAGAAGCGCCCGTCTAGCGAATTGGGAGTCGTGAGTTCGAGTCTCACCGGAGTACGTGGATTTCTTTTGATAATTTCAAATCTCAATTTGTTCATCGAGCACATGTTCTGTTGTGCACATGGATGTCAAAGCATTTTCAACAGTGTAATTTCCCACATGGCTTGGTCAGCCAAAGCAAAATCAAGAAATTGACATTTGTAAGGTGCTACGGTCACCCTTATCGTATTCGGTCGGCCGAGGACCGACCCGTCGAGAGTCCGACTGCACACTAATTGCCATACCAATAAGTGATTGGAAGGCAGTGCCCGAAGCTCTCGACAATTAAAAATAACTTCCTCTCCCGCTTTGACATACATGTGCACAACAGACAATGTGTTAGATATTCATCTAATCCCATCCGAAGGGGGTTTGGATTGTGAAAAGAAGATAACCATGTGCGATTGTGGAATCGAGTTCAGTTCTAGGCCTGCTGGCGACGGAGATAGTCGAGTGACTCCGTAGCTTGAAGGAATAGAAGCGCCCGTCTAGCGAATTGGGAGTCGTGAGTTCGAGTCTCACCGGAGTACGTGGATTTCTTTTCATAATTTCAAATCTCAATTTGTTCATCGAGCACATGTTCTGTTGTGCACATGGATGTCAAAGCATTTTCAACAGTGTAATTTCCCACATGGCTTGGTCAGCCAAAGCAAAATCAAGAAATTGACATTTGTAAGGTGCTACGGTCACCCTTACCGTATTCGGTCGGCCGAGGACCGACCCGTCGAGAGTCCGACTGCACACTAATTGCCATACCAATAAGTGATTGGAAGGCAGTGCCCGAAGCTCTCGACAATTAAAAATAACTTCCTCTCCCGCTTTGACATACATGTGCACAACAGACAATGTGTTAGATGTTCATCTAATCCCATCCGAAGGGGGTTTGGATTGTGAAAAGAAGATAACCATGTGCGATTGTGGAATCGAGTTCAGTTCTAGGCCTGCTGGCGACGGAGATAGTCGAGTGACTCCGTAGCTTGAAGGAATAGAAGCGCCCGTCTAGCGAATTGGGAGTCGTGAGTTCGAGTCTCACCGGAGTACGTGGATTTCTTTTCATAATTTCAAATCTCAATTTGTTCATCGAGCACATGTTCTGTTGTGCACATGGATGTCAAAGCATTTTCAACAGTGTAATTTCCCACATGGCTTGGTCAGCCAAAGCAAAATCAAGAAATTGACAATATTTGACGCCGTGTTGAAATCCAAGGTGGCAGACAAGATCCCAGATGGCGGCCATGGAATGGTAGGTTGAGCTACAATAGCATGCAATATGGATTTGTATCGATCGGGCTCGATTAGTAGAAGTCAAAAATCGAAATTTGACGCCATTTTGAAATCCAAGATGGTGGATTATATCCAAGATGGCGACCACGGAATGGTAGTTTGAGATATAATACCATGCAATATGGGTATCTTTCGATCGGGCTTGATGTATAGAAGTCAAAAATCGTTATTCGACGCCATTTTGAATCCAAGACGGCGGCCACAGGATGATAGTTTGAGCTATAATATTATGCAATATGGGTATTAGCGTGGTTTAAAAAATCGTTTTTGCTCCACACCGCTTTTTCGATTCGTAACCAGAATCTAAGCCTTCTCCCAAAAATTGAGCTGATTTGGTTGAAAACTGAGAGTGCACAAGCCTTTCAAAGTTTGTATGTGAATTACTATGGGAAAAGGACGTTTTTCATTTAATTGACTGTAGCATTTCCCCAGGTGCCTTAGAGTGTTAGTTGACCCTTGGTACTCCTAGGCTACTCTATCACCTACAACTTTGCCGAAGACCACATTCAAATCGGACGTCTCATTAATTAATTATCGATTTTCATCCAACTGGCGAAACATTAACAGTGATCGTTCAACTTCCCAGCAGGCAACATTGCTGCACATGGCGCCAAAGATAGCACTCATAAATCATGGCTACTATGTTTCACAAGGCAAATTGCAGTGATGCCCATCGAATAATGTAACCATCATGATCAAAGATTTTCATTCTGGACAAAAATCAATAACTAATTAATGAGGCGTCCGATTTCAATGTGGTCTTCGGCAAAAATGTAGCTGACAGAGTACCCTAGAACCACCAAGGGTCAACTAACACTCTAGGGCACTTGGAGAAATGCTACGGTCAATTGATTGAAAAACGTCCTTTTCCCATAGTAATTCCCATACAAACTTTAAAGGGCTTGCGCACTCTCAATTTTCGACCAAATCAGTTTAATTTTTGGGAGAAGGCTTGGAATCTGGTTACGAATCGAATAAGCGGTGTGGAGCAAAAACGATTTTTTGAACCACGCTAATGGGTATCTATCGAGGGATTCATGAGTAAAAGGGTAGAGGGTCAGGCAGGGTAGATGGTAGGGTAGCGGGTAGGGTAAACGGTGGAGCAAAGGCAGTGGTTATGGTAAGGAAGGGCAGATAATAGAGTTGAGGTTTGGGATAGAGGACAGAGTAGAGAGTAAGGTAGAGGTTAGAAAATAGGGTGAAGAAGTGAGAAGATATTAGAAAGGGTTGAGATTTTCTCGAGATACTTTCGGAAATGCCTTCCGGGTTTCTTCAGGCATTCCTCTCGAGAATCTTCCCAGGATTCCTTCAGACATTTGCTTCCGGAATTGTTGTAGGGATTGCTCCTGGCAGGAGTTGCTTTGAAAAATCCTGAAAGGATTCTTTTAGTTATTCTTATCACATTCCTTTAGGGATTCGTGGTGGAATTCTTCCAAAGAAATCAAAATACAAAGATTTTTGCCGAGTTTTTTTTTCGGCGTTCCTAGATTTTTTGAAAAAAAATCTTCCCGGGCTTTTTTTCTGGGACTTATTTAACAATCCCTTCCGGTACATCTTCTATGGTTCTTGCAGGAATTCTTGCTCAGCTTCCAGCTGATATTCCTGTCATGATCCCTCTAAGGATTCCATCAGATACTCTTTACGCGATTCCTTCAGGAATTTCTGCTGGAATTGCTTTAGAAAATCCAGAAAGGATTCTTTCAGAATTCTAGCTAGCATTTTTTTATGGGTTTCTTCTGGAATTGCTTCACAGATTAATCCTAGTATACTTTCAAAGAGGTCTGTCGAAATATCCTAGTGGAGTTTTTTTTTAGGTATACGAACCGGGATCCTAGCTGGCTTCTCGGAAGTTTTTCAGGCATTCCTCGCGGGAGCCGGCCTTCTGATAGCTGATACCTGCACTTCCTTCCGGGATTTCTGCAGGGAATCCTACCAAGCTTTCAGCTGAGATTCCTCTCAGAATTCTACCAGATATGCCTCCTAGAATTCCTTCTGAAAATCCACCCGGGATTGCTTTGGAAAATCTTGAAAGGTTTCTTTCAAGTGCTCTAGTCAGATTCCTTGGCCTTACAAACGTTTTTCAGAGCTCATTATATAAGTCATAAATGGTCAAAATTTCATTGCATTCGGTTCATTGAATCCGGAGATATAACAGCTCAAAGTTGGCTATCAGATAACCTTTTTCTAGAATATTTATAACCTCGTGAAGAATAGCCCGATCTTTTCCAAATTTTGTCCACTGATACATAACTAGTTAATGAACTTACAGTGAAAATTTGAAAATGTTTGATGCACTTTTCGAAAAGTAACAGCTAGAAAATTTCGCCTGTCTCGATCATATTGTCTATCCCCTGTATATCTGGTTGAAATTTTATATCAAAACATGGAATGATGATCAACTTGGACGTGTTCGTAGAATATCTGTAAGTACGAGACACTGAGGACGACCTTACGTTCGAGGTCAAAATACGTATCTGTCAGAGAATGCAAATTCTTAGTGGAATTAAAAGAAACAGTACTTAACCCGATTTTCTTTTTAAAACATGGAATTTTCCTTAAATGTTTACGCATGATGACTACGTAAAGTGGGTTTGTAGGGTACTGAATGAAAATTTCAGTTACTTTATCAGAAATCATTTACTGTGTAAAACTTAACTTCTAGGTACAGTATCTTATCGTTCATTATGCTACGCATAGTGAGCACTCTTTTTTGATTTGTTTTTGAAAAGTCAATATGAGAAATATTTTACACTGCAGTTGAAACTACACGAAATTATATGGGTCATGCATATTTTTAGGCGTTTATCGGG
Organism: Aedes albopictus; assembly: GCF_035046485.1. Lineage (NCBI taxonomy): Eukaryota > Metazoa > Arthropoda > Insecta > Diptera > Culicidae > Aedes > Aedes albopictus. The sequence continues at coordinate 298,162,843 of NC_085138.1, forward strand.
TTAGATTTCTGTGCTAATTTATAAGTCCATTTTCTATTCTTTTTGAGTGGATATCATCTCTCTCACTTGTTTAGAGCTGTATTGTATCATACGGAACGATAGAGTAAGGTGGGGCAAAAGTTCGACCCTAGTTGAAAATTCAATGTTTCTCAAAAAACCGAAGCAAATGAAAATAAATGAACTCCGTGTGGTGATTCTACCATCCATGATTTAAAATTTTGCTGAACAAAGTTACGCCAAATATCTTTTCATTTTTGAGTTACAACCAGTCTTGCGAATAATCGCGACCATCACGAGACAATCACTTGAACCGCTTTCTGGAGTCACCCTTCCCAAAGTGATACGAACCAGATAGCATGTCATGCCTAGAATGACAAACATGTTGTGGGTTCCACCCTTCGCAGCTTTGCAGCGAGAGCAGTTGCTGAGTATGCTTCAGGCGGGTTGCTAGAGAATCAATCTCTCTGAGCAACGATGCATAACGGGCGAAGTGAGAGCGTTTGCCGTAGCCAGGGCGAACTGCGTGGTGCGCTCAATGTGTGCGTTTAAACTGAGCTATGCAAAACGAATAGGATTTATGACGTAGTACCGTGCTTGTAATAATACACAAGCATAGTTTTACATGCTGTTGCGCGTGCATCTGCTTGAGGCGACGGAGAGAGTCATGACCAAGGTTGTTAACCGATAAATTATCGCCAGTTAACTCAACGCAAACTCGATAACGATAAAGGTTGCTCGATAATCTTTCGATGACGATAACCAAACGATAAATCAACGCGAAGATCAACGTACCTTCGATAATTTTGCGATAAATCTAGTTACCCTAGTGACGGCATCAACAACAGTTCAGATCGCGAAGAAAATTTTTCGGAGACGTTATCGAGTCGATAATTTCCACAGTTAACTGTATCGCCGATGACGTCTCCGCCTGAAGACGTTATCGTTATCGACGATAAACGATAACAGACGTTAACTTTATCGCCGATAACGATAATTTATCGATTAACAACCTTGGTCATGACACTCACATGAGCCGTATCCAAGTCAGGATGATTGTATAGCAAAACAAGCACTGAACGAAAACCCCATCCCGAAATCGACTGATTTGTCCGACCATCCAGTCCAAATTACCAAAATCGTGTTTTCGAATGACGAATCAGTCATACGGCAATCATCCCAAAAAGCGGATGACGATCATCTTATTCGTGTATGAGTCGACGCACGCTATGTGAATGAATATTAGTTGCAGAGCGAAGGCCACACAGATGCACCGAATTTATTCATCGATAGCGTAACAAGTTCCTTGATCGTGACACGCGGGACATTGACGATTTTGCATTGCATGTCCTATCCTGGACATGTCATATTTTTGGAAAAGGGTGCCCGCAAGGGTACCCTGGCCACTAAGGTCATAACTTTTTGAAAAAGATAGCGGTGACATTATTGTTATCAATCGCTAAAAAACAAAGTTGCTCGACCATATGGTCGACATTCTATTTTCATATCGCTGTCATCCGGTTTTAAGATGACATCATTCGGTCGGTGGACCATACGGTTTCCAATCGAATGTCGTTAAGGGGCGTGATCGTATCGCCTCTCAGTCGATCTTGGGCGGGGGGTTTCGTTCAGTGAGGGTGACCGGGTGACTATGATGGGATTCTGTCTTTTCTGGTGTTAGCGACTGTAGAGAGAGCGAATCAGAAACCGCAGAGACAGGGTGATACAAGTTTGGTGTTTATCAGCTTTTTTGTGACTTGTATGCTGATGCTTCGGGACACTGGTTACAACGCTTTTTGTATGTGTGCGTATTATTCGAACTCTTGCCCCACCACTGACTGGGGCAAAAGTTCAAATCTAGTGTTTGTGGAATTTCGCTAACCGTAGCACACTATTTCGACACTTTGGTAATAGAAATACCTGAAACTAATTAGTACCGTAATCCGGGGTCAAATTGATCAGCGGGGTGAAATTGATCATTCGGGTATTGCGCGCAAACCCCAAAATTTTATTCCCACCTTTGAGTTTCCGCGCCGAAGACCCAGCGCCAGATTCGGCGACAAAGAAAACTGACAGCAGTCGCCGGACAGTTGGCAATCCTGATATTTGACGGCGGCCACCCGGTAGTCATGGGAGTGGATTGTTGTCATGCAAATAGATCTTTTCGCTGAAAATGCATGTGTATTGAGTTATTGTTGACAGATTTTCTGCAGTGTTAGTGTGAAATTCAGCGATTTTCTGTATCGCGTAAGCCTTCGCTGGAAGAAAACGTCATGTTGTTCAGCGAAGCAAGGAAAATTTTCAGTGAAAAAAGCAATACTACATTGTAATTCCATACTAGGAACTCTTAAGCGTCGTAATGATCTTAAACTTTTTACGTCATCTGGTCCGTAGCTGTCTAGAGCTGAGTGTAGACTTTAATTTTTTTTAGAAAAAAGTTAGTTTTGCCTTATTTTTTAAGAAATTTGTAATGTATTTCTCATTTAGCTGAAATCATTGCTACTAAAAAATCGATTTCTAATAGGTCTTCCCGTGAATTCTCTGTTTTAACATTTTTGTGGAACCTTGGTTAGGAAGTTATGTAGCTAATCAGAGCATGAAAAAGTTATAAAAAAGTTCATTTTATGATGAAATAGTCATTTATTGTGATAGAAATCACTTATTTTAAATTAAATTGCCTACCTTTAGGCGTTTAAGGGGAAATTTCAATATTTAATTTTGCATTTAAAGTATTAAATTCACTAGTTGTAAGATTTTAAACGCGTTATTCGGTTTTAGAAGGGCAAAATTAAGCAGAGAAGGAAATTTTCCTTCCCAACCGATGCTTAATTGTATACTGATCAATTTCGCCCCAAAGTGACACTTCCAATATTTTGATATCTGAAGTTATTTAACTTAAAGTTTAAATTTGTTGAACAAAATTCTGTCACATGGTTCCATGGAGATCCACAGGGTAATGGTTTTACAGAAATTCTTTTGGCAATATTTGAATTGGCACTGATGTTATCCGCAAAAGTTGTTTTAAAGTGATCAATTTGACCCCGGATTACGGTATTTGATGTTGAAACTGGAATACACTTTAAAGTTCGGTCTGGATTTTACCCAAATCAGGGTTAAATTCATTACACCAAAAATTAAATAAAAAGAAAATCGCGTTAAGTACTGTTCCTTTGAATTCCACTAAGAATTTGCATCCTTGACAGATATGTATTTCGACCTCAACTGTAAGGTCTTCAGTGTCTTGTACTTGACTCGACTCCTTACAGTTGAGGTCAAAATACGTATCTGTCAAAGGATGCAAATTCTTAGTGGAATGCAAAGGAACAGTACTTAACGCGATTTTCTTTTTATTTACAGATATTCCCCTAACAAGCCCAGGTTAATCATCATCACACCAAAAATTAGTAGTTTTCCGCAAAATTCAGATAAAACAACATTTTTTTCAACTTTGATCGAACTTTCTCACTAATTCCATAATTTTTGGATATAATATGTATATTTTGCAGAACGAGATTTCGGCGCTTGACTCGTGAGAGCGAGATTTTGCATGAAAATCTCGCACGTGAGAAAACGATTCAGAATCGCGCGCGAGTTTGCTCACGCAGGAGTGGTTCATGAGTCTGCTTTGAGTGTGATTTTACCAACACTGCTCTTGCCCCACAATTCGAACTTTTGCCCCACTATGTGTAAAATATGATTTCCAAATCTTTTTTACAAAAAACTTATACATGCTAAAGCATCTTCAAAATATACCTAGTAACGCCCCAAAATAAAAGACCGAATTCGATTTCATTACAATTCCAATCCATGCGTTGGAAGGATCATCGTAAATTATAATTTTGTGATCAAAAACCAACATTTTGCCATAACTTTTCGAAATATTGATCAATTTTCATAATTTTTTAAGTGAAAAACTCTTTTTCAAAAAGGCTTCGAACAACCTTGACACCCGAAAGAATTAATTTGAATTGAGCTCAAAAACTTAAAAAGAAACTCTTGCCTCATTCGAACTTTTGCCCCACTTTACTCTAGCGTAGAAGTTGTGCTGCAATAGAACTTGAGAAAATGATCAGATGTTGAGGACCTACATTGGCGTTAAACGGGTTAATACGGTCGATAAATCAGTAAATTGATGATGAATACCTATCCCTAGTGTTTCTGGAATTTGACCATGATATTGGAAATGATATTAATCATTTGGAGCCGGACTGTTTTGTTTTCGTTGCCGCAACCTAGCTGGCCTCGATCACGTTTCTTATTGTCGGGTTCATCGTCGTGGTCATATTGACCCCTCCGGCTCCGAAGGGTTAAGCTGTTACAATAATTTCTTTTGGCCCAACCTATTTTCAATATTCTTTTTTTGATTGTCACCTTAAGTAGCCAGACATGTTTTCGGATATTTTTATATGCAATATAGGTTGATTTTCTAAGATATTTTTAAATTCATTCGCTTTGGTCTATATGTCACACACCAAATACAGCTACAGTATCGGGCAATAAAAATGCAGCAAAGCCATTTTCCCATACAAAATAACTATTTTTAGATTGCAGTTATTTCTCAACCGATTGTTTTCAGCAGTTTTGGCAATAGAAATGCACCAAGACTAAACATTTTAAAGCAAAAAATGCTGAAGTCAAATCATGTTGTTCTCTTCAGCAAATTTATTCGTCATCACACACGAAACATATTGGCCGAATACACCATAATGATATGACATGACCATTTTTTCCTGTATCATTTTTTGTCTTGGTAAATTTATATTGTCAAAATTCAACCTATGTATCTGTAATTTTTGTATCAACAGTCATCACCAAACTTTTTCAAAAGTTTTTAAAAATTGAAATGTTTTGTAGCTCGTCACAGAAATGCTGAAAACAATCGATTGAGAACTAACCGAGATATGGCAATCTAAAGTTGACTAGTTTGTATGGGAAAACGGTTTTGGTGCATTTTTATTGTCCGATACTGTATCTTTCCAGCTCGTGTATTGAAACATTTCCACAGCTGATTTGGCGCATATTTTGCGCACAGCAAAAAAAAAACTCAACAAGTCAGTTAGTCAGTCAGTCAGTCAGTCACTTTGTCCAGCGCAGATCATATGTGCGCTTCGTTTCTTTTGCTCAAGTCATATTTTTATTGGTTGGAATATGGGTTTAATTGAATTAAAGTGGCATTCTCATAGTTGGTGTTTGCACCGTGGTTGGCACATATGTACTAATGGACGAGTGTATGTATTCCCGTTGAGCTTTGCGAAAATGTTGCTCTGAGTAGATATTTGCTATTGGTGATTCAAATTCTTCTCCGGCATATGTTGAACTCTATATATGTTCATTTTCCCATCCTTATCTCATATTACAACGGAAAAATGTACAAAAACATCCGACGTTGTTTTTGAAAATTGGCAATACTATTATATGAATTGAATCGAACAACAAAAGGTTGTAAAACAGGTGTCACGTGAGCTGATTCTGTACCATTCAATTGTGTTCAACTCGTGTAACACGACCAGAACCAAGAACCAAAAAAAAAATCGCCACAAGCTTATGTATTAGCTCATAGTTTGCATAGTAGCGTTTTTCTACTTTGATTGATCTTCTCTTGATAGTAATTTCCATGAATTGAACCCACCATGGTAAACAAATAATCATTTAGATGACATAATGCCCTACTGCATTGGGCTCATCCATCACAAAGACTAATTCAATACGGCTACACACCCGCGCAATCAAATTGAGATAATCGCGATTTTTTTTTATTGAGCTGCGCCGTTACGAATTTGCGGAAAGCAACGCACCTGGAAGTTACGGTGGACATGTAAACAGAAGCAAATCGTCAGAATGGGGTGTTCCAGAAAAATAGTTTTGCCGTTCTGCTGTATGGCAACGAAATGTAAGAACCTTATTTGGCATGTTCACCGATTTATGAATAACAAACTTTGGTTATATAAATTAAATTCAACTTCTTATGTGTAAATGGCGGATCATTTTTCAGTAGTTAGGAAAAGAGGGAAATAACGGTGGGTCTAAGGCTTTGAGCACACATGATCAACTATTTGACAAGGAATGAACTCATGAGTAAACATCTGTTTGACACAAATGAAAATTTAATCGAGTCAAACTAGATTCCTCCAAGAACTCGTTTCGGCCTACCTCCAAGAATCGATTGCCTGCAATTCCTTCAGAGACTTTCTTGGATTTCTCCAGAATACTTCTAAATATTATTCCAAGGATTTCTCTAGGCATTCCTTTTGGTATATATTCAAAGAACATTTTTTAGGATTCCTTCAAGCATTCCATATGGGATTTCACAAGAGAATTCTCTAGTAATACATACTAGTCTTTAGAATAATCACCATAAGTATCACCAGAGGCATTCCTGAAAGTATCCCAGCAAGAATGCCAAGAGAAATCTATAGAGATTTTCATGCAGTAAAACTTTCTGGAGGAGTCCTAGCAGGCATTCCTAAAATAATCATAATATGAATCGTCAAAGAAACTTCTGGAAGAATCGTAGAAAGATTGCCTTGAATCATCTCAAAAGTTTTCGAAGGAACCTCAGGTGAAATTATAAGAAGAAACCCTAGATGATATCCGAGAGGTATTACTGTAATAATTTCTGGATGAGTCCTGGGTATAATTGTTGGAAAAAAGCATTGGTTTGAGGAATCCAGCAGGAACTCTTTCAGGAAGGCCAATAGGAGCTCCTCAGGGAATCCCTTGAGAAATTTATGAGGGAATCTTTGGATAAAATTTCTTGGATAAAAATATCTGGAGGAATCTCCGGAGGAACTTCAGGAAGAATCTTAGGAAAAATCTCTCTTAATCCCAAAATCCTTCTGACTTGTCAAATAATTGTTTTGATTATTTTTCCCTCTCAATGTTCGATCATCAGAATAATTTATGCTTGTTTGTTTATCCAGCCAACAATTGGGAAGATGCAGATATGGAATTCAGATTTGTTTTCCTATTTAATACGTGTCAGGAGACATGCTACGGAAAATTTGTAGTGAATGTGACTGTGATAATGACAAGAACTGAGTGCGCCACACAAACTATGCATAATTTGAAAGTTAAATGCATTTAATTTACTCGGTGGAATTGGGTGCAAAAAAGGTTTTTTCAACACAGCGGGCTAACCCTCCTGAGGTAGTCATAGCGGTTTATCACAGCATTTTTTGATTTATGTTACGGCCACGAAATCTTTTGTTGGTTTTATGCATTGCCTCACAGTTTTGTGTATTTGTTTACAAAAAAAATCTGTCCGACATCAACCGCAAATGCAAGTTTTATTGAAATGGTATATAATAAGTGATAAAACCAATTCATGTCTACTTGCAAGTCTTTAACTGAAGATGTTTATAGCAGAAGTTATATGATAGTTTTATGGAACGCCAAAGGTTCAAAGTAACAAACTACCACATAAAACTTCAAGGCATGCTGATTGTTACTTGGGTATGCAGGACTTTCTAAAGAAACCTCATCAAGAATTCCTGAAGAAATCCAAAGAACAATTCCTAGAAAAAATATCTGGACATCTAGAGAAGTCCTTGGAAGACCCGGTAGAGGTATTCTGGAGGAACTCATAGAGAACGCCCTGAAAAAATCACAGGAGGAAATGCTGAAAAAATCTCACGAAGATTTCCCGGAAGTAATCCAGCAAGAATGCCAGGATAAAATCCTATAGGAATCACTAGAAGAGCTCCTGGAGGTATCATAGTTGAAATTTCTGAGACAGGAATTGTTGGAAGTTGGTTGAGAAATCTTTGGAAGAAGGTCATGAGGAGTTTCTGCAGGTATTTCATGAGGAACTTCTGGAAAAGTCTTTGGATAAAATCTCTGGAGGAATTCCTGGATGATTCGTTGGCGAAATCTCTGGAAGAACAACCGAAGAAATTACGGCAAAAATTCCAGGAGGATTGCCAGGCAGGATCCCAGCAAAAAAGCCATGAGAAAGCTCTAGAAGAATCCCTAACATAATTTGAAGTTTCACAGTTAGAATTTCTGGAGGAGTCCTAGCAAGAATATTTGGAAGAACCGCAGGAAGAGTTTGTTGATAAATTCCAGCCTGAAATTTCTGGAGGAAGGTCACGAGGAGCTCCTGAAGGAATCCTATGAGAAATTAGTGAAGGAATCCCGCGATAAAATCTCTAAATGAATTCCTAGAAGAATCGCCGGAGGAACTTTTTGCAGAATGTTCAAAATATTGCCTTAAATAATCCCAGCAAATATTCTTGAATAAACCCCACAAGAAATTAATAGAGAAATTCTAGAAGAACTTCTGAAGGTACTAATGAAGACAAGAACTTTTGGAGGAGTCCTAGGAGGATTTGTTGGCAGAACCACAGTTGCAACTGCTTAAGAGATCCCAGCTGGAATTCCTGAATAAAATCTCTGAAGACGTTCCTGGAGCAATCAATAGAAGGACTTCTGGAAAAGCTTAGATTATTTTCCAGGATTCCCCCAAAAATTTCTCATCGCAATCCTCCAGGAGCTCCTCTTGGCTTTCCTGAAAGAGTTCCAGCTGGATTCGTCAAAGCGTCAAAGTTCTTTCAGCCATTTTTCCCAGGAATCATCCAGAAGTTTTTACTGTAATACCTAATTCTTCTAGGTTTTCTTCTTATAGTTTCTCCTGGGATTCCTTAAAAAAACTCTTGGAATGATTCATGGCAATCTTTCTACGTTTCATCCAGAAGTTTCCTCGAGTAATTACTCCAGAAACTTTGTCCTGGGATTTCTCCGAAAATTTCCCATGGAATCCCTCCTGGAGCTCCAGCTGGGATTCAACAAGCGATTCCCGCTGTGTTTATTTCAGGAATACCCTCTATGACTCCTCCAGAAAGCTTTATTGTGATACCTGCAGGAAAACCTCTATGGATTTCTCTTGACATTCTTGCTGGGTTTCTTTCGAGTAGTCTTCCTAGAATACTTCCAGAAATGCCTCTGGTGATACTTATAGTGATTTTTCTAAAGACTACAGTGACGATTCGTTCGTTGAGAGCTCGTTAGATGGGCTGTCTCTATGGTTGAATGTTCACTGGTTGGGGCAAAACCCAACTAAAAAGCACTGTCAATGTCAAAATAGATGTCAAAACGAGTTTGACGTCTGATCGCCGTCGCATCACAGCTCCTGTATACAGAACGTTTACGCAAGTATGTGAGTGTTCCGTGACGTATTTCTCGTCACTTGCGTGTGTCTAGAGCATTTTGATCAGTTGTCAGTTGCCCCAACGAACGAACACTATTCGCTAATCGGGGCGCAGTCGTGACCCAACCAGCGAATCCGGACTGTAGTAGGTATTACTAGAGAATTCTCTTGTGAAATCCCATAAGGAATGCTTGGCGGAACCAGGTGGCCATTCCTAAAATCCCAGGAAAATCCCTAAACTAGAAGGATATCCGCTTCTTTTGTCAAAATTGGTTGAAAAATATTGAAAAACAAAAAAGTTATAGCGAAAAGAGTGTTTTTTCGCACTCTTGTTAGGGGGTTTGGTAACGGAAGGGTTAATGGTATTCATGGGGACTTTTCAACAACATTCCAAAGGCATTTTTGAAAACAATTTTTGGAATTCCTAAAACAGCTTTAAAAAAAATGAATTCCCAAAAATACCTCTAGAAAATTCAACATTTCATTTTTTATAGGTTCTGGTAAGATTTTTTCTCATTTACATTTTTTGTAAGTTTTATTTACAATTCCTCCTGAAAAGGAGTTTGACATAAATTTTGAGTAGAATAATAAAAAAAATATCAGAAATTTTGAAAGACCATTTCGATTGGGTGGCTCCAGAAAAATATTCAGAAATTGTTTGACAAAGTACCTACACAAATTTGTCAAGCACTTTTCAAAATTTGTTCACGTCTTCCGTTGAGAATTCAGATAAAAATAAAGACAAAAAATCTATGACATGTAAAAAAAAAGATCATAAATTCGTGCTGTATTTCGGTCTGAAATTCTGCCTAGAATCATTTTAGGAAATCCGCTTAAATTTTTTTTTCGGAGTTTTTACGAAGTTTCACTTGATGTTATTTTAATCATTCTGTCCAAAAAAGACTGCTAAAGGAATCTCGTCAGACATTTATCAAGCCTTTTTCTAGAAATTCTTTCCATGGATCTAACAGACAACAACAGTTCAAGCCAGTTTCTGAAGTCATCAGATTTACTAAAAATTTCTGTAGCTTACGGGGAATATTTTTAGAAATTTCTCTTTAAAGCCCACAAAGCTTACCTGACAGAATCTATTAAAAGACCTTTGAAAATTCTCCTCAGAATTCTATAGTTTATTTTACATTTAAACAATTCAAACAAAACCTCAGTTTCGAGTAAATAAGGCTTAAAATTTTTCACCAAATTTTCCTCCCGTACAATTTTACCAATTTACAATTTTCCAGCACTTCAATAGGAATTTTATAATTACTTCGTGCAATGATTGGACATAAATATCAACACATCTGGTAAAGTGTCTTCAATAAAATATAATTATTAATGTAAGAATGTCTAATGACAATTCCCGATAATATCAAAACAGTTCAGGAGTCCGGAAATCTTTTTTTTTTGTTTTCAAAGAATTTATAATATACATGTTCAATAACAGTTATTTCTAATATTTTGCTCGAAATTTTCCAATAGGAGGAAATCAAAGCTTGTTTTTCTCAGAGATGGCACCACCACATTTGAGGTAAAATTATTTTTCTTGTATGGACAAATCGCTGGCTTGCACTTGTTCCGCATCGCAGCGATTTGTACCCTGGGGTAAAAAGTTGCAAATTAGATACAAAATCATTCTCCCTATGCGTTTCTTCCGGATTCTTTGCAGTAATAGAGAATTTATTGCACCACCATACAAATTTCAAGCCGTTTACCTCATTTTTCCTGACTGGCATTTTCCACCCGTGTTGTGCATGATGTTTCGAGTGGATAGCTGCCGGGTGGCGCCGCTGTATATGTGAAAAATACATGGAACGCGAGCGCCATCTATGATTCCGTAGCGCAAACTTTTCTGCTTGTTTACACCAGTGTTGAAAAATTCATTTCGCCCCATCTAAATTCAATCACCTACAGCTAATTTTAGAAGCTGAACCAGAGAATATGGTATATGAAAAACTTGTGCAGCTAGACTAGTTCTGCGAGAAAGTCACGGAAAAACTGCTATTTTTCGAATATTCAAGGTAAATGTCACGAACTAACTTCGAAAAATCCCAATGATATTCACGGTGAATATCATTTGGCATTTTTCGAAGGTAGTCCGTGACATTTACCTTAAATATTCGAAAAATAGCAGTTTTTACGTGACTTTCTTGCAGAATTGGTCCAGCCGCACAAGTTTTTCATACACCATATTCTCAGGTTCAGCTTCTAAAATGAGCTGTAGGTGATTGAATTCAGATATGACGAAATGAATTTTTCAGCACTGGTTTACACTGTCATAACGTTTACCACATTTATCAGAAAAGCGCCTCTACCAACACTTTAGCATAAACGCAGCTGCTTGCTGCTCATTCTATTTAAGTTTTGTTTTGCTTTTTACAGTGAATTTCTTCAGAAAAGTTTGAACGAATTACTTCAAAAAATTCTCCATATAGTGGAATTCATTTTTATTTACTGCATAAAACTCTTTTTGATGATCCAAAGGAAATTCTTTTCGAAACTTGCTTTTGACAGGAATTAGATTATACCTTTCACGACTGGGGTTTCTTACTTAGTAGTTTTTTTTAAACCACACAACAATACACATAAGATGCGACGCGAGACAGGACACAACACTTATAGTTCTTGCAACAAATTAAAAGGATTTAAATTTACCTTTTAAGTCGACCGGTTTCGGGCTCGACGTTGCCCATCGACAGGACGATGTCCGACTGATTACATGGAGCACTAAATACAATCGTACTGCGCACAGTACTCGTCGAAGTTGTTGTTGTTTCACTGAATTCTCAGCTTAGTCAAGTTGAAGAGGGGGGATTGTATTGGAGGATCGTCTTCGTTCATGAGAGGGCGATCAGCTGTGGCGATGTACATAGATTCCCAGGCGTTTAGTTTTGCAGCTTTTCTAACGTTCTTCACCAACTTAGCGTTCTCCCAATCCACAGCATGGTCCAAATGTGTGGTGTGTACTGCTACACTGGATTCATTGGTTCGTTCATTTTCGACTGCGTGTTTATGCTCACGAAGGCGAATTTTGAATTTCCTCCGAGTTTGTCCAATGTACACCGCAGGGCAGCTCTGACACGGTATTTGGTAGATCCCAGATTTTTCCTCCGCTGGGACCTTGTCTTTCAAGTTGCATAACAGGTCTTTCAACGTGTTGTTACTTTTGTACACAACCTGAAATCCATCCATCAGATTATCATGGAATTATTTCGTGTGAAACTAAATTACACTTTTTTAAACCTTCTTTTCAAACAGCTTCAAATTATTGCGTATTTTTGGAAGCTCTACAAACCCAGGGGAAAATATCGGGAAATTGCATAGTGATACGGGAAAAAGTCGGCAAAAATGCGAGAATTTCTAATTAGAATTTTTGTGGACACCCAGTTTTAGCTACCGCGACGCTATTTGAAATTTTCAAAAACGTCCCGGTGCTCCAACACATTTTTACAACGTATTTCAATCAATCTTAGTTAGCTTTCAGATCAAACATTTAAATACGAAATCGTAAAAAAATAGTATGTTTTTTCTGGAATCGCAAGGATTTTTTTCCAAAGTGTTATTTTTGAAACAAAAATGATAAAAATTCTATATACATTCTTGAGATTTCAAAGCCATTTAACTTTAATCGTACAGTGACCCCACACCGATGAATAACCTTAATTATGTACACTATTTATGAATCACCGTGTTGATCAAATGAGTGATCCATAAACTGTGGTCATTTTGCCGATTCATAAATTGTGGGGTCACTAATAACTCAACAAATTAAACAGAAGCTTGAGTACATACATCTAAAACTAAAACATTTCTTACATTTTCACCAAAAAATACTAAAACTGGTGCATTTTTTTTTTAGTTTAGGTATCACAAAACTATAGAAATATTTTAAAATTCTGCTAGAATTTCAATACAAACTTTTCAAGCTCCAATAGATATGCCAAGTAGTACTACGGTTAGTGAAAAATGTCATCTGAAAAGTTTGAGACATCTTGGAGACCGGAAAACTAACAGTAAATATTCTGAATAAAAAAGTTTAGAAAAGTTCTTGAAATTTCGAATTTTTGAATTATAAGAGTTAGTTCTTTTTTTTTTTGCTAAAAAGCATGTGGTGCACTTCAGAGCTTCCCAAACTGAGCGCCGCCGTGGCACCCTGGTGTACCTTGAATCTTTTTGACGATTTGCAGTCTAGAAGTAAATTTCAAATCGGTAATCTATAGAAACGACGCATATTCAAATTACAATACTTTCTAAGAAGCTAGATACAGTTTATTTATTTATTTGATAATTCAACTGATCTTATATGATCTTATTAAATAACTTATTCTAAAGTACAACACAATCATATCACTCTCACATATTATAATCAAAAACAATCAGTTAACAGATCTTTGCATTCCCAGCACTACATTGTAGTACAAATAGCACCAAATCGTAATTAGACGCATTTGAGTCAAACTTCATAAGCGACACGTTATTCAAATATAAACCACAATTGCGAAGAAAAATGATAACGAACATCCGACACTTCCTTCCTTCTCCAATAAATTTCAGTTGTTTCTCAATTCTACGCGCACCCTCCCGCATCTACCTTGCTTCATAAAGAGTTTGCAACGCTTTACATATCAATATGTGCCGTCGTGGACCTACCAACAACCATCCTCGGGTAACTGGCCTACGGGAAAACCTACAAAGGCCGCGTGTGTAAAAGATTTCGCCAGATAAAATCAAATTGTGTCGCACGACATCGCCGACGATTGTTTGTTTTATAAACAGTGTTTAATAATAATTAGCATCACTGACAGTATACGGGAGGAAGTGTGCATTTCAAATGAAGGAGCTCGAGAGGGGAATGCGATTTTTTTTCTTTCCCGACGAGAGCTCTCGCATCTAACTCGTGGCTACGCTTATCTTTGGGTATGCATCCGATTTATGATCTTCCAGCGTAGAATGAATGGCTCCGTTGACAACATGCTAATTTATTTCGTGAGGCCCGCCTGTCGCGAACTACAATGTATATGGCGTGGTGGTGGCAGATAAGTAAGGTCACCCACCACCAATGATGAAGTGGGCTACAATTTCGGGCGCCAGTGGTACAGTCGGATATGAAGTGGATAATCGTTCAATTGTATGCTTCTCAGTGGCCGTAAATGTAGCACGTGGTTCTACAGCACCCAAGGATATCCACGTGGGCTTTGAAAGTTGTGCTTCGAGTATATTTGACAACATTAAACAAGGCACCTGAACTTACAAAACCAACTTATAGAGAATTCATCAAGAAGAATCATCAGAGAATACAAATATGGCTGCCACAATGGCCGACTTGGTCCCCTACTCACGTTTTTAAGACCATCAATCGTGAAAATTTGTAAACAAATGCTCTCGATTTGGAAAAGCTACCTCTTTTTTTTTTCTTGAACTTGCCTTGACGACTGGCTAAGACCACTAGTTGGCCCATCTTGCAAAGCTGCCTCTTTTTGCAAGAGAGCAAAGTCAGGATAAACAAGTGCGGCTTGGTTCGATGCTTCGTTTGTCAGATTTGTGCCTCTAAAGTTTGTATGCAAAATTGCAGTGGAATTTTTTGATGTTTCATCTTAAACACCAGGGCAAAAATAGGAGGATTAACTTATGATTGAAATTGGGCAACTTGTTGCAGTTTATGGAGATTTTTGATAAAAATATTATTACAGACGGGAGACTGGATTGGTGGTCTAGTGGCTATTGCTTCTGGTTCATATGCAGAAGGTCCTGGATTCAATCCCTGGCCCGTCCCTTTCCCCTACTTTGTATCTTTCTCTATACTTTCATCCGCCTCTCTACATATCGCCCCCTTAATGCTAGAACTAGGTAACTCGTTTTGGAAAGTACGTTTGACGGTTTTTGTCCACTTTTTGTTTACCTTGTTGTGGTAAATCTCACAGGCAACGTAAACAAAAGTTTGTTTACTCACATACAAGTATAAGTCGCCCCTTAATGCTAGAACTAGGTAACTCGTTTTGGAAAGTACGGATAAAAATGGCTGGTAAAACTAATCCTGCTATAAAACAAACACTTTGTTGGTCCTAAAAGAAGAATCATTATGTGTTTTTGTAGTTTCAATCGGCAAACTTTTGTTTATTGTGGTGAACGTTCAACTGTAAACAAATCGCTCGCGATTTCGCAAAACCAGTTACCTAGTTCTAGCATTAAGGGGACGATATACTACTCATGTATATTCACATGTCCATAGCCATCGCTAGAACAGAAACGGCTTAAAAAAGCCGTTTTCCTTCCTTCCAAACTTTCACAGCACAGTGTCTTAAGTCTATTAGATAACGCATACAAGCTATGCAATCAAACGAACTGTGCCACATCTTCATAATAATAAAAACACACAATTCTATTACCTCACCCTGGTATCCACGCACCAATGTGTGTACCTTCTGCCAACCAAGTCCCACGAACACTCCGACATCCGCATGAATTTGTGCTGACGCAGAGGACAAACGATTGCCAAACGACCTGCAACTTGACGTGGTAGATATCTCATTGGTTCCTTGTGTGAGTGTAGCTGGTCTGGCGATACTGGAGTAGCATCTACGGCGGTCAATCAAGCTCAAACTCAAGCTCAATTTTTGATAAAAATATTACTACAGGAATATTGCAAAGAATTCCTTGGGAATCTGAAAATCAAAAAAAAAAATCCAGAAGTAGTCCAAATACGCGTATCAGTCAAATGTTAAGCAAAATAGGGTGGAATGAAAAGGTACAAAACGGATTACACTCATTCAAAGCGGGTATTCTGCTTAAAGGGTTCGAAAAGTCGGTACAAGATTGAGGAGTAGTTAATTGAAAAGGGAATTCCGGATCAACGAACATTTGAGATTATTTTTTGCCGAAATTTTGTAAGGAAAAGAGTTTTTTTCTGGCTTGATCGAATTTATTCGCGGAGTTTTGAGTCTAAACAAAGAAAAGTTTCATACGAATTTCATATTTTTTTCTGGTGGTAGAGAACTCCTGAAGGCAGTTTTAGTGAGATGCATGATCCTCGAGGATACCATGAAGATTTTTCTGATCTTTGCTTATATCTCGGAGCTGGCGGTCTTGCCAGCTAAGAATTGTGTGCTTAGCTGGTAGTGCAGCCTGTGCATGGTTCTCCTTCCAACTTCAGCTAGATTGAGGAGGTACGTCCCGAGAGTCTGTTCAAAAAGGAGGTGCGGCTACCAAGATGGTAGCCCCATCAGCGTGATCGTTCCAGTGTTGGTTGGGACGTTAAACAGAACTGGCACAATGGCCCTCCGATTAGACATGAGTGCTGGCGCAGGCCCAATAAGTCACCCGTAAAAATTTCCATTACGAATAACATAGGAGAAAATACGACTCGATATAATCGGCAAAGACCCACGCGATGAAATAAGGACTACGTTTGGAAACTCGGAACATGGAATTGCAAGTCACTTAGCTTCGCAGGATGTGACAGGATAATCTATCGACGAATTACATTCCCGCAACTTCGACGTCGTGGCATTGCAGGAACTTTGTTGGACTGGAAAAGCGGGCATCGAGCGGCTACCTTCTACCAATGCTATGGCACCACCAATGAACTGAGAACAGGATTTATAGTGTTGGGCAAGCTGCGACAGTTGATAGTTAAGGGCCGTTTCGTCAACTACAGCATCATGAACGTGAGGGCTGCAAAACGGTGACTCGATAAGGAGAGCGTCAACATAGCTCTGGTCCTCACAAGTTCCTACCTCATGCTTCCACGGGTCAAACGATGACAAAGACCGCCAGAGTTGTGTGCTTAGCTGGTAGTGCAGCCTGGGCACTGTTATCCTTCTGACTTCAGCTAGATTGAGGAGGTACGACCCGAGCGTCTGTTCACCAAGAAGGTGCGGCTCAAACAGCGTCTGTTCTGGCATCCAGCGGCTGAGTAAGAAACGCTTCACCACGCCCAGCTAGATCCAAGCTGGTAGCCCCATCAGCGTGGTCGTCCCAGTGTTGGTTGGGACGTTAAACAGAACTGGCACGATGGCCCTCCGGTGAGACAGGAGTGTTGGCGTAGGTCCAATAAGCCACCCGTGAAAATCCCCATTGCGAATGACATAGGAGAAAATACGACTCGATACAATCGGCAAAGACCCATGCGACGAAATAAGGACTACGATTGGAAACTTGGAACATGGAATTGCAAGTCACTAGGTTTCGCAGGATGTGACAGGATAATCTACGACGAGGAGCGGACCTGGTGTGATGGTTAGAATACTTGACTATCACGCCGAGGACCTGGGATCGAATCCCACTCCCGACAAACTCGCAAAATGTGAGTTCTTCCTTCGGAAGGGAAGTAAAGCGTGGGTCCCGAGATGAACTAGCTCAGGGCTAAAAATCTCGTTAATACAGATAAAAAAAAATCTACGACGAATTACATCCCCGCATCGATAACGTGGCGTTGCAGGAACTTTGTTGAACTGGACAGAAAGTGTGGAGAAGCGGGCATCGAGCGGCTACCTTCTACCAAAGCTATGGCACCACCAATGAGCTGGGAACAGGATTTATAGTGTTGGGCAAGATGCTACAACATGTGATCGGGTGGCAGCCGATCAACGTAAGCAGGTGCATGTTAAGAGTTAAGGGCCGTTTCTTCAACTACAGCATCATCAACGTCCACTGCTTACACAAAGGGAGACCTGATGACGAGAAAGAAGCGTTCTACGCGCAGTTAGAGCAAACATACGATGGTTGCTCGCCGCGTGACGTGAAAATCGTTAACGGCGACATGAACGCGCAGGTAGGAAGGGAGGAAATGTACAGACCGGTAATTGAGCAAAACAGCCTGCACGCCGTATCGAATGATAACGGTCAGCGATGCGTAAACTTTGCAGCCTCCCGTGGTATGGTAGTCCAAAGCACCTTCTTTTCCCACAAAGATATCCACAAAGCCACCTGGAGATCACCCGACCATCAAACAGAAAACCAAATCGACCCCGTCGGTTAGGTAAATTCTTCTCGGATATTTATAACCAATGTCCGCACATACCGCAGTGCGAATATAGATTCGGAACACTACTTAGTCGCTGTATGCATGCGCTCAAAACTTTCGACAGTTATCACCACGCGTCGAAGTCGAACGCCGCGGCTCAACATCGAGCAACTTCGTAACGTAGAAGTGGCTCAAGACTACGCGCAGCAGTTAGCAGTGGCCCTACCAACGGAAGAGCAGCTTGGCGCAGCTACACTTGAAGATGGCTGGAGGGACATCCGATCCGCCATAGGTAGTACCTCGGCTACAGCACTAGGCTTCGCGACTCCGAATCACAGAAACGACTGGTACGACGGCGAATGTGAACAGTTGAAAAACGAGAAGAATGCAGCATGGGCGAGAATGCTGCAACACCGTACGAGAGCGAATGAGGCACGTTACAAACAGGCGCGGAACAGGCAGAACTCAGTCTTCCGGATGAAGAAGCGCCAGCAGGAAGAACGAGATCGCGAAGCGATGGAAGAGCTGTACCGCGCTAAGGAGCCTCGTAGCCGTGCGGTTAGGGTCACCAACCTACTAATCGCACCATGCTATGGGGTGAGGGTTCGATTCCCGCTCCGGGTGATGAAACTTTTCGTGAGAATAGTTTCTTCTCCGTATCCACTGGTGCATGCTCCGTGTGTCCCTTGTCTAATGTTTAAGTTTCATTCAGTCTGTGCAGCCTCTGGCTGAAGACGGTGTCCGCGTCTTTTTTTAAGGACACACGGAAGCTACGAGAAGCTGAACTGCTCGCGCAGACCCATTGTGTCACAAGCTGACATGTGCCGAGACAATCACAGGAATCTTCTTACGAGCTAGCGTGAAGTGGTCGAGAGGTGGCGGCAGCATTTCGTTCAGCACCTATATGGAGACGTTGTAAGCACCGAAGTTGGAGTGGTAAGAGATCTAAGAGTACGTGCGCAGGACGAAAGACTTCCGACCCCTAACCTCTAAGAGATTGCGGAGGAGGTTGGCCGGTTGAAAAAAAAACAACAAAGCCGCTGGAGCAGATCAACTATCAAGCGAGCTTCTAAAATACGGTGGAGAAGCACTGGTGAGAGCACTACACTGAGTTATTTGGGAGGAGGAAGTATTACCCGAGGAATGGATGGAAGGTATCGTGTATCCCATTTACAAAAAGGGCGACAAGTTGGATTGCGGGAACTATCGCGCTGCCTACAAGATACTCTCTCAAATTTTATGCCGCCGTCTATCACCGATTGCAAGAGAGTTCGTGGGGCAATATCAGGCTGGATTTATGGGTGAACGCGCTACAACGGACCAGATGTTCGCCATCCGCCAGGCGTTGCAGAAATGCCGCGAATACAACGTGCCCATCTGTACATCACTTGTTCATCGATTTCAAATCGGCGTATGATACAATCGATCGAGACCAGCTATGGCAGATTATGCACGAATACGGGTTCCCGGAAAAACTGATACGACTGACAGGCTTGTCCGCACTGAGCGCATAAAAATTCTGCTCTTTTGATTTACACCACCAAGACCATTGTATTTATGCAATCTTCCTATCTTACCTGATAGAAGGATGTTTGAATATCCTAAATGCCATTTCGAACTGTCAAAAAATCGCACCGCAGTGCTGCACTGAGCGTGCAAAGAGAAATTCACTGGGGTGAATTCACCCGGGTGAAAATCTCATTGCGCACACAGTGTGGCACTGCGGTGCGATTTTTTGACAGTTCAAAATGACATTTCGGATATTCAAACATCCTTCTATCAGGTAAGATAAGAAGATTACATAAATACGATGGTTTTGGTGGTGTAAATTAAAAGAGCAGAATTTTCATGCGCTCAGTGCGGACAAGCCTGAGCGACAACAAAGCGACGATGGATCGAGTGATGTGCGTAGTTCGAGTATCAGGGACACTCTCGAGTCCCTTCGAGTCTCGCAAGAGGGTTACGACAAGGTGATGGTTTATCGTGCTTGCTGTTCAACATTGTTTTAGAGGGTGTAATAAGGAGAGCGGGGATAAATACGAGTGGAACGATTTTTACGAAATCCGTTCAGCTGCTTGGTTTAGCTGATGATATTGATATTATAGCTCACAAATTTGAGACGATGATGGCGGCGGAAACAATTATCCGATGAAGTTAAGTATCTACAAAACGCTGATTAGACCGGTAGTCCTCTATGAGCACGAAGCATGGCCAACCAAATCTACACCGCGAAATCGGGAGGCTACGGTGGGCGGGTCACGTTATCAGGACGTCGGATGTCAACTAAACTTCTCGCGAGTCATCCATTCGGAGTGAGGTGGGTCGATCAAGTGGAGGATCGGTTGGCGGACCCTTCGCAGAGTGCGCAACTGGAGACGCACAGCCATGTACCGAGTAAAATGGAGACGACTCCTACGCACAGCAGAGGACACTCAGGCCTTAGTCTGACCGGTAAGTATGGAATTCGTTGATCTGCTCCGGGATTATACGGAGCGTAACAATTTGGTTCATACATCCGACACGGAATCCTGCCTATTTTTCGCTGGAGAATCGTGTCTATTTTCTCGTGTACCCGATTTAGAAAAACATTGCAGAGAACATCGAGAACAATACATAGTAACACACAGACAGATCCCCCTTCTTGGGAATCTTCATCATCATATCATATCCTTTTAACTTCTGACGCAGTGGCTTAATTTCCCCAACAGGGGAGAAAAAAAATGGTAATCATTTAGGTTAATGGTAAATTTTTGAGCAAATCATCTTTTTGGGTTTTGGGTCCAAAGTCACGCCCAGGCCTAATGTCAACCCAACTGATGGTATCTTCCAAATACATAGTCTAAGATAAAAAATAATAAATACTTCTGACAAATAGAGTTGGTATACAAAGATGCATTACCAATGGAAATAAATTCAACGGCAATAAAAACTTTCTTATGTCCCACAGAATGTAGCACTAATTGTTGTTAATTCGTCTCAATTATAAGTAGTGAGACGCCGCTCAATGAAGTTGTATGAACCGTTGCGCAGCATACATTGCTTTAATTAGTGCAAACCCAAGAAACTGGAGAGTAGGTACTCTATCCTTCAGAGTACGCGGGTAGCAGCAATGGGCTTGGTTGGCGCGGTTATTCAAATTGGATTATCTACTCCCACATGACCTCAACGCGTAGTACAGTCCCACGGTATAGTGACCAACTCTTGAATCTCAGACGAAAGTATCGTCGTCGTGCGCGGAATCTGATGAGATTCATTTGCCCGTTGATACACGAATCGTTTCGGCTATCGCTGATTGCAGCTGACTTATTTCCGTCTTTTCTCCTAAAGCGTTCTCTTGTTTTCCACAGGGCTGAACTGTACTCCACCTGCGATAGAGGACTTCCCGCCAGACCTGTTCACAGTGCATCAGAGACAGAACGGGGCCATAGTGTTACACGCACTTGCTAGTTTATATTTATTTGTAGCTTTGGCTGTAGTATGTGATAAGTATTTTGTACCTGCCGTCGAAAAAATATGCCACGGTGAGTCATATGTCCGAGCCGCTGAGCTGTTTTGATGGGGGCTGCACGGTTGATAAGTAGCCAGTTTAATTCGTTGAGTCATGCAGGCGTTGGCGTTCAATGCGCTTGACCTGTCAACGAAAAAAATATATAATTGTGACAAATTTGCAGTGCTAATTTGAGTTGATATCGTTATATTCCCAAGCGTTAAATATGTCAAACGATGTGGCGGGAGCGACGTTTATGGCTGCGGCGACGTCGGCACCCGAGCTGTTCGTCAACGTGATTGGAACGTTCATCACCGAGGGCGACATCGGCGTTGGCACCATAGTGGGGTCAGCGGTATTCAATATCCTGGCGGTGGCCGCCTGCTGTGGGATCGGTGCTGGAATGGTAGGCATTAATCGAAATGAAGGAACTGATTCCATCAGTCTCCTACCTTGATTTTTCTCCGGCCGGCCTCACTTGTGTATGTTTGCGTTTGCATTTTTGTTCCAGGTAGTTCCACTCGATTGGTGGCCGCTGACGAGAGACTGCCTTGCCTACGGCATCACGGTGGCAATACTGATTTGCATCATCCACGACGAACGGGTCGAATGGTATGAGGCACTGATACTGGTGCTGCTCTACATCGTGTACATTGCCGTGATGTACTACGACAAGGCGTTTCAGAAATGTGCCAGAGGTTAGTTACAGTTTTTCCATATTTTCCTGTTTTTTTTTTTCTCTCTCTCTGTGGGAATAATGGGGAAATGGGAAGAATCATGCTGTGTTGTCTAATTGATTCGTAAGAGTGGATACAATCGGGTTGGAGGTCAATCTTTTAATCAATGTTTTGTGTTTAATCTTGATATAACAATAAAAGTTTTATTTTTACTTTTTTTGTGTTTGCACACAGATGGGTTAAAGCACGCACGCACTCGCAGATCACAAGATGCATCAAGTAGTTTAAAATCGGTGTCCAGTAAAGAACAAGGTAAATGGGTTCATGATGCACATTAAGTCATTCAAAAAAAATAGGTGATAACTTACAAAACATTGCCAATAACTAATAACTAATAACTAATAACTAATAACTAATAACTAATAACTAATAACTAATAACTAATAACTAATAACTAATAACTAATAACTAATAACTAATAACTAATAACTAATAACTAATAACTAATAACTAATAACTAATAACTAATAACTAATAACTAATAACTAATAACTAATAACTAATAACTAATAACTAATAACTAATAACTAATAACTAATAACTAATAACTAATAACTAATAACTAATAACTAATAACTAATAACTAATAACTAATAACTAATAACTAATAACTAATAACTAATAACTAATAACTAATAACTAATAACTAATAACTAATAACTAATAACTAATAACTAATAACTAATAACTAATAACTAATAACTAATAACTAATAACTAATAACTAATAACTAATAACTAATAACTAATAACTAATAACTAATAACTAATAACTAATAACTAATAACTAATAACTAATAACTAATAACTAATAACTAATAACTAATAACTAATAACTAATAACTAATAACTAATAACTAATAACTAATAACTAATAAATAATAACTAATAACTAATAACTAATAACTAATAACTAATAACTAATAACTAATAACTAATAACTAATAACTAATAACTAATAACTAATAACTAATAACTAATAACTAATAACTAATAACTAATAACTAATAACTAATAACTAATAACTAATAACTAATAACTAATAACTAATAACTAATAACTAATAACTAATAACTAATAACTAATAACTAATAACTAATAACTAATAACTAATAACTAATAACTAATAACTAATAACTAATAACTAATAACTAATAACTAATAACTAATAACTAATAACTAATAACTAATAACTAATAACTAATAACTAATAACGAATAACTAATAACTAATAACTAATAACTAATAACTAATAACTAATAACTAATAACTAATAACTAATAACGAATAACTAATAACTAATAGCTTAGGTTAAGGAATCCGAGGAATTTCTGAAATTTCTCCATGGAATTCCTTAGGTAATCTAGCTGGAAGGAATGTTTATATTAATCCTGGAAATAATGCTTGGAGAAACCATGGAAAGAAATCGTGGAGAAATCCCAAAAGGACCTCTTGGAGTCTCGTAAGGAACCCTAGAAGAAATTTCTTAAGGCAACTTCTGGAAGAATACCAGAAAAAAAAACTGCTGGAGGAATCCTCAAGGAACTCCTGAAGACATTTTCGGGAAACTGTTGTAGCAATTCCCGGTGAACTCCTGAAGGAATTTCCGGTGAACTCTTGCAGAAATTTCCAAAGATGGGAGGAATTTCTGGAAAAATTTCGTAGTAACTCCTGGATGGATTCCCAGAGATCTCCAGGAGGTATTTCTGAGGAACTCCTGGAGAAACTTTCCAGGAACTTTTGAAAAAAAAAAATCTCGAAGATCTTCTGGAGGAATTCCCGAGGAACTCTTGGAGAAATTTTCGAGTAACTGCAGCAGCAGCAATATCTGGTGAGCTTCTGAAGGAATTTCCTGGGATTACCTGCAATATTTCTCTGAAAGCTCCAGGAGGAATTTCCTAGTACGGCCTGGAGAAATTTCCGAGGAGCTGCCGGAAGAAACCTCGAAGAACTTCTGGTAGAACTCATTGAAAATTTCCAGGGAACTTTTGGAGTAATTCACGGGACACACCTGAAGAAATTCACGGAGTACTCTTGGTGGAATTCTCGAGGAACTACTGGAGGAATTTTAGAGGAAATCCGATAATATTTCGGGATATTTCCTGGTGGAATTCCTGAGAAGTTCCTGAAGAAATTTCCGAAGAACAAGAACAACTGAATGCCTGAGGAACTCCTGGAGGAATTCGCGAGGAACTCCCTAAGAAATTAACGAGAAACTTCTGCAGCAATTCCCAGTGAACTTCAGAAGTAAATTCCGAGAAACTCCTGTAGAAATTTCCGAGGGACTTCTTAAGGAATTCCTGAGGAACTTGACGAATTCCCAAGGAACTTCTGGAGAAATCCCGAAGAACTCCTTGAACAATTTGCGAGGAAGTCTGAAGAAATTTCCGAAAATCTCGTGCAGAAATTCCCGGGGAAATTCTTGAGGAGTTTTCAGGGAACTCCTTGAGGAATTTACGGGTAACTCTTGGAGTATTTTACTGGGAACTCCTGTAGTAATTCTTGGTTAGCTATTGAAGGAATTCCAGAGGTGCTCCTATCTGGAGAAATTTCTGGAGAACTCCTGAGGAAATTCCCGAGAAGCTCCTGAGAAAATCTTGAAGATCTTCTTGAGGAATTCCCGAAGAACTCCTGAAAAAATCTCTTGGAAAAATTCCCGAGGAACTGCAGCAATTCCCGGGGAGATCCTGGAGGAACTTCTGCAGGAATTCCCAAGGAACTCCTGAAAAATATCTTGAATACCTTCTCGTAGAAGTTTTCTAAAGAACTCTTGGAGTACTTAATTCCTAAAAAAAGCGTCTTCAGGGAAATTTCCGAAGAAACTTTATGGGAGTTTTAAAGCACATCCTTAAGTATTTCCTTCTGGTCCAGTTTTGGTAACATCAGTTTTCTTACGAGGTTAAACTTACCTTTTTGACGCAGCTGCGTCTTCTCGGACTACCTCCGAAGATCCCCTATTTCTCTGGGATTCACAAGCTATATTAAGCCTGTTTAGTTTCAACTTATTTTAAAGACTTTCGCTATTTTCCAGACACTGACGGCTTCCCCTAAGAATCCTCACGTTCTAAAACCATTCCTAGATTAATTAGTTATTATCTGGTATCTGGTTATCCATGATTGTTCCAACATCCCCCAGGAACTAGCTTTTTCTTCCCATAATCATTAGCTCCCTCGTGGAGTGTTTGCTTCTGTGCGGTATCTTTTGATGCCTCAAGGAATGATCAACTTCTTCTAGCCTAGGTCCTTCCTGTTTGTTTATTCATCTTATTTACTGATGTCTCCGTAATTCGTCCAGCGTCATATGGAATTGATTATAGACGAGCCAGACGAAGTTATTTTTAAGCATTTCACAGACAATTGAAATAGACGTTGGTCTTAACCTTATTGACGCTGACAACGAAGTTTACACGTCATGACAAACTGATCTCACATTTCCCTAACTGCTGTGCATGGCTCGAGTCTTGTACTAATCAATTTGCATTGACCTTAATGTGCATCATATAGCCACCGCACAGCGTTCGTTTTCTGACTCTTTCCTTTCGTCCCGCAGAAGCAATTGATGCACATCTTCCGCTGCGAATAAGCCACTTCCAGCAGAATGGTAATTTGAAGAATGTTACTCACATCGACGCGAGTAGCACCGAATTGACGTCATCAAATCTGGAGATGCAAATTAAGGCGATCAGTGCCAGTGGTGGTGCAGTACCAACACCGGTAGTGGCCCTAGCGGCTGCCACCGTACTCATCAATGATCAACAGCAACAACAGGGACAGCATAAGCAGCAGCAAATCAAACGGCGGCACAGTGCCGGAAGTATGAACGGCACAGCCAGCCTGGACGACGATGACCAGCCGCCTCCACCACCGAGTCCCTCGACACCGCCAGTTTCGTCGGCGAGTGCGGAATCGATGAAGCACTCGTTGAATGGCGATCACCAGGAGAAGGAGGTCGCAGGGACGTTAGGAAACGGGGCAACCGGAGCAGAGTCCGCTGACGGTGCCGATGATAAGGACGAAGAATTCCAGCTGTTCAAGTATCCCTCGGGCCAGAGCAAACTGCGGCAGTTCTCGTGGATCATTACGTGGCCCATCTATTTGCTGTTTGTTTTCACGATTCCGAACTGCGCGAAGCCACGCTACAAGAAATGGTTCCCGCTGACGTTCATCATGTGCATCGTTTGGATCGGATCGCTGTCGTATGTGGTGGCGTGGATGATTACGATTATCGGTGAGTACTAAATTCAATAGTAGTAAAAAGGCATTGAACTTCTTGCATCTATAAGTATTCCGGATTTACGCAATGTTGATTTCGGATCCCGGGATCGGTTTTCATTGAAAGCTCTTCAACAGTGACATTCACGAAATCCATCCATTCCTTAAATATTGAAGTTCAAGAACATCTAGCTTGTACCAATGGCAGCGATGCTTGTTTTCATGGCTTTTCCGTTATGGATTGTTACATACTATTGAAGTTTCCAAGTGCAGAGAGATCTACAAAATGCGAGAATTATGATTTACACGATGTTATGAAGTTCTAGACGGTAAACAATTCGGACGTTATGTCCACGCTAATTGGAGTTTGAAAAAAAAGAATCAAATTTTATACATTATTGAATTTATGTTTTATTATCCTCGTAAATACTATATACAAATCATGTCATTCACATTGTACTACAAGACACAAACACATGTTATTCAAAACATTGGGAAAATAGATTTCTAACATCATGGACTGTCAATTGCGGTTGCACGCTCTCAATGCCAACATTTGACAAATCGTGACATAGTCCATGACATTCGTCCCGTATTACCATCATTGGCCGTATTCTTTCAAGAGCCACCAGTTGTCGATCATCTGATCCAGTAATTTCCAACTTCTGTAGATCAGCTTCAGGACTACCCAGGAAATCAATATATTCATCGATGGGCCCTAGATCGTTGAATGCGTAGCTTTCCAAAAACAGTCGGAACGGTAGATTCCCTTGGGCCAGCTCCGGTTGCAAGCCCAAACGTCCATACAGATTGTAGTATATGTTCATTGCTTCGTTGGTTACTTTCACTGCATCCTGGTAGGCATTCAGCATCAGGAGATAAAATGCGTAGTCCTCCAACGTCTCTGCGTATATTCTACTCGTCGATCCAAACTTGTGCCATGCCCAACTCACTGCTTGGGTGATCAAAAGCTTCGCTTGGTACGATCTTTTCATGCCCAGGCAGCTTTTGCCTAGTTGGCGAAACGTTCCGATGATCGTCTCGAACGAGCAAACTTCATCTTCCAGCAGTTGTAGCGCCAGTAATCCTTGTTCGCAGCTGTCGTGGAACTGACATGTTTCGAAGTAGCTCACTGCTAGAGAACAGTGCAACTCTACCATTAAACCTGTTGGGATCGATGCTGCTGTCATTCCTACAAAAGTGTGAAGTTCCTCAATGGCGAAGGATGCAGCTTCTTCCCGGTTGGATAGCGCTAAAGCGAGAACCATCACCTTTAAAACTTGCAGCACCTTCATCGGGTATCCAAAGGTTTGAGCCTTGGCGATGTTGAGCAGTACGATTGCTTCGGCATGCCATCCTGATTCCACCAGGAAGGTTCCTAAGTTGAGCAAAGAACGGAATCCTAGCAGGTGCTCGTTCGGCAAACCATTGCACTGGTTGACGATGTTACTGATATTGACCACCATGGTCCAAACGAAGTTTTTGATCGATTTTTCCAGCCATTGGAAATAGGTTGTCAGCTTCACACTGGCATTGGGATCCTCTCGAAGAATTTTGCAAACGTTGAATGGATTAGACAACAAGTGCCGCTGTAGTTCGATCCGATCCGGTTCGTTGCAGGTCTCATCCAAAACTTTCACCATGAATGAAATTGGATGGTTCTGCAATTTTACGGCTAAGCTTCCTTGCGATATGTCCAAGTTGCACTCTCCTCTGTGATGAACATCCTGGGATGATGACGAGCTGCTACTATACGAGTTGCTTGATTGATGGCCTGGTGAAAGATCCATGTTTTAAATCTGCGTTTCGACTACTTTCCGACAATATGCAAAGAACAACTGATACTGCTGGGGTCAATTATTCTTGCTTAAATATAATTCAAAACTGCAATCAAATATGTACCTATTCGAATGGAAGACAGTTTGGTAGGTAGGTTTGGCGTTTATTAAAGAGGAATATTTCCTACCCCTAATGAATGTAGGTATTTTAAATTATACCTGACTCAAGGATGTTCATGCTGGTAGTATTGCTCGAAACATGTTTTCAATGCGCTTAGTTTGAATATTGATATAACATTATGAAGTTGAACCTAATGTTTGTATTATCGTCATATTGAATGAAGTTTGTATCTCTTTTAAGTGTTGAGGTTCCGGCAATTATATTACCGTACACAATGCTGCGAAGCAAATACCACGACTGATTTTACGAGTCAATGATGTTGAAGACTCATTTCTTTCAAATAACATTCCTAATAAAGAATCAATAAAATTCATTTTAAATAATATTTTTACAGCTGAGTATGACATCCCAGAATCTGAGAAGCATCCAAAAAGTAAATTTCTGTAGAATAATATACAAAGTTTTAATAACACCCTATCGATAACAGAAAATGCCTTAAATCAACTCATTTTACAGGAGACATTTACGAGATTTGAGAGGGTTTATGATGGGAGTCCTATGCGGTTATTAGCTGGGATCTGATAAAATTGGGTTGAATATTTTTTTTCAAACCCCCTCATTGGAATCCTTTAGGAACTCCTTCCAGGATTTTTGCAGAAATTCCTTATGTCCATAGGAATTCCTTCTGAGAATCCCAGAACACAAATCTTCAGAAAAAAATCCCTGAAGGAACTTCTAGATGAATTCCAAAAGGAACTGCTGGCTAAACCCCGTGAGAAGCCCCAGGAGCAATGCTAGACAGAACTTTTTGAGAAATCTTGAATAAACCCCTGGAAGAATCGCAGAATGAGCTATTTGTAGAGTCTTAGAGGGAACTCCTGGGGAAATCTTGTTTCAATTTCTGAAGAAAACACGGAAGAAGTTTTTGAAAAAATCCCGGAAGGAATTTCTGAAGGAATCCAGAAAAAAAAAACTTCCGGGAGATATCCAGAGAGCACTCCTGGTGAAATCTGAGATAGAAAATCCTCGCGGAATTCGCAGACATCCTGGAGGAATCTTTGTAAAATTGAATGGAGGGATGCCGGAAGAAGTTCCTGGTGGGGTCCCGAGAAAAAAATCCTGGATGAATCCCAGAAGGTACTCTTAGAATAGTCCAGGAAAGAATTCCTGTAGGAATTCGAAAATGATCTCCTGAAGGAATCTTAGAAACAGCTCCTTGAGGGGTTTTGAAAGAATGACATAAGGAACTCCTGCAGAAATCTCTGAGTGAATTCCGGAAGGAATTCCTAAAGGAAACTCAGAAGGAACTCCTGGAAGTTCTTATGGGATCTCAAAAGAAACTTTGGTTGAAATTTCTAGAGAGATGTCCGAAGAAACTCCTGGTGGAGGAGAGGAGAAGAAACCTTAAAAGAACTCTTGAAGGAAACCACTTAGTCCTAGAACAACGTTAGAAAAAAAAACTCAATCTCAAAATCTCAGAATCTCAAAAGGAACTTTTGGAGGAGTCTTAGAAGGAACTAGGAAATGCTACGAGAGGGAGGGAGGTGCTAAAAATCGCTTAAAAAGCTAGCCATTGATGGAAGCTCCCTATAGTACATAGCTTGAAAACTTCACTAAAATTTTCGCCAAAGTCGGTATTATGTCGTTTTAAATTGATTTTTGACAAAATTGTTTCTAAAAAAACGGGATACAAAATATTGTAAAAAAAAATCAATTTTGGTTCATTTGATTTTGTAGAGCTTCATTTCGATGAAGCTTGATTCATTTAATTTCATGATTGGGGGAATCGTTAGATATGCCGTATACACTTATTATTTACCTCACCCTAAAATCAGTCTCGTTATTAAGGCTAATGATAATAAAATTTACCTTGCTTGCACTGCCCATAATCGCATAAGAGTAACATTCGACAAAAGTAGGCATTGGAGAAAATGGTGCCCAAAGATTCAACTTTCAACAATATGAAAATGAACCTAAATTTTAAAAACTTCTCATAAATTCGTAATCAATCGTTTTGTAATAAATTTTTCTACAGCACATCTTATATGCTAGACGAATAGTTAGAAAAAAAAATTGGACCTGATTATGATTGATAACACGCTTCAAAGCCAGTCTATTTTTGAAACTTGAAATTTTTATTCAGGTAATCGGAAGTACTTGTGATTTGATGATGATTCCCGATATTAACTCAAAACCAGCAAAAAATGCGAATGTTACAATTATGCAGTTATGGGCAGTGCAGTTCTTGTATAAAACTCGTTCATTTTTTCCTGTAGGTACTATTCTGCTTTTATTATTGTTTCTAGTAATCTGCAAATATGACATACCTACCTATTGTATGGAAAGCATCTTTGTAGGTGATCAAATGGAAAGTTTATCTAGCTAATCAAATGAAAGAACCCATGCAATAGCGGTTCCCTACCAACAAACCACTGTCTTCAGAATAGCGGTAGCATCTATCAGTAATGTAAAAGGTACTTTCTACAATTGCAATTCCACAGGTAGCAAGGGATGTGGGGGTTAGGTGGACATATGGAGTATATGAATAGCCCAGTCAACACAGGATCGCATATGCTGTTGAAAAGGAAGCTGCAATGGAGGCGATATGGGTACACTATACACGCGGTTAAATGTCAACATGTTCATACAGGGGATAGACAAAATGATCGGGACAGGCGAAATTTTCACTTCTCAAAAAATTTTCAAATTGATGTAACTTTTCGAAAAGTGCATAAAATATTCTCAAATTTTTACTGTAAAATGATCAACTAATTGTGTATCAGTGGTTCAATTTTGGGAAAGATCGGGCTGATCTGCACAAAGTTATAAAGATTTTAGAAAAATGTATAATTATCCGATAGCCAACTTTAAGCTGTTATATCTCCGGATTCAATGAACCGAATGTAATGAAATTTTGACCAAATATGACTTATATAATAAGCCCTGAAAAACCTTTGACTAAACATAGAATTCTCAACGCCAAAGAAAATTATAACGATTAGATTATTTTTTTTTTTTTTAAACACAAAACTATCCAAAATTTCATATCGTTTCAAAATTCAAGATACTATTTATAGTTCATTCAAATTCCCTCTAAATGAGTTGAATATAAATATGTTCTGAAGAAAAATATAAACATAGCCGGCAAAAAATTAAAAAAGTAATAAGATGCATATTAAAAATAGACCAATTTACTAAAAAATCATAAAATAAATCAAATCGCTATAACTTTTTCGCTTATTTAAAATTTCAAATTGTATCGAACGTTTTTCAGAGCTCATTATATAAGTCATAAATGGTCAAAATTTCATTGCCTTCGGTTCATTGAATCCGGAGATATAACAGCTCAAAGTTGGCTATAGGATAATAATAACTTTTTCTAGAATCTTAATAACTTCGTGCAGAATAGCCTGATCATTTCTAAAATTGGACCACTGATACACAACTAGTTGATCATCTTACAGTGAGAATTTGAAAATATTTGATGAACTTTTCGAAAAGTTACAGCAATTTGAAATTTTTTTGAAAAGTAAAAGTTTTGCCTGTCCCGATCATTTTGTCTATCCCCTGTATATTACCTCCACTTTAGCATCCTATTCTACATCATGTTGGCTGGGAAAGTGTTGTTTGCCTGCAATTAGGGTCTTGTACCATTTGGGCAAGTGTACCTATTTTGGGCACTTACCTCTATAACTAAGTCAATTTCAAACGGATTGATTTGAATTTTTGTATAAAGCTAGGCACGTACAGTACCTCACTATATACAAAAACTGAAATCAATCGGTTTTAAATTGACTTAGTTATAGCGGAAAGTGCCCAAAATAGGCACACCTGCCCAAATGGTACAAGACCCTATTGTGTTTAGAATTTTTTTTAACGATTGCAGATTATGTCATAGCGTGAATCATTATACTTTGGCTGAACTTTCAATTTAAACACTTCAAATTTTGTATACAACTGGTCAAGTTGTTTTTTTTTTTATCTGTCCTTAGCACAACATTGTGCTGCCCGCTTAAAGTCCGTGCGTACAAGCCACCTGTATCTAAACAAGAATGCCGTCGTACTTGTCCTCTTTATTATTTGAAAGTTGCACAATCCCAATTAATTTAAGAAATCCCATTGCATTTAGCATACAAACTTAAGAGGCACAAATCTGACGAACGAGGCATTGAACCAAGCCGCGCTTGTTTATCCTGCCTTTGCTCACTTGCAAAAAAAGGGTCAGCTTTTCCAAATTGTGTGCATTTGTTTACAAATTTTCAAGATTGGTGCTCTTGACAACATGGGTCGGCCGTTGTGGTACCCATATTTGTATCCTCTGATGTTTCTCCTTAAGTACATGTTTGTTCTATAATTTAATCATTTGCGCAGTGTATTGAGCCTTTCTAACAGTTTGCTTAAGATTCCATGTCACATATCTCTCTTGTGGCGGAATTAGACGAATATGAATGTTTTGGTAAATTGGGGTATTTTCATCGATGATAAACACTATCCAATAATAATGTTACTACTGAAGATCTGCAGCTTACGTGGCTGATCACCAAATCAGACTAAATCTTTACAGATCACACACTTAATTTGAAATGCCGGGATCTCAGCATTTTCTCAAACTTTCGCCGAGATCCGCACAGCCGAGCGCTCGGCAAACAACAATATAACCGAGATCTCAGCAACTTTGACAGTTCATTACTGAGGTTCGGCAACTGTTTTGCTGAGAATCAGCTAACAGATGCAGTTTTAACTGAGATATCAGTTTTTGAGTTTACTGAGTAGTCGGCTGTGCGCGGAAAGCCGAGCCCGCGAATATTTTTTAAGTGTGCACAAATGGGCTTGCACTTGTGAATATCTTTCTCGTTAAAGATCCCTCATTACCATTTTCTAAAAAGCTACTTTTTTCTGAGATTTTCATCTTTTGTGTCTATTATTGTTTATTATTTTCCAGATACTTTCGTATTTCGTATTGCGGTGAAATTTAAAACGTCATATTCTTCTTCTGTCTGGTTATATGTTTCCTCAGGAGCTTATTGATCATTGAGCACTTCCACAATTAACACAGCGAAACAAAAAGTAACTATTGGTTTGCCTCAAAATTGAATTTGATAGTTTTGAACGATTTATGTTTGGTACGATATTTCCCATATCTACAAGTCACCCTCCAACAGATGCATGCAAGTTTACTTACTAACATAAAATGCTTAAATCCTTCAAATTTGATTTGGTTAAACGAAATATTTTGCATGAGTCGTTAATTTAAATTTTCATTGACCAATTTACCCTTCGATGTCAAAAAAATATTTCCATGTTTAATGGCTTGCAATAGAAAAAGCCAAAAATCGCTTATTTTACCCTTTAAATTGAGGTATAGCTCAATATTGTGACGTGCTGGAGCAAATCTGAGCCCGGATTCGGATTCAGCGGCCTAAAATCTGTCAAAGGCACACTCTTGAGGTAAAAAAATGTTGGGTCGTATAATATTTGCAGTACTTTCCCGTATGAATGTGTGTATTGTTTGGCAAGTACAATGATACGCTCTGGGATTGGGATTCAGTTCGATGTTCAGTTGTGAAAAATCTTGCCACATCATGATAAACCTATCCAATTTATTCATGAACATACAACTTCAAATTTCTGAACAATCTGAAATAACTTTTTTTATTTTTTAACTCGTTGAACGAAAAGTGATGAAATTATGATCTTCAAATGGGGACTACTCTATGAGAAATCTGCTATCAAAAGCTATGATAGTAATCATTTGGAGTGTCACAATAAAAAACACAACGCGTATAATTTTAGTTTTTCAATACGCATTCGAAAAAAGATACGAAAATGTGTAAAATAAATAGTCGCGAAGAGGGAAAAGTTCAACAGTTGACTTGTTTTTATCCTATCGATGATATCCATATCGACGGCAAAACACCGGGTTTCGTGACCATTCGCTGCCTCGAAATTATGGGCTTATGCAGAGGTAATGTCCAATTGCTTCAGAGAGCGACCAATATATCCAATAATTGTACAAAATGCAAGAATAATTATTTACGAGTTTATGATGTTCCGACAATAAATAATTCGGACGTTATGCCTACGCTAGTTGGTGTTTGAGAGAAAACAAAAGTTCATATTTTTCAATTTTAGATTTTTATTTATTACTATCATTAATACTATATACAAAACAAACCATTCACGTCGTACAGCAAGACCCAAACACATATTATTCAAAACATTGGGAAAATAGATTTCTAACATCATGGACTGTCAATTGTGGTTGCACGCTTTCAATGCCAACATATGACAAATCGTGACATAGTCCATGACATACGTCCCGTATTACCATCATTGGCCGTATTCTTTCAAGAGCCACCAGCTGTCGATCATCTGATCCAGTAATTTCGAACTTCTGTAGATCAGCTTCAGGACTACCCAGAAAATCAATATATTCATCGATGGGCCCTAGATCGTTGAA
Source organism: Aedes albopictus (assembly GCF_035046485.1). Classification (NCBI taxonomy): domain Eukaryota; kingdom Metazoa; phylum Arthropoda; class Insecta; order Diptera; family Culicidae; genus Aedes; species Aedes albopictus. Next base: position 298,197,738 of record NC_085138.1, read on the forward strand.
TGCGTAGCTTTCCAAAAACAGTCGGAACGGTAGATTCCCTTGGGCCAGCTCCGGTTGCAAGCCCAAACGTCCGTACAGATCGTAGTATATGTTCATCGCTTCGTTGGTTACTTTCACTGCATCCTGGTAGGCATTCAGCATCAGGAGATAAAATGCGTAGTCCTCCAACGTCTCTGCGTATATCCTGCTCGTCGATCCAAACTTGTGCCATGCCCAACTCATTGCTTGGGTGATCAAAAGTTTCGCTTGGTACGATCTTTTCATGGCCAGGCAACTTTTGCCTAGTTGGCGGAATGTTCCGATGATCGTCTCGAACGAGCAAACTTCATCTTCCAGCAGTTGTAGTGCCAGTAATCCCTGTTCGCAGCTGTCGTGGAACTGACATGTTTCAAAGTAGCTCACTGCTAGAGAACAGTGCAACTCTACCATTAAACCAGTTGGGATCGACGCTGCTGTCATTCCTACAAAAGTGTGAAGTTCCTCTATGGCGAACGATGCAGCTTCTTCCCGGTTGGATAGCGCTAAAGCGAGAACCATAACCTTTAAAACTTGCAGCATCTTCATCGGGTATCCAAAGGTTTGAGCCTTGGCAATGTTGAGCAGTACGATTGCCTCGGCATGCCATCCTGATTCCACCAGGAAGGTTCCTAAGTTGAGCAAAGAACGGAATCCTAGCAGGTGCTCGTTCGGCAAACCATTGCACTGGTTGACGATGTTACTGATATTGACCACCATTGTCCAAACGAAGTTTTTGATTGATTTTTCCAGCCATTGGAAATAAGTTGTCAGCTTCACACTGGCACTGGGATCCTCTCGAAGAATTTTGCAAACGTTGAATGGATTAGACAACAGGTGCCGCTGTAGTTCGATCCGATCCGGTTCGTTGCAGGTCTCATCCAAAACGTTCACCATGAATGAAATTGGATGGTTCTGCAATTTCACGGCTAAGCTTCCTTGCGATATGTCCAAGTTGCACTCTCCTCTGTGATGAACATCCTGGGATGATGACGAGCTGCTACTATACGAGTTGCTTGATTGATGGTCTGGTGAAAGATCCATGTTTTAAATCTGCGTTTCGACTATTTTCCGACAATATTCAAAAAACAACTGATACTTCTGGGGTCAATTCTTCTTGTTTAAATATAATTCAACAGTGCATTCAAATATGTACCTATTCGAATGAAAGTTAGTTAGGTAGGTAGGTTTGGCGTTTATAAAAGATTAATATTTCCTACCCCTAATGAATGTAGGTATTTTAAATTATACCTGACTGAAGAATTTTCATGCTGGAAGTATTGCACGAAACATGTTTTCAATACGCTTGGTTTGATTATTGGTATAACATGATTAAGTTGAACCTAATGTTTGTATTATCGTCATATTGAATGAGCTATAAACTCTTTTCATTGTTTGGGTTCCGGCAGTTATATTACCGTACACAATGCTGTGAAGCAAATACCACGACTGATTTCACGAGTCAATGATGTTAAAAGACTCGTTTCAAGTAATATTCCTAATAAAGAATCAATAGAATTCAATTTAAATAACATTTTTACAGATGAATTTGACATCCCAGAACCAGAGAAACATGCAGCTTGAAATTATTTGTTTTAATATATTCATATATAATAGTATTATATTATATTATATATAATAGTAGATTCTCTCACAAGAACGATTAATAATATGCTTTGTTTTTCAACCCAAGCAGCACACTTCGTTACAACTAAATCACGGTAATTTCTACGCGACAAATTCAAAAATCGATTTTAAAAGACTGCAACGTCGATTTCTACAGCTATGTCACCGAAAAAGCGCAGGAGGTGGAGCCTGTGCAACATATGTCGTTCGTCGCATAAGAGCTTAGATGGTAACCAATGTGTAATATAGTTTATTTGCACTGCAATAGAAAAATAAACTCAAAGTTACATTGCTTGTTTCGTCATAACAATTATGGAAAATGATAAACATGGCAATGGCGATTGGAAATAAGTATCTTTCTAGTAAAATGGAAATGTGTTTCATCGGGACACCGTCATAAAATTGACTGGCAATTGTATTTTTCTGGTGAAATTGTCAATTTTACTATCGAAAAACTCGTGCGCTTGCAAAATTCAACAATTTTAGCATAAACATTTGCACATCGCACTGATTCGTTGTACGATTTTTGAACCGGAAAAAGGGTACTAGGCTTGTTAGGCCAATTAATTTATTACTTCTGATAAGTTTTCTTTTCTATTCTGTTCGCTTAGAACTCCACAGTCATAATTGAAAGATATATTATGTCAGTTTTTTGTAACTGGTACAACTAATCGCCATTGTGATTATTGGGTAGAAGTTCTACCGTAGAACCTACATTGCCGGTTGGATGTCTGAAGATATTAATATTCACATCAAACATTACTTCATACAGAATTCCCAACTAAAAGCTAGAAAGCATTTTTTTAATTCACGGAATCGTCATACTTGAGTTCTCCTCATGATCCCCCCCTTGGGTCGATGCATATCTATTTGTTTTTTTTTGGGAAACTACTTTTCGATATACTCATTTTTTTGGTAAAATGCACCCAAAAATAAAGGTAGTTCGGATTTTCCGTGAGCTTCTTTAAAATAATAAGTTCTAAACATCGTATCTGTTAAGTTTTAGCATACAAACATATCTGATTACTTAATACTTTCGCCCTGCAGTGTTGAACTCAACCTGTTAGTAACTGGTAAGTTGCACATTTGTGATCAAGTAATCGAACGTTTTTGTGCGTCTCATATGTAACAACAAAAAGTTACACTGTCGTCATTTGGAAACGGCTTTCGGTTACATGATACATGGTAACCAAACATTGACTTCGCAGCAACTGGTCTGGTCATTTGTTTTGGTTTTTAGTTTCAATGTAACAGGATGATGTCAAGAATGCAACTTTTTGAATTTGACAGTTCAAGAGCAGGTTTCACTAAAGCCACTGTGTGACATTAATGTAGCTTCTGCAAGATTAAGGTTGCATTGCGATGTCTGAGCAACCAGAATGTGTACTGCAAAAACAGAATTGTTACCATTAGTCTGAAGTGAAACGGCTATGCAATCTTTAATATTTTTCTAAAATATTTCCTATGTTACAAGTGCTACTTGGGAAGCGTAATTATATCCAATAAGTTAATTTCTGTAATTTTTTATACAAAGTTTTAAAACACCCTAACGATAACAGAACATGCCTAAAATCAACTCATTTTGTCGGGAGACATTTACGGGATTTAGCAGTAGCAATTGTTTTTCTATACAGGTCGGGCTCGATTATCCGGAGTATTGATTTTTATTTCACTCCGGATAATCGAATCACATCCTCTCCTCTCCTCCTCTTCTTGGCGTAACGTCCTCACTGGGACAAAGCCTGCTTCTCAGCTTAGTGTTCTATGAGCACTTCCACAGTTATTAACTGAGAGCTTCCTCTGCCAATGACCATTTTGCAATCGAATCACATATAAAAAAATAAAAACAAAATTCAAAAATGTATGGAAATATATGATTTTGTTATTTTATTTTCATGAAGCAGTCGCGTAGCCAGAAATTCGAATAAGGGAACGTCCATAAATCACGTCACTCAAAAAATCCCTTTTCCCCTAGACACACTTTTTGTATAAGACCTCTGTTTTATGGATCATCACAATTTGCTGAATCCCCCACCCCTCTTAAATCGTGACGTAATTTATGGGCGTTCCCTTAGCATGCTGTATACAGTAAAGTCTTAATAGTACTGTAGGTTGATGAAATCGGGGTACTTTTTTGGACTCAAAAAACAAAGTTTTGGGTTCGTAAAACAAAGCAAAAACAGTAAAGGAGGTATGGTTGAGGGAAAGGGGAGTGGCTTATGAAAATTGGAGAGAGTGTCGAGGGACGAGATAAAAAAAATGAAAAATGAGGTGAATAATGTTGTTGTATGAAAAATTTGGCGTTTTTTTTTCTGTTCGGGTGAGCCACTGCGGCCAGTATTTAGATCTTTTGTGGCATTACCCGTATCCAGTGTTGGTAAAAACTCAAATTCTCAAATCTCATGGTTGAGTTGCTTCATGCGCAATTCTTGACTCACCAAACTCACCGCTGCAAAAATCATGCACAAGTTGACTCGCGATTTCACTCATTGCTTTATTTCTTGGTGTTCTTATTAGGCATGGTACACAAATTACGTAACGCTAAAATCGGCGATTTCAGACCCCCCCCTCCCCCTTGTAACGCTTTTTGTATGAAAACCAAAAATATTATGTATGGCTCGTAACGCTAAGCTAGACTCCCCCCCTCCCCCTATAGCGTTACGTAATTTGTGTACGATGCCTTATTTACATCAAAGTTTTTAGGATTATATGATAGAAAAAAAGCAAATCTAGCGTATAATAACATTGAATGCTGTTCAAATTGATTTGGATTCGTTTTACAAGCGAATGAGATTTTGGCGCTTGACTCGTGAGAGCGAGATTTTGCATGAAAATCTCGCGCGTGAAATGATTCAGAATCGCACACGAGTTTGCTCACGCAGGAGCGGTTCATGAGTCTGCTTTGAGTGTGATTTTACCAACACTGCCCGTATCCTTGGTATTTAGTGCATGTCGTACTACTTCATTGTCATTGAGAGGCAATGAAACATCGATTTCTGTACAGTTCCTGTTTTGTTATCCCAGAGGTGCAAGAAATCGAATGCGATGAAAAGGTACCGTTATCATAGAGATTTAAATCCCAGTGAAAGAGCGCCCCTAATCAAACACAATCTATTTGAATTCTGAGAAAAACAAAACGGTGGTACTGATATTTATCCATGCATCGGAACTCTAGCCCCATCCATGTCTTGCTTTTAGTTTAGTCCCAGGACAATAAAGAAAACCCCGGGACTTTAGGCTAGTTGCAAAACTCTGTCAAATTAGAGAATGTGTTCTACAATAAAGCCTGTATCCGCAATAATCGGGACACAGAAGTACGGCTGTAGCTCTGTAGTGAATCGGTAAAATTGGTCAAATAATTGACTGAGAACTCGTTGGTGTATGTTTATTATTTGTGCCAAATATCATGAAAATCGGTGCATTACTTTTATCTGTGGATGAAAAACAAACAGACGTGCTTTTAAGCATTTTGTACAATCATGACCAATTTTCATTCGCATGGTAGATGGTTCTTTTACGCTACAGTTCATAGTTCTGTGACGATAATTATGAAATTTCATTAGCAGTTATGATATTTATAGAGACACTTTCTAGCAAAATTTCATCAACTTTTATCAATTGGTTTGAAAGCTACTGGTGTTGATAGAGGTAAGTGTTAGTGAAAATTTTTCGGGGTTTTCATATGCGATGTTTGCCTATTCATAATTTTTGAATTTCTCTGCCAATTTTCGTGAAATTTTCACAGAAGGTAGTTGATTATGTGTTTTTTTATGTCTGCAAAATTTGATGATTATTGGTATAGTACTTTCAATAGTGCAATCGAAACAATAAAGGGTGCTGACTAATTGCTGTCTGAGGGGCTAAAATCACGTTCAGTCCCAATACATGTTTTGACTATAAAATGGTTGATAGTGCATCGATTTTTTTGAAATTTTGCCTATGTAACGAATGTAGATTGAGGGGTTTGTCTTCAAAATTTCAGCCATTTCCTTTGCCAAATTCATAAGTTGCAGCGCTGGCAAGCAAAACTAGGGGCCGTACAAAATTCAATGGAGCACATTCTACTCTTTCATTGCTACAACAAAAAGTACTGCACCGATTCACATGAAATTTTGGCGGTGAAATGAGCATATCTTAAGATGTTATTAGGCCAAATTTGAGTAATTTTATTGTATCTATCACATATTTACAGCTGTATTTCTGTGTCCCGATTATTGCGGATACAGGCTTTAAGAATGCACGTGAGTCCTTGAATTACCAGAACAACAGTTTAGTACGCAGTTAGATACGTAAAGCATGTTTGTTTTCCTAACGTCAAGGGTAGTCTCGGGTGGTCAAAGTCCGATTCTTTAACTATCAGTAAGGCAGAATAAATGCAATTTTAGAAACTGTCACCAGTAACAAGGACTTTGTACCATGAATGCTTCGGTACGTTTTGGTAATACGCGTTACTCCAACTTGACAAACCGGATGTCACTAGGGTTCGGTTTGGTAGATCTTGAACCGTAACGCAACACATAAGGCGATCTACCTACGTTACGGGCTCCGTTAAAGATCGAGCATATTTTAAACCCCCTCAACCATTCATCCATCAGCACGGGTCGCCTGACACCTTGGATTGGGGTTCCCTGTTTGGTGGACTTTTACTCCCGGAACAGATGGTCCTTAGTGTTATTCTTAGCCGATTGAGACAACCGTTACCGACACTACACAGCTATCTAGGCTGATCGGGAAAAGAAGTTAACATTGATGATTAACTTCTAAACGAGCCCGTTTAGCCAACAAAATTTGGCGTTAAATTTCAAAGTGTTCTAATTCAGAAACAACCTCTTCCGTGCGTCTATGACACACAAGATACTGGGAGTGATGATGCCAATACCTCAAAAGCACAATCATATCACAATCTTGCTAGAGGGTACACTTATAAAATTCACTCAAATAATTACTGCAGGAAGCCCTAGAGGAGTCCCTTAATGAATCATTAGAGAAATCACTGTAATTATTAAAAATCTTGTGGGAAATCCCAAGAGAAATCCATGATCAACCTGCAGAATTTTGAGGAACATCTGGAAGAATTTCTGAATAAATCCATGCAAGAAATTTTGTAGGAATTCATGAAGAAACATATGGAAAAATTATAATAAATAAAAAAATATCGCAATTTAGGTACTCCGGATAATCGAGTCTAAAATTCCGGATAATCGAATCCCGGAAAATCGAGTCCGACCTGTAGCACATAGCTTGAAAATTTCACTAAAATTTTCGCCAAATTCGGTTTTATGTCGTTTTAAATTGATTTTTGACAAAATTGTTTGAACATTGGGACACAAAATATTGTAAAAAAATAAACTTTGGTTCATTAGATTTTGTGGAATTTTTTTTTCGATGCATGATTGGGGGAATCGTTAGATGTACCGTATGATCAAAAATATAATACTTCATCCATTGCTAAATCTGCTTATACATGTAGATAAGCTTACAATTCACTTGTTTGTATGGTGGACACACTCAAACACTCGTAATACCTTATTAGCTGCTGCTTCAAAATTATAAGAAAACCACCATATGAAAAACATGCCTCAATTTCTATGATATTTTGGTTATTTTAAAGGAATATAAATGGTACTTTTGGAAAAAAGAACAATGACTTGTTCCTTTACACTTATGCATTAAAAATTTTACATAAAAATCAACGGTTTCGGCAAAAACAGGGGGGTCCATTTCGCCCCGGGTGTCCATTATGCCCCTAATCCCCCTACATTTATTATTTACCTCGCTTGCAGTTTTGGTATTCCGCTTTTATCCTTGATTCCAGTAAGGCTGACACAAATTTCGATTTTCTCTAATGTCAAACCCCCCCCCGGAAAATTTTGGTCGGAATTCGACATTTTGAGGGGGGACACAAATAAATTATTCAAAAATTAAAAAAAAAAAATGAACTGAAATTAGAAATGTCGAGAAAATTTCTTAACAAATCCGATGAGTTTTACGATTTTGCCTAATTGTTTGGGTAATTTTTCATCAAATACATTTATTATTTATTATCCCCTCCCTTGACGAGTTAACGAGCAAAGTGACAAAAGAAGAAAATGAGATTTGTTCCGGCCTAATATGCAATTATGACATACCTACCTATTATATGGAAAGCATCTTTGTATGTGATCGAATGGAATGTTTACTTAGCAAATCATATGAAAAACCCATGTAAAAGCGGTTTTCTACCAACAAACTATTGTCATCAGAATAGCGGTAGTAATTTAACAGGTACTTTCTAAGAATTTGCATCCTTTGACAGATACGTATTTCGACCTCAACTGTAAGGTCGTCCTCAATGTCTTGTACTTGACTCGACTCAGGTACTTTCTACAATTTCAATCCCATAGGTGGTAGAGAATGTGGGGGTTAGGTAGATAACTGGGTTAAATGGACAGCCTAGTCAACACAGGATCGCATATGCTGTTGAATAGGATGTTAGAAGGAAGGGGATATGCGTACACTTTACACGCGGTTAAATGGGGTCTATGTCATTTGGCATAAAGTCATTTGACATAACGTCCCAGACAACCCAGTAATCGTATAATATATTGCATAAGATGATAAAGTGGAGGCCACATGCGTGCATGTCTCCATTTAGGCGCATGTAAAATGTATGCATATCGCCTCCACTTTAACAACTTATACGACCACTGGTTGACTGGGGTCACTTGGCATAACGATCATTTGGCATAATAAAGAAGGGTTTATTTCGATTATGCAAAATGTCTATCATGCCAAATGTCTTTATGCCAAATGGCTATATACCAAATGTCCCGCTCTGGGTTGACGGAAATAAGCGCATATGAAGAAGTAGATTTTATCCTATAGCTTTCATTGCAATAACTATAACTTCAAAAGAACAGCCATAGCAGAGGGGAATTCTCAAAGAAAAACTTCAAAATTACATCTTCGAAAAAAAAAATCAAACAAAAAATTATTGTGAAAACCCCGTTTTTGGAGGGACCACTCTAAGTCAAAACTTTAAATTGACCTACCAAGTTCAAACTAGGAGCTACATAAAAGGTGTTTTCGGCAAAGTTGCTCGCAATAGCATTGCCTGACCGACTCAAATAATAGCCGGAAACGCGACTTCCTACCGATACTGAAGGCACGTGGACGACTGGTCTCATCACAGGCCAAGTCCGTCTCGACCACAATTAGCTACACGCTTCTGGACAGAAAGGGAGGCATCAGTAGCCCAAGCAGACTACAACAACTAAAGAACGAAACGTGAAAACTATCCTACAATCAGTGTATCAATAACATGACACTTGAACTAATATAATAACTTGCAAACATTTAGAGAAACACCAAAACTTCTAATAACTTTTATTCTACTCGGCTTATATTTCTACTCGGATATTCACTTCACATTATCAAAACTCTCATTTTACTCTCTCCTACCTGTGCGGATTTCTACTTTCCTAGAAATCTATTTTTAGCTTCTTTGATCGCAACTTCTCGAACGCTTCCCACTCTCACACAACCTTCACCTGGACTTATTTCTAAAGCTTGAGCAAACATTTGGCTGGTTAGTTGTCTCATTTAAAATTCAAGTGTACTCCTATTCACTGAAATGAAGCATCATTTCTTCCAAATAACTTATGCTATTTGTTATTCAAATAAAAAAAAAAAAACAATTTATATTACATATTTTTATCTTTTATTATCATCGTTTATATTCAATACACAACAGATACAACACAAAGTTTCATATATACAAACACAATTTATATGAAATCAATGAAAAACAGCCATCTTACATCACTTAATGAATATATCGGTTGCACGTTATCAATGCAAACATTTGGAACATAATCACAGAGACCTTTGCATATATCACGTACTGCCATCATTGGCCGTATTCTTTCGAGAGCCACCAGCTGACGATCATCTGATCCGGTGATTTCCAGCTGCCGTCGATTATCTGCATGATTTCCCAAGAAATCAATGTATCCATCGATTGGCCCCAAATCGTTGAATTCGTGGCTTTCCAAAAACAGCCGAAATGGTAGATTCCCTTGCGCTAGCTCCGGTTGCAACCCCAAACGTCCATACAGATTGTGGTATATGCTTTTTGCTTCGTTGGTTACCTTCACTGCTTCCTCGTAAGCATTCAGCATCAGGAGATAAAATGCGTAGTCCTCCAACGTCTCTGCGTATATTCTGCTCGTCGGTCCACACCTATGCCAAGCCCAACTCACTGCTTGGGTGATCAGTAGCTTCGCCTGCGTCGATCTTCTCTTAGCCAGACAACTTTTGCCTAGTTGGCGGAACGTTTCGATGATCGCCTCGAAAGAGCAAACTCCATCTCCCAACAGTTGTAGCGCTCGCAGTCCTTGTTGATAGCTTGCGTTGAACTCACATGTTTCGTAGTAACTGACTGCCAGAGAACAGTGTATCTCTGCCTTTAATCCTTGTGGGATCGATATTGTTGATAAACCAACGAGAGTGTGAACTTCCGATATGACGATAAACGCTGCATCTTCCCGGTTGGATAGCGCTAATGCAAGAACCATTACCTTCAGCACCTGCAACATCATCAATGGGCGTCCTTCGGCTTGATTTTTGGCGAGGTTAAGTAGTATGACTGATTCAGCACGCCATCCCGATTCCATCAAAAATGTTCCTAAATTCAGTATGGAGCGAAATCCCAGCAGATGTTCGTACGGCCAATCACTACGCTGGCTAACGGAATAACGTACATTTTCCACCATGGTCCAAACAAAGTTTTTTGTAGATTTCTCTAGCCACTGCAAGTAGATCGTCAGCTTCCTTTTGGCTCCGGGCTCGTCTCGAAGAATTTTGCAAACGTTGAATGGATTGGACAACAGATGGCGTTGGTGCTGTACAAAACCCGGATCATGGCACATCTCGTCCAAGACGTTAGCCATGAATGGAATCGGCTGTATCTGCAAATCCGCTGCGATAGTTCCTTTTGGTACTTTGTAGTCAGAGGTGTGGACATCTTGGGATGACCCAGAGCTGCTATGATTTGAGTTACTCGACGGATATTCCATATTAATAACTGATATTATGCACTGTTTATCAACGATATGAAGGAAACGACTGATACTGTTTTGATCTCTTCTATGAGCTTAAATAGGATATACGCTGGTATTCAAATATGTACCTGAGCCCATGAAAAATGTAGTACACTGCTGTGGCAAATTTCATAGGTATGATTTGCGCGGCTACCTACTTATATACCTTATAAGCATCGTGTTTTGACATATACCTGGGTTGAGAAATTTCATTCTGGTAGCAAAACTCGATGAATTTAATTAACTCTACTAGTTTCTGTAAACATATTGATAAATGAGAACGACTGGGATAAGCAAAATTACTTGAAATTCAGCACCGAATTTGGCATAAGAACGTTCAAAAACTTATCCGTTAAAACTAAATGGGTTTGGTGTCAATAGGTTAAGGTCAACACTCACAATATGTAGTGTTGTTTAAAACAAAAAATGATCACTGATCACATCAATTCGGAATCACTTTTTGTTTGGGAAACAACCTTCTTAACCTTAAACTTCTTCGTGCATTATCTTGCGACGTTCTAGTGCACGTTTAGGGGCCATAATGACCCCAGTACGCGACGAAGGTTGATAATATCAAAATTAATAGAAAGCAAATTCTTTTATAGACAATATTGTCATGGAAAAGGTGATGATTTCTATTTATTTTGCATAACATCAGCTAATTGGATGTTGAATCAGCTACTGGCGCCAATAGTCAAAAATAGTTCCGATCAAAATTACGATGATTCGAATAAAGATTAAAAATCACGTTGGCGAATTATCGAATTTATTAAAGAAATGTAAAGCAAATACAAGCTTTTGTCATGTCGCCGAAGGAAAAACCTGTGGATTTCATGTTTATAAGATTTCAAACTGTAATTATATCTATGAAGCAGAAAAAAACACTTTGATTACCGTTAATGGTGTGATGGTTAAAGCACGTGACTGTCTCACCAAATGTAAGTTCCATCGTAAGGGAAGTAAAACCTAGGTCCCGAGATGCACAGCACCAGGTTAAAAACTCGTTAATAAAGATACAAAAAAATCATTCAAAACTTCTACTTTTCGGAAAGCCTCAGTTAAGTGTAACAAGTCCTATCGCCTGCTGCCCTGCCCGGTCTCCGTTCCTATCCTGTCTTTCCCTAGATAAACTGTCGATGACGATGTGTCGAAGTCCTATTCTGTCACTGTTCATCAAGCCAACTGCATGCCCGGTCCAGTATCAGATGCTGTCGATCCGGCGGTCATCTATGGGTTACTTGACGGAAATAAAGTCCTCTCCAGTTGCTGGTCGTCAAGCATTGCCGTTCTATCCGGCCTCGAACCCTGTCTATCTTGTGTTCGACGAGTCTGCCGACCGCCAGGTTTACGATACTTATAAGTAGCCGCCGGGTCGACAGCGACGGAGACCAGAGCTGATGGAACTTGAACACTGACTTGTAGTTTCAATGATGCATAGTACATCAAAATATGACAAATTTTAGTAAATTCCAAAATTTAGTATTAAAAACTTACCTGCTATCATTTGCCGGGTGAGCTTCCAAGCTTTTTGACTATGTGCAATTTTGGAACACCCCAATGGGCGATACATACAACCAAATAGTAGTGCTTCGAATATTCAGATTAAGAGTTTAGAATACATGTTTCGAACATTACTACCTACCAACATAAAAACTCGTAAGTCATGTATAAGTTAAAACTCATTCATAAATAGGTACGAAAGATTCTTCATATTTTCGCCAAACCTACCTACAAGTACCACTGTTCTCTATCTACCGTTCGATTAGGTATATATTTGAATGCATTTTGGAATTATATTTAAACAGGAAGAATTGACCCCAGCATTATCAGTCGTTCTATTCATATTGTCTGAAAATAGTCAAAACCTCAATTTTGAAAATGGATCATTCATTAGACTTTCAGTCGAACTACTCGTGTAGTAGCAGCTCGTCGTCATCCCAGGATACTTATCACAGAGGAGAGTGCAACTTGGACATATCGCAAGGAAGTTTAGCCGTAAAATTGCAGAACCATCCAATTTCATTCATGGTGAACGTACTGGATGAGACCTGCAACGAACCGGATCAGATCGAACTACAGCGGCACCTGTTGTCTAATCCACTCAACGTTTGCAAAATTCTTCGAGAGGATCCCAGTGCCAGTGTAAAGCTGACAACCTATTTCCAATGGCAAGACATGTATGGTCGACAAATGCCTATCAAAAAGCTTGTAAAATCTTCACGTGATCTAGGGTCGAATGGGCATTGAGTTCTTTTCAACCTTTCAAATCAGCTGGGAAAGATGAAATCTTCCCAGCGCTACTTCAACAAGGTAAAGAAGTGCTTTGTTCGCTTATAACTGAAATGTTCAAGGCTAGCGTCACTCTGGGCTACATACCTAAAGCATGGAGGAAGGTTCGAGTTGTGTTTATTCCGAAAGCTGGCAAAAGGGATAAAACAACTCCAAAAGCTTTCAGACCGATAAGCCTTTCCTCAGTTCTATTGAAAACAATGGAAAAGGTATTGGATGACTTTATCAAGTCAACCAGCTTAGTAGAGATACCTCTTAGCAAATTTCAATTTGCGTATCAAGCAGGTAAATCTACAATAACAGCGCTTCAGTCGCTAGTAAATAAAATTGAGAAATCGCTTCAAGCCAAGGAAATTGCCGTGGCTGCCTTTCTCGATATCGAAGGAGCATTTGATAATGCATCCTACAGCTCAATGCGTTCAGCATTGGAAGCTAGAGGCTTGGATGAATGCATAATAGAATGGATAATGGCTATGCTGAAAGATCGGGAGATTTCTGCTGATCTTGGAGGTGCGCAACTATCTGTTAGATCTATGAAGGGCTGTCCTCAAGGCGGAGTATTATCGCCCTTGCTATGGTCTTTGGTAGTAGACGAACTCCTTAAAAAGCTAGCTGATCAAGGTTTTGAGATCATTGGATATGCATTTGATGTGACCATTATTGTACGTGGGAAATTCGATGCCACGATCTCTAATCGGCTACAATTTGCGCTCAATATTACGCTAGAATGGTGTAGGAAAGAGGGCTTAAACGTAAACCCCTCAAAAACCACTATAGTTCCTTTCACTAGAAGGAAGAAATTAAGTCTTATGCAGCCTTATTTAGACGGAGTTCGAATTCACTTCTCAGAAGAAGTCAAACATCTTGGCGTTACTTTGGACAAGAAACTGAACTGGAATTCTCATCTGAACAAGGTTATTACAAAGGGTACAAATGCTCTTTGGGTCTGCAGTAAAGCCCTAGGTAAAACCTGGGGACTTCGACCAAATATGGTATACTGGATTTATTCAGCAATAGTCCGGCCGAAAATAACATATGCTTCACTTGTCTGGTGGCCCAAAACAAATGAGGTAACCGCTCAAAGGAAATTAAGCAAGCTTCAAAGGCTTGCTTGCATATCAATAACAGGGGCAATGAAAAGTACACCATCAGCTGCTTTAGATGCCCTTCTCAATCTACTACCATTGCATCAATTTGTGCAAATGCAAGCGGCAAAAAGTGCCCTGCAATTTATTCGTTTCAACAAAACAATGGACGGGGATCTTGTGGGTCATCTGAAGATCATTAGACTTCGATCTGAACTCAAGTATAAAAACAGTGGAAGATTGGATGATTACGAAGACCAACTATGATGTTCCCTTTAAAGTGGTGAAACCAAGCCGCTATGTTTGGGATTCTGGTGGGCCAAGTTTACGTCCAGGTTCTATTGTATTTTATACTGACGGTTCCAAAATGGGTGAAAATACAGGGGCTGGAATTGTAGGCCCTGACATCAATAAAGCTATACCAATGGGATACAGTCCCACTGTGTTTCAAGCAGAAATTCAAGCAATTTTGGAGTGTGCTTATACATGCCTCAAGAGAAACTACAGGTTTGCCAAAATCTGTATCTTCTCAGATAGTCAAGCTGCTCTAAATGCGCTAAAGGCATTCACGTGCCAATCTAAGCTGGTGTGGGAATGCATTCTTTCTCTGAAGCAATTGGCCATTAGGAACGAGGTTATACTATATTGGGTTCCTGGTCATTGTGGAATTCAAGCAGTGTTTGGACGAAAAAGTGATCAGTGAACCACTCGGCAGTTTTTCTTCCCTTCTGTTGGTTCTGTTTCAATTACCAAGCGGTGTATGTTCTCTCGTCGAGTCGCATGGTTCACGAAGGAACACAAAGAGGATACTCCGATATAAACAAGCTGCGGCGATGAGCGGGCATCGCTAAGTGTAACACTTACCGATGATCGCTCATCGTTGGCTTGGGGCCTCTGTGAATAATCGTTATTTTCATCAGTATTTAATGCGTTTTCGCTTTAAAAACGTGAAATACTATTTAATTTAACTGTATTCATGACGTTGCAGGTTGTGTAGTCACAATAAAAAAATAATTATGGCAATAAAATATTCTTACCGAATGCATCGCTTTCATTAGCGTCATCGAGCATCTTCTCTCTTGATTGCGCTCTCGTATCGAACCGGGCAAGAGAATGAACAGCATTTCGGGGAGCGTTCCCGATCATGTTGGTTCATGAAATGTTACATTCGCGAATGTATCACTTGCTGAGCATGGACCATTCAGTGGTTCGCGATAAAAATCCACACACTGAATTCAAGGAAATGAAAAAGCCGACAAATTAGCAAGACACGGTGCAGCATCGTGTTTTGTTGGTCCTGAACCATTTTGTGGAGTTCCGGAGTGTACTCTTAGAATGAAACTTAAAACCTGGGAAATGTCTATGGTAGAATCTAATTGGAATAGCGTTAGCGTAGTTACGGTATACTTCGTAGATTGGATACTAACAACATTCATGTACCTTCTGCTAATCTTGCATGGATTGCTTTTCGGAACAAGGCTGGGGAGTTAACTTCGCTCCAATCTTATACAAGAATACCAAAAGCACAAATGTCATTATTCCCGGCCACGCCCATCTTTACCGTAACTTGGGATAGGGGAAGGAAATGTTGATGTAGCACTTATATAAGAGGCCTCCGACTCAGTGACACTCCCATAAGTACTACGGAGTGGGTGGTTGGGAGATGTATTATGTAGGTCAAGGATTCGCCTGAAAAGCTGGCGATGGACCCACGGCATTGGTTGTTTAGTTGGTTAAAATTTAATCTTTTGAAAGCCGGCAATCAAAAGAGATTTTTTTCTATTTATTGTTTAAATAATTATGTTCCTGCTCAGTAAGAGGCCCAAGCAGAACCGATCCCTCCAGGGTCATCGGAACATCACAGTAAATGTTTGAAACGCGTGAAAAAAAAAACAAATTTGGCGATCCGGAAAAAAAACTCAATTATATAAAAAAAAACGCGAAAACAACGAAAAAAAAACATCTCAATTTATTAAAAAAAACGTAAAACGAGTTGAAGAAAATAAAATCAAAAGATATTTTTCCTATTTATTGTATAAACAAGTATGTTTCGGCTCAGTGAGAGGAACAAGCAGAACCGATCCCTCCAGGGTCATCGGAACTTTGCAATAAATGTTTAAAACGCAAGGAAAAAAAATTGGTGACTCGAAAAATAACAAAATAAAAGAAAAAAAAAATTTAAAAAATCGCGTTACACAACAACAAAAAACATCTCAATTTATCTAAAAAAAATAAATAAAACAAGATCGCGTGAAACGAGTAAAAAAAAACCATGGTTGGCAATCCGAAAAAAAAAATAAATTTTTCTAAAAAAAAAAAAAAAAAAACGCGTCCACACCCGCGACATTACGACACTCGGCTCGAAGAAAAACGACGCGGATAACGTGGTCTACCCGCCACCGAATGATATGGCGATCTTGACCCTTAAAAAAATAAGAAGGATGTTTCGTCGTCCCGACTGCAGGGTTGCCCGCTTGTACATCTGAAATAGAAAATAGTATTAAAAGGTGATAGGCTCACAACAGTTACATAATTTTCGAAAATAAATCTCTCTTTACATAGACAAAAATTACCTGAATCCTCCTGAAACAAATGGTTTATTAGCAATAAAAAAAACATAATACAAAAAAAAAAAAGTAGAACAAATTATGATCTTGGAATTTTTTTTTTGCATTTAAATTGACAAAGCTAAAAAATTACAAGATCAGAATTTGTTATGGTAGATCTTACACCGTAACGCACCATTATAAGGTGATCTACCCACGTTACGGGGCTCTATGGTAGAATCTAATTGGAATGCCACGGATACTTGTAGACAAGCTAAAAGATTTATAAGACCCAGTGCAGCAAAAGCCAAGGCCATATTAAATCTGAACAAAAAATATCTTAGGGTAATAACCGGTCTGATGACTGGGCACAAGCAGATATCACTTAAATAAGATTGGTAAAATTCAATCTTCTGAATGTCGTTTTTGTCAAACGGAAAACGAAACTGCTGAACACATTCTATGCAAATGTGGAGTACTATATAATTTAAGGTCGTCAATATTAGGGAAAGGGTTATTAGAGCCCTTGGAAATTTGGCAATTTAATCCGAACAGGGTAATCGACTTCATAAAACGAGTTGAGCCTAGTTGGGATCAAGTGCTACATCAACCAATGTCCATCGCATCTCAATTGTGACAGGATATTTGATAAGCACTAAAGCAAACATGGGTCATGCCACAATATTCCTACATAATGGAAGCAGTGGCTCAAAGGCTCTACAGATAAGGGATAAGGGATTTCCAATGGCTGGAAAAATCAAACAAAAACTTTGTTTGGACAATGGTGGTCAATATCAGTAACATCGTCAACCAGTGCAATGGTTTGCCGAACGGACACCTGCTAGGATTCCGTTCTTTGCTCAACCTAGGAACCTTTCTGATGGAATCGAGATGGCATGCCGAAGCAATCATCCTGCTCAACATCGCCAAGACTCAAACCCAAGGATACCCGATGAAGATGTTACAAGTTTTGAAGGCAATTGTTCTAGCTTTAGCGTTATCTAATCGGGAAGAAACTACATCCATCGCCATAGCGGAACTACACACTTTTGTAGAAATGCAACAGCGTCGATCCCAACAGGTTTAATGGCAGAGGTGCATTATTCTCTAGCAGTGAGTTCTTTCGAAACATGTCAGTTCAACGACAGCTACCAACAAGGAATACTGGCACTATATCTGTTGGAGGATGGAGTTTGCTCGTTCGAGACGATCATCGGAACGTTTCGCCAACTAGGCAAAAATTGCCTAGCCCTGAAAAGACCGTACCAAGCGAAGCTTTTGATCACCCAAGCAGTGAGTTGGGCATGGCACAAGTTTGGATCGACGAGCAGAATATACGCAGAGACGTTGGAGGACTACGCATTTTATCTCCTGATGCTGAATGCCTACCAGGATGCAGTGAAAGTAACCAACGAAGCGATGAACATCTACTACGATATGTACGGACGTTTGGGCTTGCAACCGGAGCTGGCCCAAGGGAATCTATCATTTCGACTGTTCTTGGAAAGCCACGCATTCAACGATCTAGGGCCCATCGATGAATATATTGATTTCCTGGGTAGTCCTGCAGAAGATCGACAGAAGTTGGAAATTACTAGATCAGATGATCGACAGCTGGTGGCTCTTGAAAGAATACGGCCAATGATGGTAATACGGGACGTATGTCATGGACTATGTCACGACTTGTCATATGTTGGCATTGAGAGCGTGAAACCGCAATTGACAGTCCATGATGTTAGAAATCTATTTTTCCAATGTTTTGAATAATATGTGTTTGTGTCTTGCTGTACGACGTGAATGGCTTGTTTTGTATATAGTATTTATGATAGTAATAAATGAAAATCTAAAATTGAAAAATATGAACTTTTGTTTTCTTTCAAACACCAACTAGCTTAGGCATAACGTCTGAATTGTTTGTTGACCCGATATATTGGTCACTTTCTGAAACAATCGGATATCACCTTTACATAAGCCCATGATCTCGAGACAGCGAATGGTCACGAAATCCGATCAATTTGTGTGCTTTGCCATCGATATGGATATCATCGATAGGATAAAAACAAGTCGACTGTTAAACCTCTTCGCGACCATCAATTTTACACATTTTCGTTATCTTTTGTAAAACAATAATCACTTAGAATCCATACTAGAGATGGGAAAACGAATTCAATTTTGAGAGCGAATCGCTCCCGATTCACTCTCAAAAAGAGTCGACTCTTTTGATCGACTCAGTAACTCATTTCCGGAATTTGATGAAAAATGTCGTTTTTTCGAGCCGAATCCTTTCTCTTGGTACGGACTTCGAGAAAATCCGCTCTCTTGGTACGGACTTGGTCTTAGCATGACATGATGAAATGCTAGATAGACAGATTTAAGTTCCTTTCACTAAAGAACCGAATCACTGATGAGAGCCAGCCACACAAACTAACAAATAAATGATTTATTGGCAAAGATTGCGATGTTCTGCGTCTAATTATTATGAAAGTGCGCAGTCAGTCAACTCTTATCGGCAAATTGTTGGACTTGTAATGCACTTCAGTGAATCGTAACTCTTTTGAAAAGAATCATGGTTCACTCCCTCGGTTTCGCGAATCGATTCTTCGAGTCGATTCGCGAGTGAGTTGCTCATGTCTAATCCATACGCGTTGTATATTTTATTGTAACACTCCAAATGATTACTATCATAATTGTTGATAGCAGTCCCCATTTGATGATCAAAATTTCATCACTTTTCGTTCAACGAGTTAAAAAGTGAAAAAAGTTATTTCAGATTACTCAGAAATTTGAAGGTTTACGTTCATGAGTAAATTGGATGGGTTTATCATGATATGGCGAGATTTTTCACAACTGAACATCGAACTGAAACCCAATCCCAGAGCATAGCGTATCATTGTACTTACCAAACAATATAAATATTCATACGAGAAAGTACTGAAAATATTAACTGTGGAAGTGCTCGAAGACCACTAAGCTCCTGTGGAAACATAAAACCAGACAAAAGAAGATTATTACGTCTGAAGTTTCACCGCAAGACAAAATAGAAAGCATCAGAAAAATAATGAACAAAACTAGACACAAAGGATGAAAATTTCAGAAAAAAAAGCTGCCATTTAACCGGGAGCGGGACATTTGGCATAAGGTCGTTTGGTATAACGTCACTTGGCATAAAGACATTTGGCATATTCGGAATGCACCCTTCTTTATTATGCCAATTGTCCATTATGCCAAATGTTCGCTAACATTTGGCATAATGGACAATTGGGTTCCTTAGGGGTATCCAGATTATTTCATAATCGGATTCTCCGCCCAAAAATTAGTCGAAATCAAAAATTTCATAATTTTTGGAGTCCTGGAACTAAAAAAATGAGGAAATGCTTCCAGTTTCGCCTTAAGATTCCATGTCACAAATTTCTCTTTTGGTGGATTTAGATGAATATAAAAAAAAGTTCCCTCATAACCATTTTTGGAAAGCTACTTTTTTCTGAAATTTTCATCCTTTGTGTCTAGTTTTGTTCATTATTTTTCTGATGCTTTTGTATTTTGTCTTGCGGTGAAATTTCAGACGTAATATTCTTCTTCTGTCTGGTTTTATGTTTCCACAGGAGCTTAGTGGTCATTGAGCACTTCCACAATTAACTAGCCTACGCTAGTTAGTGTTTGAAAGAAAACAAAAGTTCATATTTTTCAATTTTAGATTTTCATTTATTACTATCATAAATACTATATACAAAACAAGCCATTCACGTCGTACAGCAAGACACAAACACATATGATTCAAAACATTGGAAAAATAGATTTCTAACATCATGGACTGTCAATTGCGGTTGCACGCTCTCAATGCCAACATATGACAAGTCGTGACATAGTCCATGACATACGTCCCGTATTACCATCATTGGCCGTATTCTTTCAAGAGCCACTAGCTGTCGATCATCTGATCTAGTAATTTCCAACTTCTGTCGATCTTCTGCAGGACTACCCAGGAAATCAATATATTCATCGATGGGCCCTAGATCGTTGAATGCGTGGCTTTCCAAGAACAGTCGAAATGATAGATTCCCTTGGGCCAGCTCCGGTTGCAAGCCCAAACGTCCGTACATATCGTAGTAGATGTTCATCGCTTCGTTGGTTACTTTCACTGCATCCTGGTAGGCATTCAGCATCAGGAGATAAAATGCGTAGTCCTCCAACGTCTCTGCGTATATTCTGCTCGTCGATCCAAACTTGTGCCATGCCCAACTCACTGCCTGGGTGATCAAAAGCTTCGCTTGGTACGGTCTTTTCAGGGCTAGGCAATTTTTGCCTAGTTGGCGAAACGTTCCGATGATCGTCTCGAACGAGCAAACTCCATCCTCCAACAGATATAGCGCCAGTATTCCTTGTTGGTAGCTGTCGTTGAACTGACATGTTTCGAAAGAACTCACTGCTAGAGAATAATGCACCTCTGCCATTAAACCTGTTGGGATCGACGCTGTTGTCATTTCTACAAAAGTGTGTAGTTCCGCTATGGCGATGGATGTAGCTTCTTCCCGATTAGATAACGCTAAAGCTAGAACAATTGCCTTCAAAACTTGTAACATCTTCATCGGGTATCCTTGGGTTTGAGTCTTGGCGATGTTGAGCAGGATGATGGCTTCGGCATGCCATCCCGATTCCATCAGAAAGGTTCCTAGGTTGAGCAAAGAACGGAATCCTAGCAGGTGTCCGTTCGGCAAACCATTGCACTGGTTGACGATGTTACTAATATTGACCACCATGGTCCAAACGAAGTTTTTGAATGATTTTTCCAGCCATTGGAAATATGTTGTTAACTTGACACTGGCACTGGGATCCTCTCGAAGAATTTTGCAAACGTTGAATGGATTAGACAACAGGTGCCGCTGTAGTTCGATCTGATCCGGTTCGTTGCAGGTCTCATCCAGAACGTTCACCATGAATGAAATTGGATGGTTCTGCAATTTTACGGCTAAACTTCCTTGTGATATGTTTAAGTTGCACTCTCCTCTGTGATGAGTATCCTGGGATGACGACGAGCTGCTACTACACGAGTAGTTCGACTGAAAGTCTGATGAATGATCCATTTTCAAAATTGGGGTTTTGACTATTTTCAGACAATATGAATAGAACGACTGATACTGCTTGGGTCAATTCTTCCTGTTTAAATATAATTCTAAAATGCATTCAAATATATACCTAGTCGAACGGTAGATAGAGAACAGTGGTACTTGTAGGTAGGTTTGGCGAAGATATGAAGAATCTTTCGTACCTATTTATGAATGTGTTTTAACTTATACATGACTTACGGATTTTTATGTTGGTAGGTAGTAATGTTCGAAACATGTATTCTAAACTCTTAATCTGAATATTCGAAGTACTACTATTTGGTTGTATGTATCGCCTATTAGGGTGTCTCAAAATTGCACATAGCCAAAAAGCTTGGGGGTCACCCGGCAAATGATAGAAGGTAAGTTTTTAATACTGAATTTTTGAATTTACTAAAATTTGTCATGATATACTATGCATTTTACCCATCATAAAAACTACAAGTCAGTGTTCATGTTCCATCAGCTCTGGTCTCCGTCGCTGTCGACCCGGCGGCAACTTATAAGTATCGTAAACCTGGCGGTCGGCAGACTCGTCGAACACAAGATAGACAGGATTCGAGGCCGGATAGAACGGCAAAGCTTGACGACCAGCAACTGGAGAGGACTTTATTTCCGTCAAGTAACCCATAGATGACCGCCGGATCGACAGCATCTGATACTGGACCAGGCATGCAGTTGGCTTGATGAACAGTGACAGAATAGGACTTCGACACATAGTCATCGACAGTTGATCTAGGGAAAGACAGGATAGGAACGGAGACCGGGCAGGGCTGCAGGCGATAGGACTTGTTATACTTAATCTAGGATTTCCGAAAAGTATAAGTTTTGAATGTTTTTTTTTTGTATCTTTATTAACGAGTTTTTAACCTGGTGCTGTGCATCTCGGGACCTAGGTTTTACTTCCCTTACGATGGAACTTACATTTGGTGAGTTTTTCGAGAGTGGGATTTGACCCCAGGTCCTCGGCGTGTCAGTCACGTGCTTTAACCATCACACCATTAACGGTAATCAAAGTGATTTTTTTCTGCCTCATGGACATAATTACAGTTTGAAACCTTATAAACATGAAATCCACAAGTTTTTCCTTCGGCGAAATGACAAAAGCTTGTATTCGCTTTACATTTGCTCAATAAATTCGATAATTCGCCAACGTGATTTTAAATCTTCATTCGAACCATCGTAATTTTGATCGGAACTATTTTTGACTATTGGCACCAGTAGCTGATTCAACATCCAATTAGCTGATGTTATGCAAAATAAATAGAAGTCATCATCTTTTCCATGACAATGTTGTCTTTAAAAGAATTTGCTTTCTATTAATTTTAATATTGTTAACCTTCGTCGCATACTGAGGTCATTATGACCCCTAAACGTGCACTAGAACGTCGCAAGGTAATGCACGAAGAAGTTTAAGGTTATGGGCCGATTTCTTCACCTCGGCTTAATCGGTAAGCCAGGCTTACCCATACAGTTAAACCTGGCTTAACGCTTAAGCCAGGGTGAAGAAATCGCCCCTAAGAAGGTTGTTCTCCAAACAAAAAGTGATTCCGAATTAATGTGATCAGTGATCATTTTTTGTTTTAAACAACACTACATATTGTGAGTGTTGACATTAACCTATTGACACCAAACCCATTTAGTTTTAACGGATAAGTTTTTAAAGGGTTCTTATGCCAAATTCGGTGTTGAATTTCAAGTAATTTTGCTTATCCCAGTCGTTCTCATTTATCAATATGTTTACAAAAATACAATATAATAGTTGCAACTGAATCTTCAAACTAGTAGAGTTAATTAAATTCAACGAGTTTTGCTACCAGAATGAAATTTCTCAACCCAGGTATATGTCAAAACACGATGCTTATAAGGTACATAACTAGGTAGCCGCGCAAATCATACCTATGAAATTTGCCACAGCAGTGTACTACATTTTTCATGGGCTCAGGTACATATTTGAATACCAGCGTATATCCTATTTAAGCTCATAGAATAGATCAAAGTAGTATCAGTCGTTTCCTTCGTATCGTTGATTAACAGTGCATAATATCAGTTATTAATATGGAATATCCGTCGAGTAACTCAAATCATAGCAGCTCTGGGTCATCCCAAGATGTCCACACCTCTGACTACAAAGTACCAAAAGGAACTATCGCAGCGGATTTGCAGATACAGCCGATTCCATTCATGGCTAACGTCTTGGACGAGATGTGCCATGATCCGGGTTTTGTACAGCACCAACGCCATCTGTTGTCCAATCCATTCAACGTTTGCAAAATTCTTCGAGACGAGCCCGGAGCCAAAAGGAAGCTGACGATCTACTTGCAGTGGCTAGAGAAATCTACAAAAAACTTTGTTTGGACCATGGTGGAAAATGTACGTTATTCCGTTAGCCAGCGTAGTGATTGGCCGTACGAACATCTGCTGGGATTTCGCTCCATACTGAATTTAGGAACATTTTTGATGGAATCGGGATGGCGTGCTGAATCAGTCATACTACTTAACCTCGCCAAAAATCAAGCCGAAGGACGCCCGTTGATGATGTTGCAGGTGCTGAAGGTAATGGTTCTAGCCTTAGCGCTATCCAACCGGGAAGATGCAGCGTTTATCGTCATATCGGAAGTTCACACTCTCGTTGGTTTATCAACAATATCGATGCCACAAGGATTAAAGGCAGAGATACACTGTTCCCTGGCAGCCAGTTACTACGAAACATGTGAGTTCAACGCAAGCTATCAACAAGGACTGCGAGCACTACAACTGTTGGGAGATGGAGTTTGCTCTTTCGAGGCGATCATCGAAACGTTCCGCCAACTAGGCAAAAGCTGTCTGGCTAAGAGAAGATCGACACAGGCGAAACTACTGATCACCCAAGCAGTGAGTTGGGCTTGGCATAGGTGTGGACCGACGAGCAGAATATACGCAGAGACGTTGGAGGACTACGCATTTTATCTCCTGATGCTGAATGCCTACGAGGAAGCAGTGAAGATAACCAACGAAGCAAAAAGCATATACCACAATCTGTATGGACGTTTGGGGTTGCAACCGGAGCTAGCGCAAGGGAATCTACCATTTCGGCTGTTTTTGGAAAGCCACGAATTCAACGATTTGGGGCCAATCGATGGATACATTGATTTCTTGGGAAATCATGCAGATAATCGACGGCAACTGGAAATTACCGGACCAGATGATCGTCAGCTGGTGGCTATCGAAAGAATACGCCCAATGATGGCAGTACGAGACATCTGCAAAGGACTCTGTAATTCTGTTCCCAATGTTTGCATTGAGAACGTGCAACCGCTGTATTCAGTAAGTGATGTCAGATGGCTGTTTTTCATTGATTTCATATAAAGTGTGTTTTTATATATGAAACTTTGTGCTGTATCTGTGTGTTGAATTTTTTTTTTGATAATAAAAGTTCAGGTAATCTGTAATGTAAATTTGTGTTTTTTATTAATCATTTTAACAACAAATAGTATAAGTTATTTGTAAAAAATAGATTTTTCGATGCACTTTTCAAAATGTTTACAGCTTTTTGACCATTTTTTGAAAAGTAAACAATTTTCATATCCCGATCATTTTGTCTTTCTCCTATCGCACTTTTGTCGATTTGACAAAAAAACCTGTTCAAACAAGAAATCATGTGTGTTAACTGGTTCCTTTTTTCGTTGATATTTTTTAACTTTTATCACAGGCACCAAAAATTTGTCTATATGAAACGACGCGCGGAATGATAAAGTTTTTTTTTCGCCATTTTTGAACTCCGGACATATTTTCTCTACCAAATATACCCACATTGCATGGTTTTGAGCTCAAAACTCCATAAAATAGATGCCATCTCGAATTGTGGGCTGTCATTATTGGTTTTGAACCGCTAGCTTGAATATTCTGGTCTCCATATCTGGCCTCTTGATCATACCAAATATACCTTTGTTGCATGGACATCTTGTATATTGTGGTCGCCATTTTTGTACTCCGGACATCTGCTCTATGTCAAATATATTGAATGGTTTTGGAATATTAAAAACCCATATTGCATGGATTTAGCTGCCATCTCGAATTTTGGGCACCCATCTTGGATTTTGGGCTGCCATTTTTGGACTCCGGACATCTTCTCTATACCAAATATACCCATTGGACTGGGTCAACAAAGTCGATTTTTCGGAATAAAGATTTTTCGATAAATTTTCAAAGCAACTGTGCAAAATTTGTGAGCGATTGGTTGCTTCCCCGTATTCCGCATTGCGATTGAAATATGTATAAAATTTGATATGGAATAACGTGCTTTTTTTGCATTTTTCTCATAAATTGAAATTTTTCGTCTAAAGCGATGTAACTAATGACGTTAAAGTATAGTCTAGGATATGCCGAAAAACTTTGCCGAAGACCGCAAAGTGAACACTTGTGAAAAAAGTTATAACATACAGATTGCCCGGTCGTGCTTAACATTTAACATGCAAAGGAATAACATCAATAGTAAAATCTCAATTTTTGGCCTAAGCTATAAGGCAAATAACTTGTTTCACAAGCGGCGGATCACTTTGCGGTCTTTGGCAAAGTTTTTCGGCATATTTAACGTAACGTAGTTATACTTTAACGTCATTAGTTACATGGTATTGGACAAAAGAATTCAACTTATGAGTAAAATGCAAAAAGCACGTTTTCCCATACTAGCTTCCGTACAAATTTCAATCATAATGCGCAACCAATAGCTCCCAAATTTTGCACAGTTGTTTTGGAGGCTAATATAGATTGAAAAATATACCCATATTGCATGGCTTAAGAGTCTAAAACACCATAAAACAACCTCCATTTTTAATTTTGGGCCACCATCTTGGATTTTGGCCGCCATATTGAATATTCTGGTTCCCATTTTTGGACTCCGGACACCTTCTTCATTCCAAGTATACCCAAATTGCGTGGTTTTAGAGCCTTAAATTCCTTAAAACAGCCGCCTCTTCTAGTTGTGGGCCGCCATCTTGGTTTTTTGGCCAACATCGTGGTTTTGTGGTTTACATTGATGATTTCTGCATTTCCGCATTCGGCAACCATGCTAAAATTTACAAATGTCGCATGATAGAATTTGGCTCAGTTTTATATATTACCAGTTCGCCGGTGCTGCGGTCCGGATCTCTAAAATGGCCATAACTCCGGAACTCCTTGCGGTACAATTCCGGTTCGATTAAAGCTATAATCCGTAATCCGGCCAACGGGAAGTGCATTAAAAGTGAGTGAATTTTTTTGCGCACAGACATACATACACACATACAGACATCATCTCTATTCGTCGACCTGAGTTGATGAATATAAGGAGTGTATCGTAAAGTAGTTGAAAATGTTTACAATAGCCTCAAAAACAGTTAAATACAACTTTTAAGTAATTTTATTTTTGGAGATACTGTATAAATCCTTGAAAAAAATAAATGGATTTTTTTGATTTTCTAAAAATGTTCTTTTAACTGGGTTTTTAGCCTAGATTACTGAACACGTGTTTTTAAATTTTTGCACACCATCTAAAAAATTGAAATTGCGAAAAAAAGTTCAATAATGTTCGAAAATTGTTAACTTTTTTGTGCAAATATAATAAGCTCCAGAATCCTCATGATATAGGCAAATTGTTTATTTCAAGAAAAATCTCCATTGCATTTAAGCGCAATTCTTAAAAATGAAAAAGGCTATTTTTGACGAACCCCTTTTTCTATGCTCCTCCAAATCATGTTTACGCAAATAAAAAATACATAAAATGAAAATTTCGCATTTTTTAAATAGGGTTTTTTTTAGGTTTATGGACGAGTTAGTTAGAGCAAAAAATAGAATTTTATAACCTTTTAAGATATTAAAAGCAGAACTTCAAAGTTTGACAAAAAAATAGACGTTTTTGGAGTGGACCATTTTGTAGATATAGGAGATTTATCTATCGCAAATATGAATTTTGAAAGTCGGTGTTGAATGATTTGTTATGTGTACATAACTATTAACAAGCATCAATATTTTCAGATTTTTTTTATCGTACAATACAATGTAGCGAATAAAACGCTACAGATTTTTGAAATGTTGAAAATTTTTAACAAAATTGCATTTTGTGCAGATTTTTATTTTGTGAGGTGTATTCATTTGACCATATTTTCAAAAATACCAAACATTTTCAATTTTTTTCCTAGCTGTTCTAAACTTTACTATATTGTGAAGATTTCATAGAAGAACCGAAATGAAAAGACCAACCCAGCTTCGAGATAGACTATCCTGAACATTTTCAACTACTTTCCGATACACTCCTTATGTGACTTGACTCTCCGAGCCTTCTATCGAAAACTCGTTTTTTGAGTGAATATTTAGCCTTCCAGTACACTTTGGTATACGAGAAAGGCAAAAAACTCAAGTAAGCTCTACTTAGGCTGATTCCTTTGCAAATGACAGTTATATTAAAAATGGATGGTGTTCCTTCAGTCGTCCTTCGCCGTTGCATCCATGTTTTGGCTGAGCCATTGAGCGTTATTTTTAATCGATCGTTTGAGCAGGCGAAGTTTCCTAATTTATGGAAGCAATCATTTATGTGCCCAATATTCAAAAATGGTGACCAACGTAATGTTGCAAACTACCGTGGAATAACAAGTTTATCCGCATCTTCGAAGATTTTTGAGATAATCGTAAGTGGAGCTATGTTAGATCGTGCAAAGAATTATATTTCCTTTGACCAGCATGGTTTCATGCCAGGAAGTTCCGTGACATCAAACTTGTTGAATTTCACTTCCAAATGCTTAGCTTCCATGGAAGCCAAAGCACAAGTGGATGTTGTATATACAGATTTGAAAGCCGCATTTGATAAAATTGATCAGCAGATCCTCCTCTATAAACTTTCTCGACTTGGGTTTTCCTTGAGACTGGTTACATGGCTGAGTTCATACCTTACAGAACGAATTCTACGTGTGAGGCTTAACAACATTATTTCGTCACCCTTCTCAAACAAATCAGGAGTTCCACAAGGAAGTAATCTAGGGCCATTATTGTTTGTTTTGTTTTTTAATGACGTCTCGTTGCTTTTTGATGACGGTTGTAAGCTAGTTTATGCTGATGACTTCAAACTGTTTCTTGAGGTGCGATCTGTTGATGATTGTTTGCGTCTGCAAAATCGACTTCAACTGTTTGTTGATTGGTGCCATAAAAATAAATTAGGCATCAGCGTAGCAAAGTGTCACGTAATCTCGTTTAATCGCCTCGATAGTCCAGTTTTGTTTGGCTATAATATTAATGGAACTATTCTGAAAAGAACTGCTGAAATTTGTGATTTGGGCGTCCAACTAGATGCAAAACTAGCGTTCGATTGCCAACGATCCATGATTGTTTCAAAAGCCACGCAACGTTTTGGCTTTATCCTCAAAATTGCCAAAGATTTTAACGACCCACATTGTCTCAAGACGTTATATTGCTCGCTTGTACGTCCAATTCTTGAAAATGCCTCTATTGTATGGTTTCTGCATGAGGTTTCATGGTGTTTGCGGATAGAAAGAGTTCAGAAACGTTTTGTTCGAATGGCGTTGCGAAGTTTGCCATGGCGAGATCCAGTTAACCTACCGCCATATCCGGCGAGATGTCAATTGCTTGGTTTGGACACACTAGAACGTCGGCGAAAAATTCAGCAGGCTGTGTTTATCGCAAAACTTATTAATGGGGAAATTGATTCTCCAGAGCTGCGAGCGATGATCAACTTCCGGATTCCTAGTAGAGAGCTGCGATACTCAACCCTGCTTGTGCACAGATTCCACAGAACCTTGTATGGCTACAATGAGCCCATCGCCGCATGTATTCGGACATTTAGCATTGTGGAAGATCTGTTCGAGTTTGACGAGCCGTCCAATCGTTTTGCAAACAGAATTCGACGATCTGGTTTACTTTAATATTAGATTGGTTGTGTACTGTAAGTACTGTAACGTGACAAGTGTTGTTTATGTTTAAGATTAAGTTAAGTAAATGTGTGTTTTATGTATTTTAACAGTTTATGTAGACCTTAAGGTCCGATGAACTTAAATAAATAATAAATAAATAATAAATAAAAATAAACATCATAAAACGTTAATTTTGGACAATATTTATCATAATAAATGTACAAGCATGTTTACGAAGTGATAGTATTGTGAATCAACAAGATAGGATGCAGCCATGCTTTAACACAACAAATCTCGTTTGTTTAATTTTTGTTCTCATTTGTACAAAATAACATGAAGTTGCACTTCAGCAGTACTGCTGTATATGTTTTCTCTTATCATCATAGTTGATACTAGCAATGGATAGGACAGGAACCTAATTTGTTTCAACTTGAAATCATAACTCGATGAAATGGACTTGCGACACATAAGCGATAAGCAGAGAAGAATAAAGGACAGATAATTCCAAAACATATGCTGTATTTGATCAGTATTGCATAGCCTTCCAGTAAATATATTTGCTTTGAAAATCCTAATTACAGATGTGAAATGAATTCAATTTGATTTTGTATGAGAACTTATTGGGCTCGGTGTATAAATAGTTATTTATGTAACGAGTTGCAAAAAGTTGATTTTTTCAGCACGAGTCGTACATTTATCCAACGAGGCTTGCCGAGTTGGATAAATAAGAAAAGTGCTGAAAAAATCCAGTTTTGCAACGAGTTCCATACAAAATTTTATGCAATGATTTCTTCATAATGCAACCCATTTAAGTTGCATAATGTTCATAATGCAACTCAAATGAGTTGCATTATGAACTTTATACAACTGTTTTTCATTATGCAACTCATTGCAGTTGTATAATGGGCCAAATCGAAAAAATCGGCCATTATGATACCAAAATGAGTTATATAAAATGTAAATTATGATACTGAATTGCATAAAGAATATTTTCGTGAATGAGCATTTTATAGTTTTTCTTTATTGTCATTATAATAAATGGGTCATAACGGACCCATAATGTCCCAGTCCTAATAACGTGTTTTATGGGAAATAACGCCCAAAAGATTGGATGAGTCAAACATTCTAAGTGCCTTCTTTCCTTAGACCTTGTGACGCATCTGCAGGTGTGGACGTTATGTCATGAGAAAAAATGTCATAAAGTTCTTGTGACTCGGACGTCTTTACCCTGCACCAAAACGAATATCTGACATCAATAACTGTGCATTGTGGTTGCACGTTCTCAATGGCAACATTAGGAACAGAATAACAGAGATCCTTGCAGATGTCGCGCACTACCATCATTGGCCTTATTCTTTCGAACGCCACCAGGTGACGATCATCCGTTCCGGTTATTTGCAACTCCTGTCGATTATTTGCATTTTTCCCAAAGAAATCAATGTATCCGTCTATTGGCCCCAGTTCGTTAAATGTGTAGCTTTCCAAAAACAGTCGAAACGGTAGATTTCCTTGCGCAAACTCCGGCTGCAACCCCAAACGGCCATACAGGTTGTAGTATATTTTCATCGCTTCGTTGGTTAATTTCACTGCGTCCCCGTAGGCATTCAGCATCAGGAGATAAAATGCGTAGTCCTCTAACGTCTCTGCGTATACCCTGCTCGCCGATCCAAACTTGTGCCATGCCCAACTCACTGCTTGGGTGATCAGTAGCTTCGCCTGCGTCGGTCTTCGCTTAGCCAGACAGCTTTTGCCTAGTTGACGGAATATTCCGATGGTCGTCTCGTAACAAAAAGCTTCATCTTCCAGCAAATTTAGCGCACGTACTCCTTGGTGGTAACTGTCGTTGAACTTACCCGTTTCGAACAAACTCACTGCTAAAGAACAGTACACCTTTGTTTGAAATTCTTTTGGGATCGATATTTCCATGCCTACAAGAGAGTGAATTTCCTTCATGGCGATGGACGCCTCGTTTTTCCGGTTTGATTTAGACAAGGCTAGAACCAAAACCTTCAAAACCCGCAACATCATCAACGGGCGTCGTTCGGCTTCAGCCTTGGCGTAGTTGAGCAGTACGATTGCTTCGGCATGCCATCCTGATTCCAATAAAAATGTTGCTACATTCAATACAGAGCGGAATCCCAGCAGATGTTCATTGGGAACTTCTCTGTGTAACATGAAGGTATCAAGCATATTTTCCACCATGGTCCAAACGAAGTTCTTTGTAGACTTTTCCAGCCATTGCAAGTAGATCGTCAGCTTGACTTTGGCCGCCGGCTCGTCTCGAAGTATTTCGCAGAAGATTTTCGGATCAGATACCAGACGGCTTTGAAGCTGAAGAAATTCCGGATCATGGCACATCCTGTCCAACTGGTCAACAATGGCTAGAGTCTGCGGCTGGTTTTGCGAATCCGCTATAACACTTTCTTTTGATCCTGGTGACCCAGAGCCGCTATGGTTCGAGTTATTCGAAGAATTATCCATTGTATGGATGAGTTTTCGTCGATATGAAGTCAACAACTGAGACTGCTTCGGTCACTACTGAGCTTATATATGATATGCACTGGTATTCGAATATGTACCTAGGTCACAGAAAGACGAAGAACAGTCATAAACGTGATTTGTATAGCTAGGTAATAGGTGCTGATTTTTATACCTAACAACAGCATTTTTGTACTCGTAGGTAAGTTAATGAGATGACGATTTTTAATGTACAATTATTCTCAGGTTCCGTTGATTTCCGTGATTTTTTTTTCAGAAGAGCAGAGATTTTTCCTACCTCCCATTGATTTGGTTTAATAATCCATGTTATGGTTATAGAAATTATGTTACGCTATTATTTGTATAATTTTATTTGAACGGTTTATCGAACAGTTCCTGTACATGTTTTGTATTAAACCTCAATATAATGAACTGAAATTAAAATGCAATTAATAGATTGATTGATTGATTTGTCTTTATTAAAGAGACTTTCAGCCCCTGGCTGGTTCGTCTCTCCCATTAATAGATGTGTCAGCCAATTAAAACCAATTCAAGTTTGCAAAAAATAGAAATTTGGACGTTGTGCTTGCGTTAATTTGTGTTTAAAAGGAAACAAAAGTTTTTGTTTTAATTATGAATGATTGTTTTTATTACTGTCGCAAGTACTATATACAAAATAAGCAAATACAAACACATATTATTCATAATATTGGAAAAATAGATTTCTAACATCAGAGACTGTTAACTTCACGCTCTCAATGCCAATACTTAGACAATCGTGACATAGCCCTTGGCAAATGTCCCGTACTGCCATCATGGGCCGTATTCTTTCAAGAGCCACTAGCTGTTGATCATCTGATCTAGTAATTTCCAACTTCTGTCGATCATCTTCATGGCTACCTAGGAAATCAATATATTCGTCGATGGGCCCTAGATCGTTGAATGCGTGGCTTTCTAAGAACAGTCGAAATGGTAGATTCCCTTGCGCCAGCTCCGGTTGCAGACCCAAACGCAGGGTTGAAAAAATCAAATTCAATTGAATGACATTTTGCTGAACTGAATGCTTTAGGCATTCATTTTCAGCTCCACTGTGAGATACTTGAAAGTGAACACAGAAAAACTCAACTACTTTGTGGACGTAATGACTCCACCATCATCAACACACGCTCTGCGCTGATGGATGCTTCATGTCAACAACGGCCGCATGAATGCGACTGGCCCATAAGCAAGCGTGGTGAATTTTCTCTTTTGAGTGCCAATGACAGGGAAAATGTTGTTATTGAATCTCGCCGTCGCCACGATGTGAGTGACGAGAGAATTTTTATTCTCTTCTCACCCGCCTCCGTGAAGGAAAGAGACTTTTACGTCAGAAGCGGTGTGGTGAAAAGACAAAAACAAAAACTCACATTCGTTGCATGCTTTCATTTTTTTGCAACCCTGCCCAAACGTCCATACAGGTTGTGGTATATTTTCATCGCTTCATTGGTTACTTTCACTGCATCATCGTAGGCATTCAGCATCAGGAGATAAAATGCGTAGTCCTCTAGCGTCTCTGCATATATTCTGCTGGTTGATCCAAACTTGTAGCATGCCCAACTCACTGCTTGGGTTATTAAAAGCTTCGCTTGGCGCGGGCTTCTCTCGACCAGGCAGCTTTTGCCTAGTTGGCGGAACGTTCCGATGATCGTCTCGAAAGAGCAAACTTCATCTTCCAACAGTTGTAGCGCCAGAAATTCTTGTTGGTAGCTGTAGTCGAACTCACATATTTCGAAGTTGCTGACTGCTAGAGAACAGTGTGCCCCTGCCAATAAATCTGTTGGGATCGACGCTGCTGTCATTCCTATCAGAGTGTGAAGTTCCTCTAAGGCGATGGATACAGCTTCTTCCCGATTGGATAGCGCTAAAGCTAGAACCATTATCTTCATAACTTGCAGCATCTTCATCGGGTATCCATGGGTTTGAACCTTGGCGATGTTGAGCAGTACGATTGCTTCGGCATGCCATCCTGATTCCATCAAGAAGGTTCCCAGGTTGAGCAAAGAACGGAATCCTAGCAGGTGCTCGTCATGCAAATCACTGCATTGGTTGACGATGTTACTGATGTTGACCACCATTGTCCAAACGAAGTTTTTGGTTGATTTTTCCAACCATTGGAAATAGGTAGTTAGCTTGACGTTGGCACTGGGATCCTCTCGAAGAATTTTGCAAACGTTGAATGGATTAGACAACAGGTGCCGCTGTAGTTTGATCTGATCCGGTTTGTTGCAGGTCTCATCGAGAACGCTCACCATGAATGAAATTGGATGGTTCTGCAATTTTACGGCTAAGCTTCCTTGCGATATGTCCAAGTTGCACTCTCCTCTGTGATGAGTATCCTGGGATGACGACGAGCTGCTACTACACGAGTAGTTTGACTGAATTTTTGATGAACGATACATTTTTGAATTGGGTTTTCGACTATATTCCGAAAATATGAAACGAACGACTGATACTGCTGAAGTCAATTCTTCTTGCTTAAATATAATTAAAAAATGCATTCAAATATGTACCTAGTCGATCGGTAGATAGAGAACAGTGATACCAGGTAGGTTATGGCGTTTCTAAGAATCTTTTCTACCGATTAATAAATGTATTTCAACTTTTACCTGTCTTTCATGCTGGTAGTAATGCTCGAAATTTGTGTTTAAAGCTTTTAGTTTGTATATTGATATGAAATTATATTGTTTTTTTTGTTTTACCCTCATTTCGAATGAAGTTTATCACTTTTCATTGTTTGTGATTCTTTGACACATTCTACCGTGACACATGTTGGTCAGATTTTCCACAATAACTCTTAAAACTCACATGTTTTTGCATATTCAGACTCCTTGTAAAATGTGCAGTAAATATGAGCTATTAAACATTTAGTTATCGAACGAAAGCAAGTTTACTTTTATGATTTCCGCAATAAACCTACACTCAGTAGCAAAAAAAGCCGAGCTGAATTTTTCTCTCAAAATCCGTCATGTTGATCCTGCTGTAACTTTGGCAAATATCAATGTTTTTGGCTGAAAATTGCAATTTAGCATCAAACTGTTAATGGTCCCTCTAGCGGCCAAGTTGCCAACTAATCATATGAACCAAAGTTCTAAATGGTAGATCTTATCAAGCCCTAAAACTTTGCCGAAGAAAGTATTGCGCTAACTCTTAAGAACACACCCAAGATAATAGGCCACAGCCAAAATCCCATAAGCTCTTAGTCTCCTATAACGCTCACCCCTGTCTAGTAGGAGTTCGTTTAATAAGAGTCCGTTCAATAGGAATTCGTTTAGTAAAAGACTCGACTGTAGTTAATTAATTTTAAGTTTTGACTTAAAGTGATCCTTTCAAAAACTTTATTTTTTTACAATAACATTATTATGTGATTTTGTTTTTGAAGATTTGAGCTTTGGAGCATATAAAGAGCAAGTAATGAGAGCATATTTGTTCTGAACATTTCATGTTGCTAGGTCTTGTCATTCAAATGTTGTAGGCAATTTTGACTTAAAAACAACGATGTCTTGAAATGCTTATCTGTAAGCGGCATTCGGAAGGTCATATATAAAGTTAAATTTGGTGCATAAATGACATTTATATTCAAAATTGAAATAAATCGACTAACAAATCCCGTTAAAAATATGATAAACTACATTTAAATCATATAATTTTAAAGATACAGTCAAACTATCTTCGAAAAAAAATAGGTTTTTACCATACAGTGTATCAAACAATTGTCCGTACAACAATTTTTGGGTCAAAATAATTTTTCATTCAAATATTTATAGCTTTTTTATACGTCATTCAAAAAAGCTGAGATTTTGACCAATCATAAACCATATATTGAAGATCAATTGGTAAAATTTTGAGCGGGATCGAATAAGTTTTCTGAAAGTTATAGAGCTTTTAGTGAAACTTATAAGATTTTTGAACACATTTTTAACACATTATATCTGAATATGTAGTCGATGAAACTTTCTCAATCTTTTTTGTGATATAGCTTATACCTAAGGCTTTCATATGCAGCTTCATTTGAGGTTTTATATTCACTAAAAAAAATTGAAAAATCTGTATATGTTCAGAGTATTATTTGGAAATTTATCATATTTTGATCAATAAAAGTGCCAAGTGTTTTCAACTTTTTTAAACTCTCCTAATGTAATATTTGTATACAGGACCTACTCTATATATGAAGAGTAGGTCCTATGTATTTTTCATTCAGTCAATGCACTTTTATGGTGGAAAACGTTTGGCAGATTATATGTGCAAAATATGGTAATTTTTTAAATAACTACATAAGCAATTTTTTCATATTTTTTGTAGTGAATATAAAACCTCAAACATAGCTGCATATAAAAGCCTTAGGTTTAATTTGTAACGCAAAAAAAATCAAAAAGTTTCATCGAGTACATATTGAGATATAATGTTCAAAAAATGTGTTCAAAAATCTTATAAGGTTTACATATCAAAAGTTCTATAACTTCCAGAAAACTTATTCGATCTCGCTCAAAATTTTACCAATGGAGCATTAATATATGATTCATGATTGTTCAAAATTTCAATGCTGATTTGATTGACGTATAAAATAGTAATAAACATTTGAATCAAAATTATTTTGACAAAAAAAATGCTGTGCGGATAATTGTTTGATACACTGTATCTATAAGTTTCTCGTACACGTTTTTGTAAAGCTTAAAATTTAGAATTTGATTCTAAGGGGTACATGCTGTGTTTTTTGCTAGGAAATCAGATCGATAATATTCTTAAAAATTTGACCTACTACTTTCAAATTGAGGGGTAGCTAAAGCGTGAATTCGGACCATTGTGCATTGGGCGCGCCATTTATTGATCCGGAATCCGGATAAAAGCGAAACCCTTACACAGTTGTGTATACCGGTCATCCTCGCATTGTCCATCATTTTCTATAGCTCGGTGGCTGCCTTGAAATCGATCAATACCCTGTTGCGTTGGAACCTAGTATTCAGGGAATGTGTGCCCTACGGAATTTTTCCATCGCGTATTTGGAATCAGGGTATACATCTGCACTAAAAATGGTCATCATCTTAGCAAGTTCAAAAGTGCTGTTATCAGGTATAAAAATAAGCAGATGCTCCGTTCGTAGGTACCTATTGCCTAGCTATATAAATCACGTTTACCACTGTTCAACGTCTTTTAGTGACCTAGGTACACATCTGAAAATTAGCCTAAATCATATAATAAGCTCAAAGCAGTGACCGAACAGTATCAGTAGTTTAACATACGTAAAGCCAGTTGTTTGCTTCATATCGTCGTTAAAAAAACAGCCATTCATACAATGGAAATTTCTTCGAGTAACTCAAAACAGCACAGTTCTGGGTCACCAGGATCGAAAGGAAGCGTTGCAGCGGATGCAAAAAATCAGCCCCAGGCTCTAGCCATTGTTGACCAGTTGGACAGGATGTGTCACGATCGGGAATTTCTTCAGCATCAGCGCCAGCTGTTGTCTGATCCGAAAGTTTTTTGCGAAATTCTACGAGACGAGCCGGCGGCCAAAATCAAGCTGACGATCTACTTGCAATGGCTGGAAAAGTATACAAAGGACTTCGTTTGGACGATGGTGAAAAAGATGCGTGATACCTTCAACCTACACAGACAATGTCCGAACGAGCATCTGCTGGGATTCCACTCTTTATTGAATGTAGCAACATTCTTAATGGAATCAGGATGGCATGCTGAAGCAATCATACTGCTCAACCATGCCAAGACTCAAGCTCAACGACGCCCTTTAAAGATGTTACGGGTGTTGAAAGTTTTGGTTGTAGCCTTGTCTAAATCAAACCGGGAAGAAAAGGCGTCCCTCGCTATAAGGGAAATTCGTAGGCTTGTAGCCAAGGAATTGTTGATTCCAAAAAGTTTTCTAGCAAACGTGTACTGTTCTCTAGCAGTAGGATACTTCGAAACATGCCAGTTCACCGACAGCTACCATCAAGGACTACGGGCGCTGGAACAACTGGATGATGGAGCTTCCTGTTACGAGACAATCGTTGGAATATTTCGTCAACTAAGCAAAAGCTGTCTGGCTAAGAGAAGACCGGTCCAGGCGAAGCTAATGATCACTCAAGCAGTGAGTTGGGCATGGCATAAGTTTGGATCGACAAGCAGAATATATGCAGAGACATTGGAGGACTACGCATTTTATCTCCTGATGCTGAATTCCTACGAGGATGCAGTGAAGGTAACCAACGAAGCGAAGATCATATACCACAACCTGTATGGACGTTTGGGATTGCAACCGGAGCTGGCGCAAGGAAATCTACCGTTTCGACTGCTTTTGGAAAGCTACGCATTTAATGAACTGGTTCCAATCGACGAATATATTGACTTCTTCGGAAATACGGCAGAGCATCGCAACAAGTTGTATACGGCCGGACCGGATAATCGTCAGCTGGTGGCTTTTAAAAGAATACGGCCAATGATGGCAGTGCGAGACATCTGCAAAAATCTCTGCAACTCTGCTCCAAGTGTTCGCATTGAGAACGTGCAACCGTTATGTTCATTTAGTGATATCAGAGGTTCGTTATACAGGGGTTTCATTTAATGTGAGTGTATTTGTACATATTGTTCATTGAAAATAAATAAAACTGTACTACAATGCAAGCTCTTGAATATTTTCATTCGTAAACTTACCTTTTCTGCTTTATGGGCACTCTCGCAGTTCTACACATTGTAACAGCTTTCATTGTAATAGCAGCTGAGAGTTGTCTTTGCCTACTGCTCATTTTTGCATCCGTATAGAGAATTCCCAGCCCAAAACACGAAAAAATACGCTATGTTTGACTTGATATTTTTTTTCAATTTAAAAGAGATTTTTTTCATGCACTGGACATCGTTAATCATTTACTTTTGCTTCGCATATCTTTGTTTCCTTACTGAAAGGGGCTCTTCAAAATATTATAACTCGAAAATGATTTACTTACCTTATTGGTTGGACTTAGGCCTGAGTGTCCTCTGCTGTACGTAGGAGTCGTCAATAGTCTACTCGGTCCATCCTCAACTTGATCGAACCACCTAACTGCGCACCACGTCTTCTTGTACCGGGTGGATGACTCTCAAGAACCATTTTGGTCAAGTTGCTATCCGACATCCTGATGACGTGATCCGCCCACCGTAGCCTCCCGATTTTCGCGGTATGGACGATGGTTGGTTCTCTCTGCAACTCGTGGTTCATTCGCCTTCTCCAAGTCCCGTCTTCCATCTGCACTCCGCCGTAGATGGTACGCAACACCTTCTGTTCGAAAACTTCAAGGGCGCGTTGGTCCTCTGCACGTAGAGTCAATGCTTCGTGCCCATAGAGGGCTACCGGTCTAATCAGCGTTTAGTAGATAGTTAACTTCGTGTTACGGCAAACTTTGTTCGATCGTAGAGTTCTGCGGAGTCAAAACTAAGCTCGATTTCCTGTCACAATGCGTCTCTGAATTTCTCTGCTGTTGTCGTTGTCGGTGACTACCAGTGAGCCCAAGTACACGAATTCTTCAACCGCCTTGATATCATCACCGTCGATAGAAATTCGGAGTGGCCAGCGCGGTGATTCTTCTCTGGAGCCTTTTGCCATCATGCACTTTGACTTCGACACATTAATGACTAATCTGATTCGGCAGGCTTCATTCTTCAGCCGGATGTACGTTTTCGCCATCGTCTCAAATTTCCGAGCTTCGATATCCATATCATCAGCGAAACCAAGCAGCTGAACGGACTTCGTGAAAATCTTTCCACTCGCGTTTATCCTCGCTCTCCTTATAATATCCTCTAAAGCAATGTTGAATAGCAAGCACGATAGGGTATCGCGCCACTTGGGCGGTGGTTCTATATTCGTCTGTTTGCCACTATAACTCAGTCAATTTTGAACCAATTGACTTGAAATGTTGTACACGGGTAGATACTATACCTATCTCACCACATTCCAAAAGTTGTGCCAATTGGTTTAAATTTGACTGAGTTATAGTGGAAAACAGACGAATATAGAACCACCGCCCAAGTGGCGCGATTCCCTATATCATTACCTTGCTGTAATGTCCCTGATACTCGAACTTCGCACAGCACTCGATCCATCGTCGCCTTGATCAATCGTATCAGTTTTTCCGGGAATCCGTATTCGTACTTAATCTGCCATAGCTGGTCTTGATGGATTGTATCATGCGCCGATTTGCAATCTATGAACAAGTGATTTGTGGGCACGTTGTATTTGCGGAATTTCTGCAACACCTGGCGGATGGCGAACATCTGGCCCGTTGTAGTGCGTTCACACATGAATTCAGCCTGATATTGCCCTACGAACTCTCTTGCAATCGGTGATAGACGGCGGCATAAAATTTGAGAGAGTATCTTATAGGTAGCGCTTAGTATTGTGATCGCGCGATAGTTGTCGCCCTTTTTGTAGATGGGACACACGATACCTTCCATCCATTCCTCCGGTAATACTTCCTCGTCCCAAATCTTGGTAACGACACAGTGTAGTGCTCTTGCCAGTGCTTCTCCACCGTATTTTAGTGACTCGCTTGGTAGTTGATCTGCTCCAGCGACTGTTGTTTTTCAATCGGCCAACATCCTCCTCAATCTCTTGGAGGTTAGGGGCTGGAAATCTTTCGTCCTGCGCACATACTCCTAGATCTGTTACCACACCAT
The DNA here is from genome assembly GCF_035046485.1 of Aedes albopictus. NCBI lineage: Eukaryota > Metazoa > Arthropoda > Insecta > Diptera > Culicidae > Aedes > Aedes albopictus. The sequence continues at coordinate 298,238,515 of NC_085138.1, forward strand.
CTTCGGTGCTTGCAACGTCGCCATGAGGATGCTCACTGAATTATGTGTAGTGAGAAAGGTTCTGACCACTCCCAGCTCCGGTTTCAATTTGATTTTTCTATTTGACTTAAATTATTTCATATAGTTGTAACAATTATCTGAGAATCTTCCTTTCCCAAGGCACCAAAGCGTTTTCATCGCATCACCTGCATATCGTATCGCTGATTATATCCAACCAACTACGTCACACCACGAACTTTGCTCAGCAAATTGAATTGAACTGATACCGAACTTTTGTTTTACGATACCAAGATGACCGCAGCGCAGACTGTGTAGCGAAACCCGTTTATCGAAAATTGCGACTTAATCCACGGTCATGGCTAATCATACACGGCTGATAAGGACAGTAGAAATTGAATTTCCTAGTGATTCCATGCCTTATTTGTTTTCCAGGGGATACGCTTAAGATACCCGATTCGGTGATGGGGATCACATTTTTGGCAGCAGGTACCAGCGTGCCGGAGGCCGTGTCCAGCGTAATCGTCGCAAAGCAAGGTAAACTCATAAAGACCACATTGACAGGGATTGTTTGATAAGTGATCTTTTATTTCGTTGGGTTCTTACAATATCTTCTTTGTTCTCAGGTTATGGTTCGATGGGAATCAGTAACTCAATTGGATCCAACACTTTCGACATTTTGCTGTGCCTCGGATTGCCATGGTTCATAAAGGCAGCCTTCTCGCCTATTGAAAAGGGTCATCACTGGGTAGGAATCAACTCAGCTGGGCTGGAGTACTCGGCCATCTCGCTGCTGTCGACGTTACTGATGCTGTATATTGCCTTCTGGTTGAATAAGTTTAGGCTAGATCGAAGAGTTGGGTACGCGTGCCTCATTATGTACGCAGTCTTTTTGATTCTGGCAAGTTTGATTGAGTTGAACGTATTCTTCCCAGTGAATCTCCCGACTTGTGTGCGGTGAGTGAGTTGCAGGGAGCTTTGTGAGTTGTGTCGATAAAATAAACGGTTTTTTTTATCTGCAAATCTGGCGCTGGGTGGTGCCCACTTCGAATTGATTTTCAACCTGCTGGTGTCACATGGTAGTCGCGTGACAAACTCGGTCGGGGGTAATCATTCGGTTTTGTTGATGTTGTTATTGTTGATATTGATACTGTTGGTGCAACTCGTAATTGGACGACGCCCCGCTGATTACAGTTAAGGAGTGAGTGTGTGTTGATAAAGAAGAAGACAAGTAAAATTTTAGGGCGGAGCAAAGCATCCGCGAAGAGATATATTTCAATGAACGATTGAAAGAAAAGTTTACAAATGAACCAAATATTAGCTGTATTTGACTTAATGCCAAGTGAAAACTCAGCACCGAAACCAAGATAAGACAAAAAATAGAGCATAATAAAAAAAAAACTAAGACCTACCGTACTAGGATGCAAGCACTATTGGTTGTTACATGTACTTGTCACGAAGAGCGCATTATAATGATATTGATGATGGTGGCTAGAATCTCGAATATTCTCTTTTACATGTACGAAGTCAGGTGAGATTGCTGGATTTCTAGCTACTCACTATGTAACAAAGAACAATTTGAAACAGAAAACGTTTTTGAAACCTATTATAAGTAACAAACCATTTCTTCCTCTCTATTGTACATATTTGCGTGTCTTCAAATGAGTCTATGGTAGTTGATAGGATGAATAAAAGTTTATGTAATTTTGTATTACTGTACGGAACTGTTTTTAATAATATCCGAAATCATTTCCCAACGTTCCAAAGCTCTTTCAACTCTACGCGTCTATCGCTTCCGAGATTCAAGCACCATGAGCTCTGCAAGTAAAGTTACCATAATAAGTAATCCGTGTTCGAACCACTGTGAGACCACTGCATCAAACCCCTCGTTTAAATGTTAGCACAGTTAGGTATATCTAACTATATATATGCTATAGCACAATAGGTAGCTGATGTCATAGTCAAGTGGACATTTATAATTGAACATACTGTGGAATACAATGAAAAAGACATCCTTATGGTCGATTAGGTGATGGCGTGAATATGATTTCTTTCTCAAGTGATTTATACGTGAATTATAATTAGAGTATGCGGCAAATTTGAAGTTAATTGAAATGAGTGGAAACTAAACATTAAACTATTGAATTTGTATGTTGGAAAAGCTTGTTGCGGAGTAAATGAATAACCATTAACTCGATTTCGTAGGTTATAGGATCCGCATTATAAGACCTTTATTTGTACGCCGACTTACATCGTATGTGACGATTTTGTTCACTGTAATATCGTTGCATTTGTAAGTTTATTGTAAGGATGACACCAAAAACTATATTAAGGAGATCGTAGTAGGCATCACCGCGATCGGTTGTGTTTTCAATCGCTTGTCACGTTTTTCTTCGCGTTCCCGAAAAAAAAAAATTCCGCTGGTGGATCGTTCGGTATTACGTAATCCGGAAAGTTTTCCGCTTGTTTAAGTTCATCTCTTGCGAATCCCTTATTGTGTTAGTTTTCCTTAGTGAGAATTGTTTCTTCGAGATTTGTTTGATTACAGCGGTATTTCGAGTGCTACCTCGCTCGTATTGAATGTGGCTGTATCGTGTGTGTTGTTGAGCTTTGTGCAATATTTTGGCGGATAGTACGGCCGCGGCCGCGGCGAGTGCGTTGTGGTTGGAAAAAGTAACATTTTGAGAGGTGGTGAAATTTATACGAAAGTTCTTTGAGCGTTCGTCGGATGCCACCGAAAAGAGGGCAAGAAAAATATAAGTGAAGTGCTGCATTCGGTGCCTTTTCTACAGATAGGATGAACTGCAAAAGAACGAAGAGCAGCCAGTGAGGAAAATCGTGCGACGTTCCTGTCGCAGTTTCAGAAAAGATGAATAAGAAAACGCGATGAATCTAGATGCGTTCTTGTGGGGGACTTTCGGGAATGTAGCGGAAGGGCAGCAAGTATTTTCCAACGATGAAAGATGCGACCTCGCGTGGGAAACCTTTCGGATAATGTTAGAGCGCATAGGAGGAGTTTTCATGATTACTGAGAGACTGCAGCGTATAATTTGGTGAGATCGTTTCAGACTACATTCTATTTTTTACTCTTGCGGAGGTGTTCAATAACCATTAAAATCATTTTTCGTAAAGTCACTAACCCCCACCGCCAGAAATCTTTATTTTGTTTCATTTCAGAGAGCGAGTAAAGGCGCTTAAGCCTAGGTATAAGGGCCAGGATACAGAGTAAATACCTGTGTTCCATCCCAGGAAGCATAGGACCAAGGGGTGACATTAACCTTCTTAGCATCGTCACCCCCATCGATTTCACGTGTTTTGCTTAATAAAAAGCTGAGTGGTTGGTACGAGATGTCCCCCTCAATAGCTTTATCGTAATATCAATAACACTGCACAGTAGGCCTGGCCGCTTTAATGTTTGTAATGCATTTCCGATGTACTGCAAACATTAATAATGACAAGAAAAATTGTAGAAGTAGTCGATTCTACCATTTTCCAGGATTCTTTCAATGAATGGCTGTGTATGTGTAGACTAGACTAGACTAGACTAGGATGATACCAAAAACTATATTAACTGAACTGCTCTATGAACTAGGTCGAAACATAAGGGCACATATTCGGAGCAAGATTGGCTATGCCAGGGTTGCCAAATCATTTGTGGGGATTATTTCTCTGAAGGATTAAACTAAAATTGTAAGCAAATTATCTTAATTATACGCATTTATGTACACGAATATATTTCTTCTAGCTTTGAGCGCGTTACCAACAAACTGCTTCAAGGAGGTTTTTTTTCCGATTGTTCTAATCCGAACAATAAGTAAGCGTATTGTACATTTGGTGCGGGGATGAATCTCTTTAGACCGCAGCTAACAGGCTGTAGTATGAAGACAGGACTTCTACTGATGATGCGCCATCGAAATTCACAACTAGCATTGTGGTCAGCCGTTAGTAAGGATCCGTGGTAGACGAATTTTTCCACCACGACGGATCCGGTTCTGTTCTGTTCTGCCTATCAGCATACTCTTTATTTTTGACTTATTCATTCCGAGTCCGACCTTTGCTGTTTTACGTTTCATGTGGATGTAAAGCTCTGGCGACAATGCCCATGACCAAGGATGTTTTCGATCACCTTGCAAGCATTTGACTCATATGTCTACAACTCAGTTCAGAGGCATAATATTGAAATGTGCTGTTCGGCAAACTTGTAGATTATTGTTTTTCCTACAATTATCATCAAGGACGCAATATTCTAACTCTAATATTTCCCAGACAACCAGTAATCGTATATGATGTTGCATAAGATGATAATGTGGAGGCCATATGCGTACACGCCTCCATTTAGGCGCATGTAAAATGTACGCATATTGCCTCCACTTTAACATCTTATTCAATATTATATACGATTACTGGTTGACTGGGTTACGGCGTAAAACTGTTAGTACCACCGACCCATACTAAACAATCGCATTTTTCGATCGTTTAGTATGAGTAGGTGGTACTAGCGCTTTCACAGCGTATACGTAAGAGTTAGAATATGGCGTCCTTGATGATAATTAAAGGAAAAACACTAATCTACAAGTTTGCCCACCACCACATTTCAATATTATGCTTCTGAACTGAGTTGTGGACAAATGAGTCAAACGGTTGCCAAGTGATCGAAAACATCCTTACGCCATGACGTCCGCAAAGCACACAAATTGACCGGATATTGAGAAAATCATACCTTGGCTGTCGCATTACACCTTCCAGAGCGGAGTTGAAGAGTGGGCATGAGTGTCCGCCACTTGTCGCAGTCCCCGGCAAGATTCGAATGAGCTGGGTAATTCAACCAAGACCCTTACGCAGTTTTTCACATCGTATTTTATTGCTTTGATCAGTCTAGTCAGCTTCCCAATAAAGCCATTTTCGTCCTAGGATACCCTGGAGAAATTCCAGAAGCAATTCCCTTACTGGAAGAAATTCAGTTGGAACCAGCGCTTGAAAATTGAAGCGTTTTACCTTAGACGAATCAAAATTAGCTCTTCTTTGACTGGCGTTTTTCAACCCAAAGCGGTAGCAATAAGCCTTAATTGGCTAACATGCTTCAGAAACAAGTGAGAGCGGGAGCAATAAAAATATGAGTGAGAGTGAGGGACGACGATTCAGCGCCGTGTGGCTCTCTGAATCGCCGGTGTATACGGCAATGAATATACTTGATTTTTATCTCGTTATTACAGTGCAAATGAGGGGGTCAGAAGCAAAGGGGTGTAAGTGACAAAAACTCACTTTCGAGTAAACGAGGTTTAAAGTTTTTTTTTACCAATTTTTTATCCCATACAAAATGTATGGAGCTTCAAAATTAACCCAATTTTCTCTGATTTATTGTAATTTTTCCAATCATCGTAGAAACAATCTTAAAAAAGTTCCTGAAAGCTTGAAATCTGAAGAATTTTATGATATGCTCAGCTCAAAATCGACAAAATGGTCACTTACACCCCTTTGATTCTTGGCCCCTCAAATGATATAAACTCGAATTAATAAATCTATCATAATAGTCACGTCCATCATTCTCTTATGGATAAATTGATTATTTTTACAAGTTTTGAGCAAAAAATAAATCCACTGAATCATTTACGCATCTTCAGACTCACCGCAGCAAGCGAGAATTAATGGTTTCCAGTCAGTATGCTTCACCAGTCAACCGATCGATGAGGAATAGTGGTCGTGGTTGGTTTGGTTTCTCTTTGCTCCCTGTGCGTGTTCGTTCGTAGTGATGGTTGGCGCTGATGACTGATCGTACCATTCATATTCACTCAAATTCAAGCACTGGTTGGATCCTCTGGAGGGATCCCTGAAGGGTGTCCGTGAGGAGTTCTAGTAAAACATACATACATACATACATACATTTATTTGTTCAACATCATTAAGACAGCACATAATCAACAATAGTATGCCACCAATGAGAGTCTAATAGAGGTGGGGAAGACGATACTTCGTGTGCGTGAGATCCGTGTCTGGTGCAAAACATGTCACTACTACAAGCAAAGCGAGCTCCCATAAGAACGCGTGTCAAATAGTGACGTCACTATTTGTGTTTACATTTTTCTTTGCTTACTAATACATAGCCATCTCTTCTTCTTCCCCACCTGTAATATACTCTCATTGGTATGCCACAATACTCGGCTTGTGGCTGCCGCTCTCCATCCTCGGTCGCGCCCAATGCTCGCCAAGTCACGTTCCACCTGGTACGCCCATCGTGCTCTCTGCGCTACACGCCTTCTTGTGCCAACCGGATCAGTTGCAAACACCAGCTTTGCAGGGTTGTTGTCCGGCATTCTTGCAACATGCCCTGCCCACCGTATCCTTCCGGCTTTGGCCACCTTCTGGATGCTGGGTTCGCCGTAAAGTGCAGCGAGCTCGTGGTTCATCCTTCTCCGCCACACACTGCTCCCCTACACACCGCCGAAGATCGTCCTTAGCACGCGTCGCTCGAAAACCCCGAGTGCTCGCAGGTCCTCCTCGAGCATTCGAGAGTTCGAAGGTACGCTACTGCCACCTGGAAAAAGTTTACTGTATGCGTGAAGGACCGATTTTTTAGCATGGGGAAGTTTTCAAATGCTTCTAAAAAATTCAAAACAATACTTAATTAAAAGCGGGTTGGTGTACGCGATGAGAAATTCAATTAGCAAACGTGTTAGCATATAATTTTGATTAAAAAGTTTTTTCCCAGATTAGGTACGGATTGTGTAGAAAACGAAGATTCTTATCCCGTACATCAATCCGTTTTTAATTAAATAATGTTTTGAATTTTTTAGAAGCATTTTAAAGTTGACTTCCTATGCTTCCCCATGTTAAAAAATCGGCGCTTCACGCACATGATCAACTGTGGTTATTTGCTTCGTAGTCCCCAATGGTCCATGTCTCGTGCCCGTAGAGGATCACCGGTCTTATTAGCGTTTTATACATGGTTCATTTGGTGCGTGGGTGAATCTTTTTCGACCGCAGTTTGTTCTGGAGCCCGTAGTAGGCCCAACTTCCGCTGATGATGCGCCTCCGAATTTCACGGCTCACGTTGTTGTCAGCCATCAGTAAGGATCCGAGGTAGACGAATTCCTCCACCACCTTGAAAGTATCCCCATCTATCGTAACGTTACTACCCAGACGGATCCGGTCGTGTTCGGTTCCGCCTGCCAGCATGTACTTTGTTTTTGAGGCATTCACCACCAGTCCGACCTTTGCTGCTTCGCGTTTCAGGCGGGTGTACAGCTCTGCCACCGTTCCAAATGTTCTAGCTATAATGTCCATGTCGTCCGCAAAGCACACAAATTGACCGGATTTTGTGAAAATCGTTCCCCGGCTGTTGAGCCCGGCTCGTCGCATCACACCTTCCAGAGCGATGTTGAAGAGTAGGCATGAGAGTCCGTTACCTTGTCGCAGTCCCCGGCGAGATGTGAATGAACTGGATAGCTCACCCGAAACCCTTACGCAGTTTTGCACACCGTCCATCGTTGCTTTAATCAGTCTAGTCAGCTTCCCAGGAAAGCCGTTTTCGTCCATGATTCTCCATAGCTCTGCGCGGTCAATACTGTCGTATGCCGCTTTGAAGTCGATGAACAGGTGATGCGTTGGCACCTGGTATTCACGGCATTTCTGGAGGATTTGCCTTACGGTAAAGATCTGGTCCGTTGTCGACCGGCCGTCGATGAAGCCGGCTTGATAACTTCCCACGAACTCATTTGTTTTAGGTGACAGACGACGGACGAATGATCTTGGATGGCACTTTGCAGGCAGCATTCAAAATAGTGATCAGCCTGAAGTTCTCACATTCCAAATAGTCGCCTTTCTTGTGAATGGGCAGATTACCCCTTCCTTCCACTCCTCCGGTAGCTGTTCGGTTTCCCAGATCCTGACTATCAGCCGATGCAGACAGGTGGCCAACTTTTCTGGGCCCATATTGATGAGTTCAGCTGCGATACCACCCTTACCAGCTGCTTTGTTGGGTTTGAGCTGGTGAATGGCATCCTTAACCTCCCTCAGCGTGGGAGTTGGTTCATTTCCGTCCTCCGCTGCACTGGCGTCGTCGTTTCTTCCGTTGCCGTGGGCTCCCGTGCCTACGTTCTCCACGCCGTTCAGGTGCTGATCGAAGTGCTGCTTCCATCTTTCGATCACCTCACGTCCGTCCGTCAAGATGCCTCCGTCTTTATCCCTGCATATTTCGGCTCGCGGCACGAAGCCGTTGCGAGATGCGTTGAGCTTCTGATAGAACTTCCGTGTCTCTTGGGAACGGCACAGCAGTTCCATTTCTTCACACCCCGCTTCTTCCAGGCGGCGCTTTTTCTCCCGAAAGAGGCGGGTCTGTTGTTTCCGCTTCTGTTCGTAACGTTCCACGTTCTGTCGAGTCCTTTGCTGCAGTATTACCGCCCTCGCTGCGTTCTTCTCCTCCAAAACCGTTCTGCACTCTTCGTCGAACCATTCGTTCCGTCGATATCGTTCCACGTACCCGATGATGCTCTCTGCTGCGTCGTTGATGGCTGCTTTCACTGTACTCCAGCAGTCCTCTAGAGGGGCCTCATCGAGCTCGCCCTCGTCTGGCAACGCGACTTCGAGATTCTGCGCGTATGCTGAGGCGACATCCGGTTGCTTCAGTCGCTCTAGGTTGTACCGTGGCGGTCGCCGGTACCGTACATTGTTGATGACGGAGAGTTTTGGGCGCAGTTTGACCATCACCAGATAGTGATCGGAGTCGATGTTGACGCCACGATAGGTCCTGACGTCGATAATGTTGAGAAGTGCCGTCCGTCAATCAGAACGTGGTCGATTTGAGATTCCGTCTGCTGTGGTGATCTCCAGGTGTAACGATAAGGCTGTGTTGGAAAAAGGTGCTATGTATGGCCATATTTTTGGAGGCGGCGAAATCAATGAGTCGTAGGCCGTTTTCGTTCGCCTGCTGCGCTGAACTTCCCAGCCAACCACATATCGTTAATCATTGTGTGGAAAAAATCGTATATTTTCATATATTGAATCAGAATTGTATAATAATATGTATATTTGTTGACAATGATTGCGGTAAATCGCATTTCATGCCAAATTAAATTTCAATTGCGATTTTGTTTCATATAATCGTCTCCGATCATAAAAGGTGCGAGATACTATCGGTAGGATCGCACAGAATCGGATAGAATCGTGAAAAAAAAACATACATTCTTAGTGTCAAGCTGCAAGTTCGCTAGCATTGTATATATGATTTCTTTGAATCGTGGAAATCGTCGCTTCACATCGTATATGAATCTGCTAAATCGAGCTTGCTACCTAAAGGTATGATGAAAATCGGTGAAATCGTATACAACTATAACAATGTTGTATATTGATCGTTTGCGTCACACTTGCGTCGTATACGAAGTGAATGAAATTGTAGAATTCGTATATTCATGTTTACAGTCGCATATGATTGTTACTGCACTTTAAATAGTCGAATCTTAATCTCGGAAATCGTTAATGGTTTTGTTTACATATTTGTATGATGGAAAAAAAGAAAAAATGGTATTCATCACAAATTTGTATTTCTGTTGTTGTTTACACATTCCAACCATGGTAGCAATAATTTCAACCAAATATATAGGTTTTCATACTAGCAGATGACTTAAGTGATGTATAGATTCCAACAACGATGTGAATTTCGGGTCTCTTGCACGGCACCACTATTGGTGCCACTCAATGCACAACAACAACGCTCGCAGCACAAGTCTCGCAACGTATCATGCTATTTTTTATTCGTTTCATGCCATTCACTTTGAACTTTCTGTTTTCAACTTGGCAATATAGCCAATAGAGATAACGCGCAGTTCTCAATCAAAGGACCTATGTTCGATTTCCACTGAACATCAATTGTTTTTTTTATTTGAAAATCTTGAGTCGTATATTGGTACTCTCAATCGTAATAAGATCATGCATTATCGTATATTTAGATGGATAAAATCGGCGTAGAAATTTTTCGAGAAATCGTAAATTATGTTGGATGGAATCGCAGTAACCGTATATATGTTTCGATATGGCTTCCACTTTAGTATGTATATGCCTGTTTCGTGCATTGAATACGATTTCTTTGGTGCTATATATGTGTGACTATTTCAGTTGCAATTTCGATATAGCAACCAAATTGCTGGCTGGGTTACCAATCGTCGGTCTGAATTCCTCCTCCTGGCCTACCAGAGCGTTCAAATCTCCTATGATGATCTTGACGTCGTGGCTTAGGCAGCGATCGTACTCGCGTTTGAGCTTCGCGTAAAATGCGTCCTTGTCATCATCAGTACTTCCGGAGTTTGGGCTGTCCACGTTTGTTATGCTGAAGTTGAAGAATCGGCCCTTGATCCTTAACCTGCACATTCTTCCGTCGATCGGCCACCAACCGATTACGCGCCTCTGCATATCACCATGCATGAGCTGTTCCCAGCTCGCGTGTGTTACCGCAGCTCTGGTAAATAGTATGATTACCTCTAAACGTTCGCACCATAGATCCTATCCAACACACCTCCTGCAACACTACGATTCCGAACCCGCGGTCCTTCAGTATATCGGCGAGTATGCGGGTGCTCCCGATGAAGTTGAGAGATCTGCAGTTCCACGTACCGAGCTTTCAATCGCAAGTCTTTTTTCATCGCTGTGGTCGTCGCCATTGGTATCGGTTCGCATTCTTCTCTTGTTGATTTTCCGGTGCTAGCCTTTTTTACGGCTTGCTCGCAGGGCCTGACACCAACCCACTAACCCAGGGAGCTGGGCTTACCTTCCCGGAAGCTACGGGTTCGGCATTGGCATTTCCTCCAACTACAGTGCTAAATAGCTAGGCTCAAGCACTAGTCTTCGCCGGGGGTGGAGTTTTTAATGGGCGCCCAGAAGATAATATTTTACCTAAGCTTCCACCCCCTTCGTACCTTTCTATCCGACTTCAATCTCGTGCTATATCCCACCAAAGTCGTACCGGAAGTAGCTATGTTCACTAGCGCCACGTGGTGGTGAAATTTGGAACTATGTTCTTCATGATCTGGAAGTGCTCGTAGTCCTGAACAACTTTGCCGAAGATCGTACCTTTCTATCTGGCTTCAATCTCATGCTATATCCCACCAAAGTCATACCGGTAGTAAACATCTACACTAGCGCCACGTGGTGGTGAAATTTAAAACTATGCTCTTCATAGCCTAGAAGGACTCGTAGCTCTGAACAACTTTGCCGAAGATCGCACCTTTCTATCTGGCTTAAATCTTACGCTATAGCCCACAAAAGTCGTGCCGGAAATCACTCTGTACGCTAGCGCCACGTGGTTGTGAAATTTAAAACTATGCTTCTCATGACCTGGAAGTACTCGTAGTCCTGAACAACGAAGATCGTACCTTCCTGTCTGGCTTCAATCTCGGGCTATATCCCACCAAAGTCGTACCGGAAGTCAATATATACACTAGCGTCACGTGGTGGGGAAATTCGGAACCAGGAAGTGGTTGTTGTTCTGAACAACTTTGCCGAAGACAGAATGTTGCTATCGTGTCGAGGTTCCGAGAGCACTTGTTACAAAGACATGGCACTCATAACCAAAATGGGAGCAAAACGAAACCAGAAGTTAGAAATGTGAAACACATGTATTCGCCTGGTTTTCACCGGTAGCTGCATGAAACTCCAATCGGCTTTGATTACACCTCAAAATCATCGGCCTCATTGAAGCACAGTACAGAGCATTTTCGTGCAGAGTACTGGACAATGGTGTTTTGTCCGATCCGATCCCATCCGGGTCGTTGCTGGAGTAAGGCAAGGATGTATAGGTACTATCACCGCTACTGTTCCTCATCGTAATCGACGAGATCCTGGTTGTCCTATCTCAAATGACCAGAAGCAAGACCTATTCCTGCGAACAAGATTCCCTCATTTGAGCCCTGACTAAATTTATGCACAAAATTCCCTCACATTTTTAATTTAATTGATTTACTTCATTCTTTACATAATTCAAATCTCAATTTGTTCATCGAGCACATGGATGTCAAAGCATTTTCAACAGTATGATTCATTAATTTCTAACATTCCTTGCTTGCTCGCAAGATTGTATGATGATTTGTTACCTACCTTCCAAGGAGATAGAGAGACAAATGGAGAAGCTTGGTTGTTGATGCCAACACGCACTGGCATAGCATTTACACCAAACTGTTTTCGATTTCACGTTTAAAATCGCAGAAAATGCCGAGAAGGCATTAACTTCGAAAATATTTTACAGTCGTAACTAGTTATTTTGTTACTCTAGCCTCATCAAATGCCCTCAATATGAAACAGTTTTGCATTAAAATCGGAAGTTTGAAACAGACATTTTCAACCAAATCACCAAATGACGGAAGAAAAATAAAAACATGGAAATTAAAGCTCCTGAAAGTTTGAATCATTACTTTAGATCAGAACAAATCAATTTGTTCAATTTTACTGCCAACTATTGGAAAAGTCGTTTTTGTGTTATATTTATGCATTCGATTCAGCATATGTACATATTTAGGTATATAAAATTGAACGGCGATCCAGCATTGAACATCCCCGAAGAAGAAGCCAAAAAAGTGAGAATCGATTTGTTTACTAACTGTACATATGGTTCGTCATTGATTATTATCACACTTTTATTTTTGTCGGCTTTTGTTTGCGGACATCGGTTCTCACCGCCACCACCTTCAGTAGGTTAGGCAGTATCGCGAGCACCATCTCTTTCGTTGGTCCAGGCACGAGTGAGCGCGCCATTCGATCACTACCTACCCATCTAGAACAACATTGTAGCTATCGGGGGTAGCGTTATCATACAACGACCGTTTACAGATCATCGTGACAGCATCTGCAAATTACTATGCCAACTGATTATCGTACTGAGGTTTGTACGTTTTGACGGCCTCAACACACTCCCGGAACTTGAACTCCTTGTGTATCCGTGTTGGCCGACGAAGGTGTGTATAACACTCTGGCTATCTGTGCCACCAATAAGGAACCAGGTATTCTTTGCGTCTGTGGTACACTTTGCCGGGGCTTTCGTGAAGTTCAACAAATATAGAAACAACAGACGGATGGACATGGGATTATCAGCTTCTGTTTACGGAGCTGGCTCCGGTTCGGTCGAAGGTGGAAGAAAGGTGCGGGCAGCTTGAGTGACATGTACGGCGCGGTTCATTGTCTTTACGAGAATGGTTGGTATGGAATTTTTTCGAGTTGTTTTCGAGGAATTATAGCAGTTAGGCAGGACTTAGGAGGGGGCTCAATCAGGATGAGTCAAATGAGCTGTACGTGCGCTTAGAGAGTATACAATGATTAGTAAATATTTTGACAGTAGAAATGCGACGCATGAGTACCTAGTTGTTAGTGGATGATCTGTGCCGTGCACCTCTAGTGAACGTTATCTCTGGCGCGGCTGGTTTCGGTGCTGCTGATGTGTAGGCGCGCTCTTCATGCATCGTTATTTACGACTTTGAGTTGGGTGACAAGATTCTTATTTCTCCTGAGATAAAGTGCATCTGCAGGTTGGCTGCTGTATGTGCGCACCATTACCACCATCATTGAGTCAGCTAGTTCAACACGGTTTGTCGGTAGTAGAAGACACGAGAGGTGCTATAAAAGTCAAGAGGACTATGAAAATCAACTTTCTTTTAGACCGGGATCCTTGACGGTTGGAGAAGTGTCCCAAACAACAGCGCGCGGTGAACGGTGTTTCGTGTGAGGCCTTAGTAGTGAGCACTGAGAAGAAGTAATTTTCCTGGAGATGGTAAAACCTGGGACGTTCTGTGGAATCAAAAGTCGTAGAGCGAAGATTGCGTTCATTGTGCGAGTGTTGTTTGTGCTAAGCTTAGGTTCTATTTCGGTGCTCAACGCATTTTTCGGCCCATTCAATGGCGAAAGCGTAGCAACAAAGTCCCGTCCCAGACGACACATTCTGCAAATTTTGCAAGATCAGGTGGAAGTGTTTGAACCGATTGTGGTGGAACCGGAAAATTATACCGAATTCCCACTAGAGGAGACAACAGAAGCAAGTGTACTTCACGAAAGAAATTGTACTCCTGCTGCAATCTTCGAGTTTCCATCGGATGGATTTACCCGTGAAGACCGGAAACACGGATGGATTACGGTGCATCTGCTGATCGCATGCTACTGCTTCTGGTTGTTGGCCATAGTATGCGATGACTATTTCGTGCCGGCAATCGAGTTGATGTGCAAAAGTAGGACATTTGAGACTCTTAGAAGTCTAACATTTCCGTTCATCTTTTATATCGCACCCATAACTTTCAGAGCTGCAGGTGAAGGAAGATATTGCGGGTGCAACGTTTATGGCAGCAGCCTCATCAAGTCCTGAGCTGTTCATCAACTGCGTGGGAACCTTTGTCACAAAGGGCGATATTGGAGTGGGAGCTGTGGTTGGCTCGGCTGTGTTCAACATACTTGCTGTTCCAGCTGTTTGTGGATTATTCGGAGGACAGGTGAGTGAAAGCACATAGGAGAAGTTTGATGATGGGCAGATTATTTCAAAAATATAACAATTATTCTGTAAGGGCTCTTCCATACACTACGTAGACTAAAAAGGAGCAAGGTGGATGAAGTTTCCAAAATGTGGTCGACGTAGTTTATAGACAGCACCAATAATACTTTTATTCAAAATCTCTACAAAATATTTGAGATAATAGCTAAACTTTAGATCAACTTTAACAAATCATGAAAACTTTTAAGCGTCTGGTTTACCCCTATACTGCCTCCCAGGAAACACAGCAAAGATGGGACTGTCATGCGAGTGGGGGCAGTATAGTATGATGATACATCAATCTAGGGTAATATTTATACGTGAAGGAAAATTATTACTTTATATATTAATACAAAGAATATTGCATGAACTTTTTGAGTACTGAGCTCTATCGGCTATCCCATAAAATCCTCGAAATAAGAGCCTTTATTATCAATCTAAAATTTCTTAATACAGTACTGCCGTGAATCGCATATATGTCCCATTTGCATAGGAAACCCAGAAAAGATGGGACTGATATGCGATTCACGGCAGAGTACTCGTATATACTTGTAGAATATAACTGTGCTTGAACCTTACCGGTCTTCAGGATATATCAAAGAATTTCCTGAAAAAAAACGCTCTTAGTCTCAGATCTACAAGCGTAAATGGTCGTATGTCTTAGATCTTTTTATGCCAAATGCATCCACGCATTTAGATGATTGATCATTCACGTCAATTGATCATCACTGGGGAATTAAGCACTGTACTCTACCGGTCTTCGAATATGTGAACATTGTGAGTATACTATAGAGAAGGTGGATATCGCCGGTCGTGGCGTGTTTTCCCCCTTCGTCAGACAGGGAGTCCACTCAAACCTCTTTTAATACAGATAATACATATTTGCCATGCACATAGGACACCCGTATGAAGTTGATCACCAATATTAACTTCTTTTCCCGATCACCCTAGATAGCTGTGTAGTGTCGGTAGCGGTTGGTTCAACTGGCTAAGAATAGCACTACGGACCGCCTGTTCCAGTGGTAGAATTCCACTAATCAGGTGACCCCTAATTCATGGTGTTATGCGGCTTTACGCTTACCGTGCCTAGGAATGAATGGTTAGGGGGGTCTTACAAAAACCTAATCGCATACGGTGCCTGTGGAGTATCAGGGCACCCGCCACAGTATTTGTACTTACTGTTCTAACCGGAGTAATAGCGCGGTGGACCTTGTGTTTCTCCGAGACAATCAGCTGCCCTTCTTCAATCTCATACTTGAGGCTGAATAAGGGCGGGATTATGAAGATTTTATAAATTAGTTTAAATTTTCACCTATATGGTTTCGCATTATGCGTTTTACACAGTGTAATCTGTGCATCCTTGCCTTTGGCGCACTCAAATCGATACCGATCTGGCTTTATTGTTGCTGTTCTTTTTTGTCCTGTGATTGTTCAGTGTTTAATCTTGCCTAATTTGGGTAGTGTCTACGGTTAGGATAGCTCAAATCAATCTCCAGCAACAATCAATCTTTGCAGACTTATGCAAAATGGTTCAGCCCAAGTGGCCTTGGTCCAAGAACCTTACTTCCGTAAGGGGAATTTCTATCTAGGAAACCTTGTGAACCCGGTAAATGCTACTTTCAGTAAAAATGAAACGGCAAACTTGCGTGCCATGCCTCGAGCATGTGTACTTGTCAACAACGCAATCGTTGCTACACTCATCTCTGAACTAACCCCTAGAGATGTATGTGCTATCACAATCGATGTATCTGTTGGAAATCTCAACAGGAAATACGTTTATGGTTAGGTTTATTTATCGCATGATGAACCATCCCCTACGGATGCTTTCAAGCAAGTCATTGCACACTGCACTTCAAAAGGCCTTCCGCTAATTGTTGGCAGTGATGGTAATGTTCACCATATCATCTGGGGCAGCTCAGACATTAATTTGAGAGGCTCCAGTTTGATGGAATACTTAAGTAGTACAAATTTTGGATTACTTAACATAGGGAACCACCCAACTTTCATGGTATCTGCTAGAGAAGAAGTGTTAAACATAACGCTTTGCTCGAGCAGAATTAGTCACGAGCTGACCAATTGGCATGTGTCAGATGATGAATCTTTATCTGACCATCGCTACATCTTTTTTGAACATTTAAGTGTTACTTCGCAAATATTGCGTTTCAGGAACCCCCAGTCAACAAACTGGGATCTTTTTACTGATTTGGTTGCAGCCCAATTTCATGGAAACTCACCATCCATTGACACTCCAAGTGATTTAGATGATGCCGTTGATACTACAACGACCTTCATCATGGAAGCTTCTGAGAAAGCTTGCCCTCTGCGGTCTGTGAAGACCACAAGAGGAACCCCTTGGTGGAACCCTGATCTGGCTATGCTCAGGAAACAATATGGAAAGAGTTGGAACAGAACACGTTCGATTGGATCGGAGGTTTTCAGGTCGGCTCGCAAGACCTACCAGAAAGCTCTTCGGTCTGCTGAACGATCCAGCTGGAAAAACTTTTGTACAAATGTTTTTAGTTTGAGTGAAGCCAGTCGGTTAAACAAAATCCTTGCAAAATCTAAGGATCTTCAAGTGAACGAACTTCGTTTGCCGAATGGTTGATGAGGATATTTTGGAATGTTTATTTATTACACACTTCTCCGGATGTGTGGATATTACACTTCGGATGAACCTGATGTATTTTCTTGTAGTTATGATTCCTTAGCTTCGGCTCGGAGTATCATAATTTTAGCATCGATTGAATGGGCATTTAATAGCTTTGCTCCTTTCAAATCTCCTAGGGCAGATGGTATTTATCCTATTTTGCTTCAGAAGGGATTGGATCATTTCAAACATGTTTTGAAACAACTACTTGTTTGCAGTTTTGGTACAGGGTATATTCCCAAATCCTGGCGGGATATTACTGTAAAGTGCGTCGTATGAAGAAGCAAAGAGTTTCAGACCTATCAGTTTGACCTTTTTTGTTTTTCGGGCTGTTCGGGCTCATTTGGAAGTTAACCATCAATGTTAACTTCTTTTCCCGATCAGCCTAGAAAGCTGTGTAGTGTCGGTAGCGGTTGTCTCAATTGGCTAAGAATAACACTATGGACCGCCTGATCCAGTGATAAGAGTCCACTAAACGGGTGAAACCTAATTCATGGTGTTATGCGGCTTTATGCTTACCGTGCCAAGGAATGAATGGTTGGGGGTCTAATAAAAACCTAACCAAAAACGGAGTTACTGCACTAACCGGAGCAATAGTGCAGTGGACCTTGTGTTTCTCCGAGATCAGTTGCCCTTCTTAAGTCTCAAATTTGAGGCTAAATCAGGGCAGGATTTTTCAAATGTTGTACATTAGCTAACATAACTACCTTTATGGTTTCGCTTAATGCGTTTTCGCCATTGGCGTTTTTCAATTGACACCGATTTGGTTTGTCGTTGATGTTTCCTTTTTGTGCTGTGATTGTGAAGAGTGTAATCCTGTCTAGTTTGGGTAGTGGCTACGGCTAGGAAACCTCAGATCAATTTTCAGCGTAAGAAGCGTGCGTAGCCCAAGTGGCTCTACTTCGAAAAGTTCATTTTCGTAGGGTAACTTCTGTATAGGTTACCTTGTGAACCCAGTTTGCTTGTTTCATTATAAATGAAGTGTCGTGCCTCGAGCATGCTATATCTTAGAATAACGTTGACAGTATGTTTCAACATTTCCTTATGCATGCCTTCAAGCAAGTATTTGGCGGTATTGCTACGATGATTACATCATCTGCAGTAGCTCAAACATTAATTTGAGATGCTTCAGCTGGATGGATTACTTAGGTAGTACAGTTCATGGATAACTTAACATAGAATTGCACCTAACCCAACTCATGAGTTAACTGATTGGCATGTGTCAGATGAGGAGTCTCCATTTGACCTTCTTTGCACTTTTTAGTGTGCCTTCGCAAAATTTGCGTATTCAGGTGATCCTGCTCAACAAACTACCCAACAAACATATTTGCTGTACAAGAGAGGAACAAACTACTTTTAAGCAAACTTTAGCTTAAGAAACTGTTATTCAGCTAGTTCTGTTTCTTGGGTAGGGAACCTGTACTAATTGGTTGCGACCACATTTTATGGATAATTCGCTTCCATAGCTACTCCAAGAGAGTTTCATTGTGGTTTTGTACCTACAACGCCCTCCATTGTGGTATACCATAACTATGGCTTTGAAAGAAGCTTGTCCTCTGCGGTCTGTGCGGACCGTAAGAGGTATTCCTGAATGGAACTCTGATCTGTTCAAGTTCAAAATATCTTCGGATAAACAATTCTTTTGTACAGTTACGAATCTCTAGCTCCGCTTGAGAATTATAGCTATACAATCGACTTAGTGGGCCCTAAAAAGCTCTGCTTACTTCAAATCTCCAGGTGCAAATGGGGGTTTGTCCTATATTTCTTCAAAGGGATTTGAGTATTTCAAACATGTTTTGAACTCTTGCAGTTTGCTATTGGGTATTTTCATGGCTTGAAATTACTTTATAGTTTTATCCCGGAAGGGTGCGTGCGTTGTATAAAGAAGGAATGAATTCCAGATTCATCTGGTTACCTCGTTCTTTCTGAAATGCTAGAAACGCATTGTCGATTAACACATCTGTGATGTTCGTCTGGCTGACATGCCTTTTCATGTGAACTCACATGCTTCCAAATTTGGGATGTCCACAGTGACTCTTTTACACAAAGTTGTATACGTTTTCAAGAAAGTACTCGCTCAAACGTAGTTTTTGCTTGGGTGATTTCTTGAATATTGAGGATGCTTTCGATGACGTGCCTTTCAATGTCATATTGAAAGAGGCATGACGTCACAAGCTACCTCTAATGAGCTATAGGCTCTCTTTACGCTTATGCGTTTTATAATGTCCTTTTTCAGGGCACTGATTAAACCCGTTGTGGTATGGGCTATGAGCTCTCATTGCGCTTATGCGTTCATTCCCTCTTCAAGGGCACCCCTTCCTATTTCATCACCTTTCCCTTTCCTAATCCTATTCCATCTCTTGTCCCATTCCCTCAGGTAAATGATGAAATTGGCTTATATGTATGGCGATGGCACAAATGTCCCAAATGGAGGATAACGTGCCTCTGGAGCCGGCCTTCTGATACCTGATTTCACTTCCTCTGATGAGGAATTTTTGGAATGTTTATTCAGTACGTACTTCCCCGGATGTGTGGATATTACATCTTCGGATGAACCTGATGTATTTCCTTGTAGGTATGATATTTTAGCTTCGGTTTGGAGTATTATAACTCTAGAATCAATTGAATGGGCACTAAATAGCTTTGCTCCTTTCAAATCTCCTGAGGCGGAAGGGATTTATCCTACTTTGCTTCAGAAGGGATTTGATTATTTCAAACATGTTTTGAAACAACTACTTGTTTGCAGTTTTGCTACAGGGTATATTCCCAAATCCTGGCGGGATATAACTGTAATGTTTGTACCGTGCGGGTCGTGCGTCATATGAAGTCAGTTTGACCTCTTTTCTTCTGAAATGCTTAGAACGCATTGTCGATCATCACATCCGTGATGTTCATCTGGCCAATGTGCCTCTTCGTGTGAACCAACATGCTTACCAATCTGGAAAGTCCACTGTGACTCTTTTACACAAAGTTGTTTATGATATCGAGAAGGCATTCGCTGAAAAGCAATCCTGCTGGTGTGTTTTCTTAGATATCGAGGGTTCCTTTGACAAGCAAGGTGCCTTTTGATGCCATATTGGAAGCCGCACGGGGTCATGGTATATGTTCGCGCCCATCGAGCGCTCCGGTGGAAAATGTGCCCCTCTTTCCCCTATTAGAATGAACAGCGTCACTCCAGCTCCCACAAATGTAAACACGGCGACAGCGCGGGACCACT
The DNA here is from genome assembly GCF_035046485.1 of Aedes albopictus. Lineage (NCBI taxonomy): Eukaryota > Metazoa > Arthropoda > Insecta > Diptera > Culicidae > Aedes > Aedes albopictus. Next base: position 298,258,867 of record NC_085138.1, read on the forward strand.
CACCACCAACGATGATTGCGATGATGATTGATGATGACAGCTGTGTGCGAGCGCGCGTCATCGCGGCGGCACCCAGTTGGACGAGCTTGTGCATGCCGCTCGTGAGCGACCGGTGAGAGGCTTCCTTCAGACAGTGCAGCCAGATTTGTGGAATGGTCTAGAATGTTTTATTCGAGAATCTAATAGAACGTTCTAGATGCACTCCTGGGTGCTATATAAGGAGAGCTCCACCACCGAACAGCGAAATAGTATCATTCTGACCCGGCTAACGGTCAAGTGTTAAGTGAAGTGCTAAGTGAAGTATACTTACAAGCGTTGGCGTGGCTTGAACAACGCCAAGTAAAGTGTAAGAAGTGAAAGTGAATAAAGTGTTTTCAAGTATAAACCTGTGTTTTCTTTCTGCGGAAAGAAAATCCCCGTTTGAGGCACTGCGGAGCCTCAACATTTGGTCCGTCCGAACCGGATACCGTACCTGTGGAGTGGAACCGGCCTACAGTCCCCGGTTCACCGCCGAAGCGTCCTGCTGGTCATCGAGGCGACCAGTCGAGGAATCCCTGCCGGTCTGTAGACGATCGGCACCAACGGTGACATCTTTGCCGCCGGCAAAGACACCATCCATCGAAGGATTTCTACCGATCGACGAGTCGGTCGGTCCCAACGAAGATATCTGCTGGTCGAGGAAAGATCAGTGGAACCGAGATCCTTTCCCCTGGAGGATTTTACGCTGGTCAGCGAGGAGATCGGCACCAGCGAGTTGTTCCCCTGGTCAACGAGGCGACCAGTCGAGGAATCCCTGCCGGTCTGTGGACGATCGGCACCAACGGTGACTGCTTTGCCGCCGGCAAAGACACTATCCCGTCGTAGGAATCCCCCCGATCGACGAGTCGGTCGGTCCTAGCAAGGCGTCCAGCTGGTCATCGAGGAGACCAGCCGAGGAGTTTCGTACCGGTCAACGAGAGATCGGTATCAACGGTCCTTACCGCCGGTGAGGACACCAGCGCATCGAAGAGGAATCCTGTCGGTCAGTGTACGACGAGCATCAAAGGTGACATCTTTGCCGCCGGTAAAGACGTCACCAACGAGAAGATTTCCTGCTGATCAACGAGGTCATCGGCCCCAGAAGAAGTGCTTCCCTGGTCAACGGGCGAGAGGAATTACCGCCGGTCAGTGGACGATCGGCACTGGATGTGTCATTCTTGCCGCCGGCAAGACAACCAAGGAGACAATTTTATACCGATCAGCGAGCCTTGCTATCGGTACCGTAAAAGCCTTCTGCTGATCAAGGTGGTATCAGTGGAAGCAGGACAGCCCGTGCTAGTCACCAAGGACAAGATCGTCCGCCGATCAGTGAGGTGTTCGGTCCTAACAAAGTCGTTCCCCTGGTCAACGAGGTGACCAGTCGAGGATTTCCGCCGGTCAAAGGAGATCGGCACCGTCGGTAAATTCTTGTGTGAGCACCGAAAAAAGGACTTATCGACCAACCACCGTCCGTACAAGTGAAGATGAGACACCACACACCGGAATTTGAAGCACCCGCCATGCATGAGATACAGCTGCTCATCCATCTCCGTGAACAGGTCTCGCGGAAGACCCGGCACATTTTGGGAAACCTGGTGGAGGCAGAGCACGACCCGTCGAAGATAAGATCATCGCTCCTGCGGGTGTACGAGAAGAAGCTAGGCACGTACTACCAGGAGTACGCCAAGCTGCACCAGGAGATCTTGGATCGCATCCCAGCATCGGAGTTCGAGGATCAGGGTGACCTGGAGATGGACTTCTACCGGCTGCACACCGAAGCGCTGCTAAGGGTAGAGCAGCTATCCGCGAGCTTGGCTGGTGAGTACGAACTCAGCAAGAGTGAGCGCCTTGGTTTGGAAAGCTTCCAAAGCAGGCAGTGGTCAGAACCTGCTCAAAAGGAGCAATCTGACAAGTCCCACGTGGTACCGTCGCATCACGTTGCGACGAACGTCAGCAACGTGGAATCCGCCCAAGGAGAGTGTTCAAATCGGTCCAGTGTGACGCCAGCTAATCACACTGTGACACCTACCCAGAAACCAGCCATGCCGCAACCGAGAAAGTGCCGAGCTAGCCTCCATAATCGGCATCAGTTGAAGTCCGTCTCAGAAGAACTCTACGACTCATCCAGTCTAGAGCCGCCGGCAAACTCTGAGACGTCCAAGGACCAACCGAACAACGTTCACAGAGAACACGATAGGTCGTCCTGTACGAAGGAACCGCGTCACACAACGAGATGTGACGTGCCAAGCACTGAAGATCGACAAGGCGCGGATTGGAAGCGGACTTCCTTCCGGACAGAGTTCACACCGACGAAGCTATCCAGCCAGTCCTGTGTGCAGCTATCGAGTGCCACTGCGATCCCCGTCCAGGTAATCCCATCGGTCAGCAAGGATTGGAGAACTTCAGGAAGATTGATGATTCGCCACCAATCGCAGTGTGGTCGCGAGGAGCTCTCCGACGCGCCCAGGGTAGTGCCATCGACTCAGAGAGTGCGATCATATCACCAACCGAAGAATGCTCAGAAGGAGCACTGCAAGCCGGTAAGTGTCCGAAACCATCACCAGTCGGAGTCTGCTCGGGGGGAGCACTCCGGTTTACCAAGTGACACCGCTGAATCTGATGGATCAGCAGCTCCTGGTCTACTGCATGAAGTTGATCATCAGCACCGCTCGGAGCACTCTCAGAAGAAGTACTCCTGGCAATCAAGTGTGGAACCACATCCAATCGTCCGTTCTACGAGATCCGTTGAGCATCTGGAATCCGCTCAGAAGGAGCATTCCAAGCCAACCAGTATCGAGCAGCAGCTACGTCATGTGGAGTCCAGCATAAGGCCAGTGACAGTGGCAGCCGTGAAGTGCCCAGAGCTTGCTCAGGAGAAGCTCTCTGGTCCGTCCAGTGTGGAACAGCCCGTTCACACTGCAACTTTCGTTGAAGAATCCGACTTCCCCCAGAGAATGCAGACTAGATCGTCCGTACTGGAGCTGACGAACCTCGCCTCATGTACAATCGAGTCCACGGCAAGCACGGAAGAGTCAGAGGCCGCTCAGGAGGAGCTCTCTGATTTGTTCTGCGTAGAATACCCTCTGCGCACTGCGACATCCGCCGTGGAACCCGAGTCCGCTTACAAGGATTATTGCAAGCTGTGCAGTGATGATCTGCCAGATTCCACTGCAGAGAACCCGAGGCACGTGGGGATCGCTCAGGATGAGTTGTCTCACGTAAAGCCATTGTGTGGTGCAACAGCTGTAACTCAATGGGAGATCGTTCTGGACGAACCGCGTCTGCTGTCACACGAAGAGCTCTCACCTGTGACAGTCCTCGACCTAGTTTTCCACCAAGTGGAATCCGCTCAGGTGGAGCCCTTTAAGCCGTCGTATGTGAAGACATCGGTAAAGCCAGTGGTGTTTCCCAAGGGCTCAGAGACCATGGAGTGTGGAACTGTTACAGTAGTCAGCGTGATGCTGGCTCTGGACACTGCTGTACGTGTCACGGTTTTTGACAGTAACAGCGAGAAGGGAAGGTTCCATGACCTTCAAAGACTGCAGGCCACGAAGAAGTGGCACACCAAGCCATCGAAACCACCACCAAGGACTTCTGCGAATGCTTCGACGCCTGCTCTGGTGGGCGAGTTTATCAGTGCGGAAGTTTGCTCTGAGATGATTGTCGAGCAACTCAGCCCATCCAAGGAAGGACACGCTGGATTATCCAAACTGATGGAGATATCTTGTGTGAAAGTGCCCACCAAGTGTCGCCACCAACCGCCACGACGAAGACAACAGGGAAACATTCCGACGAGTCGACCACCGCTTCAACTCGATTGCAGAGAAGCCAACCGGCATCCAATGCCGTTGCATCAACAGGAATGCTTCCAGCCCGGGGGCAGTATGTTCGCGCCCATCGAGCGCTCCGGTGGAAAATGTGCCCCTCTTTCCCCTATTAGAATGAACAGCGTCACTCCAGCTCCCACAAATGTAAACACGGCGACAGCGCGGGACCACTCACCACCAACGATGATTGCGATGATGATTGATGATGACAGCTGTGTGCGAGCGCGCGTCATCGCGGCGGCACCCAGTTGGACGAGCTTGTGCATGCCGCTCGTGAGCGACCGGTGAGAGGCTTCCTTCAGACAGTGCAGCCAGATTTGTGGAATGGTCTAGAATGTTTTATTCGAGAATCTAATAGAACGTTCTAGATGCACTCCTGGGTGCTATATAAGGAGAGCTCCACCACCGAACAGCGAAATAGTATCATTCTGACCCGGCTAACGGTCAAGTGTTAAGTGAAGTGCTAAGTGAAGTATACTTACAAGCGTTGGCGTGGCTTGAACAACGCCAAGTAAAGTGTAAGAAGTGAAAGTGAATAAAGTGTTTTCAAGTATAAACCTGTGTTTTCTTTCTGCGGAAAGAAAATCCCCGTTTGAGGCACTGCGGAGCCTCAACAGTATACCTCCAATGATTTCCAATTGGATTCACCAAATGCTCAAAAACCGACATCTGTTCGCGACATTGCGTCAAGCGGCGATTAGGAAATTGAGTGTTTGTGGATGCCCCCAAGGGGGAGTTTTATCACCACTTTTGTGGAATCTCGTAGCAGATACGCTATTGAGGCAACTCAATAATAGTGGTTTTCCTACTTATGGTTTTGCCGACGACTACCTAGCATTGTTAGTTGGTATGTGCATCAGCACCCTTTTCGACCTGATGCAAAACGCCCTTCAGGTAGTTGAGGGTTGGTGTCGCCAATATGGCCTATCGGTAAATCCGAGTTAAACATCTATTGTTCTTTTTTACGGAAAGGCGAAACCGTGATATCGTTCGACCTTTGCGTCTCTTTGATTCTGAAATCGATGTGACTGAACAGGTGAAGTACGTTGGAGTTATTCTTGATTCCACGTTTTCCTGGACACCTTATGTTGAGTTCAGAATCAAGAAAGCTTGTATGGCCTTCGGGCAATGCCGGCGAACCTTTGGTACAACTTGGAGTCTTAAATCCAAGTATATCAAATGGATTTAAACGACTGTTGTTCGTCCAATATTGTCTTATGGATGTCTTGTGTGGTTAAAAGGCGAAGTGAGAACGGTCCAATCAAAGTTAGGCCATCTCTCAAGGATGTGCTTAATGGCGATGTCTGCAGCGTTCTCTTCAACTCCCACGACAGCGCTTGAAGCTCTCTTTGACGTTGCTCCACTACACATTCATCTCAAACAAGAAGCACTTTCTTGCACTTACCGTCTATGGGTACTCGGTTTATTAGAGGAAACTTCTGTAAACTGTAGTTCAACACACACCTCGTAGTTTCCACTTTTGGTGAATTGGGACAAAGTTGTCCTTGCTCCAAGTGATCTTACAATAACTTGTAATTTTCCATGTAGGCCATTTTCCACAAATTACCATCCCGGGAAGAGCGGACATCTGGATATCTGGAGAGACGTATTTCAGACGGCATCGTATGTTACACTGATCGCAGGTCGAACAGGTTCAGCAAGCTGATTCATTTGCATGTGATAGCTGTGAACCCGATTAAGGAACTTCGTATCATTTAAGTCCAGTTTTGGCGCAACTGCGTTTCCGAGTACTCGGTAAACACTTATTAAGTGAAACTGACTTCAGAACCCTTAATCTTCAGGACGTTCTGTTGTTCTTGATCCGCTGTGGTAAAGAGTTATAGGCTCTCTTTACGCTTTATGCGGTATCACAGTGCCCTTTTCAGGGCGCTGTTTGAACCCATTGTGGTACGCTTATGCGTGTATGACGATCCTATTCTCTTACCTGTCCTTTCCCCTGTCCTGCCCTTTTTGCCTTCTCTTCTCCGTTAGGTAAATGATGAATAGGCTCGTGTTCATGGCGATGGCACAAATTTCCCAAATGGAGGAGAACGTGCCTCTGGAGCTGACCTACTGATACCTGATAACAAGTATTCCAACGCATTCAATGCAATACCAGAAAAGTATGGATTATCGTTAACAATATTTTGGTGAAATATAAATACATTCATGGTATTTTTTTTTGCTAAATTTGACTGACTGCTAACGACTGTATTGACGAGTATTTCGCTTGTTTTACGGCTCTTTCAGTCTATATTAAGCAGCTAAAACGCCTTTCGCATCTACTGTCCTACGTTTGTGAAATACACACCGAAACGTAGGACAGTAGATGCGAAAGGCGTTTTAGCTGCTTAATATAGACTGAAAGAGCCGTAAAACAAGCGAAATATTTTTTCGCTAAATCCATGGAATCAATTTTAGACAATTTTTGAAGGAAATTTCTTACTATAGCTTTGGAATGTCCTAGAAAGCTTTTATTTTAAAAAAGATTTTTTGATGTCTTTGACATTTCAATAATTGTTAGAGAATATCCTAAAACAAAATGTTGTGTTATCATTAAGGGAACTTCCAGTCCAAAAATGAGTGCAACCATCTTTTGTGAACGTAATCCGTTGTTCATAAAATTGATTGTGTTTTTCTTGGCTGTGCATGCATCACTCCTGTAGGGGTGAGTATGGCAGCATAATCGATCGCGTTCGCTATTGTCTCGAATGAAAATCAAAACAATAGATGCGCGGGTGTTAAGTGTTCAGTATTGTGTTGTTCTTTGCGGAGTATTGTGTTGTTCTTTACAGAGTAGAACATCAATCAAGACAATGAGATGATCGACATTGAACCACAAAAACCCCACAACAATTGGTGAGATCTTTCCAATATTATTTATTTATAAATAATTCTACTTCAGTATATTTACTTTATAACTGCATATAAGTTGAAAATTCGCTATTTTCAACATCCTTTCATCTATTGGAAGATGCTTCAGTTCTGGGCTCTTTCTAAGTTGATGAAGGGATTTATAAATGCTTGCAAGGACTTGGCCAGGTGTGTGGAGCTGAGTGAATCTATGACATTGTAGATAGTAGCGACATCAGCAATGTCAATGGAAATATTCAACTTTGCAACTCCATCCAAGATTTGTGCAAGTATTCATGCTATGCTATGCTATGCTATGCTATGTAATCCGTTGTTCATAAAATTGTTCTTGTTGATTTACATCGAAAAAGAATGAAAATCAACTATGGCGAATAATTGGTACTATAGCCATATTTGGAACACTTACCCTATACAAATACTGTTTATCGAATAACACTAGAATCACTCTCGGAATGGTACAAACAGCTGTCCATTGTACCCCAATTTGCCCTGATTTACCGGAAATGAAATCCTCAATTTACATCATTTATCAAATTTTCATTTTTCTTCTGTTCTAGGTCGTTCAACTACGATGGTGGCCCGTCACACGAGACTCGATGATGTACGGCATGGCCGTCATCGGACTGATTACCGTCCTCAGCGATGGCAAAGTAATGTGGTACGAAGCCACAATACTGGTGTCAGCCTACGTCTTATATATCACAGGTAAGCTTCCTCGTAATCCACGTGCGGTACTCGTAACGGCCTCCTAGAATCAAACCGGATCTGCTCCAATCAAAGCGATGGAATTTACGGTGGGCTTTAGCTTCCGGTCACGTTTCCAACTATTCCCGGTATTTGTGTGTCTCCGAGAAATGCGCCCGGTTTGCACAATGAAATACCACGCCTCAAGCTTTGCGAAGTAATAAACCGGTGAAATTCCTTCCCCTGATGGACAATGCATTGTAACGTTATCACGGCCAGATGGCGGCCATTCTGTAATGATGATGGTGGGACAAATGCCCGCTGCATGCTATCGTTATCAGCCAACTTGCATTTTGTGCAAATATTGTCCCGAGTCAGGACGTGTGCAGTAGACGGTTTATTAATTTATTATTTCGGAATGAGTTCATACTTCACACTTTGAATGAATTATAATGTCTAGTCCAAAATGGTTCGTTTGCTGTGGTTTACATTGTAGTCGGGTACAGCAAGGGGGCATTTTGATAGCTGCTTTCGGAAATTGCCAGGTGACAATGAACTTGGCGTGCGACCGCAGTTCCACTTTTTTTCTTGCAAAATTTTATCTCTGTTGTGCTTTTTGATATGGAGGATTGGTATGGATTTTCGAAAATCAAATCTATGCAATGGAAACTGTGGGGTATGAACAAAGCTGAGTAGCATTTCCCATGCGTGTATTTCCCCTAGCAAGCATCAGTGACAGCCAGCACCATGACGGGGTCGTCGTCAGTGTGATGCTGCCTCATTGACGAGTGGACTGTTGGCGGAGCAAGTCACCGTCACCGTGAGGTTCCGTATTATGCCAAGTGATTCTACTGCAGTTTGCTAAGATGGCTGGGAACGGATTGTTCCAGTGAGTTGCCCGGTATTCACATTGGCGATCCTGCCAGGAGTGCATCATAATCAATAACAAGTTAATCATAAAATAGGTAGAATCACTTGGCATAAAAACAGTGAAAGAAAACAAATCGTTTTGGTGTGTGAAGTGTGTGGTGGTGCTGCAAACACAGTGAAGTGGGTGTTGCAATTCTGCGGTTCCTGACGAAAGCTAGAGCGCGGAAAGTTTTTGTTTTTCCAACCGCGTTCTGTTTTAGCCTTGGTTCTAGCACAAACATATGAACAAAGGCGTGGTGACGTGGTTGATTTTTGTTGTCGACTGGTAGCACGCTGTGGATAGGTGGTCGGTCGATGATTGCATGCATGTTTCTTCATGTTCTTGCTCGGCATGGATGGTCGCGCTTTCGTTGATTCCTCGGATCGTACATGCTCGTGTTGTCGCTCGGTTGAACGGTAAATGCAAACAGGTTGATGTGCATGATGGTAGAGGTGTTTTACTATTGTGAATGTTGCCGTAAAATACTCGCGGCATTGGTTGGTTGGGTTGGTTTTTTGCTCGGGTTTTTGGTTGGGCAAATTAATGGCGTGTCGAACCGCCGAAAATTTTTCTGCATAAGGAAAATGCAGGGACGTGTAATGAAAACCGTCCAAAGAAACGGCATTTTTAGATAACCGCCGAAAGTTATTCTGCATAAAGAAAATGCAGGGACGTGTAGTGAAAACCGTCCAAGGTAAAGGCGTTGTTGGATAACCGCCGACAATTTTTCTGCATAAGGAAAATGCAGAGACGTGCAATGAAAACCGTCCAAGGAAACGGCATTTTTGGATAACCGCCGAAAATTATTCTGCATAAAGAAAATGCAGGGACGTGTAGTGAAAACCGTCCAAGGTAAAGGCGTTGTTGGATAACCGCCGACAATTTTTCTGCATAAGGAAAATGCAGGGACGTGCAATGAAAACCGTCCAAGGAAACGGCATTTTTTGGATAACCGCTGAAAATTATTCTGCATAAAGAAAATGCAGCGATGTGTAAAGAAACCCGTCTAAGGAAATGGCGTTGCATGATAACTGCCGAAAGCTGTGCGTGAGGAAAATGCAGGGACGTGTAATGAAAACCGCCCATAAAAATTGCATATCGTAAAACAGTTTAAAATTCGAAGTACGCAATGAAAACATCTACTGAAAATATGTTGTAGAACCTCTTTCGAACTCGTTTTGTAGAATCTATTTTCGTATAATGAAGGACATTTGTGTGTTATATATGGTCCATCTGTACCATCACATTGAAGCATTGAAAGTGGAGTTGTATGATATACGGAATCTTTAGTCTGATAAATCTCAAATTCGTTAATCTCTTGTTTTTTTTTCGCAATCGTGAATAACGATTGATTTGAGTGAGAGAAAAACAGGGCCGGCTACATAACGAGACGTGCGCTTGAAGGAGAGAAGACGCATCACCCAACTGCGTGTGTTGTAGTAATTTTTATTGGAGCTCGGCAAAACCCCATAGATGATCGGTTAGCATTGCAAGCTATCAATCAAATGATATAGGTTCGATATTAACAAAAGTGCGTTTACTAAACAATAAAGTAAATTTGGCCATTCGTCTTAATTCTTGTATCTTGAAGTATATCTTGTTGCATTGGTGCCATAAGGATGAAGAGAACGAAATTGAGGGATTGAGCGTAAAAATAACAAGCCTGCTAGTAAGAAAACTTTTTTTTTCGGAGAAGAGGGAGAATGTGGGGTATGAACAAAGCTGAGTAGCATTTCCCATGCGTGTATTTCCCCTAGCAAGCATCAGTGACAGCCAGCACCATGACGGGGTCGTCGTCAGTGTGATGCTGCCTCATTGACGAGTGGACTGTTGGCGGAGCAAGTCGCCGTCACCGTGAGGTTCCGTATTATGCCAAGTGATTCTACTGCAGTTTTCTAAGATGGCTGGGAACGGATTGTTCCAGTGAGTTGCCCGGTATTCACAGAAACGATTGTTGCTATGTAAGACACGATGACAATTGTTTGCATAATAAATAAAGTTGGTTTTGAGACACTTATCACATGCGTTTAGAAAGTTTCTGAAAAGTTGGCATAAACATCTTTTATTGATGGTGCAATTATGCTTGCTTGGTGGTCGTTGGATACCATAGGGCCACAAACGTGAAGGCGCTGTGTGGTTTGCTGGATGCACTATTGTAACCGAATTAGTTACTAAGAAAAACATAACATTGACATTAGCCAGTACAGGCATACCTTGATAGTTCGTACACCACCGCTTCGTTTGGTGTCCGTACTATCGAATTAAAATTTTTTATTTAAAATATCACTTTTAAATCAAGAAGTACAGGGGATACTCAAAATAACTGGGACAGGTAGAATTTTCACTTTTCAAAAAATGTTCAACTCGCTGTAACTTTTCGAAAAGGGCATCAAATATTCTGAAATTTTTACTGTAAGTTCATCAACTAGTTGTGTATCAGTGGTCAAAATTTGGAAAAGATCGGGCCATTATACACAAGATTATAAAGATTCTAAAAAAAGGTATGATTTTCCGAAAGTCAACTTTGAGCTGTTATATCTCCGGATTCAATGAACCGAATGCAATGAAATTTTGATCATTTATGACTAATATAATGAACTTTGTAAAGCAGTTGACTTAATTTAAAATTATTATTAAGAAAAAAAGTTATAGCGATTTCATTTATTCTATGTTTTTTTAGTAAATTTATCTTTTTTTCATACGCATCCCATTACTTTTTCAATTGATTGGCGGCTATTTCGTTGCTTTCTTTTGAAACATAAATACATTCAAGTCAATTAGAGGGAATTTAAATGAACTATAATTACTATCTCAAATTTTGAAACGATGATGAAGTTTTGGATAAATTGGTGTTATATTTGAAAAATTATCTAATCGTTATAATTTTCTATCGTGTAAAGAATTTCAAGTTTTGTGAAAAGTTTTTTATAGCTCATTATATTAGTCATAAATGATCAAAATTTCATTGCATTCGGTTCATTGAATCTGGAGATATAACAACTCAAAGTTGGCTATCGGATAATTATACCTTTTTCTAGAACCTTTATAACTTCGTGTAGAATAGCCCGATCTTTTCAAAATTTTGACCACTGATACACAACTAGTTGATGAAATTACAGTAAAATTTTGAGAATATTTGATGCCCTTTTCGAAAAGTTACAGCGAGTTGAACATTTTTTGAAAAGTGAAAATTTTACCTGTCCCAGTTATTTTGAGTATCCCCTGTATTTCTGGAACGTCAGAATTACTAGAAAACAACATATGGCGTAAGGGTTCGTTTATTAATTACTTTATTTTGCTTGTTTATGATTACATCTTTCTTGGAAAAATCTTTAAGTGCGTTGGGTAGTGGGTATGCTTCATATAAGCATCTCGTCTCAAGGAAGTTATATTGATTTTATTAGAGTTATCTTTTATCATCATTTAAACTGATCTAGATTTAATGAAATCAAACTAGATCAGTTCTTCTTCTTCTTCTTTATGACTCGACGTCCCCGTCCCCACTGGGACTTGGCCTGCCTTGTTTCAACCTGAGCACTTCCACAATTATTATTTGAAGGGCTTTTTTTGCCTGCCATTGCATGAATTTGTATATTTTGAGGCAAGCACAATGATGCACTATGCCCAGGGAGTCGAGAAAATTTTCCCGACCGGAACGGGAATTTAACCCGCCATCTCCGGATTGGCGATCTATAGCCTTAACCACTAGGCTAACTGGAGACCCCACTAGATCAGTTATATCTTGTTAAGAAGCATCTTAGATATATTTTCTTCTGCAATATTTATTGCCGTGATATTTTGAAAAAAAAAACCCAAGGAAATTGACTTTATGAACCTTAGAAAGAACTAATTTATGGAGGAATCCCGGAACGAAATTCTAGGATGAAATTCATGAAGAAACTATAAATTCCTGAAAATCCTGGAAGCATTTCAGAAGGATTTCTTTGAGAAGTTACAAAAGATTCTCTTAAAGAGATCCTGTTTCAGAAATTATAAATACACTAAAGATTGACTGCCATTTCAATTTGAGCACAATATCCGAAAAAGTTTCTTCTAGCTCTTATAGCAAACATACGAACGAAGTAAATAATACCAATTTTGTTGATGTTTCTTTTAACAGTTCAAAAACAGGGCTCTGTAAACTAGATGATTAAAATGTTAAGTTGCACAAAGTGGTCAAAAACTGTAGCATAGTAGAAAAGAAAAAAATCTCACAAATAAAATATTTAATTTCCAAACATAATAAAAATTACTGTATCGATAAGAAAAGATGTTTCTCAATTGGTAAGGGTAATTTTCACTGGAATATGTGATCAAGAACCATCATTACGAACCTTCTCAATGCAAAAGTTTTTGTTTCAAATTTCTCAACAACACCAGTAGCAACTAACGCTGAGTAAACGAATGACTTAATCATTGTTTGTTGCATTCGTTTTTATGGCATAACAAACTTTGCCATCTGGAGGATCGAATGAGCTGAAAAAATAAATTTGTTTCAATTAAATGCGTTCAGGAAAGCTTAGAAACTGTGTGGTAGTTCTTATATTCCGTAGAAAACCTTAAAAAATAAGAAACATGATCTCAGAAAAAATGTTGTGGAAATGCCTTTATCGACTTTTCAAGGATTTACATCAAGGCATTCCTTAGAAAACTTGTTAAGGAAGCGAATGTGATAAAAATTTAGATAATTTTTGGTGTTTAGTGATAAATAATATTGAAACATTCAAAAAACCTTTGTGCAAATTCTAATTTGGAGAATGAAGTTAATTGTTAGAGAACTCGACCGTTCTTCAAAATATCAAGACAATTGAAAGGAAATACAACAATATGGAGTACAATATGCTATATTCTGAAAGAAGTTAGTAAAAATCATTAGAACAGTTCATTTTATTTAATAAACAAAGTGTATTTATAATTTCTGAAACAGTCTATAGGAATCACAGAAGAAACCCCTGGAAAAATCTCAGAAATAGCCCCCTGAGGAATCACATGATGAATTCCTGGAGAAATCTCGTAACAAATTTCTGAAGGAATCTTGAAAGCAATCTCAAAATCAATCCCGGAAAGAGTTCTTAGAGGAGCTCCAGAAATAACACCTGAAGGAGTCCTAGATGAAACCTCTTCAGGAATATCAGGAAAAACTCCTGGAAGAATCCCAGAGGGAACTTCTTTATTTCTTTATTTGTTTATTTGTTTATTTCTCTATTTCTTTATTTCTTTATTTCTATATTTCTTCATTTCTTTATTTCTTTATTTAACGTTGATTCAACTGACACATTCTAGGTCTTATTGAATTATTTTAAAACACATGCAGCTATGTGCTATCAAGTGGTGAGTTCATTGTCAGTATGAGGATCTCCAAGAACTTTTTTGAGTCAAGGTCATCGGAACTACTAACGTATTTGGTTGTCTCTAAGAGATTTACGCAATAGAGGAAAACTTAAATAAGCTCCTATATTCCCCTGAAATCGCTCTGAAGACCATTGAGATGCCTTGAAACGCTTTGAAGCGCCGTTCTAGAGGCCCCATAAAATCTTCATGAAATTTACCTGAGAGCCTCTGAACCTCCTGAAACCCCTCTGAAACCTCCTGAAATGTCCTGAACCGCATCGAAACGCCTTGAAACGCCTCCAAAACACCCATGAAACCTCTGAGCCTCTGAGGTCCCCTTAACCATCTTGAAACGCTTTGAAACGCCTTGAAACGCCTATGAAACCCCTATGAAACATCCATGAAATTCACCTGCGAGCCTCTGAAGCCCCCTTAAGACTCCTTAATCCTCCTGAAACGCCCTGAAATGCATTAAAACGCCATGAAACGCCTTGGAACGCTTTGGAACGCCTCTAAAACCCCTTTAAAACCTACGTGAAATTCATCTTAGGGCCTCTGGTTCCCCCTAAAAGCCCTCTGAAACCTCCTGAAACACCCTGAAACGCCTCTGAACCCCCCCTTAAAACTCTCTTGAAATCCTTCTGACCATCCTCACATCTGAAAGCCTTGAACTCCTCCTCCTCTTTGCATCTGCAAGCCACTTGCCCATCTCAAACTTCTTTGCAACCTTGAAATCCATTTAGGTAATGAACTGAATCCATTTCGGTGAAATACCTATTTAGGCAGTCCCAACTCGTTACCTAAATGGAGGTTCGGGTGTAGATCCGAACTAATTAGCATTAGCATTAGCATTGAGCGAGTCGCACAAATTCGTAGGTGGTACAGTCCTAGACCGCTGTTATGAGGGTTGCCTCCTTCTCGTCCGAACCAACGCACAAAGATTTGGGACTTATCTTTAACTCTTAGACAAGACTGACGCAATCCTCCAATGGTCGAGCACTGTCCTGGCCACGTCCTTGCGACTGCTGAGGAATGGAAAATGATGCTTAGTTTTGGACACCTATGAAAAATGTAGACAACTCTACGATCTCTCAGGCCTAGGTGTCACGGGAATTGGGTGTTGTTTGTGGAAGGGTAATCTCCAAAGTATACGCTTGGTTAACGTTCAGTTACACCATTGTTAGACTGCTTCAAATCAGTTGTCTGCCTAATTCATCCTGGTGTCCTCGTCATCTTGTTGGCATTTGGTTGAATTACTAGATTCTTCGGTTGATAATCTGAAATATAAAATAATATTAACATCGTACGTCAAATAAGCTACATATTAGTGATACGCTCGCCACAGTTACATATTTTTAAAATTTTATTTATATCGTACGATACATTTACCTGAATCCTGCTGAAATAAAATGTTAATTAGCAGTACATTGAAACACAAATACTACAAAACACAAGGAAAAGAGCATCAAACTTTGATCTTGGAATATTTAAAAATACGGTAAATATCAAGATCAAAATTTGATTTGGTAGATCTTACACCGCAACGCACCATTCTAAGGTGAACTACCCACGTTACGAGGTAGGTTCGGGTGTAGATCCGAACTAATTTTTGAAAATCAAAAAATTACTAAATTTTTATGTGCCTCGATAATGTATACGTACTATCGAGGGTACGTACTCTTGAGGTACGCCTCTATGATAAAAGGAAAAAGAAAAATCCAAAATTTGTTGATTGTTGCTATTAATACAAAAGAATCAATGCCATCTAAAAGATTACCGTAAAATGGGGTATCTTTGATAACGCGGGTAACTTTGATATTGCGACAGGTATGGTATAGTTTATCTCATAACTATGATTCCTTCAATCAGTTAAGAAAACGGCAAACGTAGATCAAAACTATACATATGAAAGTCCATCTTAAACGTATTTTCATGGAAACCGAGTTTATATTTAAATTTTTGGGCCAAAAATAAAAATTATTGATATTTTTGTCATTTGTCAACCCCTTCAAACAATCTACTGTATGACTTTGTTTCAACTATTTTTTCAATGAATGGCCTTTTATTCTCGGTAGATCCATCGTAGTAGATTCCAAATCTGTCCTTGAATCTCTTAACAAAGTGCGTTTTTAAAAACTGGAATCTTTTTTGTAAATTAGGGCATGAACCTCCATACATCAATAAACGCCTAAAAGTATGCAATGCCCTTGTAATTTCATGTAATTAATCAAACTTTGTTCGAAATTTGTTTATAAAACATTCAGAAACAATCCAGAAAAAGAGAATTCACCATGAATAGCATGTAATCATATGTTAGTGTACCGTAAAAAATGTATTTTTACAAAGATCATGATTTTTGATAGCTAAACTCACTGTATTTTTCAGTCAGTACTTAACAAACTCATTTCTATAAAATGAATTTTGTGAAAAAATCATATTTTATCGTAAAAAATCAATCCAATATGCTCCACATTGCTTCTTTCATCATGTTCATTCTTCTAAGATTGCAAGCTGTGATGAAATTTTAGGATTTGATGTGTTTTTCAGGGCACTATCAAAGTTACCCCAAAATGAAAATGTGATTCTCGCGCATATGAAAAATTTAAAGCCACCTGATATAATTAAAATTGTCGGACCTTTCAATTGCAATTGATAACTGATACCCCAGTACTTGTTTTAAAAATATAAAACTAGGGGAAATACTCTTACTTGGTATAATATTAAGAAAATTTGCTGAAAAACTATCAAAGTTACCCCGTTTTACGGTACCAAAACAATATTTTTTCAATGATTTAAAAAAAAAAGGTAAATATGCTTCAAAAGCAACCAAAAACCATTTTGAGATGTACAGAAGTATCAGAAATATCAGCCAAAAATATAAAAGTTTCAATTACCCAAGAAAGAAAGAATATAAAAATGATCAGACTATACCCGTCTAAAGGCAGGGTTGGGTATTAAAGGGTCCTCACAAGTTCCTACCTCATGCTTCCACGGGTCAAGCGATGACAAAGACCGCCAGCTAAGAGTTGTGTGCTTAGCTGGTAGTGCAGCCTGGGCACTGTTGTCCTTCTGACTTCAGCTAGATTGAGGAGGTACGATCCGAGTGTCTGTTCACCAAGGAGGTGCGGCTCAAACAGCGTCTGTTCTGGCATCCAGCGGCTGAGTAAGAAACGCTGCACCACGCCCAGCTAGATCCAAGGTGGTAGCCCCATCAGCGTGGTCGTCCCAGTGTTGGTTGGGACGTTAAACAGAACTGGCACGATGGCCCTCCGGCGAGACAGGAGTGTTGGCGTAGGCCCAATAAGCCACCCGTAAAAACCCCCATTGCGAATAACATAGGAGAAAATACGACTCGATACAATCGACAAAGACCCACGCGACGAAATAAGGACTACGATTGGAAACTTGGAACATGGAATTGCAAGTCACTAGGTTTCGCAGGATGTGACAGGATAATCTACGACGAACTACATCCCCGCAACTTCGACATCGTGGCGTTGCAGGAACTTTGTTGGACTGGACAGAAAGTGTGGAAAAGCGGGCATCGAGCGGCTACCTTCTACCAAAGCTGTGGCACCACCAATGAACTGGGAACAGGATTTATAGTGTTGGGCAAGATGCGACAACGTGTGATCGGGTGGCAGCCGATCAACGCAAGGATGTGCATGTTGAGAGTTAAGGGCCGTTTCTTCAACTACAGCATCATCAACGTCCACTGCCCACACGAAGGGAGACCCGATGACGAGAAAGAAGCGTTCTACGCGCAGTTAGAGCAAACATACGATGGTTGCTCGCCGCGTGACGTGAAAATCGTTGTCGGCGACATGAACGCGCAGGTAGGAAGGGAGGAAATGTACAGACCGGTAATCGGGCGAAACAGCCTGCACGCCGTATCGAATGATAACGGCCAGCGATGCGTAAACTTTGCAGCCTCCCGTGGTATGGTAGTCCGAAGCACCTTCTTCCCCCGCAAAGATATCCACAAAGCCACCTGGAGATCACCCGACCATCAAACAGAAAACCAAATCGACCACGTTCTAATCGACGGTAAATTCTTCTCAGATATAACCAACGTCCGCACATACCGCAGTGCGAATATAGATTCGGATCACTACTTAGTCGCTGTATGCATGCGCTCAAAACTTTCGACAGTTATCACCACGCGTCGAAGTCGAACGCCGCGGCTCAACATCGAGCAACTTCGTAACGTAGAAGTGGCTCAAGACTACGCGCAGCAGTTAGCAGTGGTCCTACCAACGGAAGAGCAGCTTGGCGCAGCTACACTTGAAGATGGCTGGAGGGACATCCGATCCGCCATAGGTAGTACCTCGGCTACAGCACTAGGTTTCGCGACTCCGAATCACAGAAACGACTGGTACGACGGCGAATGTGAACAGTTGAAAAACGAGAAGAATGCAGCATGGGCGAGAATGCTGCAACACCGTACGAGAGCGAATGAGGCACGTTACAAACAGGCGCGGAACAGGCAGAACTCAGTCTTCCGGATGAAGAAGCGCCAGCAGGAAGAACGAGATCGCGAAGCGATGGAAGAGCTGTACCGCGCTAAGGAAACACGAAAGTTCTACGAGAAGCTGAACCGCTCGCGCAGAGGCTTTGTGCCACAAGCCGACATGTGCCGAGATAATCACGGGAATATTCTCACGAGCGAGCGTGAGGTGGTCGAGAGGTGGCGGCAGCATTACGATGAGCACCTCAATGGCGACGTTGCAAGTACCGAAGGTGGCGTGGTAACAGATCTAGGAGTACGTGCACACGACGAAAGACTTCCGGCCCCTGACCTTCAAGAGATTGAGGAGGAGGTTGGCCGGTTGAAAAACAACAAAGCCGCTGGAGCAGATCAACTACCAAGCGAGCTTCTAAAATACGGTGGAGAAACACTGGTGAGAGCACTACACTGGGTCATTACCAAGATTTGGGAGGAGGAAGTATTACCGGAGGAATGGATGGAAGGTATCGTGTGTCCCATCTACAAAAAGGGCGACAAGTTGGATTGCGGGAACTACCGCGCGATCACACTACTGAGCGCTGCCTACAAAATACTCTCTCAAATTTTATGCCGCCGTCTATCACCGATTGCAAGAGAGTTCGTGGGGCAATATCAGGCTGGATTTATGGGTGAACGCGCTACAACGGACCAGATGTTCGCCATCCGCCAGGTGTTGCAGAAATGCCGCGAATACAACGTGCCCACACATCACTTGTTCATCGATTTCAAATCGGCGTATGATACAATCGATCGAGAACAGCTATGGCAGATTATGCACGAATACGGATTCCCGGATAAACTGATACGGTTGATCAAGGCGACGATGGATCGAGTGATGTGCGTAGTTCGAGTATCAGGGACACTCTCGAGTCCCTTCGAATCTCGCAGAGGGCTACGGCAAGGTGATGGTCTTTCGTGCTTGCTGTTCAACATTGCTTTGGAGGGTGTAATAAGAAGAGCGGGGATAAACACGAGTGGGACGATTTTCACGAAGTCCGTTCAGCTGCTTGGTTTCGCCGACGATATTGATATTATTGCTCGTAAATTTGAGACGATGGCGGAAACGTACATCCGACTAAAGAGTGAAGCCAGGCGAATCGGATTAGTCATTAATGTGTCGAAGACAAAGTACATGATGGCGAAGGGCTCCAGGGAGGAATCACCGCGCCCGCCACCCCGAATTCATATCGACGGTGATGAAATCGAGGCGGTTGAAGAATTCGTGTACTTGGGCTCACTGGTGACCGACGACAACGACACCAGCAGAGAAATTCAGAGGCGCATTGTGGCAGGAAATCGTGCCTACTTTGGACTCCGCAGAACTCTACGATCGAATAAAGTTCGCCGTAACACGAAGTTAACCATCTACAAAACGTTGATTAGACCGGTCGTCCTCTATGGGCACGAAACATGGACCCTACGTGCAGAGGACCAACGCGCCCTTGGAGTTTTCGAACGGAAGGTGTTGCGTACCATCTACGGCGGAGTGCAGATGGAAGACGGGACTTGGAGAAGGCGAATGAACCACGAGCTGCATCAGCTGCTGAGAGAACCAACCATCGTCCATACCGCGAAAATCGGGAGGCTACGGTGGGCGGGTCACGTCATCAGGATGTCGGATAGCAACCCGACTAAAATGGTTCTCGAGAGTCATCCGACCGGTACAAGAAGACGTGGAGCGCAGCGAGCTAGGTGGGTCGACCAAGTGGAGGACGATCTGCGGACCCTACGCAGAGTGCGGAACTGGAGACAAACATCCATGGACCGAGTGGAATGGAGGCGGCTCCTATGTACAGCAGAGGCCACCCCGGCCTTAGCCTGACCGGTAAGGTAAGTAAGGGTATTAAAGGGTTAAAAGAATCTGGGGAGGAATCCCGTATGAATACTGTAATAAATTTCAAAAAGAAAACCGATAAGAACCAATGAAGGAAGCCTGAAAGAAATACCCAAATACCCAGTTTACAAAAGCGTTACAGAGGCGTTACAAAGACGTTTATGGGTGTTTTGGATGGTCCCAGATGCGCTACATAGAGTCCGATGAAGTTTTAGACACATTCAGAGGATATTCAGCGGGTTTCTAAGCGTTACGGAGCCGTTTTCGGTGGCTATGGAGGGCCTCAGGTGCGTTATATGGGGTCCGAGGGAGTTTTAGGAGGATTTTGGAAACATTTCAGGAGATTTTAGAGGTTTGTCAGTAGGTTGCAGATGCGTTACGGAGGCGTTACGACGACGTTTTAGGCGGTTTTTGAGGGGGATTTTAGAAGCATTTCAGGATATTTTAAGAGGATTTTTAAAGACACCTTCACAAAAACCCTCTAAATCCTTTGAAACGCCCATGAAGTGCCTTGAAATACCCCTGGAACATCCATAATCTCATTGATATGCCTTTTAAATCTTCGTATTTGAAATGCCTCTGAAAACCTCTTCGATTTAAGGGTGTTCCTGAAACCCCGCATGATACGACCCTAACCTGAAAAACGTCGAAACGCTCCTGAAACCTCCGTAATCCCATTGAAACTTCATTGAAGTCATGTTAATTAAAAATGCCCCTGAAACCCCTTGGAACGCCTTTAGAAATCTCCGAAAACCTTCCTGAAAACCACCCCTTCCCCCCCGAGAGAAATGCTTCTAAACTGCCTCTGAAATGCCTTGTAATGAAACGCTCCTGAAACCCCTTGTAATGCTGTGTGCATTCAAAAAGCAAATAACAAATGCGGGAACACCAAATGCGATAAGATGTTCTATCAAGTAACCCGATGTCAGCTGGAGCTTTTGAATCTTAGATTGGCGGTGACATTGACTAAGGTTGCTAAATTGCCTTTGGTGACACAGTGTTTCCGCGTTTTTGGGCCCCGTTTGCATCTTGAACGCACACAATAATACCTTTTCAAGGCTCATGATACCCCTTCTAAATCGCCCTTAAAGTTCCTTGGAACATCCCAGGAACTCTTATGTATTGACGCCTCTGAAATCCCCGTATTCCCATTAATACGCCAACAAAACTTGACGGAACGCCCTCATGAAGCTCATGAAATCCCCGAAACAACCCCCTTAAATGCCCCTGAAGCAGCTTGCAACTCTCTTTTTTGAACTCTCTCGAATCTTCTGGGAAGCCCCCTTGGCCCCATCTCAAACGCTCAGCAGCAAGACCTGTTCTCGCGAACTATGTTTCCTCATTGTAATCTCAACTTAATTAAGCATAAAAAGAGGTTCCAGTGCAGTGTATTTGTGAATACATTCAGCATATCCTCCCAATAGTTCTCCGAAGATTCATGCTTGGTTTTCTTCCAGATTTCATCTTGCATTTTTTTTTTTCGAATACCTCCCGGTATTCCACTCAGGATTTCTTATGGGGTCCCTTCAAGTATTCTTTTAAGGATTGTATCAGGAATTTCTCCCAGGATTCATCCAGGGGTTCTACCAGAATTCTTTCAAGGATCCTACGAGGGATCTTTCATTGATTGATCACGGGATTCCTTTAGAGGGATTTTTGTAAAAATATCTCCAGGGTTCCCATCAAGGACTCTTCTTGGGATTCCTTTAAGGATTCTTTCCTGGATTTCTCCCAGGATTTTTCAGGGATTTCTTTCGGTATTTTCCCCGCGATTGCTTCAATGATTTCCCTCGGGATCCTTTTCGGGATTCTTTTCGGGATTCCTTCATTGGTTGATTCCGGGTTTCCTCAAGGGATTTCTCCTTCAAGTGCTTTAGAGATTACTCCTGGATTTTGTTAAGGACTTCTTCGTGACTTTTTTCTGGAATTTCGTGGGGATTCCTCTAGAAATTTATTCATTGTTATCCAGGATTCCTTCAGGGAAATATTCTGATATTCCATCAGGGACTCCTTCATCAATTCTTCCCGTGATTTTTGTGGGATTTCTTCCGGGATTCTCTTTCGGATTGTTACCGCGATAGCATCAGGGATTCCTCCAGAGTGCTTCCTGGGTTTCCGCCGAGGGTTCTTGAAGGTATTTCTCCCGGAATTCTTTCCGGAATTTCTTCTGGGCTTCCTTCTGGAGTTCCTCCCTGAATTCCTTCATTGATACCTTCCGAGATTTCATCATTTATTTTAACCGGATTCCTTCAAGAGATTTCTTCCAAGATTCATTTAGATATTTTTTTTATTGATTTCTTCCGAAACTCTTTTAGACATTTCTACCGGGACACCTTACGGTATTATTAGGTATTCTTTCCGAGATTCATATAGAAATTCTTTCTGGATATGTTTTGGAACTTCTTCGGAGATTTGTTTCCGTTAGCGCCTCCAAAACCCGTGGAAAATCCTCAGAAACTCTCTGCAATGCCTTTTTTCCCTCCAACTTCCATCCGTCCTTCTTTATATTAAGGGTTCGTTGAGTACTGAAACTAAATTGTACCGTAATGATCTGTTATTTTTTTTTTATTTTCAGCAATGATTTGCAACGACAGTATTAACCGCTTCATGTCCCGAACGTTCCGCCGAAAGTCCTGCGTCCGCCCATACACCGAAGTGACGGAAATTGCGCCCCTCCTGTCGAACGGACACAACAACGGAGCGTCCAAGGGAAGCCAGAACGGCCACAATGGGCACACATGCGACAGTGAAGCCAGCGAAGACAGCTTCCAAGATTTCGGTGAGTATTCAGCGTAGAGATGCACGTGTACCGGATTATCATTCTCTGTGATTTTTTTCGCGCAGAACTAGCATCAACTCCGTGGAATCGACGGGATGAAAACACCTTTGCCTACATCTGTCGTTGGCCGATTACGTTCTTCTTGTGGGCTACCATTCCCGACTGCCGTCGGTATCCTAAGTTGCGCTTGGTAACATTCTTCGTGTGCATCTTCTGGATTGGCATAACATCCTACTTTGTAGCCTTCCTTATCACCGTTGTAGGTAAGCTGGTTGTTGATTATCTGTTTGCAAAAATTGAGGGAACAACTGTACCTCCAATTCTTCCACAGGTGACACCATGGATATTCCCGATTCTGTGATGGGTCTAACGTTCCTGGCCGCCGGTACGAGTGTCCCGGAAGCGGTTTCCAGTATTATTGTCACCAACCAGGGTCATGGTGAAATGGGCATCAGTAACTCCATCGGGTCGAACACCTTCGATATTCTACTCTGTCTGGGGTTGCCATGGCTAATTAAGGCTCTGGCATTCCCAGCGGTTCCAGGCAACAATTGGGTAAGTGAATGAGCTAGGCTAATCTTATATCTCATCTAACCTCGATACCTAAATTTGCAGGTCGCGTTAAACTCCACTGGTCTAACCTACTCGGCGATATCCCTGCTATCGACACTCTGTGGGCTATACATTGCCTTCTGGTCCAATAAGTTCAAGCTCGACTGGAAGGTCGGCTTGACGTGTACGTCGATGTACATAGCGTTCCTGACTGTGTCCAGTCTGATCGAGCTGAACGTATTCTTCAAGGTGAATCTGCCGACCTGTATTCATTAGAGGGCCGCCCGTCCCGGTGCAATTCGTACTATACTGTAGAGATAGACAACCAGATATTACCGTTCTGCATGCTTGTGTGCGATGAGTGTTTCCGTTAACATTATAAGACGACAAAGAACTATATAAATATAACAATCGGTCGGTTCCGATCCGATAATTATCGGGAACATGGTGTTTGATTTTGCTTTATCATTATCTGGCGTACTTTTCGGGACAGGTGGTCCATAAATCCATCAATGGCTCACGGCCCGATAAGATTTCATTAGGTTGGATTGACTTTGACAGGAGCAATCCATGTGAATGCATGCGATTGCCGGAGAATCTGGAATGAACTAGACTGGTCGTTAATGTTCGACACTCTGAAAAAGAGGAGATTTGTGGGGCCTCTTAATTGTTCTTTTATAATAACAAGTGAGGTAAATTTTAAGTAATCACAACTGTTTTTCAAAGCATTTTTCAATATTTTTCCTGACCCTGTTCATAAATACTTTCATATTTGCTGCATTACAGAACATGATGCCTCAGCTATACAGCATCATCTTGAAATTTGGTGTTTAACGATTGATTTTACGTTTATTTAAAAAACAGTGCAACGTAGATCAAAATTCGCTATTAGCAACAATCAGCGTCGGATGGTCCTGCTGTATAGTGAAAATTTAAAACGTTTACACCCTGTGCCATAATGTTGCAATTCAAGGGAAAGTCCCGAGAATTCTTAGATATCACATAACATCGGACTAGGACTCGTATGATTACCATAATTATGACGGTATCATAACGATAAGCTTCGATATCTACTGGTGCTGGTTATGAACTGGATGTTATGGCACAGGGGAACTGTCGATGGTAACGGTCGGCTAGAGGATTGGATGTTAATTCCACATGTCTGGCGTAAATTGATTTTTATGACCCCAGACTTGGTAGTAGGCAGTCTATGGTGCATGGTGAGTCAACTTATTTTTATTTTGAAATCGTTTGATAAGGAGGTTTCAACTCCCACGGCGACCTTTGATATTGCGTAAATATTAATACCCATGCGGAATGAAAATGTTGACATTGTTTTTAAATAAACAAACAGTCACTCCTGAGCGTGGTTCAGAACTCGAGAAAACCTAGGTAACCACTTGGCACATGAATAAGCCGTACTTAAGACCGTATGAAGCATTTACTGTTTGCTACCTTGCATACCCAACTATGTAACACAAAGTCATATATGATGTTGAATAGGATGCTAAAGTGGAGGCCATATGCGTATCTGCTTCCATTTCCGCGTGTAAAGTGTGTGTATATCGCCTTGACTTTAGCATCCTATTCAACATCATATGCGATCGTGTGTTGACTGGGTAAGCACCCACATGAACGATAACCATAAGACGTGCTTAACCATCCATTCGAGATACAATTCGAACAGTATTGTTGATCCGTCTACATTACGGTCCGTGTATGGTATTGGCTTATTAGGACAGTGCGGATGCATAGTTGCCTTAAATTAGCATAACTTGTGCTGCTTTGAACTGGTCTTCAAATGCTACAAGCAAACAGTGTGGAAGACATGTTATGTGTTTACAGAACATGTTGTCCCTCCTCCATAGGGTATATGCCTCTGTTGACAAATTTGTACATCTGAGTTGCTTATTCATGTTTCTCTTACTCATCCAAAAGCTCCGCAACAAACATTAATGCAGCTGGTTTGGATGGAGAACATGGCCGAAAAATTACCAATCATCGTTTTGTCGAAAAAAATAAGATCATTCGAAAGAGCTAAGCATATGTTATGGAGCGAAAACGAATGGAAATGCTTTATACGCAGTGGAATATCTCTTTGAAAACAGTAAGATTTTAATAATTGCGGGTACCGTAAACCAAGCCGTAAACCGTAACCGTAAATTGATCTTCGGATCAAAATTGATTAGACGATTTTCCGTTAGATAAAGCATACTTTAAATAGTGTCCTTGCAAGTATTGTACTGTTGGAATCTGATACATACTATACGATATTTGTGAAGAAAATATTTAAAGTATGCTTTATCTATCGATTAAACGACTGATCTTTTATCCTTTTCTTTTTAGACCCGAAGAATAATTTGACCCCGGTTCACGGTATTGAAACTGAAGCTGTTTCAGATCATTCTTTATATCGGTAAATGATAGTCAAATGAAATGAGATTTCTCAAATTTTTATTTTCATCGTTTTATAGTACTTTTTTTCTTTCTGGCTCGACGTTCTCATTGAAACTTGGTCTGTCTCTCTTCACCTTAGTGTTCTTTGATCACTTCCACAGTTACGAACTGAAAAACTTTCTTTGCCTGCCATTGCATGAATTTGTATATTGTGAGGCAAGTACAATTATACAGTCAGGTCTTTTTTTACGCGGTTTTCATTTACGCGGCCGTGTAAATGAAAACTCCATACAAAAAAATCATCGTCTTATTTTTTCATGATTTTTCGAGAAATGGTGAGACTTTTTTACGAGGTTTTTCGAATTTTGAACTGAGTTTTTTTATGCGGTACGTATCCCCCGCGTAAAAAAAAACCGAAAAAAATTTTCCCGACTGGAACGGGAATCGGATTCGCCGTCTCTGGTTTGGCGATCCATAACCTTAACCACTAGGCAAACTGGAGACTCCAATTTTATAACAACTAAAAGACTACAGTTTTTGGGATTTTTGTGATTTTTGATATAAAAAAACATGATCTACTTACAAGTTCCAGTGAAAAAACGATGCATGTATTTTTCCTACGTCCAACCATACTTAAGTAACAGCAAATTAAGAAAATAAAAAAAATAAATAAAATTAGAAAAACCTATGGAAGCTTGTTATTCGAGATTATTATACTGTTTAACTGTTTTTATTCAATCAGTTCGATATAGAAAAATAGTCGAATGTATTTAGGCATTGTACAAAAAGTGGAAATGCCGCAGCCAACTGAAATTGCTCACGTAGTGCCCTAGTGGACAAAAGAGCTGTAAATTAGGTTAAGTGGTTAAAAATAAAAAAAAACTCAGTTTTTCTTGGCTATGTGAATTTTCAGACCGTCTAGAATAACATTTAATAAGTTTCAAATCCCACGCTTAGTATCATACTGGCGTATCTACAATGATCGAATCCTCTTCATCGGTTTTCTATTTGGTCAATAACTTAGACGGCATATTTGTTGTCATCCTTTCCCGAAACACACCGAGAGATCATGCAAATACTGGTGGTATTTCCCGGAACAATACGAAGGGAAAATTGACGTAGAGAAATCGATCAATAATGTATGATACTTAAAGCAAGTATTTTTTTTTCTTAATTTTTTGATTTTTTAATTTCGCTGTAACTTAAGTATAGTTGAAGGTATAAAAAATACGTATGGTTTTGTCATTGGAAATTGTAATGTAGAATTTGAATATTGTTCTGAAAATCAATGAAAAATAAAAATGAGAAGAAACAGTTGGAATCGTTTGACTATTTTGGGCTGCAATATGGTGAAACGGGTCTCCAGTTAGCCTACTGGTTAAGGCTAAGGATCGCCAATCCGGAGACGGCGGGTTCGATTCCCGTTCCGGTTGGGAAAATTTTCTCGACTCCTTGGGCATAGAGTATCATTGTACTTGCCTCACAATGTACAAATTCATGCAATGGCAGGCAAAGAAAGCCCTTCGATTAATAACTGTGGAAGTGCTCAAAAGAATACTAAGTTGAAGCGAAGCAGGCCAAGTCCCAGTGAGGACGTAGAGCCATAAAGAAGAAGAAGAAGAAGGAGAAGAAGAAGAAGGTGAAACGACAAGGAGCGTTCAACACAGCTCGGGTCATCACAAGTTCCTACGTCATGCTTCTACGGCACTATGTACCAGAATTCAAAATTTCGCGATGAAATTTAAAAAAAAAGTTATCTGAGGTCAGTCAGTTCTCATATATTTATGATTGTATACCAACTGATTTTTTCGATTTGTAACAAATTTGAATCGTATTTTGTATGAAGAAATTTCTTATAAGCAAAAATTCGTGATTTTAACCTATTTCAAGAAAAAAAAATGATTTGTGGTGAAAAATGTCCATTGATACATATTGTCCTTTACTGACATTTTACCAGATTTGCTGGCGAGTCTAAAACATACTGCAAAAATTTGTAATTATAAGGCACGAAATGTTTCTAATTGACAAATTGAGAGATAAAACTTGGAAAAACATCGCGTTCTGGTGGGATTTGAACCCACGACTCCGTATTTGCTAGACTGGCGCTTTAACTAACTACGCCACAGAACAGGTAAAGACACTGCAAAATAGAAAGCCAAACTGACCTCGAAGCTACACCGTGAGCACTCCTTTTTCACAAACCCATCTCTCTTTCGGCTTAGATGCTAATCCACTCCACACTCGCGTTTGTGCCCACTAACTACAAGTGAGAACAAATTGTTTTTATGAAGCCAAGACTTACTCTCGCACTCCGTATACCTAGCCATCAAGCAGTTTGTTTTTGCTGGTGTCTTTTTAGCTAGTAGGGTCCTGGACCATTTCAGCAGGAAAACCTATTTTGGGCACTTGCTGCTATAAATCAGTCAACTTTTAACAGATTGACTTGATTTTTGGGACACGATAAGATACATGCAATATCTAGCCATGAACAAAAATTGAAGTCAATTAGATAAAAATTATAGTTATAGCAGCAAGTGCCCCAAATAGGTCCTCCTGCTCAAATGGTCACAGACCCTATGCGTCGAGAGCTCGGCGCGGTCGCACGCTTTAACGACCAACTGTGTCATGCGACACAAGCAGGGGTACAATGATACAGGGGATGGCCAAAATGTTTGGGATAGGCAACTTTTTTTCTCCCACATAAAATTCAACATGCTGTAACTTTTCATAGAGTGCATCAAAAAATCTCAAATTTTGACTGTTTGTCAACCTTTTATGTGTGCATCATTGGTACAAATTGATTAATTTTTCGCGAAGTTAGAACCGTTCGCGTAAAACACTATTTTTTTTGACAACTACTTTTTGAACTGTCATATCACGGAAACCAGTGAACCGAATTGAATGAATTTTTTAACGTTCATCAGCAATATATTGATACTTAATACGACGTTATAAAATGTAATATTTTCTCACGGCGAATTAAGTTATATCGGGTTGAAATTTTTACCCATATAGAGGAAAATAAGTAAAATTTACAATACCACACAAAAATCATTAAATATGTTCTTCCTTCAATCTAAATAGGCTCTAATATATCTGATTAGAGATAATTTGAGAACAGAAGTGGGAAATCTTTGGATATCAACACTAACATTTATTGACACTGATGTAAAAAAATACATTTTTTCGAGAAAAGTCCAAAAAGTGTCAATCCATGATAACTTTTTTCAACGTTTAAAAAGTACCTATGTTTTAAAAGTTTGTGAAGCATTTACATATTGTTAGTGTACGTTCAAAATTTCATAAAATTCGGTTTACTGGTTTCCGAGATATGACAGCTCAAAAATGAGTTGTCTGAAAAAAGGTGTTTTATCAGAACGGTTCTAACTTTGCGAAATATTAATCAATCGAGCCCAAATTTATACCAATGATGCACATATAACAGGTTGACTAACAGTCAAAATTTGAAATTTTTTGATTCGCTCTATGAAAAGTTATAACATGTTTAACTTTTTTGTGAGAGAAAAAAAAGTTGCCTATCCCAAACATTTTGGCCATCCCCTGTACATATTGCCCTTTACTGGCGTTTTACTAGATTTGGCGCAGTTGGTTGTAAGAGGCGTAGTTAACCGTAGGGGGAAACCGGAAGAAACAGCGTCTTATATAGAGCGAATTTCGTTTGCGTTTGCAAGTTATGGGTCCTAAGCTGGTTATGCAATCCGTAAAAGGTTCATTTCGCAGCTGCAATACGCCTTTTCACTCCACGGAAAACGTTATTGTCACATGTCACAAAAGGCCCAAGATAAACAAATTCTTCAACAACTTCAAACACATCCCCATCAATTACTACCTCAGCACTAAGCCTACCTTTGTTTCTACCCGGTACTTAATTTTGTTCCATCTGGCGTTGCGCGTATCAGCCGGAGGTCGAAGTAGACTGTGACCGCGAGTGGAAGTGTTTTTTTTTGCGTTTGACAGCATTTTTTCGTGTGAAATTTTTCGCGATTCGGCTGGCCCTACGCCAACCGGATTACAGATAGGGGCTGTCCATAAACCACGTGGTCATTTTTTTTGGACTTTTCAACCCCCCCCCCCCCGCGTGGTCATTAGTCCATACAAAAAATTTTATTAGTCCATACAAAATGGTCATTGACCGACCCCCCCCCCCTAATGACCACGTGGTTTATGGACAGCCCCATATTTGAATAGAAGTTGCATGTTTCTGAGGGTGTTAGCCGTTGTATCGCGAGTGTCTCTACGAGTATGCTGTTCGCATACTAGTAGAAAAGATTGCCCAGCCCACAACGATTGCATTGCACCAGTCGTCGTTGTTTCGCGTGTGTATTGGGTCGTATAGTATGCTAGGTAGTATGTAAGTGCTTGTTGTTTCGATTATCATATATCGGTCGATCTCAGTTTTGCGTCGTAGTATTGGGTGATCGTATTATTGTGCGTTGCAAGAAAAACACAATTATGGCGACTACTTTCCAAGGTTTTCAATGATGGACAAAATTTAATCGCAATGCAAATGCCACGTGCAGTCGTAGCAGTCATCATATCACCCGGCCATGTGGCGACCTTTTTTTTAAAAAAATATCAAAGAGCGCTATGATGGAAAATTTGAAAACAGATCTGTTTTCTTAGGCGACTGTCTCGCGCGTATCTCTGACTGCGGGTAAAAGTAGTCGCGAAAGTAGATTTTATTTTGATTCGTATAATATCAGTACGGAATGCAGTTCTGGTCGCATGGCGCTCTGTTTTTGGCTGTACACCGGGCCCAACAGACGTGGCTGACAATCGTACGATTGACTGAGGAGCTCTCACTCGGAAGCTGCGGACCTATTTCTCACAAAAATCAACTGTATTTTAAAGTATTCAGTTGAATTCAATTATCTTATTGTATTATAAAGGTTAAATTATCGTATCTATGTACTACTAATGTTTACTCTTTCAGCGATAACCAGGTAAATTAAATCCAATTTATAACCATTTGCCATACACTTTTTCAACAAGGAAAGCATCCCATAAAAACCCATCCAACTTCCAACTCCAGATATCTATGAAGTGGCCCAAGTTCTTGGACATATTCTGAGTAGATATCTAATCAACATTTCCTCCCCATCCCCGCTGATTGTAAGGACCTGGCCAGGTGTAAAACAAAGAGGTCGTTCAGTTAAAGGCTTGTCAAGTCCCAGGCAACTTTTATGGCGCATTTAACATCTCTATTAACAGCCACCCCAGGATGTGTACGCAGTCTTGCAAAATATCTGTCTCAGTGCCTGTTTTTCAGCTGAAAATGAATGACTGCGGCGGTCGTTTTCAGTTCCTCGATGTGAGAACTGACAGAGTCCGAGAGCTCCATTCGTGAGCGACCCAACACGATCAATTCCCAATCATCCACACACCACTCATGCTGAAAGGCCATTCGTCTCAAGCGCTGGCTTGTGAGAATGAGTGCCCTATACGTTAGCACGGGTGAAAACATTCAACTACAGAAAATTGAATGGAAATTTAGCCCTGTCAGCTCTCGCTTTCAGCACGCTGCGTGCGAGTGTGAGTACCTATTTCATTTCGCTCCCGTGTTGCTGATCGGAAAGCAACTTTGACAGGAAAACCAAAACGGAGAAAATGAAAAAAGCAAAATATCGCTATCATAAAGGCCTGTCGAAAAATTGCAGCACTGTGTGTACGGTATGCTATGCTGTCTAGCGTTGCCCGTATCAGCCTTATTATTTTCACCGGAAAACCTATTCTGACATTACTTGCCAAAGCTCATTACTTTTCGCTGCTAAAATCAATGAACAGATGGTTAATCTACACTCAGAAAAATTGCCTCATACTTAATGGCAAATATCCATGTGTCAAACCACATCCAAAGTATATGCAACCAATACCCGATTACGCAGGCAAATTAGCACATGAATAGTATGTGCTCTAAATTGTATGAGTCGCTGCTGTATGGTGCCTCATCAAAAGTATGAGTCGCACTAATGGAAAACATTTGTTTACCCCCATTGCAAAAATCCATGTCCCGGACACATAGAAGGAATGAAGATTTTTTCCCAGTGTACATTATATTCCCAAAATTTATCTAGGATCATCCGCAGGTTAAACATTTAATCCGTCGTTGATCGCCCCTCACGAAAACCAGCCTGGTATTTGCTGACGATGGACTCCTCAAAAGATCTCACCCAAGCAACACACATGTTATAATAGAGTAACGACAGTGCAAGTTTTGGTTGTATAGAAGTTTATTTTACGTAATTCTAACATTGTGTTGAAATAATGTAAAATAAACTTATATACAACCAAAACTTGCGCTGTCGTAACTTTTATATTTCCGAATAGTTTTGGCGTTTCAGTCTTTTCGGGGTCAAAAACAACTAAATGTTTTCTTCTTCCAACGTTTCGATCCTTATTGGATCGAAACGTTGGAAGAAGAAAACATTTAGTTGTTTTTGACCCCGAAAAGACTGAAACGCCAAAACTATTCGAAAGTCTTCAAAACAGTCGTCGTCAATATAGTAAGTAACTTTTATATAACATATGTGTTACTTGGGCAGTTTGTTAACAGGACACGCCACAGTATCTTATATGCCGAATTCAAAAGGGTAATCGCTCTGTAATTGGCACATTCTAGTCTATACCCTTTCTTGTAGATTGGGCAAATGAGGCCATCCAACCAGCTGGTAGGCAATTCTTCATCCTCCCAAATCTTTACAATAATCTTGTGGATTGATTGATATAGCTGCCAAGGATGGGATCATACATTTGCAATCAGTTACATTCACTTGCTGTTAACTCGCTTCAGAAACATCGTAGCAAAAATCAGTGTATGAAACACATTTCATTTTTGTTTTACCTAAAACTTTGTAGAACAATGTACTAGCGTAGCATCAATAATTAAGTCAACACAAGGCAGCAAACGCAACTCTCCACGTCGTGAATGTAATTTACATTCACGACGTGGAGAGTTGCCTTCACAGATCGCTCATGATTTTGGTATGCGTGTGCGACCCTAATGTCATTCGGCAAACTTTCAGATAAAACTACAAGGTTAAATTCATCCATACATTATTTTTTGACAGCATGCTTCTGAACTGAGATAGTAGCAAGTGAATGTAATTCTTTGCTAATGAATGATCCCATCCCTGATAGCTGCTCCCTTCTGTACTTAAGAAGTTCGACCGGGATCTCGTCCTTCCCATCAGCCATGCTGTTTAGAGCTCCTTAAGGCAGCGTTCCTCAAACTGTGGGTCGCGACCCACTGGTGGGTCGCGGGCTGATTTTCGGTGGGTCGCGAACTTTTTATTAACTTATGTCGAATAATATTATTAGCCATTTTCAATTTTCAAATACTTCCTGAAGAATTCATTTCTAGAAGAGTTATTTCTAGAATTTCGGTTTCTCCTTAGTTGTATTCAACATTTTGTATTGTAAGTTTTATCTGGAGTATATTTAATATTGAAACTTCTGTCTGCCTAGTGAAATTGATTCTAAAACTATGAGTTTTCAATCGGAATTTTAAGATTAGGGTAAAATTTTAGATTTTATTTGTGTTTTGGTAAAAAAAAGTTCAAGTTGTTACTTGCAGTTAGCATTTTCTCAGTTTCAGCAGTTTAAATATATATAAAAAAGAAACACTAAAAGTCACCAAAAAATACCAAACTTCAATAAGAAAACTTACCTCACCGAACTTCGGTAAAGCTAAATTTCTGTGAAATTCAGATAAATATCGATAATCTGAACTTTAACGGAGCAACTGAAGAGTGATATCAATAGAAATGGAAATAAAACAAGTGTATATGAACGATATCGTTAAAAATGTCAAGAGGACTCTTCTGACCATTCAGCAGTACTATAACACTGTTCGACAAAAAAAAAACTTTTGCCGTGATCAGAGACCCCATTAGTAGGGCATAAAAGCGCATGGAAAATGTAGAAAAATGTCATTTTCAAATCTGTTGGAGCCCCCCTGGAAACTTTTTGAAATGAGTTTGAATTTTATTCATTTTTGAAGGTTTGACACGAGCTTTAGAAATCATCATAAACACTTTTGAAATGCAATATCTTTGAAATGTGAAATTTTGTGCACCGCTGAAATTTTCACAGATCTGAGAAGTAACTTTGATAAATAACTAGTCAAAATTTTAGTCTATTACGACATTACATTTCATTGATACTCATCCGGGAAGAATCAAATATGACTTATATAATACAAATCCTTGAAGTTTTCTCTTAATTGAATCACAAAAAGCAAGCCCCTATCCTTATCTAATCGTAACAAAATAACTATTTTACTTTGATTTGACTTCGAAATGCTACCCTTATGATCTTAATAATTGAATTCTAATTTTCCAGAAGAAAATCCGGTCGATTTTTCAAATTACTAACGTGGTAAGCCTGTGTAAAAATAAAAATAAAATCTAATACATTTATATTTTACGATCAGTACAAAAAAAAAACGTGTCCAGTGTTTTCGTGGGTTGTCTATATTCACTTAATGTTTCGAAGAACCTCCTTGCCACACCAAGGTGGTAAAATTGATAACTTTAATGAATAAAACAAACCTATTTCAATACAATGAATTGATACTGGCATTGCGCAGAAAACATGGTTTAAGTTCACGACTGTTCAAAACAATACAACCCTAAAAAAATGCAAGCCAAAAATGAGAACATTCTCCATTTACTATTAGTAATCCGAGTAGTAATCGTACAAGCACTGTTGTTTTCATCACATTCTAGTTAGTTTCACAATACAGAATGTGTATGTTGGGGTATTACCATTGAAGACACTTTTTTGAAATTAATTGAATTTGTCATGTAGTAAAATATTTCCAATCTTAATTAGAGCCTCAATAATGTCCTCCACGATTGTAAAATTGCTTTATAAGTTCCAGCGGCATAGGGTCTGGAGCCATTTGGACAGGATCACCTATTTTGGGCACTTGTGTCTATGACTCAGTCAATTTGACTTGATTTTTGAGACACGATCAGATACGCATAGTATCTAGCTATGTGCAACAATTCAAGTCAATCGGTTTGGAATTGACTGAGTTATAGCAGCAAGTGCCCAAAATAGGTGATCCTGCCTAAATTTTCCAAGACCTAGTGTTAAATACTATCTATCCAGAAGCAAAAAGGCGAGTTAATATAATTTATTTAGTCCAAATAGTCCAAACTTGTTTCAATGCAGAGGTCGTTGGAATTTGAATATATTTTCCGCATCGTATTTAAATTTTTCGGAACATGGAACTGCTTGATATCCACCAAGTCAAGCAATCTGGAACGGTTACTTAAGTACACACCAAATCATTGAAATGCATTCTCATCCATATGCGATATATGGATATTTAAATTTGGGCAGGACTCGAAATTCGATCAAAACAAAATACTTCCTTGAATTGAGTGGACGAAGTGTATTTTGCCTGAATTGTGATCCTAATCCATCGCATTCAAAATCACAGTTTATTGGTATTTAAACATGATTATGAAAGTAACATTTGATGTCAAATGATACAATAAATTTTGTTAATTTTCATAAGCGACAAAAAAGTTTTTAAGCAATTAGAACATTAAATTTATTTGGAAAAGTTTTTCCTTAAAACACTCATGCTGACCTCATTGAATTAATCTAACTTCCTTCCTGTGGATTCTTTGTAATCATATCCCAAAATTTCTCGTATAGCTTTCCAGAATTATACTTAGTTAAACCAGATGTTTGAAATACAATGTTCATCTTCTTCAGTCAGAGATTGAAAAATACATTAACACTAGAAAACGGACGTGACCTAGTGGAGAACTTGTTAAGAGACGTTTTCTCCTACTGGAACCGAAATCCATTCAATATTCCGAGGCGTTCGAAGTATCCGAAAGACTGACGCTGCACGGCATTAACGCATAGAAGTTTTTTGAATGGATATGAATATGGGCGTTCTTTATGGAATTAGATTAAAAAAAAAACCTAAAAGATTTTCACTATATAAGTCAGAGTTAAGCCTTCGCGCATATGTATCAATGAAACGGAATGTCGTAATAGGTAGAAATTTTGACTAGTTATTTATCAAAGTTGTTTCTCAGATCTGTGAAAATTTCAGCGGTGCACAAAACTGCATTTCAAAGATATTGTATTTCAAATGTATTTATGATGATTTCTAAAGCTCTTGTCATACCTTCAAAAATGAATAAAATTCAAACTCATCTCAAAAAGTTTCTAGGGGTGCTCCAACAGATTTGAAAATGGCATTTTTCTACATTTTCCATGCGCTTTTATGCCCTACTAATGAGGTCTCTGATCACGGCAAAAGTTTTTTTTTGTCGAACAGTGTAATTCTAAAAACTACTTGATGTTTACCCACTCGCAGTGAATATCTATGACATTTTCAACCGATATTTAATTTTAAATTAGTAGATTTTAAAATTCAGCCAGAAGCATGAAATTACCACATATCTGAAGCCAAACTGGTTAAATTTGTTAGAAACTTGGAA
This sequence comes from Aedes albopictus, assembly GCF_035046485.1. NCBI lineage: Eukaryota > Metazoa > Arthropoda > Insecta > Diptera > Culicidae > Aedes > Aedes albopictus. Next base: position 298,295,070 of record NC_085138.1, read on the forward strand.
TCTTATCTCACATTTTTGAGACTATGAGTTCACTGCAAAAAATGGCTTATTTTATAAATTTTCGTGCTAGTGGGTCGCCAAATTCTTTGAAAATGAAAAGTGGGTCGCAAGCTGAAAAAGTTTGAGAACCCCTGCCTTAAGGGCCTTCTTAACCTCATCCAGTGTTGGTGGTTTCCACTGCTTGACCGTCATTCATTATGGTACAGTCCGGATTCCCTGGTTAGATCACGACTGCACCCCGAATAGCGAATCGTGTTCGTTCGTTGGGGCAACTGACAACTGACCCAAATGCTTTAAGCACATGCAACAGACGAGGAATACGTCACGAAACACACGCATATTAACACAAACGTTCTGTATTTAGGTGTTGCGATGCGACGGGGGTCAGACGTCAAACTCGTTTTGACATCGATGTTGACATTGACAGTGCTTTTAGTTGGGTTTGCCCCAACCAGTGAACAATCAATCATTGAGACAGCCCATCTATCGAGCCCTCAACAAACGAATCGGCTCGGCACTGTAATCCTGTTCCTGGGTGCTCCTTCACTGCAACCATTCAACAAATCTTCGAAGTGCTCCTCCTCTGGCTGCCACCATTGTTTTGTCTGTCAGCAAACTTCCTTCTCGGACATTGCACACGGCGGGCACTGGCGCAGTCTTGTTCCGCATACTATTGACAGTTGCATAAAACCTCCACATATCGTTACTGTCCATACTTTCCTGCGCTTCAGCAATCACACTTACTTATTGCTGCCGTTTTTTTACTGCGGTGGATTCGTTTCTCTACTGTTCTTGCCATCCCGTACCGCTCCCTGTTGAAGCGGTTACCGGCCACTGGCATTCGACTTCTGGCGGCATTCTTTTCGTTCGTCACTGGTTGACACTCCTCGTCGAACCAACCATTACGTTGACGGTATCTATCACCTCTTGTGCTGTTGTTCTCACTGCTTCAGTGGCTTATGTGGATGAAGCATAAACTGTTGACATCTCCAGATCCGTTGGTCTCTCCTATCCTCTCGTGCAGGTTCTGATGGTATTGTTCAGCAACCCCTTCGGCTGACGAGCGTTGGATGTTGAAACGCATCGTTCTATGATTCCTTTTAGCACTTAGCACGGAAATTTAATTGACATAGTAACACATGCACCACCAATCACCATTAGGGGTCGTCCATAAATGACGTAGCTTTTTGGGGGGAGGGGGGTGTTTGTGATTTTGTGACGAAGTGTGACGATAGGGGGGTAGGGGTTTATGATTTGCTACGTAGCTTTCTACTAGGCCTATTGAAAAAAATATTTCATAATTAATAAACATTTTACTTGCATTAATTATCATTATCCAGTAACTAAAAAAAATATTGCATGATTTTTTTCCATTCACAGTAATGTTAATAACAAATAATGGATAAACAAAAAATAAATGCCGGCTTCATTTCATAAGGCATGCAGCTATCTGACGCAACAACTGTATCTGAGAAAGTGGTTTTGAAATCCTGCGTGAAGAATAATGTACCTATTGTGTTTGCAGACAAAAATCAATTTCGCTTAAATGCTTCTCAAGACCAATAGTTTGCTGCTTGCTATAGGGCACTGCACGCCGCTAAGGTTGCAAAGGATTTTTTTTCTAAGTTTTTGGCATTACTGCATTATTCCAGGATTTCCTTATATAGTTTCTACAGGACTTTCTCGAAGAATTCATCCAATAATTTCTTAAGGAGCTCCTCTAGCTACTTTATAAGGAATTTCTCATTGTGTTCTTTATAGGTTTCCCCAACAGGGGAAGGATAACATTTCCACAGGAATTCCTACTGGGAATTCCAGAAAAAAAACTTCTGAAAATATTCCAAAAGGATCTGGAGGAATTTCAGAAGGAATCCCTGAAGAAACTTCCAGAAGAATTTTAGAAGGAACTCCTAAAACAATCTTGAAAGGAAATAGATAAATTTCAAAAGGTATTCCGTGAGGAGTACCTGGAGCAAATCTAGATGAAGCTTTCAGAGAAATTTTGAATAAACTTCTGGAAGAATCTTAGAAGGAGATATTTGTTGATTGTCAAAAGGAACTCCTGGTTTAATTTCTGAAGAAAGCACAAAAGAAAAAATTGAATGAATCCCGTAAAGAATTCCTGAAGGAATCCCGGAAATAACTTTTGGGGAATCACGGAAGATTATCTTAACTCCTGATGAAATCTAAGAAAGAAAATCCTGGAGGAATTCCAGAAGCAACTATGGGAGGAATTCGTAAAGGGATTCCTCGCAGAATTCTAAGATATCCTTGAGGAATCCTGGATGAAGTGATAGGAGGGATGCCGGAAAACGTTACTGGAGGAGTCCCGAAAAAAAAAACATCCTGGATAAATCCTAGAAGGAAGTCCTCGAGGAATCCCAGAAGAGTCCAGGAAAGAATTCCTGACGGTATCCAAAAAAGAACACCTGGAGGAATCCCAGAAGCAACTCCTGGGAGGGCTTTGAAAGAATGCCGGAGGGGCTACCTGCCGAGGTCTTGGAATGAATATCTGAGTGAATTCCTGAAGGAAACCAAGAAGGAACTCCTGGAGGAATCCCGAAAGGAACTTCTTTAGGAAACACAGAAAAAAGTTCTGATGGCATCTCAAAAGAAATTCCGGTTAAAATCCCTGTAAAGATGTCCAAAAAAACTGCTGGTGGAAGAGAGGAGAAGAAAACCTTGAAAAAACTCCTGAAGGAAACCTTGGATAAACTTTTAGAAAAACCTTAGAAAAAAAAAACTCATGGAGAAATCTCAGAAGGAGGTTTTGATGGAATCTAAAAAGGAACTCCGGAATGAACTATTGAAGGGATCTTTGAAGGAACCCCCGAAGGAATACAATAAGGAGGAATTCTCTAATGGAATCCCAAAGAAAATTAATGGAGAAATCCTAGAAGGAAGTGCTGGAGGAACTAAAAAGGGAGACATTCTCAAAAATGGAAATTTCAAAAGAAACTTCTCGAGAAATTCCAAAATGAACTGCTGTAAGAATTTTAGAAGAACTCCTGCAGGGTCCTTCGAATGTCGTGGTGAATTTTATTCAAATAAAACCAATTTGATATTCTTAATAGATTTATTAGTGAGCAAACTAATATCTCCGGAAGAGCTTCTATGGTATATTGAGAGCATCAATTTCTGGTTCTTCGGCATCAAGCAGAACGATGGGCGGTTTATTGAGTCATTAGCTCTGGTGATAATCTCCACTGGTTGCACCTATGGTCTTGATGTCGGCGATCTGAACCTGGTAGTCGGCAATGTTTTCTTGCTATTGTTATTTTTTCATAATATTCTATTAACATTCAAGTTAAAATTTCAATCAGAACTAAGTTCGAATTTTTTTTTACATGAAAATTGTGTTGTAGGGGGGGGGGGGGGGTGTTAAACATGCTACGTCATTTATAGAGGGGGGTATTTGAATTTGTGACAAAATGCTACGAGGGGGGAGGGGGGTATTAAAAATCGCTTAAAAAAGGCTACGTCATTTATGGACGCCCCCTTATTTATTTTGTTTAGAGCACTGGAAAATTGAGTAAACACGAGCAGAGAGTAAAAAATTCGAAGATTGAAAGTGAAGATTGACATTCTTATTTTTTCATTCGGTTTTGGCCACATTCATTGTCAGCTGAATGCCTCTCTTTTTTATTCAATTCTCTGTCACGAATATTTTTTCGCACGTCGTAAAATGTCCAATGTTAACAGACGCACAATCCGACTTAATGGACAAATATAGAAGATAATAAATATTCTAATTAACTACTATACACAAGTTTTGAGGTGATTGGAAGTATAATCGGGAGTTACGGTCCAGTTATGTTTCTCAGTGATTGTCAGTGATTGTCAGTGACAGAAAAATGAATGAATAGGTGAAAAAATTCGTTTACCAAAATGATTTTTTTTTCTGATCCCTCAGTTGAGAATTTTCAAAATTCACGTTGAATTTCACTCATTGAAAATGAAAACTTTAAACTCTGAACACGAGCTTATTTATTATAAAAGGCTTCCATATTCCGAGCCATCTTCATTAAATTGGATTGTTCTATGAATTGGGCGTGGCTTTGAATGACATTGGCGATGATGCTCCTCGTTGGAGATCTTATTGGATATGTAATTGTAATTGTGTACCGCAGGCATCTGTTGATGAAGACCTGCATCCGTTGAGTGTTCTTCACTGATACACAGCTGGTTTCACTTGCGTAAAGCAGCACATTTTTTTTCCTCCCCTGTCGGGGAAATTAAACCACTGCGTCCAATAAATTGAACTATTGTGGCATAAAGCAGCACATATTCCACGTTCGAGTTGAAAATTAGGGTTTCGATGCATCGACTAATCAGATTTTTTGTTGGCAGTCTTAAACATCACTGCTGATTTGTAATTGACCCAAGAGCCTTGTTAGACTACATGCTTCGGATGAGACTACGTCAAGCGTGTATGCGTTAGATTCTTGGTGCGGCCCAGGATGCTTTCGTAATGTAAATTTCCTCTAGCAATAAGTATCTTGGTACCTTGCAACGATTTTTGGAGAGCTTATTTGAAAAATGTTTGTCAGTACTACTGCGGAAACGTTAAATTAAAAAAAAAACTTAGAAGAATGCTACGTCCTACCGAGGACGTAGTGTCAGGAAAACGAAAAAGTACAAGCTGCTTGATATGATAAAATAAATACTCCCACGTCACAACGGAGAAAGGCCTGAGGATTGGTGACGAAACAGGTATTAAGTATAAGTCATCGATAATATGCCCGACAAAGACCAAGGATGGGGTTTTTTAAACAGAATCTACGCCTCAGCGTAAAAGCGTAAGTATTCAAGACTAAAGCTGAGTAAAATTTCCAGATACGGTATTCTTTTATCATATTGAGCAATGTTGGATAAAGCTGCTACAAAATCCGAAATTCCCCTCAATATCGTCGATGTGATGATATGCAGCGTGTATAGATATTTTTTCTAGTCGTTATCTGTATAAGCACGTGCCTTGGATTAGAAAACGTAGATCAATTATCGTACATTGTTACTCTTTCAATCTTTCCACGGTTTGTCTCAGGTAAAATTTTAGTTTTGATACAAAATGGTATGTTCATTTCTTCATAGCATTGTAGCACAAAAGTATACAACTATTTATGCTCAGTATGTAGATAATAAGTGACATTTACATTATCCCTTAATCCATGCTGACATTGGTTTATAAACTTTAATGACAAAATGATTTAGATAGTGAGTCAAACCACATCAATCATTTTTGGAAATGGTCGGTGCCATGCGCCAGTAGCCTGCCTTACCTACGTAATGGAGTACGTATCAACCGATCCGCAGAACGATAAACATAAACATACTATCATTTGTCCAGTTTGACGTTAATCCGGCACCGAGTAAGCACACGAAAATAATCTATCCGACTCAGAGTAGTCACGCTCGGTATCGCCTGTCCGGTATCCAATCACGGCGGATTGATTCCTGTCAGCGTTCGGGCAGCCCGATTGAAAATACAAATCAGTGCTGCCTTAACACATGGATGATCGATAACGGGCAGATAACGGGTTACGGTTGATGGTCAAGGAAGGCTTCTGTATAGTGGTAGGTAGCCAGTTCGGACTGCTCGAATCGAAGGCTTTCAAATTTGGTAACCGCTACTATACACTACCGAATGACGATAGAATTTGTTCAGTATTCTGTCAAAATTCGGTCCGGGAAGGTGTCCATTAGAACGCTCGGGTCGGTCGGTTGTATATTTGAGAGTTGTTTTTTTTTTCTGTTTCTTGGATGATCCAAGAAATACCGAATACCAGTGAGGTGACGAAAATTTTGGAAAAAAATACTTCTTGTGCGAAATATCGAATGAAATTGGTTCCCGTGCTTCATCTTACTGCGAAGAGTCAGGTGGAGAAACGCCAGATCCGCCAAAGGAATTTATCGTCATTCCCTCCATCCAGGAATTGTGCGTTCCTGGCAAAGTGCATGTTTGTTTGTAGTGTTATGGCTTCTATGGAAAATATTGGATAACAGTGCATTCTGACCACAAAAGTGTGCCACCCAGTTTGTTTCGTTTATTGAGACCGAAGGATACTGCAACTGGCTATTTGTTGTGTTGTCGAATATATTGTAACTAGAAGATCTGAAGTGTGTAGTGTAATAAGAAGAGCAGTGCTATTCGAAAGCAAAAGATGAAGTATTTCAGTAAACAGATAGCATATCTGATATTTATGCTTGTGAGTGCTACTCAAAGTGCGATATTCTACAGTCAACCAATCGATAATTTGACTGGTAAGTTTAAAGTAATATGAGCTTCTCAGTCAGCGTATAGTAGAGCACCATCTTCGTCGGTCTTGGGCGATGTTCCTCCAGTTTCCCCGAACGTGTAGGGATCGTAGATCTTCTTCAACCGCGTGCAGCAAGCGAGTTCGCGGCCGCCCACGAAGTCGCCTACCTCCACCGGGTTCTCTGCTGAATATTATTTTCGCTATTCTTTCTTCCGACATTCGCACTACGTGTCCAGTTCATTGAAGTCTGCCGTATTTTATACGTTTCACAATATTTGCATCTTCGTACACTTGGTACAACTCGTGATTCATGCGTCTGCGCCACACTCCATTTTCTTGTTTCCCACCGAGAATTGTCCGCAGCACTTTGCGCTCAAAAACTCCAAAAGTTTTTCGGTCTACCTCCTTTAACGTCCACGCTTCGTGACCGTAGAGGGCAACCGGAAGAATCAGCGTCTTATACAGAGCGAATTTTGTTTGCGTTTGCAAGTTACGGGACCTAAGCTGGCTACGCAATCCGTAAAAGGCCCTATTCGCAGCTGCAATACGCCTTTTCACTTCACATGTCACATGTCACAAGTGTTAAAAGATAAAGAAATTCTTCAACAACTTCTAACACTTCTCCATCAATCACTACCTCAGCACTTACACCACTAGGCCTGCTTCTGTCTCTACCCGCTATCATGTACATCGTCTTGGTAGAGTTAATCGTCAGCCTATTCTCGCTGTCTCTCTCTTCAGAGGAGCATAAGCTTCCTCCACTGCCCTACGATCGATGCCGATGAGATCAATATCGTCCGCAAAACCGAGGAGCATGTGCGACCGTGTGATGATAGAGCCATTCCTCTGCACGCCTGACCTCCTAATCGCTCCTTCGAGTGCAATGTTGAACAATAAATTTGAAAGAGCATCCCCCTGCTTCAATCCATTCAAGGTCACAAACGACGTAGACACTTCGTCCGCGATCCGAATACTTGATTTTGATCCATCCAGCGTTGCGCGTATCAGCCTAATTAGTTTCGCCCGAAAACCATGTTCTGACATTATCTGCCAAAGCTCATTTCTTTTCACTGAATCGTACGCTGCCTTAAAATCAATGAACAGATGGTGAGTCTGCAAGTTATATTCCCGAAATTTATCTAGGATCATCCGCAGGGTAAACATTTGATCCGTCGTTGATCGGCCCTCACGAAAACCAGCCTGGTATTCACCGACGAAGGACTCCTCAAGAGGTCGCAGTCTGTTGAACAGGACACGCGACAGTATCTTATACGCCGAATTTAAAAGGGTAATCCCTCTGTAATTGGCACACTCCAGTCTGTGCCCTTTCTTGTAGTTTGGGCATATGAGGCCATCCAACCAACTGGTGGGCAATTCTTCATCCTCTCAAATCTTTATAATAATCTGGTGGATTGATTGATGTAGCTGCTCGCTTCCGTGCTTAAGAAGTTCGACCGGGATCTCGTCCTCCCCAGAAGCCTTGCTGTTTTTCAGCTCCTTAAGGGCCTTTTTAACCTCATCCAGTGTTGGTGGTTCCACTGCTTGACTGTCATCCATTATGTTAATCATGTTCCTGGGTGCTCCTTCGCTGCTACCATTCAACAAATCTTTGAAGTGCTTCTTCCACCTGGCTGCCACCATTGTTTTGTCTGTCAGCAAATTTCCTTCCCGGTCATTGCACATGACGGGCACTGGCGCAGTCTTGTGCCGCGCGCCATTGACAGTTGCATAAAACCTCCGTATATCGTTCCTGTCCATACTTTCCTGCGCTTCAGCAATAACACTCTCTTCGTGTTGCCGTTTTTTTCCTGCTGTGGATTCGTTTCTCTTCTGCTCTTGCAACCCTGTACCGCTCTCTGTTCTGCCCGTACTGGCCGCTAGCATTCGACTTCTGGCGGCATTCTTTTCGTTCGTCACTCGTTGGCAGTCCTCGTCAAACCAACCATAAAGTTGGCGTCGCTGAGCGGTACCAATCACCTCTTGCGCTGTTGTTGTCACTGCTTCGTGGATAATTCCCAATAAGCTGTTGACATCTTCAGATCCGTTGATCTCTCCTATCCTCTCGTCTAGTTTATGATGGTACTGTGCAGCAACCCCTTCGGCTGACAAGCGCTGGATATTGAAACGCATCGTCCTGTTGTTTCTTGAACTCGTGACGCTGGATAATCGCGCTCGAATTTTAGCGACTACAAGATAATGATCCGAGTCGATGTTCGGGCCTCTGTAGGACCTCACATCTATGACGTCCGAAAAATGTCGCCCGTCGACCAGCACGTAGTCTATCTGGGAGCAAGTGTCACCACTCGGGTGTCGTCAGGTGTGTTTTCGGATATTCTTACGTGCGAAGTAGGTACTGCTGATTATGATGATTAACCTGGGCTTGTTAGGGGAATATCTGTAAATAAAAAGAAAATCGGGTTAAGTACAATTCCTTTGAATTCCACTAAGAATTTGCATCCTTTGACAGATACGTATTTCGACCTCAACTGTAAGGTCGTCTTCAGTGTCTTGTACTTGACTCGACTCAAGTCGAGTCAAGTACAAGACACTGAAGACGACCTTACAGTTGAGGTCGCAATACGTATCTGTCAAAGGATGCAAATTCTTAGTGGAATTCAAAGGAACCGTACTTAACCCGATTTTCTTTTTATTTACTGCTGATTGCCATCCCTCTAGCAGCAGCGAATATCACAAGGCGCAGACCATTATCGTTGGTAACAGAATGAAGGCTTTCCGTTCCAATGACAGGCCGAAAGAAACTTTCTCTGCCGATCTGCGCATTTGCATCTCCGATGACTATTTTGACATCTTGTTTTGGGCACTCTCCGTAGGCATTACCAAGGCTCTCATAGAACTCATCCTTCATGTCATCGGGTTTGACGTTCGTTGGCGCATAGATGCTGATCAGGCGGTAGTTGAAGAATTTGCACTTCATCCTCAACACACAGATTCGGTCGCTTATCGGCTTCCACCGTATAACTCGCTTCATCTGCTTCCCGATCACCATAAAGCGTTGCCGGGTCTGTTGCCGTTGAATCAATCCGTTTACTCTACTATTGCTTTTTTGGGTGTTTGAAGGTTTTCAGCAGGCTACCTTACCGGGGCCGCGCTGCCTACATTGCGTTGCAGGGGCTGCCTTCTTAGTTATAGCTGACGCAATACAGCATTTCGTACTCAGCCGCTGGATGCCAGAACAGACGCTGTTTGAGCCGCACCTCCTTGGTGAACAGACGCTGGGGGCGTACCTCCTCTATCTAGCTGAAGTCAGAAGGACAACAGTGCCCAGGCTGCACTACCAGCTAAGCACACAACTCTTAGCTGGCGGTTTTTGTCATCGTTTGACCCATGGAAACATGAGGTAGGAACTTGTGAGGACCAGACCCAAGCAACACACATGTTATATAAAAGTTACGACAGCGCAAGTTTTGGTTGTATAGAAGATTATTTTACGTTATTTCAACACAATGTTTGAATTACGTAAAATAAACTTCTATACAACCAAAACTTGCGCTGTCGTAACTCTATTATAACATGTGTGTTGCTTGGGGAGCTATGGGGGTGTATATTACCCTGTTTCCCCTACTAGTGAAAAACTTTGCCAGTTTTTCTGATCGTCTGATGGCACCTAACATTTTTCATCAATAAAAAAATATTAATTTTGGGATAGAATTACCCAGCGTATAACTTGTTTCATAAGCACCGGATAACTTTGCGGTCCCCTAGTGGTCTGGAAATGCTGCATTTATGAGTAGGTCTTACACATTTTAGTGCTAAGCTGTTAAAAATTTCAGCCGCAATGCGGAACACGGGGTCGTTACCAATTAAACTCAAATTATGCACGGTTGCAGTTATTTTGCACGTTGAAGGGGGCAAAAAAGTTTGCTCCAAAAATCGTCCATGTTTTCTAAGTCATTTAAGAATCAGTATATTGCCAAGCATTACAAGCTATTAATCTTGTAACGCCTTGTATGCAACGCACTAATCTACGTTAATAATCAATCCCAGTGTAAAGTATTTAGTACTCTCCACACTTTTATGTATTGCCAATGTCAATGATAACACTGGTTGAAACTGAAAAAAAATCAAGAACAAAAAAAAACAGAAAGGCTCAACAAAGAAAGGCTTTAAAAAGGTACAAATTGACTGAAGATTCAAAATTGAAAAACCGTTAAAAGGACATACCATGAGGAATGTTATTTTTCCAATGAAACTTCACTAATTTAAAGTGAAAATTTTTGGCACGCGTGTAAATCAAAGGGGTACCGCTGTCCGATCACTTTTGCAATATTTTCAACGCCTTGCCACGCCCAGACCTGTGAACGAAAACATTTTATACTTTATATACACAAAATTCAGCATATTTGTAGTTCCATGTCAAAAATTGAGCTCAATCCATCAAAGCAAACCATAGTTACAGCATCTCAAACTTGGCCATTTTGTATGAAAATCGGCGTTTGTCCGATCAATTATGCACCACAGTGTATGTACGAAGCCGCGAGCGCTGTTTTTCTTTTATTCTTGCAACTGTTCGTCTTACTTGATGGGCTACAAATCGCTTTCAGTCACCCTCCTCCTCAGCTGCAAAAAGCCTTTTTGCTTGTCGTTCCTCCGGCATACGTGCTACGTGCCCAGCCGACCGCAGCCTGCCGTGTTTTATTCGCTTCACTATCCATCTCTTTATATACTTGGTACTATTCGTGGTTCATGCGACGCCGCTAGATGCCGTCCTCCAGTTTATCGCCGACTCCAAAGGCTCTCCGATCAGCTTCTCTCAACGTCCGTATAAAGCGACCGGAAGAATCAGAGTCTTGAACAACGCGAGTTTTGTCTTCGTTTGCAGCATACGGGACTTTAGCTGGTTTCGCAAATCGAAAAAGACCCGATTCGCAACTTCAATCCGCCTTTTCACCTCTCATTATCGCACGTTACTAGAGTACACTGAGGCAAACATTTCTTAAGAAATTCATTAGACAGGTCTTATGAAAATTCTCATGAGAATGCTTTTATGAAAATCATAAGATATCTTATGAAACTTTATTCCCGAAAATCCAAACTTCTTATATGGCTCCAACCTCCCCAATTTCCGAAACGTCGATGGATGCGTGAGTAAAGTACGCGAAGAGCATGCGAAGAGCAACATGTGCTCTAATACCTAACATTGTTATTGCGGCGTTATTGTACGAAATGTTATGAGAACATCACAATAACAGTTGGAGGTATTTGAGCAGAGTTTGCTATTGATGTAGTATTTGCTAGTTTAGCAGTGAAAATAACCGGAGAACAAGATTTGCTATTATATCATGAAGTCATCGAACATATGAAACATTTAATAACAAGAAATGTTATGAGTTTGTTATTCAATAACTTTGGAATAACAAATACAGCAATTGAAATTTTAAGTATGTATTTATTATTGAAATAACAAGACTTGTTATTTTCTAGGTGTTATTTATACAAAATTTTGGTATTCGCTTTTGTTATTTTGCCTCTTATTACCACCTAATGAAGGGCATATCAAGGTATGGTAGTATTTAAGATAAATACCTTGATATGTTATTCACTTGTTATTTTCTTCTGCTCTGGCAGCTCTCCTTTCGCTCCTTCCAGCGCGATGTTGAACAGTAAGTTCGAAAGAGCATCGCCCTGCTTCAGCCCGTCTTAGGTTAGGAACGATGACGAAATTTCATCCGCTACCCCTACACTTGATTTAAGCGTCGCACGAATCAGTCTAATTAGCTTCGCCGGAAAACCATGTTCGATTATAATTTGTCATAGCTCATTTCTCTTCACTGAATCGATCGCCGCCTTGGAATCAATGAACAGATGATGAGTTTGTAAGTTGTACTCCCGAAATTTATCGAGAATCTGCCGCAGGGTGAACATCTGATCCGTCGTTGATCGGCCCTCACGAAAACCCGCCTGATATTCGCCGACGAAGGACTCATCAATCGGCCTCAGCCTATTAAACAGAATTCCGGACAAAATTTTGTACGCTGAATTGAGAAGTGTTACTCCTCTGTAATTCGCGCTCTCCAGTCGATGCCCTTTTTTGTATAGATGGCGAATATATTCATTATTATACGGTGTAAGTAAGAATTGATACAGCTGCTCACTACAGTGTTCGAGAAACTCGACCGGGAGTTCGTCCTTCCCAGCAGCCTTATTGTTCTTCAGCCCTCCTATTGCCTGTCTTGACCTCGTCTAGCGTTGGAGGTTCCACAGCTTGTCCATCGTCGTTGATTCGAATTTTGTCTATCACTCTTTCATTCCCACCGTTCAACAACTCTTCGAAGTGCTCTCTCCACCTGGCAGCCACCATTGTTTTATCTGTCAACAGGTTTCGGTCGTTGCACTTGCACATGACTGGAGAAGGCGCTGTTTTTCTCCGCACGCCATTGACAGTTTCGCAAAACCTACGCATATCATTGTGCTCCATACTTTCTTGCGCCTGAGCAATCACATTTTCCTCATGAATTTTTTTCTATCTGCGGTGGGTTCGTTTTTCGGTTGCTCTCGCTTCCTTATATCGCTCCCTGCTCTGCCGGGTCCCAGACATCAGCATCCGGCTACTGGCGATGTTCTTCTCATCCGTTATTCTCTGACACTCCTCGTCGAGTCACCCGTTCCTAGGTCGTCTTTGAGCAGTGCCTATCATCCCCGCACTGCCGTACTCATCGCTCCGTGGATAGACTCCCACAGAGAGTTGAGATTATCACTCGAAACTATTTGAAACTGTTCGTCTATCGTACACGTATTCCACGTATGGGTCAGAAATTATTTATTATTACCTCTCTAAGGCAACGTGTGTTTTCACCCCCAATAATCACTCAAATCGTGATAATTTTTTTAGATCAAAAAATGCACTGCACTGTACAAAGTACTGAAAAAACATATTTTCATAAAATGTATTGTTTGAAAACAAGAGTCACCTCGTTTCATAGTGATTCCTGTTCCTTGGGGTGTGTTCAACGAACTAATCAGACTACCGATTTGTTTATGCATCATGCAGTATTTTTTTTAAAGCAGTTATCCATACACTGCCGGTGGAATTTTTATTGTCCCATTCATTCATTTCATTTATTTAGTTAACATCAAATTCATGATAATACTGAATCAACAATTTGCCGCCATAATACTCGATTTGCAGCTGCAGCTCTCCAACCTCGGTCACGCCCAACACTCGCCAGATCACGCTCCACCTGGTCCGCCCATCGTGCTCTCTGCGCTCCACGCCTTCTTGTACCAACCGGATGGTTAGCAAACACCAACTTTGCAGGGTTGTTGTCCGGCATTCTTGCAACATGCCCTGCCCACCGTATCCTTCCGGCTTTGGCTACCTTCTGGATGCTGGGTTCGCCATAAAGTGCAGCGAGCTCGTGGTTCATCCTTCTCCGCCACACACCGTTCTCCTGCACGCCGCCGAAGATCGTCCTTAGCACCCGTCGCTCGAAAACTCCGAGTGCTTGCAGGTCCTCCTCGAGCATCGTCCACGTCTCGTGCCCGTAGAGAACCACCGGTCTTATTAACGTCTTGTACATGGTACATTTGGTGCGGGGGTGAATCTTTTTTGACCGCAGTTTCTTCTGGAGCCCATAATAGGCACGACTTCCACTGATGATGCGCCTTCGTATTTCACGGCTCACGTTATTGTCAGCCGTTAGCAAGGAACCGAGGTAGACGAATTCTTCTACCACCTCGAAAGTGTCCCCGTCTATCGTAACATTGCTGCCAAGGCTTGTCCTGTCTCGCTCAGTCCCACCTACCAGCATGTACTTTGTCTTAGCCGCATTCACCACCAGTCCGACCTTTGCTGCTTCACGTTTCAGGCGGGTGTACTGTTCTGACACCGTTCCAAATGTCCTAGCAATAATATCCATGTCATCCGCAAAACATACAAATTGGCTGGATTTCGTGAAGATCGTACCCCGGCTGTTGAGCCCGGCTCGTCGCATAACACCTTCCAGGGCGATGTTGAATAGTAGGCAGGAAAGTCCATCACCTTGTCGTAGTCCCCGTCGAGATTCGAATGAACTGGATAGTTCACCCGAAATCCTTACGCTGTTCTGCACACCGTCCATCGTTGCTCTTATCAGTCTAGTCAGCTTCCCGGGAAAGCTGTTCTCGTCCATAACTTTCCATAGCTCTGTGCGGTCGATACTGTCGTATGCCGCTTTGAAGTCGATGAACAGGTGATGCGTTGGGACCTGGTATTCACGGCATTTCTGGAGGATTTGCCGTACGGTGAAGATCTGGTCCGTTGTCGACCGGCCGTCGATGAAACCGGCTTGGTAACTTCCCACGAACTCATTTACTTTAGGTGAAAGACGACGGAAGATGATCTGGGATAGCACTTTGTAGGCGGCATTCAAAATGGTGATCGCTCGAAAGTTCTCACACATTAACTTGTCGCCTTTCTTGTGGATGGGACAGATTATCCCTTCCTTCCACTCCTCCGGTAGCTGTTCGGTTTCCCAGATCTTGACTACTAACTGGTGCAGACAGGTGGCCAACTTTTCCGGGCCCATCTTGATGAGTTCCGCTGCGATACCGTCCTTACCAGCCGCTTTGTTGTTTTTGAGCTGGTGGATGGCATCCTTAACTTCACAGAGCGTGGGAGTTGGTTCGTTCCCGTCCTCTGCTGCACCAACATAGTCATTTCCTCCGCTGCCTTGGTCCTCCGTGCCTACATTCTCTTCGCCATTCAGGTGCTCGTCGAAGTACTGCTTCCACCTTTCGATCACCTCACGTTTGTCCGTCAGGAGGCTCCCGTCCTTATCCCTGCAGATTTCGGCTTGCGGCACGTAGCCTTTGCGGGATGCGTTGAGCTTCTGGTAGAACTTGCGTGTTTCCTGTGAACGGCACAGCAGTTCCATTTCCTCGCACTCCGCTTCTTCCAGGCGGCGCTTTTTCTCCCGGAAGAGACGGGTCTGCTGCTTCCGCTTCTGTCTGTATCGCTCCACATTCTGTCGGGTTCCATGCTGCAGCATTACCGCCCGCGCTGCATCCTTCTCCTCCAGAACCGCTCTGCACTCCTCGTCGAACCAATCGTTTCGTCGACTCCGTTCTACGTACCCGATAGTGCTCTCAGCTGCGTTGTTGATGGCTGCTTTGATTGTACTCCAGCAGTCCTCTAGAGGGGCCACATCGAGCACACCCTCGTCCGGCAACGCTGCCTCGAGATTCTGCGCGTATGCGGTGGCGACATTCGGTTGCTTCAGTCGCTCTAGATCGTACCGGGGCGGCCGCCGGTAATGTACGTTGTTAATAACGGAGAGTTTTGGGCGCAGTTTAACCATCACCAGGTAGTGATCGGAGTCGATATTAGCGCCACGATAGGTCCTGACGTCGATAATGTCGGAGAAGTGCCGTCCATCAATCAGAACGTGGTCGATTTGCGATTCCGTTTGTTGTGGTGATCTCCAGGTGTAACGATACGGGAGGCTGTGCTGGAAGAAGGTGCTACGAATGGCCATGTTCTTGGAGGCGGCGAAATCGATGAGGCGTAGGCCATTTTCGTTCGTCAGCTGGTGGGCGCTGAACTTTCCAATCGTCGGTCTGAATTCCTCCTCCTGGCCTACCTGAGCGTTTAGATCCCCTATGATGATCTTGACGTCGTGGTTTGGGCAGCGGTCGTACTCGCGTTCGAGCTGCGCGTAAAATGCGTCTTTGTCATCATCAGTGCTTCCGGAGTGAGGGCTGTGCACGTTTATTATGCTAATGTTGAAGAATCGGCCCTTGATCCTCAACCTGCACATTCTTTCGTCGATCGGCCACCAACCGATCACGCGCCTCTGCATGTCGCCCATCACTATAAAAGCTGTTCCCAGCTCACGTGTGTTGCCGCAACTCTGGTAGATGGTATGATTACCTCTAAACGTTCGCACCATAGATCCTGTCCAACACACCTCCTGCAGCGCTACGATTCCGAACCCGCGGTCCTTCAGTATATCGGCGAGTATGCGGGTGCTCCCGATGAAGTTGAGAGATCTGCAGTTCCACGTACCGAGCTTCCAATCGCAAGTCCCTTTTCGTCGCTGTGGTCGTCGCCATTGGTATCGGTTCGCATTCTTCTCTTGTTGATTTTCCGGTGCTAGTCTTTTTTACGGCTGGCTCGCAGGGCCTGACACCAACCCACTAACCCAGGGAGCTGGGCTTACCTTCCCGGAAGCTACGGGTTCTGCATTGGCATTTCCTCCAACTACAGTGCTAAATAGCTAGGCTCGAGCGCCAGTCTTCGCCGGGGGTGGTGTTTTTAATGGGCGCCCAGGAGATAATATTTTACCTGAGCTTCCACCCCCTTTTATTGTCCCATGTGACTTGCAGAGATTTTGTAGCTTATCAACATGAACTATAACCTGTAAAACATCCGTCTTACTTTCATTAAAAAATAAGGGAGCAGATGGGTGCACTGGTGAAAAGGGCACAGAAAAACAGACGTCAAACTCCGCCCGCTTCCCTTCGATCAACTTTTTAACGGATGATTACAATTTTCGGTAGTTGATCAATTGACCACTCGCGGCGTTGGCATTGTTTTTGCTCCTGTTTGACGTTTGCTCACAACCGCCACCTAGTGATAGCTTGGCAAAACACAGTACGTTTAGCATTGGGCCGATACGTTTTTGTGACGATGATTTTAATGCAATTTGATGTGAGTGTTACGTCTGTTTCTCTGTGCTAGAAGTTTTCGACTCGAAATGGCATGCAATGGAGATTCTGGTTTTCTCAGTTTAGGGAATCCAAACGAGTAAATTTTGCATTGCCCGACGTTTCGGCCTGATTTATTTCACTTTTTTCAAGGATAAACTTTAAAAGCAATTTACAATACAGTCAACTTTCGTTCGTTGCACTAAGCTTTTAGTCCAGTTAGTGCAATACTTTCACTAGGTGGGCTAAGTTTTCAGCAATTGATATTCACAGTTACCAACCTAAACAAATCGTATGTCACGTCAATAAGTGTAGTTTGGCTTCGTTTTGATTGGGCTCTAGCTCACCTAACAGGCGCCCAGTTAAAACGTAGCTCACCTAAACGTAGCCCAACGAACGAAATGTGGCTGTAGTTAGATACTAGTACAAAACAGATTGACATGTAAAGAACCTACGCTGCCTACCTTTTTTATCACTAGCGCCACAGTGGCAATTTCATCGTGGACACCCTTTAATCAAACACAATCGATTTGATTTATGAGAAAACAAAACAGTAGAACTGGATAAATATCATGCATCGGAACTCTATGTCTGGCTTCTAGTTTAGTCCCAGGACAACAAAGAACACGGGGCTTTAGGCGAGTTGCAAAACTCTGTCAAATTAGAGAATGTATTCTGTAGTAAGAATGCACGTGAGTCGAGTAGTGTGCGGTAGTTCGGCAGCAGCAAAGTTTCGCGCGCTCGCTTTGCTAGATTTTTGCGATTTTTTTTTCTCTGCGGGGTTCCGACGACGGGATGCCAAGCAGTCAGTAGTGTGCGGTAGTTCGGCAGCAGCAAAGTTTCGCGCGCTCGTTTTGCTAGATTTTTGCGATTTTTTTTCTCTTCTCTCTGCGGAGCTCCGACGACGGGATGCCAAGCAGTCAGTAGTGTGCGGTAGTTCGGCAGCAGCAAAGTTTCGCGCGCTCGCTTTGCTAGATTTTTGCGATTTTTTTTTCTCTGCGGGGTTCCGACGACGGGACGCCAAGCAGTCAGTAGTGTGCGGTAGTTCGGCAGCAGCAATGTTTCGCGCGCTCGCTTTGCTAGATTTTTGCGATTTTTTTTCTCTTCTCTCTGCGGAGCTCCGACGACGGGATGCCAAGCAGTCAGTAGTGTGCGGTAGTTCGGCAGCAGCAAAGTTTCGCGCGCTCGCTTTGCTAGATTTTTGCGATTTTTTTTCTGCTCTCTCTGCGGAGCTCCGACGACGGGACGCCAAGCAGTCAGTAGTGTGCGGTAGTTCGGCAGCAGCAAAGTTTCGCGCGCTCGCTTTGCTAGATTTTTGCGATTTTTTTTCTCTGCGGGGTTCCGACGACGGGACGCCAAGCAGTCAGTAGTGTGCGGTAGTTCGGCAGCAGCAAAGTTTCGCGCGCTCGCTTTGCTAGATTTTTGCGATTTTTTTATGCTCTCTCTGCGGGGTTCCGACGACGGGACGCCAAGCAGTCAGTAGTGTGCGGTAGTTCGGCAGCAGCAAAGTTTCGCGCGCTCGCTTTGCTAGATTTTTGCGATTTTTTTTTTCTGCTCTCTCTGCGGGGTTCCGACGACGGGACGCCAAGCAGTCAGTAGTGTGCGGTAGTTCGGCAGCAGCAAAGTTTCGCGCGCTCGCTTTGCTAGATTTTTGCGATTTTTTTTTTCTCTGTGGGGCTCCGACGACGAGACGCCAAGCAGTCAGTAGTGTGCGGTAGTTCGGCAGCAGCAAAGTTTCGTGCGCTCGCTTTGCTAGATTTTTGTGATTTTTTTTACTTTGTGGGGCTCCGACGACGGGACGCCAAACAGTCAGTAGTGTGCGGTAGTTCGGCAGCAGCAATGTTTCGCGCGCTCGCTTTGCTAGATTTTTGCGATTTTTTTTTCTCTCTTCTCTCTGCGGGGCTCCGACGACGGGACGAGTGTGCGCGCGCCGTGGTTCGAATCGGTTCCGAATGTTTCGCTTCCCTTCGGCGCTAGTTTCCAATACACTTTTAGTTGATAATAAATATTTTTTTTTCATTTTTTGCATTTACACAAAAGAGTGAAAAATGTTAGTTCGGGTTTGTCGGTCGAGAAAAAAATCCGGGCGCCGACAAGTGAGTCGCGTTCAGTGTATTTCTGTGTGGAATAGACTAAAGGTTTCTGCTCCCTAGTGGAGTGGAGACGCGCGATAGAATTTTCTTTTTGGCTAGTTCTTGCGTCGAAAAGTGGTCGGTTGTTAACGGCGGTTTGTGTATATTGATCCATTGTCAAATCATATCACCAACCATAGGTGACTCCCGGACTGACAATGTACCTTACCCTACTAACAAAAAAAAAATCCTTCCTGAGACAAACGTGGAGATGCAGCGATTCGCGGTCTTTTCAACAACGTTTGTCTTACTAACATTCCCTTCCATCCTCGATGACCGTAAGGACGTGGCCGGCGCCGTTATTGACCTTATTAAAGTTGAGAGCTCTCGAACTGTGTACATTGAGAATAGTAAGCTAGTCCCAAGCCCTATTCATTGGTTCCTTGTGCAATTTCGATTGCTCTGGTCAATCACGGAGTAGCAACTACGAATTGTGCGGTCATCTATGCTCATGCTCATGCTCATGTAGTAAGAATGCACGTGAGTCCTTGAATTTCCAGTAGGTATTTATCAGTCTTTTGGTTTGGTTTTGAAATTGAAAATTGTTTGGGTACGGGTCGCTTTCGGTCCTGTTAAATCTGAAACTATCGACCATCTCTACTATTGCCATGAGCTCATCATGGTCTTCCATTGCCGATTGCATTCACTTCCGGAATTTTACTATGACCTGCTTGAGTTTTTTTTTGGCTCTTTGAGGACGCAAAGCTAACGCTCACGTCTCGCTGTTGTGTTGCCACTTCCACAGCGGGGTTTATTTTGAAATGGCGTTCTCTAAGCTTGCGCTAAACTCACTGCTTCCTTCTCCAGTATCCATTCTCATCAGCGTATACTCAGCCAACCCATCCCTTGTAAGCTGTACTACCTACGATACTTATATTTGAATTTTGATTCCCATTAGTTGCCTGGGAAAGAAGGTCGACCGCGCCAGAGCCCTATATTAACGCGGCAAGGGACACATTACTGTTAGAAGTACCCAACCCAAATACCTCACAAGCTCCTGTGAGCTGCTGAAATCTCTGAAACGTCTTGAAACATTCCAAAGGCTTTCTGAAGCACCGATGAAACCCCTGAAGCTTCCCTGCAACCTGCTGAATGCTCTCTAGGCTTTTGAAAGGTTGAAAAAGTTGACATTGGTACAATAGTAATCATTTAAAATTTCAAAAAAAAACTTCTCGTTCAAAATTGAAATGTTTGTATTGTAAAAGTATTCACTGTACTCCATTTGTTACCCACAACACAAAAATTCAATTTTCGTTGCACCAATTACAGTTTCGAATGGGAAATACAATTTAAGTAATAGGGTAATCGTTCCCTTTGTTGCAGTAATGGCAATTGAGCACTTTTTCGACTGAAATGTTACCAAATGCATAAATGCTTAAATTATGTGATTTGTGCACCATGTGTGTGCTTAAGATTTACCCAAAAACCTATTTTAAAAAGCTTTTTCTGCTGTGTTGTTATTCTTGCGGTAGTGTTTCTATCTTCAAAAATCCCATATGAATTCGATGGGATATCGCAACATGAGAAGTTAAATTAAATTTTACCTCTATAATACGAACAGTGTGCCTAATGTTGTGGCAAGCGATTTATGATCGAAAACAGAGAGAAACGATAGTTTTCATATTTTCTCAAGCAAATATATGTAAATGGAAAACTACCGACTAACGTTCAATAAAACAATGTTTCGCCTCTCATTTCCTTTTTCAGTATCCATAATCTCAAATGACTCCCAAAGTATACCGGAGGCCCCAACACCACAGGAAAATCCTCCCGGCGGTAGATCGCTGAACCTTCAGAGCTACATCTTTTCCGGAGAAACGCCACCCGATTTGACGCTCGATGAACGAATAGAGCTGGAGAAAATTACATGGCACTGGTATCCGTATCGGCGGATAAACTACGTAGTGCACGAAGACGGCCATAAGGTGGAACTACTGTGCGACGAAGGGTCTGCCATCGATGAACTTCCGGACGACATTTTCACGCGTAAGTGGCAGTTAGCTTCTTCGAACGTCGTCAGTCAAAATGTCTAACAAAAGTTGTTTGAAATTGGCGTGATTTTAGAGGAACAACGACTGCAGGGAGCGATTATACTGCATTTCATTGGTGCCATCTATTTCTTCACCCTGCTGGCCTATATCGTGGGAGAATACTTCTTGCCGTCGGTGGAATGCATTTGCGAAGATCTGAAATTGACTCAGGTAAGCGATCGATCATTATTGTAGACTGTATTGTAGACTGATATCCTATCGGTGGCCAATTTGACCGTGTTTTGATTTATGGCGTGATTTGTGTTCTGCGTAATATGATTTATAACTGGTGAAAATGAACTTGGATCCACTTCGGAAATGAAGGATAAGAAAGTGATTGACTCGGGTGAGAATTTACGTGGAAGTTGGAATACATTGGCGTCTATCCGATTTAGCTGATAACGAACAGTAGCTTGAGTGATTGGAGCTGATAAAATGAGTAGGTATCTTCTAGCCGGAGGTACAATAACACGTGAAAGGTGTGTCTTACAATGAAAGATTATCTTTCTTTCTCGTCGAGCGATGATGATAACACGTGTAGTAGAATGCGTTCCCGTCGATGGTCGAGTATGTTTACGGTAGTTAGGTCAAAGAGTACTGCTTCAAACGCACTTCTTATCAGGGCTTCAAGTTTTTCTTTAGATTGTTTTGTCTGGTATTGATATGAAGTGCTTCTGCAGGGGGTCTCTGTCTCTTATTAATAATCCTATCTGGTTCCGTATGGAGCGCGTGCGTAGCTACCTCAATTTGGGTGCGATTTGTGGCGGTTTACATAAGTGCTAGTTCTGTTGAGCAATAGCCATAAGCAACATTTTTATCTTCTTATAATGTGTTGATATTTTAACAGCACGGGGCTAATATTGTGTGATAATCAATTATCGGATAGATCTATGAGCGATAATTAGAGGCGCTTAGGATGTGGGTTCATTTGCGGGTTCTAATTTGGGGACTTTATACTATAACTCAGTGAGATAATATCATTTGATATTTTCTACAAAAGCGATAAGCAAACAATCTTTTCTTCTTTGCCTTCAAACAGTACTTGAGCAGTGTAAAAAATAAAGTTAATGGTTCGTGGCTGCAGTCACACATCTTCGGTCGCGTCCCACATTTGCCAGATCATACTGCATCTGGTTTGCCCACGTTGCAAGCTGCCCTTCAGGTCTTCTGGTACTATCCGGATCCCTTGCGAGCCCTAGATTTGCGGAGCTGTTGTCCAGTTTTCTCATAACATACCCAGCCCATCGTATCATTCACCTTCTAGTTGATGGATGACTCCAGAGTGCAGCGAGCTCGTGGTTCAACATTTGCAGCCACACACCGTTTTCCTGCAAATCGCCATAAATGGTCCTAAGCACCCGATGCTCGAGCACTTCGAGTGCTTGCATGTCTTCTTCGAGAATAGTCCAGGTCTCGTGCCTGTAAGAGAGACGGTTTGGTGCATGGGTGAATCTTCTTCGACCGCAAATTCTTGTTGAGTCCATGGTAGGCCCGACTTCCCCTGATGATGCGCCTTTAATAAGGATCCGAGGTAGATGAGCGAAGTCTTTCACCACCTTGAAGTTGTTACCGTCTATCGTAACACTGATTGATTTGACCCTGGGAAAGCTGCTCATTCCCAGTGTTGGGAACTACTGAGCAAATCAGCAGTCTCTCCCTACACTGTTCGCTCACCGAAGGCAACGATACACAAAGAAGTTTTGTAACCGTCGTGCTGTAAACTAGTCGCGTCTATCATGTACTATTTTAAGTGTAATTAAAGTCGACGTTTTAACGTGTTCTTGTCTAGTCTTGGGAGTTTAATTACACGACAATGTGTCATAGCTACCCCAAACTCTAGGACGTAACACCCAGGCGGTGACGAGCGTTGAAAGGAGCTACACAGCGGACGGGGTTACCAAGCGAGAGCGTTGTTGGAGCGGGTTGTTGTAGACGGAGTGAGCGACCGGTCTGGTCAATAATGGCCAGCTGGGATCCTCAACCGTGACAATTGGTTCACCGCTAGGAACCCGTAACTCGCCGTGTGATCTTGCGGTATTGAATTAGCGTTGGAAAGGACTTGGTCCCGACGGTCGTTTCCTAATGACCTAATGGGGTGGGCCTGCTATTTCTACGTTTTCTTTTATATCGTTCCACGTGCTGCTTTGTTCTGTGTTGCACCATGACCTCTATCGCTGTAGTAATTATCATAAGTCATTGAACATCTCACAATAATACACTAATACACTTAACAATTATTATCACAGTAGGCACTGACATTTGAGTAGTGACAGACGGTAGGAATAACAGAGTCATACTGTAATAAACCGTTAAACAGTTAATACGTGTTTCACTCTGATCGCTACATATCAGAAGTGGGATAAAGCCAAACGCTTTTCAATAGTCGTTCCCGAATAGTTGTTGAAACGTTCCTGAGTCCTTATTGGTCATGTCGGATCTTGAAATGCTGAAGGATCTCGGAAGAAATCTTCCTTCTTTGGCTGGAGAAACCCAACCCGATGTTATGAACACCCAATCAAGCACCTGGACGAATCTTTGTGAAAATGTGTCTGGAGATCGAGTTATTGGAGTTGGAACCGAAGTTCCTACGGAGATGCAAAATTCAACTTTTTCCGTGAAATTGGATGATCTGTGGCAGTTTATTCCGAGCTTTTCTGGATATGAAGAAGAAAACGTTGAGCATTTCATTAGCAGCATTGAATACACGGGAAAAATTTTTCAAATCAATCAAGAAATAATGAAGTTAATGATTTTCAAAAAATTACGAGGAAACGCTCAGAAATGGATGCAGTCGTACCAAAACCGTTTCACCTTAAGTTTGCCCGAAATTCTCAAGCTTTTGAAAACAACGTTTGCAAAAACAGTGGTATCTCTGGAATTAAGGAGGAAACTTGAACATCGAAAATGGAAAAGTAACGAATCATTTCAAGAATATTTCATTGACAAAAGAATCCTTGCCGCGCCGTTAAACCTTGAAGAGATGGAGTTGATAGAATACACTATTGAAGGAATCCCGGACAACAATTTGAAAAATTTCGCCAAACTATCCAGATTTTCGACGGTCAGTGCACTTCTTCAAGCTTTTACATCCATTCGCCTTCCACTACATGAAGTGTTCAAGACCATTGTGTGCTACAACTGTAATTCACCTGGTCATGTTGCTGCCCAATGCCGCAAAAAGAAAGCTTACAACTGCAAACGTTTTGACGCCCACAATCAGGATCGGATCAGGAGACAGGATCGTATGGAGAAGACAGTGAAGATTGGAGCTGTAAATCCCCAAATAACCGACAAAGCTAGGAATGGACTGGTAGCTATACACTTTACAAATTCTAACACTCGATATGAAGCAGCTTTCTTTCGACACAGGCAGCCCGGTTAGTCTGATACGCCTTAGTTTAGTGCAAAAAGACAATATAATTGAATATGATGATAAAATTTCTTACAAGGGTATCGGAGGAACCAGGCTTGACATTGTGGGATGTTTCGTGACGAATGTTTCAATTCAAAATTTATCTTTGATAGTTAATTTTTTAGTTGTTCCTGATTCAGTGATGAGCTCATATGACATTATTATTGGGAGGGATGTAATTATGAAGCCAGGAATACGTACAATTATAGAAAATGGCCATATAAAGATTTTTGAAAAACCAGTTTTCACGAGTGTGCAGATTGGACCAGAAAAAAAGGTAATAGACACTGTTTGTTCCGTTGATTTTCAAAAAATTCTAGAAAATACAGGTGGCATTGATAAAGATCATTTGGAAAATACACTTAACAATTATTATCACAGTAGGCACTGACATTGGAGTAGTGACAGACGGTAGGAATAACAGAGTCATACTGTAATAAACCGTTAAACAGTTAATACGTGTTTCACTCTGATCGCTACAATCGCTGAGGTTTTTTCTTCCAATATCTCTCCACGCTTATCAAATCGAATCAGTCGTTTTGTCGGTTCAGTGCTGCCGTGGTAAAATTAGAGCTGGTTACTGAAGGTTTCTAAATTTCAGCGCCCCTTTACTTGTACGCCTTCAAGAAAATGACTTCTTTATTGCCCTGAGTTAAGAATCATTCCGAGAAAACCCTTCCATGCATTATAGTTTCGCGATTTTCCTGTTTAATTACACTAGTTTACAGCATTTTTGAACTCGGTAAGCTTATGATCATTTTTGGTGTAGAATCATGCCCTGAGTTCGAAAACGTGGAGGAAAAAAAAATTACAATAGAGCGGAATTTTTTTCGACTTTCCATAAAAGGTTGAAATCGATTTTTGTTCTATTTTTAAGTAATGTCGCTCACTTCACACATCTCATTCTCAGTAATCAATACTCCGATTGAGCTGAATTTTTTACTGTAACTCGCCTACATATGATATGTCCAATAAACGTTGAAAAAGAATTTTTAAATTGTGTTTTCCTTATTGAAAAAAAAAAATCATTTCTTCAAATATTTTTGAAAATTTTGCTAAAATTTAAGGAGATCGTCCCCAAAACTCACCAATATCTTGAATTTCAGCAATCTGACGCAAAACCTGCATTCAGATGACTGAAAGGTATTAAATTCAGCTTTTAATTTATGGAAAAAGATTTAAAATTGGTTGAACAAAACGCAAAATATTTGAATTTTATTAAATTCCATATTTTCAAAAGTTGTAAAACTCTATATTGAGCTAAAACTCAAAAACTGTTCTACTTTAAATTTTTTGAAGCACGGTTTCGAAATCAGCGCTAAATTATGCTTCAAAAATTTTGGTCATTGACAGAAGTTCACGACTTTCATTTTATTTTGTAAACTAGTGTTATCGCGGGAAGGACAGTCTCGCTAGTATTCATTTTTTGAATTTCCAAGTATTCTTTAAAAAAATCTGGAATTTTCTCCAGGATTACTTTCAGCGACACCTCTAGAAGTTCCTTTGGACTAGGTTCTTCGAGGATTAATCAAAACAATTTTGAAACGTTTACATAAAGAAGATTCACGCAAGATTTCTTGGAATGATTTTAGCAAAAGTATTTTTCTAGAGATTCCTCTTGGTATACCTTCCAAATGCATCCCTGTCAACACATTTCTTTGAAAACATCTTCATCGATTTCTCCAGAAATTGTTTTAAAAATTTCCACAGGATTTATCTTCGGCATTTCTTCAGGAATTTCTCAAGAAATTTCTCAAAAGATACATCCTGAAACTGGTCCATGGTTACATGCTTGTATTATTTCGAATTATTATTTCTTCAAACATTGCTGAACGAATTCTTCCAGAAAATTTCTCAAGAAATTCTTGTAGGAGTTTCTCCAGGAATTCACTTAAAAGTTTTTTTAAAAGTAGCAATTCCAGGTGCACAAAGATTCACAGATTCTTTCAGAAATGCCTTTAGGGGTTTCCTTTAGTAATAAAATTTGCTTTCAGACATATTTTCAGAATTTTTTGCACAATTTTCTTCAGAGGTTGCATCAGGTATTACTCCATGTATTCGGGTATTTTTTCTGGCATTTATGTGGGACTTCTTCTAGAAAATTCTCAAGCGAATCTTTTGGAAGTTCTTCCAGTTCTCCAGTATTACTCCAAATACTCTTCAAAAAATCATTTTTAATGCCTTTAGTGGTTCTGTATAGAATCCTTCAGAACTATTTAAATGTGTCTGCTGGATTTCCTTAAGAAAAAGTCTCCAGGAATTCCACAGAAATTTATTGAATTGTAGTTTTGTCTACGATTTCTGCAGTTAAATTAAAAAAGATTCCTTCCGAATTTTCCCCCTTACTTTGTTCGGAAAAGTTTGAGATAATACCACAAGGTAAAAGTGCTCCATACACTGTTTTTTGATAGCATGCTTCTGAGATGAGAAAATAGCAAGTGAGTGTAACTCTTTCCAAGTGAGTGTTCCCATCCCTGTCCACAGGTTTCTCAAGCATTTTTCCTTGCTGTTTTTTTTAAATCTCTTATGACTTTTGCCAGAAAATAAGAGGGATATCTTAAGGTATTCCCCTAGATCCTAGGCATTCAATCTGGAATTGGTCACGAATAACTCTAGAAATTGCTTCAAGGTATTTTCAAAAATTTCTCCTAGAAATTTCCGAAGGTATCCGCTGGAGTTATTAAGCGATTTCTTTAAACAATCCTGCAGGGATTTCCCAGGGGATTCACAACAATCGGAGTTGCACATTATCGTTTTTCTATGGAATGGTTGATTTTCTGGAAGAATTTCTGGAAAATCCCTGGAGGAATATCTGAATAAATTCTGCTGGGATCCCAGCAAATGTTTCTGATGGAGCCACTAGACCAATTCCTTAACAAGTCATTGTAAGTATTTCTTCAGAAATCACTAGAGGAATTCGTGTAGAAACCCTGGGAAGAATTTCCGAAGCAATCAGTGCAGAATTAGCACAGAAATTTTAGGAAGAATTTCTGAAAAACTACTTGAAAGGACTTTTCAAATAATCCCTTGCTGAAATTGCTGAAGAAATCACTGAAATTTTGAAGAAGTTTATGCAGATGAAAATATCTTTCCAAAGAATTACAAAAGAAAAGCCAGCAGAAATTTTTAGAAGAAACTCCGAGCAGATGCGTGATCAGGAAGGTGAACTCTTCCCTGACGCGTCAGATTGAATCTCTCATTTTGTGAACGTATTCAGTACTTCCTGAATACTTAAAAAGCGCAGAGAGAGATTTCAAAAGGAATTTGTGTGGAAAACGTTTCTGAAGAAGTCCCGTAACGAAATTCTGAAATCACCGAAATATTTATTTTATTTGAAGAGATTTCTGAAGGAATTTCTGGAATACGTGTAAGGGCACGAAAAAAAAAATGAAAAACTCATGAAGTAAACTACAGTCAGGTCTTTTTTACGCGGTTTTCATTGACGCGGCCGCGTAAATAAAAACTCCATACAAAAAAAAAAAATCATCGTCTTATTTTTGCATGATTCGTCGAGAAATGGTGAGACTTTTTTTACGCGTTTTTTTTTAAATTTTGAACAGAGTTTTTTATGTAGCACGTATCCCTCGCGTGGAGCGTGATCTGGCGAGTGTTGGACGTGACCGACGTTGGAGAGCTGCAGCTGCAAATCGAGTATTATGGCGGCAAATTGTTGATTCAGTATTATCATGAATTTGATGTTAACTAAATAAATGAAAATGTATCCCCCGCGTAAAACAAAACCTGACTGTAATGTTTTTTAAGGCCGCAAAAAGCGATTAGAGTCGATATTAGCGCAACGGTAGGGTCGATAATGTCGGAGAAGTGCCATCCGTCAATCAGGACGTAGTCGATTTGGGATTTCGTCTGCTGTGGTGATCTCCAGGAGTAACGATGAAGGAGGTTGTTCTGGAACTAGGTGCTACGTATGGCATTGTTCTTAAAGGCGGCAAAAAACACTCAATGGTAGGCCGTTCTCGTTCGTCGGCTGGTAAACGCCGAACTTCTCAACTGTCGGTCTAAACTCTGCCTCCTGGCCAAATTTAGCGTTCAGGTCTCCCACAGGATCTGAACGTCATGGCTTGGGAATTGCTTCCGGAGTGTGGGCTATGCACGTGGATTATACTGAAGCAATAGAACCGAACCGTGACCCTCAACTTGCACATTCTTTCATTGATCGGGCAGCAACCGATCACGCGCTCCTGCATATCGCCCGTCGCCCATCTCAGGTCTGGTAGATGGTATGATTACTTGTAAACGTTCGCACCATGGATCTTGTTTAACACACCTCCTGCAGCGCTACGATGCCGAACCTGCGGTCCTTCAGTAGACCGGCGAGTATGCTGGTGATCCCATTGAAGTTGAGAGATCGGGTCGGGAGTTTCACGTATCGAGTTTCCAATCGCAAGCCCTTCTTGCCCACTGGGGTCGTTGCCTTTGGTCTCGGTTCGTAATTTTCTGTGGCTGGTTTTCCGTTGCAATTCCGTTTTACGCCTGGCTCTCAGGGCCGGACATTAACCCCTACTTTCCGGAGGACCATAGTTAACAGTTGAGCTTGGAGTCCTTCCCTGGCACGCGCCCGTCGATCAGTCGGCCCTAACATAGACATCAGACGCTGATGTGAGCTGCTTCTTCCGGGCGTAACCATGCCAAGGCACTGCCCCAGGGGTTTATTTGTTTAACCCTAAAAGGGATACCTTCATGGCCTCAGTTTCGTCACCTCGCTGAGTGTGTTCCATCAAAGACGAGCTCTGAAAGGCGCCTGGGGTACAATGGACCCCAGGAATCCCTTTTAGGGTTAACATAAGACTAATTTTTATGACTGTGTACTAGCCAAAGCCTGTATTCAAGTAATACAAAATAAACATGAACTTAACCCTTTGAAGCCGGATTTTTTTCAAGCGTTATTATGGTATTTTTTCTACGTTTCTCTGTTGTTTTGGTGTTTAGTAGCATAAAAAAGATAGAATATTAGGCAGAATATTTTTTTCTGGATATCCTAGGTTTTCCGAACCATTCTTGAGTATAGATTCGAAAGTCTACAGGTATAACGGTATCTTCTTTCAGTATACAAAGTTACGATTTGTAGTATATCACCTCCAGTGAATGTTCTGAAAGTTCAATAATCACAGTATCAGATACAGCACAGTACAGTATCAGATTATTCGGGATATCCAAGGTCATCCAAACTGTTCTTGAGTATAGATCCCAAAGTCTGTGGGTGTAACGGTAACTTCTTTCAGTATACAAAACTGCGATTTGTAATCTATTATGTCCAGTGAGTTTTCTGAAAGGTAATAGACAGATCAAATTAGTCGAGATATCCTAGGTCATCCAAACTGTTATTAAGTTTAGATTCTAAAGTCTACGGGTGTAACGGTAACTATTTTTAGTATACAAAGTTACGATTTGTAATCTATCATGTCCAGTAAGTTTTCTGAAAGTTCAATAGACAGTATAAGATCAGTCGGGATATCCTAGGTCATCCAAACTGTTCTTGAGTATAGATCCCAAAGTCTACGGGTGTGAGGGGAAGTTCTTTAATTATACAAAGCTACTAGGCATGGTACACAAATTACGTAACGCTAAAATCGGCAATTTCAGACTCCTCTCTCCCCCTTGTAACGCTTTTTGTATAAAAAACAAAAATATTTTGTATAGCTCGTAGCCAGTGAATCAAAATTCAACCATCGCGCAACAATAATGACAATGTCGCAACCTGTATTTGTTGCGACAAAACAACCCATGCGACATAAGTTTGCCCCAACTTGAAAATAATGGGATTAACATCGTACACCACGAGTTTAGAGATTTTTAAGCCTTGCATTGCGATTTTCTAACGATAACTTCGAGTCGGTAAACACTGAAACTCTGGTGAAGCTCTATCATCAAACAGTTTCGACTTTGGGTTAGTAATAATTGATTATTCACGAGTTGAAAAGTACGCAACAAATTCAGCTTCCGTTTTGTCTGCAACAAAAAAATTCGAGATCATGTCATTATCTGTCTCCAGTAGGGATAAAGACTAATCGTCGCACCTTCTTTGTTGCTTGTTTTGTGCCTCTTTTGTCTGACAATTCTCTTCACTGCTCGTAACGCTAAGCTAGACTCCCCCCTTCCCCTATAGCGTTACGTAATTTGTGTACGATGCCCTATTTGTAATCTATCATGCCCAGTAAGTCTTATGCCACAAAGGCTTAGTTTATTGGACGCAGTGGCTTAATTTCCACAACAGGGGAGGAAAAAAAAGTCTTCTGAAAGCTCAATAGACAGTACCAGATTACAGTTCGTGTACGCGTCGCGTGAAGTAGTGCATTGTAATTTATGAAGATACTTAATCAAATGAAGCAATAAATAAAACTTAGTGCATTATCGTTCGAATAATTGTACAATAAAAAGTGTATAAATGATAAGTCTAATGAATATTTTTTTCGAAATCCATGAGCCACGACTCGGTAATGTTACGATTTGTAATCTTTCATGTCCAGTAAATCTTCTGAAAGTTCAATAGACAGTATCAGATCGTTCGGGATATCTTAGGTCATCCAAACTATTCTTGAGTATAGATCCCAAAGTCTGTGGGTGTAACGGTAACTTCTTTCAGTATACAAAACTACGATTTGTAATCCATCATGCCCAGTGTGCCTTCTGAAAGGTAATAGACAGTATCAGATCAGTCGAGATATCCTAGGTCATCCAAACTGTTCTTGAGTTCAGATCCTAAAGTCTACGGGTGTAACGGTAACTTCTTTCATTATATAAAGCTACTATTTGTAATCTATCATGTCCAGTAAATCTTCTGCAAATTCAGTAAACAGTATCAGATCTGCTGGGATATCCTAGGCCAACCAAACCGTTCTTGGGATAACACTCCAAAGTCTACGGTTGTAACGGTAGCATAAAAAAGGTAGAATATTATGCAGACTATTTTTTCTGGATATCCTAGGTCATCCAAATATCCCTATAGTGTCTATAAATGACATTGTAGATGTCAACAGCATCACGGATCCCAGTTGATTATGCAATGGTCTTATTTGAGGCGAAAATACATAAAATTATTCAAGTAGATTTGTGGCGAAAATACATAAAAATTTTCTTGTAGATTTCCAGGACAGTTTGGAATACCTGGAACATCCCAGAATATAAAACACCTATTGATATTCTTGGCAAAGATTTAATGAATACATATTAACGTAACCAAGATCCAAGTTCAGCTTTGAGATCAACTGGTATGACAATTATATCGTTTTTTTTTCAAATTTCATGGTGATCAGGATGTTCTAGGTCGTCAATGAAGCCCCAAATAAAAATATGGCCATTTTTCCCTAATAGAAGACTCCATTTGCAGCAACTTTCACGAAGACAGTAAATATTCTGTTTTATCGATTGGGTGTATTTATACAGCCGTTTCTATGTTGGGGTCATATATGACCCCTTCGGCTCCAAAGGGTTAACTCATTTTAAACTTGTGGCAATGTATACCGATGGAATGAGTATTAATTTAGTGCGTGGCCGATGATCATACCTAATATAAAATGTAAGAAACTTGATTTCATATCGAAGAACAGTTTCTCAGTACTAATCATAAATATGGTAAAACATAGATGTAGTTTTACATTATAGGTGAAACGAACTCATAAATAAAGAAAATAAGAAAAAATAAACATTTATGCAATTTTTGATAAAATTTGATTTTCAATGGTTTGAAAATGAGGTTCATCTCTAACTTCAGCTGTTGGCTTATGGAGGTTATTGACAAATTTAAAAATACTTGACATAACCTATGAAAGAATAGCCTGCTAGAAATAATGGGACGTCTAACTAAACATGCATTGGTTAACGTCAAATGGATGAAAATAAGAATTGAAATGAAAAAAGTAGTTTCACATTATTTCCTGCAGGACCCTGCAGTGAATAAAATTTCACTGCAATTTTTTTAGTTTTGAACGACAGAAATCTACATGGATGACTATGATATCAATGACCACTTCTTCAACATTAAGCGCACACGTTAGACAACAGTCATCACATTAAACATCATGATTCATACATAAACGAGTATACGTACTATCTTAGGCCAGCTTTTCGAATTCTCTAAGCAGAATATCGCCTTTGATTGAATCAATCGTATTGTATTCCGCCCCCATATGCCATACCAACATGTTAATCATATTATGGGATTTTTGTATAATGCAACGGTGGTGACGTCTGTCGCTTTATGCGATGGTTTATCTGTGATTTTTATATTAATAGGATGAATCACTTATATAGTGTTCTGCTTGTTGGAAACATTCAATCAACAAAAAAGGTAATAACACAGCGCAACATTTTTTTGTCTCAAGAGCAAACTTGGCCGCAGAATCCGAATCCGGGCTCAGATTTGCTCCAACACGTCACAATTTTGAGCTATACCTTAATTTATTGGGCAAAATATGCGATTTTGGGCTTTTTTGATTGCAAGCCATTAAGCTTGGAAATATTTTTTTAAGCAATCTAAAGGTTAATTGGTCAATTAACATCTAAATTAACGACTCATGCAAAATATTTCGTTTTACCTAATCAGATTTGACCGATTTAAGCATTTTATGTTAGTATGAAAACTAGCATGCAACTTTTGGAGGGTGACTTGTATTGGAAATATCGTACCTAACATAAATCACTTAAAACTATCAAATTCGATTTGGTAAAATGACATATTTTTCATGAGTTGTTGATTTAGATGTTAATTGACCAATTAACCTTTTCATTGCTTAAAAAAAAATTTTCCTTGCTTAATGGTTTGCAGTCAAAAAAGCCCAAAATCGCATATTTTGCCCTATAAATTGAAGTATAGCTCAAAATTGTGACGTGTTAGAGCAAATCTGAGCCCGGATTCGGATTCAGCGGCCCAAAATCCTTCGGTGACACATAAGTTTGCTCTTGAGGCAGACAAAAAGTAAACTTTTGTTACGCTGTGTAATCAAGTATGATGGAAAAAATTCAAATGTACTTTATGTATTTGAATAAAAATATATCTTAATGCTTCCGCCTAGATACAACATACAAACAGTCAGAATCACCCAACTTTTAGCGTCATTCAGTTGATTCTGACAACATTGTCCTTGATCAGTTCCAACTTTCCCCCTTTCAGGTGTCGGTAGTGAAGGTAAGTGACCAAGGTCGAACCCACAAGTTGTTGAATCGTTGCAAGCCCGATTGTTATGTCTCTTTGTTTCGCACTACCTATTAGTAATCCACATAACTTAATCCATCTTCCTGAACTGATAACGTTGATTCTGTCTTGCATGGGTGTACGTTATGATACTAACGCCTTAAACGGTGGTTGAGATATCAAGAATATTGCTGACTTGACATTCTTCTAGTCGCTCGATGCATACAGACCATTTGGGCACTTGTCCAAAAGCTTTGTCATAGCCTAATCCTTTATTTTTAACTGGATTAGGACGCAGATTCCAAACGTTTAGCCTTATCTGCTGCGTAGGTTTGAAGCCACTTTCGTTGAAAAGAGTCCTACACCTAGATATTTCATTCGATAACGTCATGAGAGCTTAAGTACCGCGCGCACTGATTGCGTTCAGCTATTATTACACAAGATCATCACGACAGGCATTTGTCGCGGCATCGAGTGCCTATTGGTGCTTCCTCGTGGCGGCGTCAACCGTCGTTTCTCTTATCACGTAGAAAACAAGCTGCTTGTCTTACTTCTGCACTCAACAATCATGACTCGTTACCGCAGTAAAATATGCAAACACGTTTTGGCGGGAGACAATTATGTCCAATTACCGAGATTGGCTTTTGTTATCCCGCCTTGGTGGGCTATCTTTAATCACACTAACATTCAGTGTCAATGACAACCTTTTACTGAATTTGTAATTTTCTTTTATCTTTCGTTCTCGATTTTCGGGATTTAGGATGTTGCGGCGGCAACCTTTATGGCTATTGCCGGAACGATCCCGGAGTTTTTCACCAACACGATCAGTACGTTCATCGCGGAATCGGACATGGGCATCGGCACCATCATGGGCTCGCTTCTGTTCAACACGCTGGGCGTGGCTTGTCTGGCAGGCTTGGCTTGCAAGAAAGTAAGTGTGGCAATCCTGGATATTTCCATTAAGGTACTTTTATCAAACATTTTCTAACCCCTCAGCCGGTGCAACTGGATTGGTGGCCAATTACCAGAGACTGCATCATGTTTGCGTTCCACATAAGCGTTCTAGCTGGGTTCGCTTGGGACGGACGAATCTACTGGTATGAGGCGATGGTATTTGTGATCTTGTTTTTCACCTACTTCGTAGTAATGTTCCAAAACAAGCACATCATGAAGGTGGCCAAGAAGTATATCGAGGTGAAGTGGAACCTCTGTGCACGAGTAATAAGGGATATGGAAGCAACGGAACAGGCCGAAGCGGCAAATGCATCAGCAGCAGCGGCAGCAGCAGCGGCCAATGCAAATCGGCATAGTGCGCTGGAAAAGGTGCGGCTTTCTACGGCGTCGATTTTGTCCGACCAGATGGCTGAGAAGCCAATGAAGGTGGGCGAGTTGCAGAGTAAGACGACTTGGTCCCTTTCAGCAAAAACCTAGTCCCGAAACCAAATGAATTGTACATTTTAGTTCCATCACGTCACGTTCTGCCGGACACGGAGGAATATCCACCCATGACGCTGTGGAAAATCTCCCGGGAAACGAAACTGCGCACCGTTTGGTGGTTTTACAGTTGGGCGATTCGTTTTGTGCTGACATTCACAATTCCCAACCCGATTTATATGCGCCGCTGGTACCCGCTGACGTTTATTATGTGCATCATTTTCATCGGATTGACGTCCTTCCTCACGTTCTGGATGATGTCGATTATCGGGTACACTCTTGGAATTCCGGACTCAGTGATGGGTCTTACATTCCTAGCGATGGGAGGATGCATGCCGGAAGCTATATCGGCGATTCTGATCATCCGAACTGGTAAGCAGCTTCTGTATTTATAGGATTCTTATAGATAAAAAGGTTTATAAAAGATTTTGTAGTAGGGACAAAAGATAAAGAAGGTCAAATGGAAGTTTATAGGGAGCAAATGTGTGTCTGTAGAATGAAATTCTGGAGGAGTTACGAGAAGAATCATGAGATGAATCTTCGGAGGAAACCTGATCGGACATAGAGGGTAGACGAATCCATGTCATATTAGATGGGTAGAGAAATCCTTGAAGAGATCGTGGAAGAAATCTCAGGAGGAATCCCTGGGACCTCCTTAAGGAATCCCGGGAGAAATAACAGATAAATCCCTCGAGGATTCCTGGAAGGAATATCTAGAGAATCCCCGGTAGGTATTTCTTGAAGAATTGTAAAAAAAAACTTAAAAAAGATTCGGAAAAATCCGAGGAGAAGTTCTTGAAGTTATCCTAGGAAGAATGCTGGAGGGAGTTTCGGGAGGAATTTGTGAATTTTTGTATATTTTCCTAAAGGTTTTCTTCAAAAATTCCACAACATTTTTAAAATGATTAATTTAGAAAATCTGCTATGGAATACTTCATAAGTTCGTTTATGCACTTCTTCAGAAATGCTTTGGGGATTCCTTAAGAAATTTCTCGAAGGATTCAATTAGAAAGCATTCAAGATTTGTTCTCACATTCTTCCTGCGATTGCTTCAGAAAATCTTTCAAAAAATCTTAAAAAAAATCTTCCAGAGATTTATTTGAGAAGTTCTTTGAACATTCTTCCAGGGACTTCTCTTGAATTTCCCCAGACATTTAATCAAGAACTCCTTCATAAACTCTTCCACGAATTCTTTCCGAAATTGCTCAATTCTGCATAAGTCTCCTGATAAATTCCTAAATGTATTATTTCGGAAATTTCTTCAGAAACGTCTACAAAGTTTGCTTAAGAATTTCTTGCACGAGTTCCATAAATAATTCTCCAGGAATTCAATAATAATGTTCTCCAAAAAAACCTTTATAAATTCTTTCAGGTGTTCCTTTGAAAGTTTCTCTAAGAATTTCTTTAGAAAATCTTCTTCAGATTCTCTTAAAAATTGCCCAATGGTTTTCATCAGAAATTACTCAATGAATTCGTTCATCAAATCTTCCACATTCAGTAAGAAATTTTTCCGGCGTTTCGCCATAAATTTGCCAGGGGTTCTTTAAAACATTTTTCCAGGGTTTGTTTAGACATTCCCTTAAAAGTTTAGAAATTTCTTTCTTTAGAAAGTATTTTGAGGATTCCTTTTATACTGTTGTGGTCTCGACCATCGTGCTGGCGATCTACTACTCATATAGCCAGAACTTCGTGTTCTCACACTGATGATCATCGTTATTTGCCTTATCACAACACTTGTTGAATTGACCTGAACTGTTACTGTTGTAAATATATTTTAGTTATTAGTTGACCATCAATCAGATCACATCCGATGTGTTAACCGATCCGAAAATCGAATCTCGTTTTCTCTGGTCCTCCAAGTCCCTATCATTATTGGATTGGCTATCAATAGCTCTCCAAAATACCTTTGCTAGGGATTACTTAAGGAACTCTGTCTAATATTCTTTAAAAAAATCATTCCGATTTTTTTTTAAATCCACTGCAAAAATCATTCGCAGATTTCTTCAGGAACTCATCGACGGAATCCAAAGAAAGTTCCCACATAAATGTCTCCAGAAATGTCTTTATGGATATATCCAGATAATCCTGCCGGTATTTTTCTTAACTTTTTTTTTATTAATAATTTCAAGTAATTCCGGCATGAATTTCTCCAGAGATACCTGCAAAAAATCATGCAGAGATTGTTTGTTATATGTATTATTTTTTCAGGACTTCCTGCATGAATTCTTTAATAAATTAATTGAGGAAAGTTTCTAAATATAGTCCTAGGATTTTTTTTAAAGAATTTTCAAAGAGATTTGTCAAAAACATTCATTCGAAAAATATATCCACTCCATAAGTAAAATTCTCCAGTACCAATATTAGAGTACTTCCGTAGGATTTTTATTATTTCCTGATGAATTCTTTTACAAATTCCATAAAGGATTTCCCAAGGAGTTTCTCTAGGTATTGATCCAGGAGTTTCTTCAGACATTCCTCTAGGGGTTTTTCCAAGAATGTCTCCAGCGAAGGAATCCACAAAACAAAAAAATCAGAAGGAGTTCCAGCATATTTTTTAAAAGAAATCTCTGGCATGGCTCCTAAATATTCGAGAGATTCCTAGATGAACCTTCGGAGGAATTCCTTGAAGAATGTCATGCATGAGAAACTTTTGGTGGAACTTTTTGGTGGAAGAAATTTCGGGAAAAAAATCCATATCAATTTTAGGATGGAATTTATGAAGAAGTGAAAAAAAAAATCTTGATGAGATCTCTAACAGACATCCTTCAGGAAATTCCGAAGCAAACCGAAGCTTAATTTCTGAACGATTCCCAAAAAGCATTCAGCAAGAATTTCTTTTTTTTTGTGAATTTCAACTTAGGCTAATTCTTCACACGATAGCAGGAAATTCTTGAACAATCCCTGAATAAAATTCTGGAGGATTACTTGAAAAAATCCCTCGGAGAACTCCTAGGGACACATCTGGAGAAATTCATAGAATAATTTCTTGTGCAATTCCTGATCGGATTAATGGACAAAAATCCCAGAAACCGTTAGTGAAGTAATACTTGAATAATTTTCTGAAGGAAGCACTGCTAAAATTTTAGAAAAAAAAAAATAAAAATAAAAATATTGGAGGAATTCTTGAAGTAACCACTGCAGATATGTCTGAAGGAATTCAATTGTTTGAAAGAAGCGAAAAACCTGCAGTAAGTATTTCTATAAGAATTTATTGCCAAACAGATAAATCGTTGCCAAACAGATGCCAAACAATAAATCTGAAGGAGTACCTAAGAGAATTGCAGGATGTATTATTGAAGAATCAGATAAAAAGGTCTGAAATTTAGAAACCTTGAGCAACCAGTTCCGATTTTACCATGACAGCACTGTTTTTGACTTATTCTCGGTATTCTGCTTAGGAGCATTTCCAGCTCAACACACAGATCGCGGAAATGAGAATGGAAATGCAAATTAAATTTTGCTCTGTTTGAGCCTCTATATGAAAATGTTTTTCATGTTATTTGTTTTGCAATATGCTTGTGGATATTCAAAGGACTTTTAGAAAAAAAAATATACTGAGAGCACTGAATCAAATTTCAACCATCGCGCAACAATAATGACATTGTCGCAATCTGAATTTGATGCGACAATCTGCCCAATGCGACATGTGTTTGTCCCAACTTAAACAGAATAGGATTAAGATCAAGCTTCACGAGTTTAGATATTCCTAAGCCTTGTATTGCGATTTTCGAGGAGTAATTTCGAGCCAGTAAACACTGAAATGCTGTTAAAGATCTACTATTAAACTGTTTCAATTTAAATTTGTAATAATCGATTATTTACGAGTTGAAAAGTACACAATAAATTCAGCTTTTGTTTTATCACCAACAAAAATTTTCGAGTTCTTGTCATTAGCTGTTACCTGCTGTTACCAGCTGGGATGAAGAGTAGGGCCACAAGTACACAAGGTCAAATAATTGACGAGAAATAAACTAAAGATTAAACATTAATGAAAATTCAATCGTGTCAAACA
The DNA here is from genome assembly GCF_035046485.1 of Aedes albopictus. Classification (NCBI taxonomy): domain Eukaryota; kingdom Metazoa; phylum Arthropoda; class Insecta; order Diptera; family Culicidae; genus Aedes; species Aedes albopictus. The sequence continues at coordinate 298,334,139 of NC_085138.1, forward strand.
ATATGTTTGAGCATTGGTTTCACCCGGCCATCACATATCAGGAGTCCCCACAAAATTTCACCACAAGAAAAAAAAAATAATGCAAGAAAAAAGTAGTACAAGAATCTTCTCTTGATTTGATTTTTGTCATAAGAACTTCAAAATACTGTCTACTGGCAAGATGTACATCAATTAATTGTCGTACAACCATTTTTACGTCAAAATCATTTTTCATTCAAATGTAATAACTTTTTCATACCTGAATCTGAAATTTTGACTGCTATTAAACTATATGCATCTTGTTTGGCTAAAAAATAACCTACTACAAAGATTTTCATAAATTACTCATAATCCACATATAATACGCCATACGTATTCTTGTTTAAAAAGCGCATTAATTGAACTAAAAATACAAAGGACCTATTCTATAAATGAAATTTAGTGGGTCCTGTACAAAAATATTACAAATAAGGTGTCATGATGCATCACTAAGTTTTCAAACGAATCATTGACTTTTTGCTTTTCAATGATTGTTTGCCTCGCGTTTTTGAAGTGATAAAAAATTGTCAATTCTGCAGCAACGCAGCTGAAAAAGTAACATCGCAATCACTGCGAGTGAGCATATAGGATGGTACTTTAAAATTTCGAGCCACATATCCAACATGGCTGCCGATGCTGATAATGCCGTAAAAAGCCTTAAAGAGTATTAAGAAGTTGAAAACACTTGATCAAAACATGATAAATTTCCAAATAATACTTTGAACATATAAAGAATTTCATATTTTTTGTGAAGAATATAGAACCCCGAACGAAGTTCCATATGAGAGCCTTATGCATAAGCCTTATCACAAAAAAATGAAAATGTTTGATCCAGTACACATTGGAATTTAATGTTTTGCAAAAATGTTCAAAAATCTTAACAGTTTTACTAAAAGTTCTATAACTTTTTGAGATTTTATTTGGTTTTACTCAAAATTTCAGCAAATCACCTTCAATATATAGGTAACTTACAGTAAAAATGTCAGCGAATTTGATCCACGTATAAAAAAGTTGTAATCATTTGAAAACAATAAAAATATGACGAAAAAATCGCTGTACGGATAGTTGTTTGATACACTGTATGTCACAACATACACAAACAACACATATTTTTTGAGAAAAACTGCATCTATTTGTTCAGCTTTTTAAAAGTTTCGAATTTTGCCTACAAAACTTATTTTTATTTATTTTATTTGTACAATTGCTAATGAAAAATTACCGAAAATCGTGAAGTCTTCGACTGAGTTCTAGAGGACCTCCAAAACTCTATAAATTTCAGAGTATGATATTTTCTTGCTCAATTTGTTTGTTTTTTATTCTGTTTAAAGTTTTTTTTTAATTTTTTGAAGAATTTTTTATAGAGTTTTTGAAAGAATTGAAGGATTTTTTTTTCGAAATTCAGAGATGTTTTCAAAATTCTTGATTTTGATTTTACCTAGACAGTTCCCGACTTATTCAGACCGGAGAACATCAAAACTGTTGAAACATTTTTTTTAGATGAAATTCAGCATGAAATTAAGATAGATTAAATCTATAGATTCCTGGAGAATAATAGATTTGTAGAGAAATTGGTTAAACATTTATCCGGGTTTTCCACTGAATGTTTTCATGAAATTTTACAAGAAACTCTATTAGAAATTAAGTCTGAAATTCCGTCAGGAACCTTTCATGGAGAAAATACATCTAAAACTTCTTCATAATTTTTCACTTTAAATTCTTCTTTGATTTTAGAGTTGTGTGGATATTTTTTTTTGTGGTAGCCAGAACCGCCCCTAGAAGTCGCGTTAGAGCAAGTTTGCAAGTTTTTGTTAAGTATACTTTCTTCATAGTGAACTACTTCAGAGATTGCAGCAGGGATCACCTTGTGCAACAAACTTTGCTAGATATTTTTGAAATTTTCAGCTATAAATTCTTCTTTCAGTTTCTCTATAAAATTTGACATGAATTTCTACTGGAATCTGGAATCTGTAATCTAATACTGCGAATACACTTGTGGAAAGCATTTTTTTTTACTTTATATACTTTATATACATTTCTACGCCACAAATCATTCTGAAAAGAGTAAATTTAGTGGATGTCAACATTATTCATAGTGACCTAGATTCAAGTTCTTTCCTAACGACATTAATAACTTTATTAACATATTAGAAAATAGATTTTTTTTGGGTTTTTTCTCATGTTATTTGAAAAAAAAAACATATCTTCTATATAAAGTGCCCCCACAATTGTAAATCTGGCCCTGGGTACAACCGATTATTCTGTCATGAAATTTATTTTCGTTAAAAGCCACAAAGAAGGTGATGGTAACAGATAATGTCATGGACGTTGGTGACTGTTGCTGACAAAACAAAAGCTGAGTTGGTTGTATACTTTTCAACTCGTGAATAATCGATTATTACTAACCATAATCGAAACGGTTTTATAGTAGATCTTCAACAGCGTTGTAGTGTTTACGGGATCGAAGTTACTCCTCGATATTCGCAATGCAAGGCAAAATCTCTAAACTCGTGGTATACGATCTTTATCTTATTCTGTTCAAATTGGAACGAACATATGTCGCATTAGGCAGATTGTCGCAGCAAATCCAGATTGTGACAATGTCATTATTGTTGCGCGATGGTTGATATTCGATTCAGTGGTTGGAATATCTTGTGCGTTCCAACCGTTCAAACCGTGTGGCTTCACTTTTACGATATAATGTTGTTTGACTTATTCGAAAATAGACGTTAGTACTGTAATTAAAAAAAAATCCTAAACTCATTTGTCGAAGCTTGTCGAGTTGGTTAAATACGATCAGTGCTGAAAAAATCGAGTTTTGCAACAAGTTGCACACTATTTTTTTGTTATTACTAAAAATGAAGTTTGAATAGGATTTTTTCTAGGTTACATACTCCTGCAGAATGAGGTTCGATTGAGTATCATGGTCCATCAACCTTCAATGACCATGCTGTTCATCCTACTATTAATTTCACACGAACATGAATAAATAATTTATGTTGGCAAAAGTACTGAAAAATGCTACTTTTCAGCATAAATGCCGCTCTTTTGCTATTTTACTCAGTGAAAAGACGACGACTTTCACAACGTAATGACAAAAAGTGCTTTTTTGCAACTCGTCACTATAAATTCTTTTTTGCCATTACGTTGTGAAAACGTCAACTTTTCACTGACAAGAGGAGCGCTAAAACAGCCTACTTTTTTCATTAAATTAAAAGTGCCGAAAAGTGCTACTTTTCGACACTTGTGCTGAAAAGTGGTACTTTTCGGCACTTTTGCCAACACACATTTTTCATCCATTTTCGTGTGTGTAATCAATAGTAGGATGTACCTCATGTTAAATCAGGTTAATTCACCATGATACCTCATTCTGCAGACACATGTAACCTAGAAAAAATACTATTCTAACCTCATTCGTAAGGACACAAAAATTGTATGCAACTCGGTGCAAAACACGATTTTTTCAGCACTCGTCGTATTTATCCAACTCGCCAAGCCTCGTTGGATAAATGTACAACTTGTGCTGAAAAAATCATCATTTTGCAACTTGTTGCATAAATAACTTATTTTATACTTGCCGTTTTGGCACCGAAACGACCTACTTTTTCGCACTATATCAAACAGTTGCATTATGGTTCATAATGCAACTCATTTCGGTTGCATTATGAACTTCGGGATAAGTATGTTGGAGCACGTGGTCGTTCCCATTGAACTACCGCGGAACACGGTGCTAGTGATGAAAATGATCATATTCTAGCGAATAATTTTGGTCATTGCGAAAAAAAGTTCTACGCAACTTGTTGCAAAATTCGATTTCTACAGCACGAGTCGTACATTTATCAAACGAGGCTTGCCGAGTTGGATAAATACGAATTATTTTGCAACTCGTTGCATAAATAACTATTTTAGTTCTGGAGCATTTGCCATTCTCAATGGAGCCTTAAAAAAGTTTCGTTCAAATCATTACAATATCGTAATATTTTCGGATTCTTACAGGAAATGGTGCTGTTGGCGTGTCGAACGCCCTTGGCGCTAACTCGTTGTCCATTGTGTTTTCGCTCGGTCTGCCGTGGTTTATCCGAACGGTGGCCGACGGAGCCAGTACCACCAACGCGTACGTCATAATTGCCTCCCATGGAATGCAGTACTCCATCATTGCGCTTCTGTTCGCCGTGGCTTCACTGTACGTCGTGATCTACATTGCCAAGTACAAGCTGAGGAGACGCATCGGTCTGGCGTTGATTTTCTGCTACGCGATTTTGGTAACGTTTATGTTGCTCAACGAGTTGGATATCTTCTTCCCATCCGGGAACGTATGTTGAAGGAAGAACCGTCTCGCTCCGGTTGGCATTTTGCATCGAATGTGACTTGGTAGAGTAAGTAGATCCTGATCCAGCGTGACCCTGTGCGGTAAAACATGCTACTCACTCCTCCCGAGACTATTGGCTAAGTTAAGGCTAACTGTGCTGATTTGTACATAAATTACTCCCGAATGAAACCAGTAGAGTGCTGATGTGATATTTTTTACAGTGTATTAAAATGATATTATGTTGATGAAACATACAAAATGTTCGTAGTGACCGCCCGCCATAGTAGTTCGCTATCAGTGTTATAAGCGCATAATAGCAATGGAAAGTTATCGGGTTTCTGCGGTTAGTGATTTAAGTTTGTAAAAGTGTTGATTGATGTAAGATACCTTCTAATTCCTAACAGATCATATGGCAGGCCAATTGTGACAGTAAACGTACATAAATGCAATTAGCAAATGTAACAATTTGATGTAATAAAAAATATGATTGCTTGAGCAAACATCATTCCTCAGTAAAATTCATCCGAAAAGTATTATGTTCAGTTAAAAAAAAACAGATTATTTTCTCGTCCAAAATGTACTGAAGCGAAAACGGCTAATAAGACAATCCATAGGTTCATATTGCAGCGCAGTCTCAACAATAATAATAAAAAAACAGTTCATAATAATTTGACCCGAAATGTTAAGTCATGTAAAGGCTCAAATTTGCCTTGCATATAAAAAGGTTTAGTTTGCGCCCAAGGACTCGAAGTACGCTCAGACTGACTAGAAGCCGTTTTCTTTCCGTTGATATGAAAAGTAATTCATCAACTTTTGATAAGCAACATCTTGCGCCCACATCCGTTTATTGTACTCACAATGTTATTATAAACACATCATCATTACAAATATGTTCATAGTAATAAATTGCAATAATTCATATGATTTTAATCCACTTCTAAACATTTTGTGAGTGCTTACAATCGCGCTTATAGAGATTTCGAAGATTAGGAAGCGAGCGAAAGTTTACGTTAGCCAACTATCAAAGCAGTGCCTGCTAATTCCGCAATGACCGACCAGCTCAGGTTGCCTACCTGCTAAGTACTTTTTTGTGTTTTTGCGGTGGACAAACTGGACAAGGGAGAAAGCCCTCTCGCTATCATTGGACGGTATCACATCGAGGCGGTAGGTATCGTGATTGTCTCTGTCTGTATGAGCGAACCGACATTGAACCGTTCGGTTTTTGCCACCTGTGCTTTGTCGAATGCGACATCGCAAGTTTGTGGCCGCGCAATCGGCAGCATTCGAGCACGAATGCAGCAGGGAAATTATGCAACGAAATCTGCACGTACACCACTGTTGCCCGAAGTTGAAGTTAGTTTTCGAAGTAAAGTTTGTTGAACTTGAGAAGTTTGTTCCGACATGTCCTATATGCCTACATGCTTTTATCAAGAACAAGATCAGAATGGGCAAGCAAGATGAAATTGTGCAATAAGGTAATTTTGCATGTGAATCAAAGTAAATGATGATTACAGTAGTTTACAGCATTTTTGAACTTGCTAATGATCGTATTTGGTGTAAAATCATGCCCTGAGTTCGAAAACGCGAAGGAAAAAAGTTACAGTAGAGCGGAAATTTTTTCGACTTTCCATACAAGGTTGATCATTTGAAATCGATTTCTATTTGTTCTATTTTTAAGCAAAGTCGCTCACTTCACACATCTCATTCTCCGTAATCAATGCTCCGATTGAGCTGAATTTTTACAGTAACTCGCCTACATATGATAAGTCAAATAAACACTGAGAAAGATTTTTTAAATTGTTTTTTTCTTATTGAAAAAAATACATCTCGTCACATATTTTTAAAAATTTTGCTAAAATTTAAGAAGATCATCCCTAAAACTCGCCAATATCTTGAATTTCATCAATCTGTCGCAAATCCTGCCTTCAGATTTTTTTTTCTGTTCGGATGAGCCACTGCGACCAGTATTTAGATCTTTTGTGGCAATACCCGTATCCTTAGTATTTAGCGCATGTCGTATTACTCCATTGTCATTGAGAGGCAATGGAGCATCGATTTCTGTACAGATCTAGTTTTGTTACCTCAGAGGTTCGAGAAATCGAATGTGATGAAAAAGTACCGTTTTCACAGGGAAACGAGTCCCAGCGAAAGTGCGCCCTTAATCACACATAATCGAATCTATTTCTGAGAAAAACAAAACGGTAGAACTGATACACTGAAACCTCCATTTAAGTCGATGCATGGCTGATCGAAAATATTTTTTACCGTACAGGCAATGACTAAACTATACAGTTTTATATTTTTTGACAAATCTCCTTTGTCATGCGAAGTGTTAAAAAATATAAAAGTCTATAGTTTTGTCATTGCCTGCATGGTAAAAATTATTTTCGATCAACCATGCATCGACTTAAATGGAGGTTTCAGTGTATTTGTCCATGCAGCGGAACTCTGGCTTCATCCGTGTCTTGCTTCTAGTTTAGTCCCAGGACAACATTGAAAAACCCGGGGCTTTAGGCTAGTTGCAAAACGCTGTCAAATTAGAGAATTCGTTCGGTAATAAGAATTCACGTGAGTCCTTGTATCACCAGTACTTATCAGTCCTTAGTAGGTTATTACGCAATTAGATACGCAAAGCATGTTTGTTTTCCTTACATCAAGTGTAGTCTCGGCGAGGACAAACCGAGTCTTTAACTATCCGTAAGGCAAAATAAATGCAATTTTAGAAACTGTCACTAGTAACAAGGGCTTTGTACCATGAATCCTTATTACCAAAACGCATTACCCTAGCTTAACAAGCTGGATGACACCAGGGTTCAGTTTGGTAGATCTTAGTCCGTAACGCAACCCAAAAGGGAGATCTACCCACGTTACGGGCTCCGTTAAAGATCGAGCATGTTTTAAACCCCCTCAACCATTCATCCCTCAGCACGGGTCGCCTGACACCTTGGATTGGGGTTCCCTGTTTGGTGGACTTTTACCCCCGGAACAGGAGGTCCGTAGTGCTATTCTAAGCCGGCAACTACACGGGCATGCCTTCAGATGATCGAATGGTATTATATTCAGCATTTATCTTATGGAAAAAGATTTGAAATTGGTTGAACGAAACGCAAGATATTTGAATTTTGGTAAATTCCATATTTTAAAAAGTTGTAAAACTCGATATTGGGCTAAAGCTCAAAAACTGCTCTACTTAAAAATTTCTGAAGCACGGTTTCGAAATCAGCGTTAAATTGTGCTTCAAAAAATTTGATCATTGACAAAAGTGTACGACTTTCGTTTATATCAAAAAATATCCAAAAGGAACGCAGAAAAAATATTTTTTGGATGAATAATTATAGTTCATATATTATTTTTAGAATTATTTCGATGGGCTTCTAGTATTAGACGGACATGATGACACAGTGCCTATCACTTCTGATTCTTATACAGAAGGCCCTGGGCTCAATCTCTAGGCTTTACTTTCTTTCTCTTCAGCCATCGCTAGAATCTAAAACAGGTTAAAAACTGTTTCCTATAACAATGTAAATGTAATCACAGGTCTATGGTGTGATTGACAACAATAAATAAATAAATGAAAGAGGTGTGCAATCAAAAGATTTTTTTTCTATGTCCGTCGTTTCAATGGTCCATGACGTCTTTCTCAAGGGTTAAAAAATCGATCTTCGTCTGGTGGTATGAAATAATGCACATAGAATGCAGTCAAATTTTGGACGGACTTCATCAATTTCTATTTTTTATCAGGAATAACTAGAAAATTTTATATGGCGGGTCACACCGTTATAACACCGGAGTCTGCAAGGCCTAAAAACCCACAAATTCAAGAATACATGAAAGAGATATCGACAACTATGCCTGTCACTGACGTGCTACGAACTGGGGCCACCCACACACCAAAGTGAACCCTCTTCCACAAAATCCATTTCCCAAAACCACATCCTAGCAAGAACTTGTGTAGACGTAGAGAACTCAACGATCGCTTGTGGGCAAGTGGATCCTCGAACCCGTGCGATTAGGGCTACCAAGCTTCTAATCGCACCATACTATGGGGTGAGGGTTCGGTTCCCGTTCCTGGCGATGAAACTTTTTATGAAAATAGTTACTTTGCCGTAGCCACTGGTGCGTGTGTTTCTTGTCTAGTGTTAAGTTTCATTCCTTCTGTACAAGCCTCTGGCTTCAGACGGTGTCCGCATCTTTTTTATTTTAATTGGACAATTTCTTTTTTATATATTGGACAATTTTATCCTAAAATAAAACAAAAATGATGGAACAAAAAATACTAGTTTAATTATTTTCAGTTTCTCACAAACCTCCAAACACAAATACCCCAAGAGTTTGTGTGTGGTTCACGGTGAAGATGCCAGTCGGAGGCAGGAATCCGCTTTTTTGTGTTATTTTTTTTCGCGCTGTTGTCATTCCATGTGTGGATGTGCTTCGTTGACGGTTAGGGACTCAACAAGTGGTGTGAGCGAGTGCTGCAATCAGTACTCAGAGCGAACTATAGGTGATTATCCGGTGTGTTTGTTCCTTGTTATTCTCTTTTTGTGGATATTATTTCTGTTCTATCTTGTACCATAGGTGCAAGTTGGTATTTTTATGTTTGTGTTGTCCTCTTTTGAAAAATGTTTACATTGACTTTACCATGAATGTCGATAAGGAACCCCCCTCCTTCCTCCAAGCGTGACGTACTTAATGGATGACTCCAAAGGTTGATAATACATTGTGCAACTGTCATTCGTTCGGGTCAATCACGGAGTAGCATCCATAGATATGTGCAGTCAGTTTAAGCTAAAACTGTAGAACGGCTTTTAAAAAGACTTTCTCAATCTTTCATTGTATAAACGACCATACGACCTATACACAGGAAATCGAATAAATTATCAATCTTGCTCATTCCTAACGTTGATTCATGCAGTCTTGCCATTGACTGATAAATGTATGTATATCCACCCGCTACATGAAGACCGCCTGCAGTACGGCGGACGATCGCCGTGACAATAAATTATTCCCACCATCAAAGGTGATGGCAAATCTTCGATGCGTATCACTCCTACAATCATTCTCTTATCAGAACAGCACGGCAATTAAACATGACCGAGCGAAGCAGTGCAAGCATCATCACCAACCATAATAAGCCAGTCAGCTGTGCCGCGCGGGCTAGAACGGGGACTTTTGTTGTTTCGACGGTTAACATCACCGCGGTGATGGAGATTCCTATGCTGTTTTTAATGAACTTACACCATAACCGCAGTCAGTGATTCCCACCCGGTGTGGGGCAAAAAAGGTACAGCACCTATCTGATTATGGATGTACAAAACTGAATGGGAGACGCGATATCACGCGAGCGGCATAACTAATCAACGTAAATCAGTACGATTGTCTAGAAGAAAGTGGCACTCTCACGTGTCGATTGTCGCTTCTGATAGATAATGAAGGGCGATGAGATGATCAGTAAGACTGTATCTCTGGAAATGTTACTTAATAGGTGTCATGGAAAAGTTAGTTACACGTAATATAAAAGTAGGTAAATAAGAATAAACATATTTAGAAAATATGAGTATTCGCGGTGCCCTACTCACCAAGGGATTTCCCTTTGAATCATAGTCCCAATCATAAAAGGGTTTACTATCGAATACTGGCGCCACATGAGGTGTATCCAGTAATAAATGACTGATATTCGAGGAAATACCCAACACACTATTTGTCAAGCCTGCCACATATCACTGCGCTTCGGAATCGCTTTATCAGAAGCAAGAGATGTTCGGGGAAGAACCGCCACGCAGATGCGGAGACTTATGTGCTCGACTGCTCACAAGAGGGCAAACATTTTGACAGCCATAAGTGGTTTGGGTGATTTGAATAGTATTTCCGAATAAATACTTCTCGCTCTACTCAACAAAAACCTTACGCAGAAATGTCATCGTAAAGTGATTGTCATCTTAACAAAAACAAGTCGGTATGCCCGAGCAAAACATGATGATACATTTTGGCCCACCGATTGAATGGATTGAATCACTATCGAATGGAAGAACTGCGAAAAATAAAGGAACAATTATGAATAATAATCACAAATATGCTGGACCGCATTTGTTTTTGACATGAATTATTTCGAACCAAAGTCTGAATAATACAGAAAGCAGTTCATGTTAGAAATTGGAATACTTTTTATGTCATTTCTAATAATGTTACGTTTCAAGTATAAGTCATTTTAGCCAGAGTGAAGTCTAGCAGGATTGCAAATCGGTGCTTAGCTGGTAGTGCAGCCTGGGCACTGTTGTCCTTCTGACTTCAGCTAGATTGAGGAGGTACGACCCGAGCGTCTGTTCACCAAGGAGGTGCGGCTCAAACAGCTTCTGTTCTGGCATCCAGCGGCTGAGTATGAAATGCTGCACCAACCCCAGCTAGATCCAAGGTGGTAGCCCCATCAGCGTGGTCGTCCCAGTGTTGGTTGGGACGTTAAACAGAACTGACACGATGACCCTCCGGCGAGACAGTAGTGTTGGCGTAAACCCAATAGGCCACCCGTCAAAATCCCCATTGCGAACAACATAGGAAAAAAAATACAACTCGATGCAATCAGCAAAGACCCACGCGACGAAATAAGGACTACGATTGCAAACATGGAACATGGAATTGTAAGTCATTTGGTTTCGCAGGATGTGACAGGATAATCTACGACGAATAACATCCCCGCAACTCCGCCATCGTGGCGTTGCAGGAACTTTGTTGGACTGGACAGACAGTGTGGAAAAGCGGGCATCGAGCGGCTACCTTCTACCGAAGCTGTGGCACTACCAATGAACTGGGAACAGGATTTATAGTTTTGGGCAAGATGCGACAACGTGTTATCGGGTGGCAGCCGATCAACGCAAGGATGTGCATGTTGAGAGTTAAGGGCCGTTTCTTCAACTACAGCATCATCAATGTGCGCTGCCCACACGAAGGGAGACCTGATGATGGGAAAGAAGCGTTTTACGCGTATTTATAGCAAACATACGATGGTTGCTAGCCGCATGACGTGAAAATCGTTGTCGGCGACATGAACGCGAAGGTAGGAAGGGATGAAATGTACAGATCGGTAATCGGGCGAAACAGTCTGCACGCCGTATCGAATGATAACGGCCAGCGATGCGTAAACTTTGCAGCCTCTCGTGGTATGGTAGTCCGAAGCACCTTCTTCCCCCGCAAAGCTATCCACAAAGCCACCTGGAGATCACCCGACCATCAAACAGAAAACCAAATCGACCACGTTCCAATCGACGGTAAATTCTTCACGGTTATAACCAATGTCCGCACATACCCCAGTGCGAATACATATAGATTCGGATCACTACCTAACCCCTGTATACATGCGCTCAAAACTTTCGACAGTTCTTACCAAGGTTTTTATATAATGGAAGGTTAAGCAGGACGTTTAGTTTGTGGAGAAAAGCAGAGGAAGCCAAATTTCAAAGGAATTTGTTGAGGGGGGGTGTTTGTTTTCAGAATTTCTCACGGTGAAAAAATAATGGCCGCTCAGCCAGTTTTGACATCTAAGACTACCTTAGAATATGTAAATACCTTGGTTCTTACCACGCGTCGCAGTCGAACGCCGCGGCTCAACATCGAGCAGTTGCGTAACGTTGAAGTGGCTCAAGACTATGTGCAGCATTTGGCAGTAGCCCTATCAACGGAAGGGCAGCTTGGCGTAGCTACATTTGAAGAAGGCTGGAGGGACATCCGATCCGCCATAGGTAGTACCTCGGCTGTAGTACAAGGCTTCGCGACTCTGAACCACTGAAACGACTGGTACGACGGCGAATGTGGATAGTTGAAAAACGAGAAGAAAGCAGCATGGGTGAGAATGTTGTAACACCGTACGAGGGTGAATGAGGCACGTTATAGACAGGCGTGAAACAGGCAGAACTCAGTCTTCCGGAGAATGAAGTGACAGCAGGAAAAACGAGATCGCGAAGCGATGGAAGAACTGTACCGCGCTAAGGACACACGGAAGTTCTACGAGATGCTGAACCGCTCGCACAGAGGCTTTGTGCCGCAAGCCGATATGTGCCGAGACAATAACGGGAGTCTTATTACGAGCGAGCGTGAGGTGGTCGAGAAATGGCGGTAGCATTACGTTGAGCACCTCAATGGCGACGTTGCAAGCACCGAATTTGGCGTGGTAACAGATCTAGAAGTACGTGCTCAGGAAGAAAGATTTCCAGCCCAAAAATCTCTAAGAGATTGAGGAGGAGGTTGGCCGGTTGAAAAACAACAAAGCCGCTGGAGCAGACCAACTACCAAGCGAGCTTCTAAAATACGGTGGAAAAACACTGGTGAGAGCACTACACTCGGTCATTACCAAGATTTGGAAGGAGGAAGTATTACCGGAGGAATGGATGGAAGGTATCGTGTGTCCCATCTACAAAAAGAGCGACAAGTTGGATTGCGGGAACTATCGCGCGATCACACTACTGAGCGCTGCCTACAAGATACTCTCTCAAATTTTATGCTGCCGGCTATCACCGATTGCAAGAGAGCTCGTGGGGCAATATCAGGCTGGATTCGTGGGTGAATGCGCTACAACGGATCAGATGCTCTCCACCCGCCAGGTGTTGCAGAAATGCCGCGAATACAACGTGCCCACACATCACTTGTTCATCGTATTCATTCATTCGTAGCGTATGATGCAATCGATCGTGAACAGCTATGCACGAATACGGATTCGGTTGAAGAATTCGTGTACTTGGGCACACTGGTGACCGCCGACAACGACATCAGCAGAGAAATTCAGAGGCACATTGTGGCAGGAAATCGTGCTTACTTTGGACTCCGCAGAACTCTACGATCGAATAAAGTTCGCCGTCTCACGAAGTTAACCATCTACAAAACGCTGATTGGACCCGTCGCCCTCTATGGGCACGAAGCATGGACCCCACGTGCAGAGTACCAACGCGCCCTTGGAGTTTACGAACGGAAGGTGTTGCGTACCATCTACGGCGGAGTGTAGATGGAAGACGGGACTTGGAGAAGGCGAATGAACCACGAGCTGTATCAGCTACTGAGAGAACCAACCATCGTCCACACCGCGAAAATCGGGTGGCTACGGTGGACGGGTCACGTCATCAGGATGTCGGATAGCAACCCAATTAGAATGGCTCTCGAGAGTCATCTGTACAAGAAGACGTGGTACGCAGCGAGCTAGGTGGGTCGATCAAGTGTAGGACGATTTGCGGACCCTTCGCAGAGTGCGGAACTGGAGACACGAGGCCATGGACCGAGTAGACTGGAGACGACTTCTACTACAGCAGAGGACACTCAGGCCTTAGTCTGACCGGTAAGTAATAATCACGATTTCTTTCTTTAATTCAGGGTCAATGTATTGCGGAAAAATGCGAACATTTCAAGAAAGATTTGATAGGAACATTACATAGATTCATTTGATAATATCTCCAGGTATTTCAGGTAATCATTTGTTACAGAATTAGAAAATTTCACCACAATGTTTTGACCCCTCAATCAGACATAATTCCCCTATTGTGAGTTCATCTGTTTAGCAGAGCGCAACTTATCAACGGAAAACCATTGAGAGCGACACTAGGTTATCTTGTTTTGTTTTTGATGAAATTGCTCCGATTTTCGAATTTGTGTAATCTAATTGACAGATAACCGGTGGTATCGTCTCATCTGTTTACAGATTTTTTATTGCAAGCCCTAATAAACCGGAACGATTTGTTGTTGTCTGCATCTTATGCGCATCGCAATTTAGGGACAGGGCGGCAAAACTCAAACGAGAAATTTAACAAACAAATTATTAGAATAGGTAATGGTTCACCATTTATTGTCCCACGACCGGGGCTCAGTGTCTGCTGCGACAACCCGAACCACCTCCATGCGCCAGTAGTGCCAGACGAGACAGTTTGGTCACGATCCGTGGAAGCAATCAACGACGACAACGACGACGGCCTGCTCGAATCAGTCAGTCAGTCGGTAAGTGAGACGCGAATTTGAAGTGCCCCAGCCATCGCGTCGGGTACTTCTCACCGATAACCGGTAGATAAACATAAGGAGGAGAACCGTGTAATGAGTAGAATGCAACCGCACTTGAATGGCTTGTTCGCGGTAAGCACCACCGATGACCGTTGTCGCCGCCGCCGCCACCGCCACCAAACCCGGCAGTGAGAGTGATGACGATGATGATGACGGTTCCAGGTGATAGGGCCCCGTTGTCCGAGCTGATTTATATAGATGCCAGGGCGAGCGATTTAGGTTTCGCTAAGCATTTGTGAATGAGACGCCGCGAGCGTTGGACACGCGTGATTTACAGCAAGTGTGGGGTCTCATCGCGACCGTTGTTGTAAGGGAACCGAGCGAGCGCGCATCGCAAAAATTCTAGACCGGCGTGGTGTGATTTGTCAAACAATTGTGCATTTTGCGCGGGCTTTGAACGGGCTTCGTCGCCAGATGCCCGGAGAGTGAAAGTGAACTTTGTGATATATAAAACGTTACGATGGAGATTCTTGGGACTAGTGCGAGTGTCCTGCTTGCGGTGGTTGTTTGCGGAGTAAATTCGATCTATGGTAATTAGAGACCTGAAACAGGAAACTATAGAGTCAAATCCTTGAATTCTGCAGTATACAAAGAAGACTAATCAAAAATCTTAAGTGGAAGTTTGCTACTAAACAACGATAGTTACATACTTAAATGAGATAACTGATAAAGATGTAAAAAATAATAAAACAAAAAATAAAATAAATTTTTAAAAATTAAAATTTACCATACTTATTGGCATTCTTTCATTAAATAAAGAATCAGTATGATCCAGATGTTAATTAGAGCGCAGGGAAAACTGTCTTGTCATTTTGTTGACTTTTTTTTAAACCATTGTTCAATTCTTTTTAAATCTATAGATTCTGCCAAATTAGTATGTCTTATAAGATGTTGTTCCCTCTTTAGTAGTAAAGTTGATGAAATTTCATTAAAGTGCTGAAAAACCACCGCCTGTTGCACACAGCATGGTACTACTAACGGTGACAGATCGTGCTATTACCGAGAGCTGAAGAACTGATACATACATGCATTGGATCCTACGGAAAACTTAACTGCCAAAAATGTGAACCTGTACTATGTTTTTGTGTGTTTATCAACTTGTGTTTCAATGAAATTAGTGAAAACATCATATAGACAAGTGAGACAATTGTAGTAACTGAAAAAAAGAGCGCTGTAGAAACATTTCCAACTTCTTGAAAAATTCATAAAGTTTTTATAAATTCCGTGTTTTGCTGGGATATTTCATGGGGATGCTTGAAACCCCTTGAGTATTTTAATTGGATTAATGAAACGGATCGATTATCAGTGGTACACGAGCTCTGAAAACTAAACTTGGTTCCCCCAGTTTAGGTGAGTTTCGTATAGTTACAAACAAGGAACAATTGAAATTGGAAGCGATTCTATGGTAAGAGGACAAACATGCTGAAAGACCAAAATTTCATTGACACTAACGTGTTGAAAAATCAGCGCGTTTTTTTTATTTTATTCTTGGAATTGCTAGTGCTAGTTCTTAATGAACGTCATCACAGAATAATTTGTTTTCTAGTCTAGTCAAGTCTACTCTACACAATACATACACAGTCATTCATTGAAAGAATCCTGGAAAATGATAGAATCGACTACTTCTACCATTTTTCTTGTCATTATTAATGCTTGCAGTACATCGAAAATGAATTACAAGCATTAAAGCGGCCAGGCCTACTGTGCAGCGTTTTTGATTCTACATTAAAACCATTAAGGCCGGGACATCTCGTACCAACCGCTAAGTTTTATATAGAAAGCCAAATACGTGAAATATCGGTAAGGGTGACGATGCTAAGAGGGTTTATGTCACCCCATAGTCCTTGGAATCCTGGGATGGAACACAGGTATTTGGTCCGTGTCCTGGTCCTTGTGCCTAGATTTAAGCGCCTTTGCTCGCTCTCTGAAACGAAACAAAACACTGATTTCTAGGAGTGGAGGAGCTGTGACGTAACACAAACAAGTTACTTAATGGTTTATGAACGTCGCCCCGAAAGAAGAAGGTGCAGTTTCGATTGCTTGAAGGCGCGCGTCCTGAAAGGTTAATAAGGAGTGTATCGGAAATTAACTGTAAACGTTCAAAATTCTCTATCTCGAAGCATGGTTGGTCAGGTCTTTTTATTCCGGTGCTTTTATCAAGTCTTCACAATATAATAAAGTTTGAAACAGCCTGAAGAAAATTTGGACAGTATTTAGTATGGTTGAAAATATGGATCAATGAGTATACCACACAAAATAACAATCTGTACAAAATGCTATTTTTTTTTAAAAAAGTTTTAATAATTTGTAGCGAAAAAAATTGTCTGAAAAAAAATTTAATATGCGGAGTAATTTTTTCTTAAAAAAATTGAATAAGAAAAAAATAAATATTTTCCCACAGTTTACGCGATTTATTTTTTTAGGAGGTGTACAGAATTTTAAAACATATGTTTAATCTTAATCTTAATCTAAAGTCAAACTTTAATGATTATTTTTAGACAATCAGAGTTGCCATTTGTTTTTTCAAAGAATTATATAGTATATCCAAAAATAAAGGAATGCTTTTTTTTATTTTTAAGGCTGTTGTGAACATTTTTAGTTAATTTCCGATACACTCCTTTTTGAGCCTTATGCGCATTATTTGGATGTTTTGACTTTACAAGGACAATATTTTTTTTAGAATAAATGCCCACTGTTTCTCATGTTTCTTGTGTGCATTTATGGATGAACTATTATGCAACCGATCTTAATTTTTCTCATCATCTAGAGCCTGAGGGTTGTTCTGGGATTCCTTCTGGAATTTTCCCAGAATATTGTACAACCAGTTATTCGTATGAAACTGCTGGATGTATTTCTCAAAAATTCATCTAAAATTTTTTATGAAATTCCTTCAGGCGTTTCTTCAAATACTCTTCCTGCTATACCTTCAAAAACTTTCACAAAATTCCTGCACAAATTCCTTGACAGATTGAAAACGAATTCCTCTAGCGATTCCTTCACAAGTTTCATCAAAGATTTCCCCAGTTATTTTTTGAAGAAATTCCTGGAGAGATTCTTGCAGAAAATTCTCTTCCCTTCAGAAAGTTCTCTCCCTTCATAGCTTCTTTTAGGAATTTCTTAAAAAAATACTTCAGGACTTATTTATTGGTGTTTCTCCCGGAACATCTCAAGGAATTCAACTTGGAACGACTGCAAAACAGTCTTCATTTCAGAGTTTCCTGAAACAAAAAAATCAATTTGTTTAGAATTTGGTTGTCGTTTGGTGTGTCCTTCAAGATTTTTTCCATATTTATTTTGAATTCCTGCTGCTAAATTTTCCTCCGAAATTTCTTCTAGGGATTACTATTTTGATCACTCGTAATTTTCAGAAGTATTTCCAAGAGTTCTTCCAGGCTTTGCTTTAAAACATCCTCCAGAAATTCTTCCAGAATTTTGTTTTCGATGATTTATTCAAGAGTTTCTCCAGGATCATTATCAACAATTTCTACATGGATTCCCGTAGATTGTTTTTTCAAAGGAGGAAGAAATTGCTCCGATGTTCAATTCTGAAATTCTTTAATAGTGATCTTTAGAAATCCATTCGATGATTTTTTAAAATATTCCAGGAATTTATATTTCAATTCCTTCAAAAGTTTTTCTTAAAACTCTTTTATGAATTCCTTCAGAGCCATCCCAAAGAGTTCCTCCAGGTATTCCCTGCAGAGATTTTCCCTGAAATCCTAGAGGAGTTTTCTTCATTCAATTCCAGCTTTTAATTCCAGCAGAAGTTTTCCATAAAAATCGTCAAGGAATTCCTCCAGGGCCAATCGAAGCAGTACCTCCAGCTGTTTCTAAAGAATTCTTCCAGGAATTTTTACAACAAATGCTTCAGGAATATTCTTCAGGAATCAGCAGAAAAAAAATCTGCTTAGAATCTCCAGATGTATCTTAAGCGATTCCTTTAGAAATTCCTTCAGGTAACTGTTGAAGTATTTTAATATGATTTCATAAACAGCTTCTGTAAAAAATACGTGGAGGAGTATCTGAAATAGTTTTTGGAGAAATCTCTGAAAGAATCCCAGAAAATATGTCCGAAGGAACCGCATGTAATTCTTTTTTCAAAAAGAAACCATCTAGAAATTTCTTCAGTTACCCCTCCTAAGGGACTCCTGTAGGAACCCTGCAAATTCTGAAAATAAAAAAAAAATCCATGGAAAAATTTCGGAAGATATTCCTGGCTGACATTCATGAAGAAATCCTTAAACTACTGAAGGAATCTCTGGAGACATTTCTTGAGGATTTTTTTGAAGATGTTACGGAAAGAACCCATGAGATTTTTTTTGTATACATTTTAATCTGATCCCTTTAGAAATCTATCGAGATACTCTTAATGAATCCCTGAAGTAATATCTGAATGAATTCCAGGGATATATCTAAAGAAATTCTAGATGAAGTTGCTGAATAAATGCATGATGGGATTTCTGAAAACACTCTTTGAGGAACTCTTGGCGGTATTCCTATGAGAATTTATTAATAAATAATTAATGTATTCGTGGAGGAATCCGTTAAAAAAATCATGGAATATTTTCTGAAAGAACGTATTTTTAAGAGTATTTTGAAAGATTGTCTGGAGAAACACTTAAGTACTTAAAAACAATTCTAGACATTATTTTTGAAGAATTTCCAAACTTTATAAAGAATCCGAGTAAACATTCTTAAAAGTTTCCTCTTCATACATGTGTTCATAAGAGATGGATAAATTTGCGGTGCAGCTAAGGGAATGACGAAGCGTGATCAATGAGATTTGAATTTCCTTGTAACAACCAAAATACCGTGTCATTGATTGGAAAAGCACTTGTGTCGCGTATAAAGGTTGTGAGTTCAAATCTCACCTGATCTGTGTTTATTTTCGCAATTTCACTAATAATGTATCCATCTGTTCACATGTACGTTGAGTTGATTGAAAAATCTTTAATTGACCACATAGATTGGTATGCTGAAGACTTTGCACTTAAGTCTAACTTTGCTGAGCTAAATTTGTTATTATAAAATTATATTAGTCATACATGATCAAAATTTCAATGCATTCGGTTCATTGAATCCGGAGATATAACAGCTTTAAGTTGTCTATCAGATAATTATAACTTTTTCTGGAATCTTTATAACTTCGTGTAGAATGGCCCGATCTTTTCCTTATTTTGACCACTGATACACAATTGTTAACTAGTTGATGAACCTACAGTAAAAATTTGAGAATATTTGATGCCCTTTTCGAAAAGTTACAGCGAGTTGAACATTATTTGAAAGTGAAAATTTTACCTGTCCCAGTTATTTTGAGTATCCCCTGTATATCTCTTTAAAAACTGCTTGTTTTTTGATATACCGAACGGTGCTTAGTCTTGGCCAACCCTTTTTTTGTCTAACAAGCATTGGATCACTAAAGGGTTATACCCGAGCAGAGGGGAATATCAAACTAATAACTATCAAATCACATAATCTGTTTTTATATCTTGTTTTGTTATTATTAACTTATCAAGACATAAGTTTTCCATAACATGTTTTGTTTGACAATCTTATTTTGTTATGTTCAAGCTATTGATATATGTACACCCATAAAATAATATTTTAATCATATGTTTTGTTATGGAACAAATTTTATTATTATACTACTAGCTGTCCCGGTAAACGTCGTTCTGCCTGCCCACTGTTTTTTTTACATGCAACTCTGTAGAAAAATTCCCCGCAAAATGGAATTTCAAACTTTCTCGTTTTCGGTGCGTACCCAGTCCGTTTTCTCTATTATTTTTTCGTATTTGTATTTTGTATTTGTATTTGTATTTATTAGATTTGACGTAAGCCTGGCAGTTATAAACTATTTTTCAGGTCAAGGAAAGTACCTTACAGTATAGAGTACAAACACGTCGGAGCCCTGCATGAATGAAACACTGAAAGAATGGTGTTCATCCGTTGGCTCGTTCCCGAGCCTATTCGTGACATACAAACACCATTCCATTTTTATTTATATAGATTGAGAGTGTACAAATATTTAATAAACTATAGCACAACAATAACAAGTTTTGAAACTGAAACTACATCATTCAAGATTTTGTTTACAACCCATTGTTTACAGCATACCGTGTGTACGATCTAATTAGTTCCTCTAATAAGGACTGAACGAGCATTTCGGTTTATTATTTTATAAACACTTCGATAATTATGACCAGTTTTATGTTCCTTTTTTAGTATTTAGTTACGTACACTGTAGTGCATACTTGATCGAACGAACGCCGATTTTCATACAAAATGGCCATGTTTGAGATGCTGTAACTATGGTTTGCTTTGATGGATTGAGCTGAATTTTTGACGCGGAACTACTAATATGCAGAATTTTACGTGTACAAAGTACAAAATGTTTTCGTTCATAGGCCTGGGCGTGGCAAGGCGTTGAAAAATGTGCAAAAGTGATCGGACAGCGGTACCCTTTTGATTTACACGCGTGCCGCTGTCCGAACTTTTACTATGTGACATCAAACTAATCATAACTAATTTTGCTTTCGGATTGTTATCAATAACTTTCAAATAACAACATTTGTTATTGAAATATTTCCCAAATTCATTGTTATTATGTTGTTATAGAACTAACAAAACATGTTATTAAATTGGTCTTCCAGGAACATTTTTTTGTTATGATTTTTGTTATTTTGCCGCTTATGACAGCTATGTTTATAACATAATTTGTTATGTTAATAACATGAAAATAACTTATTTCATTACTCAGTTATTTGCCAAAATAACACATTTTCTTATGCTGTTGTTATTCCCTTCTGCTCGGGTACAGTCAAAATTTGGTCACACAATTTGTTTCATAACTTGAGACTGCGTACACCAAAACAGCTGATTTTTGGACCAGTATTAGTACATTATATGTAGCTTATACCATAAAATTTTCATCAAAATCGGTTTAGTATTTGCGGAGATATTGTGAATCCTGAAAACTGCAATTTTAAAATTTTGTACAAAGAGGATTAAAAAATAAGAACACATTTTTACTCTTTTTTTTATAGAGCCAGAAATACTGAACCAATTTCAATGAAAATTTTTCTGTGTGTAAAGTATACATATCGAAATGTTGTATAAAAAATTCATTCAATTCAAACACATATTTACTGTTTTATTTATAGAGCCAGAGATACTTAACCC
Source organism: Aedes albopictus (assembly GCF_035046485.1). NCBI lineage: Eukaryota > Metazoa > Arthropoda > Insecta > Diptera > Culicidae > Aedes > Aedes albopictus. The sequence goes on from NC_085138.1 coordinate 298,355,668, forward strand.
ATTTCAATGAAAGTTTTTCTGTATGTGAAGTATGCATATCAAAATGTTGTGTAAAAATTTCATTCAATTTTATCCAGCCGTTACAAAGTTATATTTGCTTAAGTGGCACCCGGTTAGCTTTTTTCATATTCAAACTGCTACAACTTTGAAAGTATTCATACAAAATGGCTCAAAATTTTACTAAGAACGTATTTTCATAATAGTCTATACTGTAAAATTTTGATAAAAATCGGAGCAGTATTGGTAGTTCTATAATCAAAATTGTGCTTTATTGACCTTAAATTTCCGAAAATTTACTATGGAGCGCCTTTGTACAAAATTTTAAAAAGGTAAGTCGATGGTTTTGTCTATATATCAACCAATACTCAATCGATTTTGATGAAAAATTTATGGTATAAGCTACATATAATGTAGCATTACTGGTCCAAAAATCAGCTGTTTTGGTGTACGCAGTCTAAAGTTATGAAAAAAAATGTGTGACCAAATTTTGACCGTATCACCCTTTATATGCTGTCTTAGACAAAGTTGTTGCGAATAGAATTACCTATAGCAATGCCAAAAGTTGTTGTGATTGAACGCTTCCAGCGCCACCTAGAGTCAGGAACCTGAAGCTGTGTTATTTCTGCACTTATTTTTCACAAAAACTCCAAACTCGTCGAACGTCTCCTTTTTACCTATCAATTTTCCTCAAATTTTCGCTGAAGCTTATGGTAGTCTCAAATGGCAAATTAAGCTAGTGAAACTAGAAATATGTTAGGTGTGAATTTTATTAAAAATGTTTGGGCCACCCTATAGCTCAAATTGGTATTTCTATCTGGTTTCCGCTATTTTTTTTTATTTTTTTTTTTGCAAATAGGGGACAGATGTATCCATTGAACCAACGTATTTTTATTAATAGATGTTGACCGATATGCATATAAAGAGTAACACTAAATCAGACTTGCAGCTGTTCTTAGGATCGTTCCAAAAAGGTTATCGATATTAGGACCAGTTTTTTCATCCTAAATCAAGGAAATAGGTTTACAATTGTTCTGGTAAAAATCATATAGTACTGATCTATTTTAGAATAATTTTTTAAACGCCCTTGGTGTGACTGTCATCATTTAGTGCAAAAATATCGCAAGCATTCTCTACCTAGTTTTTCTTTTTGAACATCCCAACTTTTTTTATTTTTTTTTCCCGGAAGCCTATTTGGGATACCAATTTTTCAAGATGAAAACATTTTAAGAATTTATGATAATAATTGTTAAAATATTGTTTTAATATATCTCTATATTTTTTTTTATTTTCCGAGTAACTTCAAGGAACATGATTTTATAATATATCAATCCATCAAACCCCCCTTACCATAACAAAATGATTAAGGAAAAATTGATAATATGTTCACTACAAAGGAAACATCTGAAAAGGTGACCAAAATATCAAATTTTCAATAATAAAAAATGTAAATATGCTCAAAAAGAAACGAAAAACCAAAGATGTATAGAATAGTCCTTAATAACAGCCAATAATATAAAACTTTTTATTGCCCAGGCAAGAAAAAATACCAAAATGATCAAACTATACTCCGTTAAAAGGCGGGGTTGGGTGTTAGAGGGGAAATCAATTCAAGATTAGTTTTAAACACTGTGTATACTATTTTGAAAGCAGAACTGGTATTAACAACTTCTTGATACGAATCATTAACTTATAAAGAGGATCTTTTTTCAATTATAAAATTGTAACTCGAAACCGAATTGTGGGATTGAAATGTTGTCTTCGAAGATGCTTCAGGATATTTAAAGGCATTTTGTAAAAAAATAAAGTGAAGCATAAATCAAGTGCGTATCTATGTAGGTGCCTTCTTCTTCTTTGTGGTGTAACGACCCAACTGGGCTTTTCAACTAAGCGTTCTAGGAGTACTTGCATAATTATTAACTGAAAACTTCCTTAGTCAATGATCAATATTATTTGTATATCGTGTGGCAGGTAAGATGCTTTATGTATTATTACATAGGTACTCCATGTCCAAGACAATCTAGGAAATTTCCTTTATGAAAAGTTCCTCGACCGACCGGTAATCAAACCCGTCACCCTAAACCATGGTCTTGCTGAATACCCACGCAGCTATATGGGCCCTAGTTTATTAATTAATGTTTAATTATATTTTCCACATTGTTGTATGCCACCTTGAAGTCGATGAAGAGGTGATGCGTAGGGACCTGATATTAACTGCATTTTTGAAGGATTTGCTATGTGATGTTGACCGGCCGTTGATAAAGCCGACTCGATAGCTTCCCTCGAACTTCTTTGTTTTTGGTGACAGACGACAAAAGATGATCAGGAATATGACTTGGTAGACGGCATTCAAAATGATAATCACATTGAAGTTCTCATATTCCAAATGGTCGCCCTGATTGTAAATGGGGCTGATTAATCTTCCGGTAGCTGTTCCGTTTCCCAAATTCTAACTGTCATCCAGTGTAGGCAGGAGGTAAACTTTTCTGGGTCCATCTGGATGAGTACAGCTCCCGAGAAGGAACGAATAACTGACACATAACTGCAGCATTCCAAAGTCAGGTGTCGTACCAAGTCCAGGTGTTGATCGGTTACTCAGGTATTGAAAATAACTAATTTTGGTATTTTGTAGGTATTGATAATTATAATATATCCAATAACCAATAACGAGTTATTGGTTTGTTGTTGAGGACTGTTTGAGGTATTATTCAATTATGGAAAAATCATCGATTACCATTTAGGTTTTGTCACGTGTTATGCACAGAATATACACCAGTTATTATTTTAGGTATTTTACCTCTTATGCAGGGGGTCTTAATACCTCATTCAGGTTGTAGGTATTCGATTTTCCATACCTGAGTTTGGTACCACTCTCACCATCTGCTTTGTTAATTTTGAGCTGGTGGATGACATCCTTAACTTCCCTCAGCGTGGGAGTTTGCGTCCTCTGCTTCACTGACGTTAATCATTTCTTCTGGTTGGTGACATTCACCTCCAGCCAATAAAATCTAAATTTTATTTTTATTCTCTAGCTGTATTCTAATAATCTACACCACAGCGTATAATAATATAAATTAAATACTATTGCGCAGCCCGCTAACATTGATTGTTTCAACGCGTGCTCTTTATAGTTGTCAACTGCATATTATCAATATTTAACAATCATCTGCGGGATACCGTCGTGCGGGGCTACTTTTGAAATGCGGGGCTACTTTGGACACTTTTGAATATGGATTTTTTGAATTCAAAATATGGTTCAAATCTGTTTGATGTCTTAGGAACTATTATAAAGCAATAGTTTTCCCTTCATTTGGTTGAAATTATTTTTCAAACAGACCGTTTATTGCTTGTCAGGACGCGAAAAAACATCGAATAAACCAATATAATATACATAACGTATCAGAACATTTGGTCTGTAGGCATTGTTTCTACAGTTCATAAATTTCAAAGGGTTGATCAATTCATTCAAAATGTATCAACGTTGCATATACAATCGAATATTTGTATCGTTATACGTTATAAATAACCGTTTCGCCCAAATAAAGGATTGATGGTCCCTTTTTTCAGGCTATCTATATAGCAATATCACGCTGCTCATAATACCAAAGGCAGCACAGAACCATCTTAAAACGCATATTTTTATTGAAATTATGTATGATACAGTATAGGGTATCGCGCCACTTGGGCGGTGGCTTCTATATTCGTCTGCTTTCTACTATAACTCAGTCAATTTTTAACCAATTGACTTGAAATGTTGTACACGGGTAGATACTATACCTATTTCACCACATTCCAAAAATTGTGTCAATTGGTTCAAATTTGACTGAGTTATAGTGGAAAACAGACGAATATAGAAGCCACCGCCTAAGTGGCGCGATTCCCTACTACAGTATTGGTACAATGTAGTTTTCCAAATAACCCTGGAATTTGAAATGCAGTTTTGTTATAGATAAAAATTTCCAAAGTAGCCCCCATCCGGTTCTATATGAGATGTGTCCGATTGGTGTATGAACAACTTTTTTGTTTATTGATGGATTTGGCTCAAATTTTGCATACATCCTACATACATATTCACAATTATTGTGTATAAAAATTGCGGAAATTCATTCACTAGTCTGGGAGTTATAATGTCATAAAGTTGAAAAACCATGAAAAAGTGTATAAAGAAGCCCCGCACGACGGTACGTAACAAGCGCACAACCGAAGTATTTTATTTGACGTGCTGGTTGAAAACGAATGTTCAAAAGATTCTTATCGAATCAATCTCTTGAGAAACGTTTGCGTCAAAACGGTGGTCTTCCCCGTTGTTTACTTCGAAAATATTGATATCCAAACATAGATACCGATAGATTGACATTAGATAAATCACTTATTCAGTTGGGAGATGCCTGCCACCTCACTCGTGGGTGTAGCGCCGCCAATGGGAATAACCAATCGTCTTGTTTCCCGTTACAGTTCCAGCACTATTTGACTTCGTCAATCACATGCCGCTGTCGAATGACTCCTCACTCAACGAAACAGCACTCCTGCTGGACTGGGACAGCCGGGCCAGCATAGAGTTCGTCCCGGGTGCCAATGAATCTCTATCCCCAGTGGTTTGTGTCCTTACAACTTCGATGGATGATCTGCCACCGGATTTATTCTCGAGTAAGTAGAACGGCTGAGGTGGACCATACCTTAATGAATGACTGAATTTTCTTTTCCAAATTTTTGCGAAAGTTTAGAAACCGAACGGCTCAACGGAGCGATTTTGCTTCACTTCTTGGCAGCCATCTATTTCTTCACGATATTAGCGTACGTGTGTAGCGAGTACTTTCTACCGTCGGTGGAATACATTTGCGAAGATCTGCACCTGTCCGAGGTATGCCATAGTAGCGATTTTGTCTGTATGCACAGTTGGATTACATTTGAAAAATATTTGCGTTTGAATTTTGTAGGATGTAGCTGCTGCTACTTTTATGGCGACGGCAACATCCATGCCGGAATTCTTCACGAATACCATCAGTACCTTGGTGGTAGACTCCGATATGGGTTTGGGTACGATCATGGGATCGATGCTCTTCAACACCTTGGGAGTGGCCGCGTTGGTTGGCTTATTGACCAAATCGGTAAGTTGGATTTTTGTCCATTCTCGCTCATCTTTGTGTTGTCTTAACTATACTGTTATTTATTCATCACTTTCATCACTTCCACAGCACGTTCAACTTGATTGGTGGCCGTTGACTCGCGACTCGATTATCGTTATCATCAGTACCAGCTCCCTGGTTAGTTGCCTTTGGGACGAACGAGTCTACTGGTACGAATCGGTCGTGTTCGTCGTTCTCTACGTACTATACTTCCTGGTGATGTTCCAAAATGATCGCATGAAGCGAATAGCAATATCTTTGATTGAAGATCGTTGGAATCTCTGTCGAAGGCTGGAGAAGAAATCCTCAGATGAACCTCAATCCGAGCATAAAAACCATCGAAAGTACTCGATAGCCGTACTGGGTGAGGCAATCAACGCCAATTTATGCATTCCCACCAGTGATAAGGAAGCTCCTCGTATCTCCTACGATTTCAGTGACGAATCGAACCAGTCAGATGACAGCAGAATGCACCTTCTAAAGATAGCGAAAGACTCGTGGCTGGGTGTGGCCTGGTGGTTTTACACCTGGCCCTTCCGGGTGATCGTCAAAGTAACGATTCCAGATCCTCGAAAGTATCGCAAACTATATCCGCTGACATTCGTAATGTGCATAGCGTGGATCGGTGGAACAGCCTACATGGTGTTCTGGATGATGACGATCATTGGCAATACGTTTGATGTTCCGGAGACGGTCATGGGGCTTACCTTCCTGGCGTTTGGCGGATGCATGCCCGAAGCGGTTTCAGCCATTACAGTCATCAGAAAAGGTAAATCACATTTGCTTCTTGAACAGTCATTGAACACTGTTTAATTGATGCATTCTCATGGCCAACAGGAAACGGATCGATGGGCGTGTCGAATTCTCTTGGTGCAAATACGCTAGCCATCCTGTTCTCTCTGGGACTACCCTGGTTCATCCGGAACATGATGGAAGGAGGAGCCACCACAGGAGCCTACATTGAAATTAATTCCTATGGAATGCAATATTCAGTAATGGCTCTATTTTTAGCGATAGGTATTCTCTATCTAGTACTATATTTATCAAAGTTTACACTGAGAAAACTAGTAGGATTAGCGCTAGCGATTGCGTACTTGATTATTGTCACTTTCATGATTCTAGTCGAATTAGATGTATTTTTCCCATCGAAGAATATTTGTTGAATATATTAATTTGTTATTAGTAATGGATTATGTTATTATAAATGTGATGACAGTCTGTTGATATATACACTTTTCTACCTTATTATCTACACTCTTCTACCCTTTTCCGGTCGGCGGGGCCCCTTCTCTGTTACGCAACTATTCGGACCAGATGTTCGCCATCCGCCAGGCGTTGCCGCGAATACAACGTGCCTACTAGGGCAGTTCAGATTTCAAACATGTCAAAACTCCCATAAGTTTATTACAATCCTTAGTGCAAAACTAAAGTCCTCAAAAATTTCCAGCCATTTTGGTGATGATTTAATGGTGGCCCAAAGGCAAAATAGTTTTATATGGGAATTACTATGGAGAATTTTTCAAAAAGGTTCCCCGCGCTGTAGAATATTTTCACATGGGTGAAGTCATAGGGTCAAAGTCAAATCGAATTCATCAGATCTCAATGATGAATGTTGCTAGACTAGACTAGACTAGACTAGACTAGACTAGACTAGACTAGACTAGACTAGACTAGACTAGACTAGACTAGACTAGACTAGACTAGACTAGACTAGACTAGACTAGACTAGACTAGACTAGACTAGACTAGACTAGACTAGACTAGACTAGACTAGACTAGACTAGACTAGACTAGACTAGACTAGACTAGACTAGACTAGACTAGACTAGACTAGACTAGACTAGACTAGACTAGACTAGACTAGACTAGACTAGACTAGACTAGACTAGACTAGACTAGACTAGACTAGACTAGACTAGACTAGACTAGACTAGACTAGACTAGACTAGACTAGACTAGACTAGACTAGACTAGACTAGACTAGACTAGACTAGACTAGACTAGACTAGACTAGACTAGACTAGACTAGACTAGACTAGACTAGACTAGACTAGACTAGACTAGACTAGACTAGACTAGACTAGACTAGACTAGACTAGACTAGACTAGACTAGACTAGACTAGACTAGACTAGACTAGACTAGACTAGACTAGACTAGACTAGACTAGACTAGACTAGACTAGACTAGACTAGACTAGACTAGACTAGACTAGACTAGACTAGACTAGACTAGACTAGACTAGACTAGACTAGACTAGACTAGACTAGACTAGACTAGACTAGACTAGACTAGACTAGACTAGACTAGACTAGACTAGACTAGACTAGACTAGACTAGACTAGACTAGACTAGACTAGACTAGACTAGACTAGACTAGACTAGACTAGACTAGACTAGACTAGACTAGACTAGACTAGACTAGACTAGACTAGACTAGACTAGACTAGACTAGACTAGACTAGACTAGACTAGACTAGACTAGACTAGACTAGACTAGACTAGACTAGACTAGACTAGACTAGACTAGACTAGACTAGACTAGACTAGACTAGACTAGACTAGACTAGACTAGACTAGACTAGACTAGACTAGACTAGACTAGACTAGACTAGACTAGACTAGACTAGACTAGACTAGACTAGACTAGACTAGACTAGACTAGACTAGACTAGACTAGACTAGACTAGACTAGACTAGACTAGACTAGACTAGACTAGACTAGACTAGACTAGACTAGACTAGACTAGACTAGACTAGACTAGACTAGACTAGACTAGACTAGACTAGACTAGACTAGACTAGACTAGACTAGACTAGACTAGACTAGACTAGACTAGACTAGACTAGACTAGACTAGACTAGACTAGACTAGACTAGACTAGACTAGACTAGACTAGACTAGACTAGACTAGACTAGACTAGACTAGACTAGACTAGACTAGACTAGACTAGACTAGACTAGACTAGAAGAGCATGGAACGGGAAAAAAACACATACAACGTCTTCGGCCAAAGACCGCACAGACTGAACATTACTAACACTAGACAACGGACAACACATATAACACCCAGTGGTTCTATAACATTTACCCGAAAACCATTTACCCGAAAGACATTTACCCGAATGACATTTACCCGAACGTCATTTACCCGAATGCGACAAATACCCGAATGCGACAAATACCCGAATGCACCATTTACCCGAATGCGACATTTACCCGAATGCAACAATTACCCGAAAAATAAAAAAGGTGTACTTGATCCCCTTATAATTTGTCAATAATCAATATGTTATGGCCCGGTATCATTTAGCAGGCTTTGGTTAGACCTAATAATCATCAGACTGAGTGATCATCAACCACTCTGATACAGGATTAACTGGTGGTCACAATGCTGTTTTAATCAGAGGTTTTAATATTATGTTCTTTTACGGCTCCATTCAATTAGCCCGAACGCCAATCCGATTCAATCAGGAAATCACCCTAAAAATGCTCACTGTGGATATTTTATTAAAAGTTGATGAAAAAACAGTTAGAAAAGGGTAATCCTTGGGGTAATTTGTAACAACGGTGTGTTTCATGAACAAGAAAGGTTTGCGGAAACGTAAGAAGCAAATGCAATGCATTTAAGAAAACCAAGAATTATGGAATATTCCTAGCATAGCTGAAGAACATCTGAATGTGATGACTTTTTCTTTACCAAGCTATTACATTTTTTTTAACACAGGCTGCTTTGAGCTACTTATATACACGGTCATAAACTGGCAGCCATACTGCAATTATTCTCCACTTCTTCTAAGGTTTGCCTTCTTTTTAAAATAGGCTATTCTTTCGAATTTACATTGTCCACCCGTGAACTGTTGATGAGTTGGTCGGCTGGTACTGACTAAACTGGTAATTGCTCCATAGAAGTATTTCCTTTATTTTTCATAAGAAACTACTATTTCGAATTGGAATGTTATATAGTTTGTATGCAGACGAACTACTAACTCCATAGGAGATTTGTCCTTCTTTGAATAATAAACTGTTCTTTCAAGTTAAGATTTGCACAATTGACTGGTGGCCAAACTAGCAACTTTATCCGATATTTCCCTTTCTTTTAACAATAGAATGTTCTGTCGAGGCCTGCTAATCGATCAATCTATCATTTATTCGGCCTAATAACAATGATTGCTATGTTAGTCTGCTGGGCTTTTTCACTTGACATATAAACTCATTATTTTGATTGAGTCTATCAGTAAGCATTAACTGCGGCCCTATTATGAAGAACTGCCCTGTGCTGAAGCACATTTAAGTTAAAATTCTCTGCTTATTTTATAATTTTATTGAAAGTGCGCCAAAAAATGAGAAAGTGATAAAATGGGAACCCGTGAACTCATCTTTTTGCCTATATCCTTTAGGGAACTAATATACTTATCTATCGGGGTGATGGCTTTTGGGATAATGTCCTATTCGAGGTTACGATGGTATTCGAGCCGTGGCATTCGGGGAAATGGGGTAGAGTTGCTTTTGCAGAAATAGTGTCACTGAGTTGTTTGGTCCTTCGGAGATTTTCCCTTCTTCTCTTCAAAGGCTGTTCTTTCGAGTTGCACTGCTACATATTTTGTTGGCGTTCGAACTTCTAACCGCCTAACAAACATTGTTGCTGTACAATAGACGAATAAACCATTCATAAGCTTATTTTTTTAAGTTCTGGTTGAATAAGCTGTTATTTAGTTATCATTGTTAGTTGACATATACATGAGTTTTGTCCTTCTGTCGATTATATGATGTTCTTTTCAATTACATTTACATGATTGAGTGATGGATTCCAAGTCTACATCTAAGATTTTTTCTTTCTTTTAATAATAGGATGTTCTATTTGGGGAACAATCTACAAACTTCTCTGTCAATTTTTTTCTTATGATTTGTTGGTTTTCCAAGGGCTGTTTTCTAATAGTTTCGAGCAAATCACCATTTGGCCTACAAACAGAGATTTCCCCTTTTTTAATCATAAACTGTTCTTTACTTATTAAAAGAACAGCTTATGAATCAAAGAAGCGTAAATATCTATAGTGAATGCTAACAGCGTTAACACAAAAAAAATAAGCTGCAGTGATTAGTTTTATTCAAATATATGCCCTGTGAATTCCCATCGTGGGTCATTTTAGAGAAAATTTGATAAAATGGGTTCTTGAGTTTCTTGTATTCGAAATGCTTTTCTGATCCACAATACAAAATAATACATGTAGTTTTTGAATTGAACAAAATAAATGATCTTTATTCACAAAATTATAATTTGTGCATGGTAATAAACTATTCGGGTAAATGTCGCATTCGGGTAAATGTCGCGTTCGGGTAAATGTCGCATTCGGGTATTTGGCATTCGGGTATATGTTACATTCGGGTAAATGGTTTTCGGGTAAATGTCTTTCGGGTAAATGGTTTTCTGGTAAATGTTATAGAATCCACCCAGTGGCCCAGTGGAGAATTTTCCGTTTGACGAAAAGTTTTCCTCGACTGAAGTGGGAATCGAACCCAGACTCCAAGGCTTACGAGACATCTAAACGACTGACGCCGCTAATCGCTCGGCCATGAAGCCCACCACAAGAACAGGAGCTGCACGCACGAGCAGCAGAAGTGAGACTAGGAGCTGTGCGATCAACAGCAGCGCGAGCATGAACCAAGCGATAAGCAACAACAACGGCAGCTGCGAAGCGCATGAAATTTAGCAATAGAAGGTGGAAGCTTCGAAACCTGTAGCGGACGAGCTCCGTGAGTATGTCCACAACAAATATAACGTGCAGAAGAACATTGTGGACATCGTAGCAAGAATCCAAGAAAGCCTTGGATCAGCCATTAAAGACTGGAAAAGATTGATGCAGAGATCGGAAACCGCAGAAACCGAGTTGGCGGCGACCAAGAATGCTTTGGCGGCAGCGGTACTGCAGCAGGCGAAAACCAGTACAGCTCCCGGTAGATGTACCAAGGCGAAGGGAAAGTCATTGAGAACGGAAACCACACCAGTATTCACCTCAAAGAGAACCAGATCATCACCTGGAGATGAAAGGTTGGCAGCATACAAAAAAAAAAAAAACAAAAGAATGTGGATACCAGACTGGCGGAAATGGCGACAACCTGCGACAACCTCTGGCGTGAGATCCGGAACAGAAAGGACAGGAACAGGAAGGATGCGTCAAAACGCAAAAACCTATCAGGAAGAAGGTTAAGCGGTTATCGTGAAAACCAACGAAGATACGTACGCCGAAGTCTTGCGGACCATGAGAACGGATCCGCAACTCCAGGTGTTTGGTGCTGACGTCCAGAAAATCAGACGAACCCAGGCAGGAGACATGATCTCCGAATTGAAAAAAAAGACTCGTAAAAAAGAAGCTCAGCATACAAAGAGCTAGTGGAGAGAGTAGGGGGATTAGGGGCATAATGGACACCCTAAGCAAATGAGTATGTTAGGCCTGTATAACAGACAAAAACTTAATATATTATCAGTTGGCTTACAACTTTAACTTGTTTCCTACGTATTTCAATCATTTGCAGCAGATAAAATGTCATTATTGTGAAGAAATAGTGAATTGTAAACCGTGTGTTTTTTGGGATTGGCAGGAAAGGTACGGGGCGAAATGGACACCCATCGGGGCATAATGGACATCCCTGCATATTTTATGCTGTATCTTTGATAATATCGACCAGTTAAGTAATTTGCCTATAGAGATCCATACCACAGATATAATACTCCATCTTAGACGAGTTTACATATCATCAAAGTTAATTAAATAAATTTTAGGCTAAATTAATCGGATTGATTTTTTCCAAACTCTCTAAAACTCCTAACAGTATGCAACGCGCGTACATCCATTCATAATTGCCAGTGTTCATTTCGCCCCGAATCGACTACAACATTGAAATTGCTATTTTGAATAAGTTTTGATCAAAAATATAATACTTCATCCATTGCTAAATCTGCGTATACATGTAGTTAAGCTAACAATTCATTGGTTTTTATGGCGAACACACTCAAACACTCGTAATACCTTATTTGCCGCTGCTTCGAAATTATAAGAAATCCACCATATGAAAAACATATTTCAATTTCAATGATATTTTGGTTATTTTGAAGAAATATAAATGGTACTTTTGAAAAATTGAACAATGACTTGTTCCTTTACACTTATGCATTAAAAGTTTTACATAAAACTCAACGGTTTCGGCAAAAACAGGGGTGTCCATTTCGCCCCGGGTGCCCATTATGCCCCTTATCCCCCTAATTAGGTGAAAAGGTTCTAGTGAAACCCATGTGCCCTGAAGCGACGATCCAATACAAGGATTTGGCTTGGGATTTGAACGAGATCACCACAGAGGAAGAAGTGAGACTCGCCATGAGGAAGAAATGCGACTTGGAAGGGGTGGACATGCATGACAGTACGCTTGAGAAAGGTCGCGTTTGTAATGCAGGCAGCCTCGATAAACCTCCCAGTAGACGCAGCCAACAAAGCGATGACAACCGGGATGACAACCAGCAATATCAAAGTCAGTTGTTCAGTATACCCACTGAGATTTCACCGACCGGAAGGGTGCTACAGGTGTCTAGAATACGGCCACCTGGCGCGGAACTGCAAAAGAATTTTTAGAAATAGGCTGTGCAGGTGGTGCGGTCAGGAAGGTCACAAGGCACAAGACTGCGACAACGAACAGAGATGTCTGTTTTGTGTCGACAAAAGTCGCAACAGACACACGACGCACGGGAGGCCCTAGATGCCCGGTCTTCTAGCAGGCGAGAGCACTAAACCGCAGTGAAGGTAACTCAACTAAACCTTAACCTCTGCGACACTGCACAGTAGTTGCTGTGGCATCTCGTATCAGAGTCGAATTGCGATGTGGCTATAATTTCTGAGTCGTATAGTATACCAGCTGGGGACGGCAACTGCATCGCGGGTAAGGCGAAAACAGCTGCTAGTTGGACAATGGGGAAGTATCCCATCCAGGAAATAGTGTACCAGGCAAACGAAGGCTTCGGTATCGCCAAAACCAATCGAGTTTTTGTTTGTAGCTGCTACGCACCTCCTCGATGGACAGTAGAACAGTTCAACCAGATGCTAGATGAGCTAACCGACACGCTAGGAGACCGGTCGTAATCGCCGGTGATTTCAACGCCTGGGCCGTTGAGAGGGGACGCCGCTTCACCAACACAAGAGTGCGTGCTAGCCAGCTAGCAAAGCTCGACGTACACTCTTAGAAAAAACCATGTAAATTTAAGTTCACTTGGATGCACATAAAGAGAGCGGCCCGTTTGACACAAATTTATGTCTTCTATCACAAATAAAGTCGCTCTAGCAATCGCTAGAGCCGAAGCGAGAGATAAAACATATGTAAGTAAAATAATGAACTGGATTCGAACTCTGGTCCGCTGATTGAGAGGCACGTACTATACACAGATAAAAATAATTAGATTTACACGTCATGTAAACCTCACCTTAGTCATGTAAACTTATTGTTATGATGGTTTACAAGATATATCATGTCAATTTGTGTTATATGTCATGTAAATAATCAGAGTCATGCTGAATTACATGACATATAATGGAAGTTTACATGATATTTCATGACTTTTACATGATATGTCATGTAAACTTTTGTGATATCCCAGGCTTCAATCATGTGCATCATATTATGTCACAGAATTTTACACTCTTTTTTCGATCTGTGTACCTCTCGGCTGTAACACCGAGTTGTGAAACAAACGATAAATGTAAAACTGTTTCTACCTATCTGGTCAGATAGGTTTGTTGACATCTCGTGCAATCAACTCGAACTTACATGATGGATGTAAAATTGAGCCAAATTTGCCATTCAGTCATGAAATGTTTACGTACGTTTGATGATTTACGTCACGTGTAAATACCTAATTTTCTAAGAGTGTAGACTTGGTTTACGAAGGAAGCATCAGCACCTACCGAAGGGATGGTTGAGAGTCGATAATCGACGTCACCCTCTGTAGCCCCGTCTTTGAGGGAAACAGTAACTGGAGGGTGTGCAACAGATAAACTCACAGCGACCACCAGGAGGTCCGATATTGGATCGGAGTACGGTCACGGAGTACACGGACAGGAAGGCCATCAAGCGATCGAATATGGTAGACGAAACAGTTCAACAAGGAGCTCTTAATCGAAGCTTTCAGAAGAGAAGATCCTAGATCGGATCTGAGGCCCGAGGAGTTAACGGCAGCGCTGGTACGAGAATGCGACAAAACCGTGCCAAGAACCGATTACGAGAGAGAAGCGCGAAGAGTAGTGCTGCGAGCCGCGAAAGCTGCTTTGAAAAAGGAGATCAAGCGGAGCAAGAAAATGAGCTTCATGGATTTGTGGCGTGATGCGAATGCAAATCAATGGGGAGACGCATATAGAGTGGCGATGGCCAAAATCAGTGGCCCAGCTTTACTTCCTGAAATGGACATGAGAGGCTAAAAGTGATCGTCGAAGCACAGACAAACAGACGTAACACTCTGACATTTCCCATCGTACACCGATTTAACGGTCTATTTAAAAATTTGATAGTTGGCCGACAGCCCACCCATGGCGCTTGCATCGTTTTTGTTAGAGTTTGACGTTTGCCCACTACCGCCACCTAGTTGATGGTCGGCCAAACTCAGTCCTTTTAGTATTGGGCGAACAGGTTTCCGGGACTATGATTTGAATCGCAAAATGATCGACGTGTTACGTCTGTTTGTCTGTGGTCGAAGGGTTGTTCCCTCAACACGAGCCTACGATTTGGCCGCCGACAACATACGGCCATTACATTAGGTAGGTGTGAAAAGGAAATGATTATGAATGCATGAAGACTAGATGCGGAAAATCCCAGTCACATTACCTCTAAATGTTCGCACAATGGGTCCCTCGAACCCACTCCCTGCAGAGCTCAGATACCGAATCGACGCGGGATTTCAACAATCTGGTGATTATGCGTCTTATTCCATTGAAAGCGATACCTGTATTGACAGTTTCACGTAGCATTCAATAACAAGTCCTTTTCCATAGCTGAGGTCTGCTGACTCGCAGAAATGAACACCAATCTCCAAAAGTTCCGGAGGTCCATAGTGCAGACACAGGCACTAACATGCTCTGGTATTCATTAGCAACCCCCATAGCCGTATTGAACTGGTTATAGATAATTTTAAAAATACGTATGATTCATTGGCTTTGGGACAGAAGGTCGAAGGACAAATGGTCGAAGGACAAAAGGTCGAAGGACAAAAGGTCGAATGGACAAAAGGTCGAATGGACAAAAGGTCGAATGGACAAAAGGTCGAATGGACAAAAGGTCGAATGGACAAAAGGTCGAATGGACAAAAGGTCGAATGGACAAAAGGTCGAATGGATAAAAGGTCCAATGGACAAAAGGTCGAATGGACAAAAAGTCGAATGGACAAAAGGTCGAATGGGACAAAAGGTCTAATGAACAAAAATTTCAGTTGACCAATTTACCAGTTGGTATGTCTCACTTATAAGACAAATTTTTTTAACTTTGTTGCCGCTCATTGAGAGAAACATTG
This sequence comes from Aedes albopictus, assembly GCF_035046485.1. NCBI lineage: Eukaryota > Metazoa > Arthropoda > Insecta > Diptera > Culicidae > Aedes > Aedes albopictus. The sequence continues at coordinate 298,371,334 of NC_085138.1, forward strand.
TAGTGCTGTTACAGAAAGCATATGCATTTCAGCCACTTACATTAGGCTTAGGCTTTCCTCTAGAAATTAGGCATTTATAAATTTAGGCATTTCCTGTATATTTTTTCCTTCTTTTGTTTATAGGCTGTTCTTTCAAATTGTGTTAATGTGGTATTTATTTAATGGCAATTTAGTTTGATTTTTTGTTCAGGATTTTTCCTTCTTAAATTTTAGGCTGTTCTTTTAACTTTTGTTACTGAAATAGTTATTGACTCCTTAGGGACTTATTTTTCAATCAGAAAGTTTGCCTTCTTTTTTCCAATAGCTGTTCTTTCTAACAGTACTGCAGAAATATTCATTGACTACTTGTGCTTAGTGAACATCCACTCTTGGATTGATAGGTAGATCCTAATAATTATACTGTATAAGTAAACAATTTCATTTTATTTGCTCATGCAGGCGTTACGCCAAAAATTGAGAATTTTCGATCGCCCTCCCCCTGTTATATACTAAATATATTGCTTGTTACACTTTTGCAAACACCCCTCCCTCCTGTAATCGTGACGTACTTCATGGATCACCCCCATAATACCCAGAGATTTGTTCTTTTTCTTCATTATAGTCTGGTTGGCTTTATTTAAGCGCTGTAGTAATGATTGGAGTTTCAAATGATAATATTCCGATCTATGATTCATCCTTCTTCAACCCATAGGCTGTTCTTTCAAGTAATATTGTTTTCCATATCTAACCTTCATGGAGAATATCACTTTCCATCATTTATGGGCATTGCAAGTTTTAGTAGACACTTTCCTATCTTCTAATAATGATTGTTTTGAAGTTGTTGAAAAATTTTGGTATCACTGGTTCTATTTTTAATCGTCGTTTTTCTGTCGAATTCTGATCATTTTTGCCTTTTTGCCCTTTTCGACCTTTTGTTCCATTCGACCTTTTGTCCCATTCGACCTTTTGTTCCATTCGACCTTTTGTCCCATTCGAACTTTTGTCCATTCGACCTTTTGTCCCATTCGACCTTTTGTCCATTCGACCTTTTGTCCATTCGACCTTTTGTCCATTCGACCTTTTGTCCATTCGACCTTTTGTCCGTCGACCTTTTGTCCTTCGACCTTATGTCTTTCGACCTTTTGTCATAGATTCTGATTCATTCCATCAACTCGAGTTTTCTAGCTGACCACACTAATTAAGTGTCGGATTTTGGGATCATTCCGAGCGTGCCGGAAGAAACAGCTTCGAGCATTAAAATCCGGCCACTCTGCACCAAATCTTATTTTGAAGTGCACAACAGAGGAGCAGAACAACAGAGGATTGCCCAGCTGAACTCGTTTTCAAGAGGCACTTGAACTATGCAGGGAAAAGTGTGGTCGGTATTAAAAATAATGAACCATCGTCCATCGTACCAATCTGGCGTCATTCGTCTTAGATGGGTTGAAAAGCGACGGATGAAAGTGTTATCGTCATCCCGCTATGGAAAGTAGATTGTAGGGTGGGTAGGTCCAATGGGGTAAAACGACCCAGCCCAATATCCCCTGGATGCTTCGATGTTATTTTTTAACAGTCAATTTTCTATCTCCTTGATCACTAAAATTTGGAATTTCTCCAGGAGATCTTTCATTTTTTCAAAGATTCTTTTATATATTCTTCCATTGGTTTCTTCAGAAATGCTTCCAGAAATAGCTTAAGAATTTTTTTCAGGTATTTCTTAATTAAAGCTCTATAATGCTTCCTTTGAAAATTCCCGCATGAATGTTTCCAAGAATTGCTTTAGAGACTCATCCAGAAAAATCTGCAGTAATTCCTTCAGAAATTCTTGTATTATTGCTTCCAGTTACTCCAGAGATTCCTGTCGGAGTTTATGCAGAGATTCCTTCAAGATTGCCTTCAGATATTCCTCTAGAAATTTATCCGATATTTCCTCTAAGATAACTCCCATATTTTTTTCCACGCATTTTAAGAGTTTGTTTATTCAGGGTTCTCTGTTGACGTTTATCTATGCGTTTTCATGATTTTGTTTTCAGAACTTTTTCTAAAGATTTCTCCAGGAAAACTTTCAGAGAATCCTCCAGTAAATTCAATTAGGGATTTTTTAAAAAGTTTTCCTATTATTTCATAATTTTTTTTTCCAGGAATTCCTACAAGGGAGTACCAAGTTTGTTCAGCTACTTCTTTAGGAAGATCATAAGAAGTTCCTCCTGAGTTTCCTTCAAGAACTCCTTTGGGGTTTGATCAGATATGCCTCAAGAGTTTCATTCAAAACTGCTTCCCAATATTTCTTCAGGGATTCTACTGAAAATTTCTTCCGAAACTTCTTCAGGGATTCTTTCAGAAGTTTCTGCTGGTATTCCTTCATTAATTGCTTTTGAGGAGATACTTTAATATCCACATACTTTATCAGAATTTTAGGGGTTTCTTCAGCAATTTCAGAAAGGGAATTCTTCGAAAATGATTTCATGACTTTTTTCAGAAATGCTTCTTTAAAATTTCAGTAAAAATTCAACAGAGATTTCTTCAGATTTTTTTTCCAGGATTTCTCCAAGTAGAGAAAAATTCCATCAGTAATTCATACAGAAATTCCTACAAGGATTTTGAAGGAATTGGTTCTGTGATTCCATTAAAAATATCTTCTGAAATGTCTTTGGATATTCTTGCAGATTATTTTTAGTTTATTCGTCCTGGGATTTTTTTCAGAGGTTCTTTTGAAATTTAAAAAAAAATACTGAACAATTATCCAAGGAATTCCTAAAGGAATATTTCAAAAATCTCTGGAAAATTACCTCAAAAAATCCATAAAAAAAACTCCTGGATATACCTTTGGAAATTCATAGAAGAAATTCTTGAAAATTTTCAGGAGGAGTTCCTGGATAATACAAATCTGAAACAAGTTCTGAAATTGTCTTTGGAGAAATTCCAGCATGAATGCCAAGGAATGCCTAAAAAATTGTTGGATGGATTCCTGAAAAAATCCATTGAGGAAGTTTTGCAGGAATCTCTTAAACATATCTGCAGAAATTGCAGCCACAGGTATTGGTGGAATGAAAAAAAATCCGTTAATAAAAACTTTTAGAGATAATCCCTTCAGAGGGATTCTCAGAAAATATCCCATAATATTTCTGAAGGAATTCGCATATAAAAATCCATAAACTAGTACCTGAAGAAATTTGAGAAGGAAATGCTGTAGAAACAAAAAAAACCTGAACAAATTATAAAAATGAGTTTTTGAATGACTCTTTGAAATGGTACCTGGAAGAACTGCACAATCCTCAATTGATATTTATTGAAAGTTTTCTTGAAGAATTCCCAAAAAATAATGCTGAATGAAATTGTTGAGAAAATCTTTGTAAAAAAAATCGGAAAGAAACCCTGAGGAAAGGTGTGATTAAGGCAAAACTGGAAACATTTCCTCATTTTTTTGGTTTCTGATTTTTGTTATTATTATGTAGAGTATGGATCAAGGATCTCCTGATTTTTTTTTCGTGGTGGTAAATGTATTACATGTTTGCAGATACCATTTTTTTGTGAAAATTTGTTCAAATTCGTTTCTGCGAAAACGAAAAACATTTTCCACCTGGAAAAAATCAGGACATACTTTGATCCATACTCTACATACGTATGAGAACGATTTTGAAAATATTGCTTCGTTATTTAATGAAAAAATTGAAAACCAAAAAATGAGGAAATGCATCAAGTTTCGCCTTAAATCTAAATTCTTAATTTATAAATATCCAAAAAGAAAAACTATTGGAGAGCCCTATGTAAGAGGAACTGCTGGAGAAATCTCTTGAGATTTTTCTAGAAGAATTTCCACATGGGTGCCCAAAACAGCCTTGTATATATGGAGTAATACCTGAAGGAACTTCTAAAGAAATGTCCCAATGATTACTGAAAAATAAAAACGTTGAAAAAATGTCAGAATTTCTGGATGAATTTATGAAAGAATCTACGAATCTTTGTATAAAAAAAGGTCCTGGAATTGCATCATTTTAAGAAACGTTGGGAGGAGTTCCTAGAGAAACCACTGGAGATATAAATCAATATTTTTTGAAGGAATCTTTGCAATAATACCTGGAAGGACTGGAGACCCTCCGCTGGTATTTCTTTAAAAAAAAAAACAAAAAAAAATCTGAAAGAAACCCTGAAAGTAGGTCCTAATCAATCCAAAGAAATTGCTGGAGATATACCCGAAGCAGAGTTGAGTCAGCCTAGGGCTGCAAATCTCTTAAATAAATATAATTATAATAATTATTAAAAATATCCGAAAAACTATTGAAGAAACCATGAATGAACTGCCAGAAGAATCTGTTGAGAACTTTATAGAGGAATTTCCAAAAATCCCTGAATAAGGTACCCTGGGGCAAGTGAGAATCCGGGGCAATTGAGACATACAGCTATTTTATTTTAATTTTTGATTTTTAAGGCAAACATTCTTTATGGAAAACATAGGTATCACACAGACGGATACTTTGAATTCAAAAATTGTTATTATTCTCACCATAAAGAGACCATATATGTTATTGTTGTTCATATGTAATTTTCAATTCACTAAGTGAGATTAACGTACTCTACTAAATTTGTCGTTTTAAAATATAACAACAAATAAAGTGAAACTTTTTCGGTTTTAGGATAATATTTGGAGTGCGAAAAGTATTGAAAAGCGCGCCAAGCCAGTTCGCTTTGGTGGCTCGAAGCAGATCGGGTCGTTTTCATGTTATGTACGTCGCGTCCGCAGTGAAAAATATTGAAAAGCGCGCCAAGCCAATTCGCTTTGGTGGCTCGAAGCAGATCGGGTCGTTTTCATGTTATGTACGTCGCGTCCGCAGTGAGAAATGTTGAAAAGAGCAGCCCAGCTAGTTCGCTTTGGTGGCTCGAAGCAGATCGGGTCGTTTTCATGTTATGTACGTCGCGTCCGCAGTGAAAAATATTGAAAAGCGCGCCAAGCCAGTTCGCTTTGGTGGCTCGAAGCAGATCGGGTCGTTTTCATGTTATGTACGTCGCGTCCGCAGTGAGAAATGAGTGTGTGATGGGATTTCGTCTGGGTGCCGGTGTCGCGCGCTTTTGCTTCGGTCGTTCGATTTTTCTTTTTCCCTATTCGGAAATGAGCATTTCGTTGTGTCGCGTCTTTTGTAGCAACACTGAACGATCACCTGACGTGGGTGATCAGTTGTTTGTTTCTCATATGAAGTGAACAATAGTGCGTCAGCTTGCATGTTCGGTCGTGTCATTTGCAGTTAAATATTTGGCGACTAGCTACCGCGGTTCGATTTGAAATATTAAGTGACCACCTGACGTGGGTGATCGATTGTTTGCTTGCCGAGTGAAGCGAATAATAGCGTGTTAGATTGCATATTTTGTCGCGTCGTTTGCAGTAAATATTAAGCGACCACCTGATGCGGGTGGTCAATTGTTTGCTTTCCGCGTAAAGCAAACAATAGCGCGGCAACCAGCATGACACGAAGGTCACTTATCAAAGTGAATCCAGACCCAACGATACCTTTCCTACTAACAAACACTCCTTCCTGCAGCCTTTGGTGGAGTCGCAGCGGTAAACGCGGGCATTCACTTAACAAAGGTTGTTACTAATATTCCTTCCCTCTTCCAACTTGACTGCAAGGACGTGGCCGGCGCCGTTATTGTACCATTAAAGAGAGTCTCTGAAGCGTGCACAGTGAGAATATTGACCACTCCCAGTAAATTATTCAGTTGATTCATTGTGCAACTGTCATTGGTTCGGGTCAATCACGGAATAGCAACCATAGATGTGTGCAGTCAGTCTAAGCTAAGCTAAGCTAAGCTAAGGATAATATTTGGAGTGCTTGCAAATTATTTTAAGCGAAAAAGCTGTAATTAATTCTCATTTGTTACCTTTAGATAACTGCTCTCACTTGCCCCAGTGCATTTCAACATCTGGGGCAAGTGAGACCTATGAGAGTAAACAAACAAATTTTCATAGTTTGATTTCGCTTTCTTCAGCCTAAGTCGAAATTTACACAAAAGTGAATTAAAAATCGGTGCCTTGAGTAATCAATCGTTTAATTACACTTAATTACTTTAATTCTGATGATATAGCTGTTTAAAATGGTAAAATCTTGGTTAGAACATATTTTTTTTCGAAACCATCTAGGTATTTTTGATATTTTTGTCTAAGCAAATTCTTTTTTTTTTCGTTTTTCGCTGCATAATGAGTTTTTCTGGGTGTTAAAGAACCGGCCATAAAGTATGAAAAAAATAAATGGAAAACGACTTTTGCAAAGTTTACGATTTCAGAACATTTATTTAATGATCGTAATATCATGTAAGGGAAAACATAACATCTGTAATGCTTGAAAAATCTTTTGGCAAGATCATCAGCTACGTAATATGAAAAGCAAGTTTGGATATCATTCGGCATTTAACTTTATGGCGCTTTTTGTATAAATAAATCAATTTGTTTTGCTCGTGCTGCTAGAGTTAAATCATTTTTTTGCTCAGTGATTCGTTATTTTATGTGTTACGTAATTTATGCACGATACCACAAAACTTCCAACATAAATCGCTAAACATAGTTATTCATATAAGATATTTATAATTTATGCTACCTTACATAAAATAACAACTATATTCAGCCATTTGTATAAACATTCTGAATAGGTTTCACTTGCCCCATGATACGGAGTAAATGAAGATCTACTCCACTTTTCATTATATGCATAATATACAGAATGTAAAAAATTTGAAACAGTTTTAATGCCCGTTAATAAGAAGAAATATACCTACAATGTCTTTTAGAACCATTGGAGTTATAAAATTATTTGTGTTTGATTTTTTTTGGCTTCGCAAAATTAAACTTGCAGTTTTTTAGGTCCCACTTGCCCCGGGTGACCTTAAGTGGAATAATACCTAGAGAAACCTCTGAAGAAATTCAAGTAATTAATACTGAAAAAAATGCTGAAAATATCAGTGAATTTCTAAAAGAAACCCCAGGAGGAAATTATGAAAGAAAAAGTATCTCCAGGAAATGCATCATTTTGGAGGAATTCTTTTAGAAATTTCTGGAGAAATTTCTAGAAGAATTTCCGCAGAAATCTCTAGGAGAATTTAAGGAGAAATCTCGAAGAAAAACTTTTGAAATGAAATCTGACGATATTTCTGGAGGAATTCCTTAAGAAACGATTAAGGAATACATGAAAAAATATAATAAATTCTTGAAGGAATCCGAAAAGAAATTTCAAGAGCAATTTCGGAAGAAATTTCTGAAGCAACCCGTGGACCAGTTTAAAGATAAATTGTTCGAGAAATTTCTTGAGGCATTATTATACAAGTCCTTTGGGAAAGTCCCTTCTGAAATAATCTCTGAAGTAATCCCCGCAGAAATTTTCAAAGAATTACATGCACAGGTATGCATTCTGAAGGGATGCTACGAGAAATCTTGAAAGGAATGCTTGCTCATTCTAAGATTTCTTGCAAAAATCTTCTTTCTGCAAACATTCCAGTATTTTTGTTTTTTGATAAATCCATAAAGAAGATTTTTCTAGAAATTTTAAGAATATTATTGTTCAACTCATTAACCTTCGAGGACGCGCGCCATCAAGCTACTGAAACTGCACCGCGCTCGCGCTGTATATGACGAGCGAGGTTTTTTTTGGTAGTGTTGTACTTTTTACAACAGCGCGCGCGCTGAAGGGTTAAAGAAATTCCAGAAAGAATTCGTGAAATAATAAAGAATAAAGGGAGTTTCCCTGAATAATTCTCAATCAGGCGCAATAGCGAAGTCATTCCCTGGTGGAATACCTGTATGAGTGGGCTAAAATTTGATGACCATGAATAAACAGCTCTGATTTGGTTTCCGGTCATTTGGTCGAATGCCTTTTGGCCTAATGTCGTTTGTTTGAAGGGACGTTTGGCCGAATTATAATTACTTCCGAGTTATATGTACTGATAAAGAAAACAGTGGCATGATCACTTCATCAAGTTCATAACTTCCATTTCGGCCAAACGGCGTTTGGCCAAATGATCTGGAACCCTCTGATCTTACCATGACAGCACTTGATAAAATGGCCTACTTCTATCACTAAAAAAGCGCCGATAAGTACAATTTTTCAACATTTGTGTGCTGCATGAAAAGTAACACGTTTCGGATCTTTTGTCAACATAAACTTTTCGATCATTCACGTTTGTGGAGGCACTTTCAGGATGAACCGCATGTTTAGTAAAGATGATTTTGTAGCATGTTCTACAGAAGTATGTATGTAATCAAGAAGCGATGTAACTGAAACATAATTTTTGTTATTACAAAAAAAAAATGTGTGTGCAACTCGTTGCAAAACTCGAGTTGTTAGCACTCGTCGTATTTTTAAACCTCTACAAGGCTCGTTGGATGATGTACGAAGAAACTTTCCATTTTGTAATAATTTCTATGAGCGGTAACCAATGGAAAACGCATACTTTGTCAAAATTATTTTAAAACATTGAAGTTTGTTTCTACAACGTTTTTCAATTTCAATCAGTGAGTGGAAGAAAACATTTTGGATGTCTCCAAATAGAATATACATTTTTGTGAATTTCATGGCAAAAGGGGCGCATATTACCCCAATCTCCCCCAGTCTTTGTCAATTTATTGTGTCCAGCGATGAGTCATTTGAGCGATTAACGGAACCTCAACCGCGTTGACAAAGGATAACACAAGTTCCATGTTGAATGTTAGTCATCCTTCAATCCACTCGATTGGAGAGCAGGGAACTACAATGTGATATCAGATTTGAATCCCTTTGTTTATTTCGAATAATGAAATTGAAGTTTATTTCTCTTACTCACTGCTTCAATCGTATCGTCTTTTTGCGGAGAGTGCTTTGTGTGACTGTCGTTTGCGGTTTGGTTTTACTTCATTTCTCGAAAATGTACAACTATATGATTCGATAAGGCAAAATACTTGATCTGTTTCGAAAATCTTTCATCTAGTGCATTGTTGCTTACTTTCACGTGTTTTTTGTTCATTTTCGAATCAGTGTTTGAAATCTGCAGAAAGTTACCATACAATTTTTACTAATGTGTCCTACGTTGCCTATTTTGTTCGCACTTCTCCGTTCGTAATACGTTCGTTTTAGAGTTAGATAAAATTGCAAAGATTTTGATTTGCTGGTGAATGTAATTATGCTATTGAGTTGCATCTCCTGATGTACGTTTTCGATCCAATGAATTCTTATTTATCTATGAAAAAGACTGAATGATCGTTTTAAATCTGTTAGGTAAAGCTGCGCGATTTGGCGTTTTCCGTAATCTATTTTATTTTACTTGTCTCAAGATGGAAACTTTAAAAAGTACGTGTTCGTTAAGATTATTTTGGTTGTTGGTGAAATTGGTATTTTAAAATTGTGACGTCTAATTACACAAGGGAAATAAAATAAATTCGACGGAATTGCAACTTATGCTGGACGTTTGAGTGAAAACTGAATTCTTTGGCATTTTTCTGCGGACCAGTGTGCCGTCTTGAATGGAAAGGTGCAAAACTTTCGTTACAAAAAATGTTAGGACGGGACCCGTTTTACTTATTGATGGCATCGAATTGACCTGCTGTGAAGAGCTACATCTAACAGAAACCTAAAATTTTCTAATTCACATTGACATTCATCATTACAAGATAAAATTGTGAACTTCAATAAAACCACAGTCAAATGTGATCAAATCGCTGCAAATACTAGCCCCTGAGAGATGAGAAACATACGCGTTTGAGTATAACATTGTTGATTTTGATTATTTGACAGAATTTCAATGCTTGATGTACTTTCGAGAACCGTTTTTTTCGGTATTTTTAGAACGGCCTAGTCACGTTGAAATATATGTAGATTCTCAGGGCTCACCTTTTTTTTTGGAGCGAACTCCTTTGTCACAAATTCAGTCGTCCACCGCATAATTATTCCATATTGTATGGCAATCCATATGTACATGGAACAATCATGTGTAGAAGGGGCAGTATTACCAAGCAAATGAGTTATACTCAAATCCGTAATTTCTGTCATTTCTTCTCAAGGAGGATGCTAGTGTACGACAATGACTCAATATAACTTCGCCTAAAACCACCAATAATCATATCATTCTGTATATCACTGCAATGACTAATGTCTCCTGCTTCCTGTAAGTTTTGTATTCGTATTTGATTCATGCGAGTTCTTGTAACAAATTGTGTATTTTAAAATCCATAGATAAAAATATATACACTAGGAAAAACGCTTTTCACTCCTAAACTACGGTATCATCAAAACTCTCCCAAGGTTGGATAAAGTTAACTGCCGGTTGTACTATAACCAAATAAACAACTAAACTATCATTTATTACCTACTATCACGAATTGATTCGCTTAATTGTTGCTCTACATTTGCTGTCTTCCTCGGTGTTTCGAAGCCGGCTTTGTAATATGTTCACTTTACCTAAATCCTAATTATTGTGCTCCGAATCCTACATTTTTTTTCTCTGAAAATTTGCCATTTAGTTGCCCTAATTTCAACCATGATTATCAATTTACCTTTGACCAATACTTATTACTCAATCCAATCCCAACTACTGCCTGGAGCTTGGAAGGTGTACTCCTGCTAACACATTACTCCATAAATTGCTACTCATAGAAAAACACAACACTTCGGACAGACGACAGTATGCATTGGGGAGTGGGGGTTACAAACAGGACAAAAAGTCATAACGAACGGTTTGCATTACTCTTGGTTGACTAGGTAATATTTCATACTATCTACGAACGAACTAATCTGAAAGATTCTTATAGTGCGAGATATTTGCTAAAACTTGTTAGGTAGTTAGGTTTACTTAGCGTATTACTTATTTACTGTTCAGAAATCGAAATCCGGATCGAAGTTGTCCCTTTACTGTGGTGTCGATCCTGCAGGACCAGGATGGAGCTCGTAGGTGGATAGGGTATTCGGGGGTTAGGCGATGCCACTGTGCTCGATGTTCAAGGGCCATTGGCAGTGACCTCGGTCAGACTGCCACGTCGTCGTTTGCTCAGTTGTTTCCAGAAACGTCGGTCTAGTGATTTGTCCTGGAATGGATGGAAATAATGTTTATTGAATTACTACTTGTTGCATTTTTAAAATATGCACTACTTTTTAAAACATGCAAACACAAAGTAAAGAACATCACCAATTAATGTGGGCTTTACTCCTGGAATGTATTTGGCGATTTTTTCAGGAATTCTTCTAGTGATTCCACCAAATTATTTGGTAAGAATCCCGCTGGAAGTTACTCTAACGATTCCTCAAGAAATTTATCTAAGTATTCGTTCAAGAAATCCTCAGAGGATTCGTCCAGGAATTCTTCTGAGGATTCCTTCTAAAATCCCTTTGGCGAATTCAACGAGAACTTCTCTGAGTCTATTTTCACAAATTTATCTAGGGGGTTACTTATTTCTGAAACTCATCTAGAAAATTCTCAGCACTTCTTCTGGAGTTTTCTGTGGGTAATCGTCCGAGAACTTTTATGGAGATTCCTCTGAAGAATTCTCCAGAATCCTGCAGAATACCAGGAATGCATCCTGGGATTTCTCTAGGAATTCATCTAAGGATTCGTCTAGGGATTCCTCTTGAAATTGATCTACATATTGTTTTGGTGGTTCTTTCGTCCATTTTTTTCTCCAGAATTCCTCCAGAAATTCCTCCAAGAATTCGTTCAAAAATTTCTGCAGGGTTCCTCCAGAAAATTTCTTCAAAGAATCATTTTGTAATTTCTACAGAGACTCATTAGGAAATTCCTCCATAGATTCGACCAAAAATTTCTCCAGAGATTCCTTCAAAAAATCTTTCAAGGATGCCTCCAAGAATTTTTTCAGGGATGTATCCATGAATTCCCTCATAGATTCCCTCAGAAATTCCTCGAGGCATTCTTTCATGAATTCCTTCAGAGATTCCACCAGGAGTTTCTTCAGGAATTTCTACAGGAATTCATTCAGAGATTCCCATAGGAATTCCTACAGAGATTCCTACAGAAATTCTCTCAGGAATTCCTATAGGAATGCCTTCAGACGTTTCTACAGGAAGACCTTCGGGGATTCCTCCAGAAATTCCTACAGAGATTGCCACAGGAAATCCTTCAGAAATTCTTACACCTTCAGGGATTCCTACAGGAACTCCTTCAGAGGTTTCTACAGGAATTCCTTCAGATATTCCTCCAGGAATTCTTTCGGGGATTCCTCCATGAATTCCTTGGAGGATTCCTCCAGGAAATCCTTCAGGTATTCCTCCAGGAATTCCTTCGGGGATTCCTCCAGGCATTCCTTCGGGGTTTCCTTCAGGAATTTCTCCTGGGATTCATTCCTCCAGGAATACATTCGGGGATTCCTCCAGGAATTCCTTCGGGGATTCCTTCAGGAATTCCTTCGGGGATTCCTTCAGGAATTCCTTCGGGGATTCCTCCAGGAATTTCTTCGGGGATTCCTCCAGGAATTCCTTCGGGGATTCCTCCAGGAATTTGTTACGGGTATAAATATTTGTTACAATAATAAGACAGAATAATTGTTTAATGTGTTTAAAGTTCAATATTCGTTCGTTCCTTGTGCTACATGTTGAATTTTAACTTGTAAATATTACCCTAGTATTAATTAACATTTATAGGGTTCTGGCAGGATAGAGGCCAATGAAGTGCAATCCTATTTCGATTGCCAACATTCAGGCCATTTCGGGCCGCGATTAAGTACTAGATACGTAAACCTTTCCCTGACACAGACTTCAAGTCATAGAGCTCTAGTATCGAAACCAGAAACGGGAGGCCCGATTAGGATTAGTTGTCCTAGACAAAACCAAGCTATGAACACAGCAACAAATGCTGTGAACTAAAAGGCAAAATGCCAACTAAAATACAATTCCAGGATGACTGATGGACCCAAACCAATAAATGAAACCTCGTCATCCTGTGATCGGAAGGAGTTATCCATCTGGATAACAGGGCACATTTATGTTATGTGTTGTGTTGCGTCAACTTGTGATGTCTCTTATTTGTGCATTTGTAAGGTTCTATGTGTATCGTGCAGTGTTAATACTATGTAATAATTAATTTCTTTTATTTTTGAAACAAATTCCTTCGGGGATTCCTGCAGGAATTCCTTCGGGGATTCCTGCAGGAATTCCTTCGGGGATTCCTCCAGGAATTCCTTCGGGGATTCCTCCAGGAATTCCCGCAGGGATTCCTGCAGGAATTCCCGCAGGGATTCCTCCAGGAATTCCCGCAGGGATTCCTCCAGGAATTCCCGCAGGGATTCCTCCAGGAATTCCCAAAGGGATTTCTCCAGGAATTCCCACAGGGATTCCTCCAGGAATTCCTACAGGGATTCCTCCAGGAATTTCTGCAGGGATTCCTCCAGGAATTCCCACAGAGATTCCTCCAGGAATTCCCACAGGGATTCCTCCAGGAATTCCCGCAGGGATTCCTCCAAGAATTCCCGGTTTCCTCCAGGAATTCCCGCAGGGTTTCCTCCAGGAATTCCCGCAGGAATTCCTCCAGAAATTTCCGCAGGGATTCCTCCAGGAATTCCCGCAGGGATTCCTCCAGGAGTTCCCGCAGGGATTCCTCCAGGAGTTCCCGCAGGGATTCCTCCAGGAGTTCCCGCAGGGATTCCTCCAGGAATTCCCGCAGAAATTCCTCCAGGAATTCCCGCAGAAATTCCTCCAGGAATTCCCGCAGGGATTCCTCCAGGAATTCCCGCAGGGATTCCTCCAGGAATTCCCGCAGGGATTCCTCCAGGAATTCACGCAGGGATTTCTCCAGGAGTTCCCGCAGGGATTCCTCCTGGAATTCCCGCAGGGATTCCTCCAGGAATTCCCGCAGGGATTCCTCCAGGAATTTCCGCAGAAATTCCTCCAGGAATTCCCGCAGGGATTCCTCCAGGAATTCCCGCAGGGATTCCTCCAGGAATTCACGCAGGGATTTCTCCAGGAGTTCCCGCAGGGATTCCTCCAACCGGCTGTTCGGGCTCGAAAGAAGTTGATCATCAATATTAATTTCTATTCCCGATCAGCCTAGATAGCCGTGTAGTGTCGGTAGCAGTTCCTTCAACTGGCTAAGAATAACACTACGGACCGTCTGTTCCGGTGGTAAGAGTCCACTAACAGGTGACCCCTAATTCATGGTGTCAAGCGGCTTAATGCGTACCGTGCCTAGGAATGAATGGTTAGGGGGGTCTAATAAAAACCTAGCCGCTAACGGTGCCTGTGGAGTACCAGGGCACCCTCCACAGTATTTTTGCCCTTACTGTGTTAAACGGAGCAATGACGCAGTGGACCTAATTTGTCTCCGGGATAATAGGCTACTTTTCTTACGTCTCAATTCCGAGGCTTAATAAAAGTGGGTAAATGTATATTTTTATGACTGGAATCAAATTTGTACAGGTAAACCTTCATCACGCAAAAGGTGCTTCTGCTGTGTTGAGTCGAAGGTTTAAAAAAGAAGGACTGGAAGTGGCGCTTATTCAAGAGCCATGGTCCAATAAACGAAAGATTCTTGGTGTTCTGACACAAAATAGTAAACTATTTTATGATGAGCAACAAGATTCTCCCAGAACTGCTGTCCTAGTACGTAAAACGTTAAAATGTTATCCTATTACAGAGTTTATCAGAAGGGACATTGTTGCGGTCATGGTAGAGGTACCAACCACTAGGGGTAAAACTGAGATCGCTGTGGCTTCAGCTTACTTTCCTGGTGATGTTCCTGAGGTACCTCCTCCTGAGATCGCATCATTCGTTCAATTCTGTAAAGAAAACAACAAATCGTTTATCATTGGCTGTGACGCCAATGCGCATCACACGGTTTGGGGTAGTACGGATATTAACAGTCGAGGTGAGTCACTATTAGAGTATCTGTCTTCGAACAATATAGACATTTGTAATAATGGTGATAAACCTACTTTCTTAAATGCAATCAGACAAGAGGTCTTGGATCTAACACTGTGCAACGCTGCAATCTTTGACAAGATCACAAACTGGCACGTGTCAGATGAGATTTCTCTATCTGATCATAAACACATAATCTTCAATTGGAGCGGTGGAGATTATTCTAGAACTGCATTTAGAAATCCCAGGAAGACAAACTGGGATCAATATGTAGAATTGTTGAATTCGCATTCATTTACAATGGGGGAAACTATCGATTCAACCCAAAAGTTGGAATCATTTTCTCAAAGAGTAAATGAAAGTATCATCAATTCCTTTAACAGCAGTTGTCCCACCATACAATCGTCTTCTACTAGAGACGTGCCATGGTGGAACTTTAAACTGGATCGCCTAAGAAAATTTTCTCGTAAAATGTTCAATAGAGCGAAACAAACGGGAGATTGGACTCAGTACAGGAAAGCCCTGGCTGATTACAACAACGAAATACGAAAATCGAAAAGAAAATCTTGGGAGCTGACATGTGAAAACATAAACAGTACTCCTGTAGTTGCTAGACTACAAAAAACGCTTGCAAAAGATCATGCAAATGAATTGGGAAATCTGAAGCGTGACGATGGAGCTTTTACCAAAACTCCTCGTGAAACTTTGGATTTAATGATGGAAACCCATTTTCCAGGTTCGGTTCTAAGTGTGGATTCCAATGATACTATATCTCTGAAAGGTGAAGGATGTGCTAGTATAAACTCAATGGAGTCAAATAGTACAGTAAACACCGCCTCAGATTTAGCTGATGAAATCTTCACGAAGGCCAGAGTGGAAAATGCGATAAGATCTTTTCAGCCTTTTAAATCTGCAGGAGTTGATGGGATATTTCCAGCACTGATTCAAAACGGAGAAGCGGTGTTGGTTCCATCACTAATTGAGATGTTCAAGGCTAGTTTGAGATTGAATTTCGTTCCATCAAAATGGAGACTTGTAAAAGTTATCTTTATCCCGAAAAGGGGGAAACGAGATAAAATGGATCCGAAAGCATATAGACCAATAAGTCTTTCTTCAGTTTTGTTGAAGACTATGGAAAAGGCTTTGAAGGATTTTATCAATTCTTCTTACATAAAAGAGCATCCCCTGTCTGACTTCCAGTTTGCTTATCAATCTGGTAAGTCAACGGTTACGGCACTTCACTCGCTAGTAACAAAGGTGGAAAAAACGTTTTCAGCAAAAGAAATAGCTCTATGCGCCTTTTTAGATATAGAAGGAGCATTTGATAATGCCTCCTATTCATCTATGAAGCGTGCCATGGAGAATAAAAACTTCGACCAATGTATCATACATTGGATTCATACTGTGCTTGCAAAAAGAGAAATCACCTCTGAGCTGGGAAGTTCTTCTATTACAGTAAGGGCAACAAAGGGTTGCCCTCAAGGAGGAGTCCTCTCACCACTAATGTGGTCCTTAGTTGTAGATGATCTTCTAAGAAGCTTGAAGGAAAGAGGTTTCGAAGTTGTGGGCTTTGCAGACGATATAGTCATAATAGTGAGAGGAAAGTATGACGAAACTGTTTCGGAGAGAATGCAAAGGGCCCTAAACTATACACATTCATGGTGTATTAAGGAGGGCCTTAGCATCAACCCGTCAAAAGTCGTAATTGTCCCTTTCACTAGGAGAAGGAAGATCAACCTAAAAGCCTTTCGGCTTGGAGGGATACAAATTCATCCTAGTGATCGAGTCAAATACTTAGGTTTGATTCTGGATGCCAAACTGAACTGGAATGCTCAAATTGAGTCCGTGATCGGTAAGGCAACAAGTTCGTTCTGGTTATGCTCCAAAACTATTGGCAGGAAGTGGGGCTTGAAACCAAAAATGATAGTGTGGATTTATACTGCCATAATCCACCCAAAAGTGACGTATGCTTCGTTTGTCTGGTGGCCAAAAACAAAAGAGGCTACCACGCAATCAAAGCTTGCGAAAATTCAACGTCTTGCGTCCATTGCTGTTACAGGAGCGATGCGAAGCACTCCATCAAAAGCTTTAGATGCGATTCTCAATCTGCTACCTTTGCACGAGTACGTGCAATTAGAAGCAGAAAAGGAATTGCTGAGACTTGAACGAGTTGAAAAGTTTATGCCAGGTGATCTTGTAGGTCACCTGAGCATTTCACAATACTTCCAAAATAGGCCAGTAATGAAAATGATTAAAGACTGGATGAAACCTGTGGAGAACCATGATGTTCCTTACAAGTTGCACGAAACAACTCGTGCAGATTGGGATGTCGGAGGTCCCACTGTTCGTCAAGGATCAATCAAATTCTATACAGATGGCTCAAAAGTTGGAATAAAAACGGGAGCAGGAATCTACGGCCCTGGAATACAAACATCAGTGGCGATGGGACACTATCCTACGGTGTTTCAAGCAGAGGTTCTTGCTATTTTGAAATGCGCAAATATCTGCCTTGAGAGAAAATACAGATATGCAAATATTTGTATTTTCTCAGATAGTCAAGCTGCACTAAAAGCATTGTGCGCTTACAAATGTACTTCAAAGCTTGTCTGGGAATGCATTCTTTCACTGCGCAGGCTGTGCCAAGGGAACTCAGTAAACTTATACTGGGTTCCAGGTCACTGCGGCATTGAAGGGAATGAAATGGCAGACGAGCTTGCTAAAAGTGGTTCCAATTTACAGTTTGCTGGCCTAGAACCATTCTGTGGTATATCAAACTGTACAATTAAAATGGACCTGAAACGCTGGGCTGAGCAGAGGGTGATATCCAATTGGATGGACGTCAAAAATTGCAGTCAGTCAAAACGATTTATAACACCAAATGCTTATAAAACCAAAAAGCTCTTAGAGCTCAACAAGAGAGCTCTATGTACATACACTGGCCTAGTAACTGGACACTGTCCGAGCAGGTATCACTTGAAAAATATTGGCCAGATTCAGAGTGATATCTGTCGTTTCTGTAATACGGAACGTGAAACCTCGGAACATCTGCTTTGCAGTTGTGGTGCTTTATACATGCGCAGGCAAAGATTTCTAAATAGTGGTTGCTTGCAACCCAGTGAGATCTGGTCTGCAGAACCTGGGAAGGTCTTGGGGTTTATTAATTCCATTGCACCTGACTGGGAGACGACGCGTCGTGGCAGAAGCTGATTACTTGACACATGGTAATTAGCTGGCTAGATGCGAATATCAAAACGGGACATGCCACAAAAGTTCAGCTTATTGGACGCAGTGGCTTAAATTCCCCAACAGGGGAGGAAAAAAAAAAAAAAAGGGATTCCTCCAGGAATTCCCGCAGGGATTCCTCCAGGAATTCCCGCAGGGATTCCTCCAGGAATTCCCGCAGAGATTTCTCCAGGAGTTCCCGCAGGGATTCCTCCAGGAGTTCCCGCAGGGATTCCTCCAGGAGTTCCCGCAGGGATTCCTCCAGGAGTTCCCGCAGGGATTCCTCCAGGAGTTCCCGCAGGGATTCCTCCAGGAGTTTCCGCAGGGATTTCTCCAGGAGTTCCCGCAGGGATTCCTCCAGGAGTTCCCGCAGGGATTCCTCCAGGAGTTCCCGCAGGGATTCCTCCAGGACTTCCCGCAGGGATTCCTCCAGGAGTTCCCGCAGGGATTCCTCCAGGAGTTCCCGCAGGGATTCCTCCAGGAGTTCCCGCAGGGATTCCTCCAGAGGGATTCCTGGAGGAATCCCTGCGGGAATTCCTGGAGGAATCCCTGCGGGAATTCCTGGAGGATTCCTCCTGGAATTCCCGCAGGAATTCCTCCAGGAATTTCTGCAGGAATTCCTCCAGAAATTTCCGCAGGAATTCCTCCAGGAATTTCCACAGGAATTCCTCCAGGAATTTCCGCAGGGATTCCTCCAAGAATTTCCGCAGGAATTCCTCCAGGAATTTCCGCAGAAATTCTTCCAGAAATTTCCGCAGTAATTCCTCCAGGAATTTCCGCAGGGATTCCTCCAGGAATTCCCGCAGGGATTCCTCCAGAAAATCCTTCAGGGATTCCTCCAGGAATTCCCGCAGTGATTCCTCCAATAATTCCCTCATGGATGCTTCCAGGAATTCCTTCAGTGATTCCTGCAGGAATTCCTTCAGTGATTCCTGCAGGAATTTCCGCAGGAATTCCTTCAGGAATTTCCGCAAGGATTCCTCCAGTAATTCCCGCAGGGATTCCTCCATGAATTCCTGCAGAGCTTCCTCCAGGAATTCCTGCAGGAATTCCTGCAGGAATTCCTGCAGGGATTCCTACAGGAATTCCCTCATGGATGCTTCCAGGAATTCCTTCAGTGATTCATCAGGAATTCCTCCGGGGATTCCTCCAGGAATTTCTTCAGGGATTTCTTCAGGAATTCTTTTAGGGATTCCTTCACGAATATCTTCAGGGATTCTTCTAGAAATTCCATCAGAGATTTTTCCAGAAATACCTTCGGAAATTCCTCCAAGAATTCCTTCAGGGATTCCTCAAGGAATTTATTCAAGGATTCTTCCAGGGATTCCTTCAGTGATACCTCCAGGAATTCTTTTGGGGATTCCTACAGAAATTCGTCCAGGGATGTCTCCAGGAATTCCTTCAGGGATTCCTTCAGGAATTTTTCTAGAGATTCCTCCAGAAAATCCTTCAGGGATTCCTCCAGAAATTCCTCAAGGGATTCCTCCAGGAATTGCTTCAGGGATTGTTACTGCAATTCCTTCTGTGATTCCTACGTGAATTTCTTCAAGGATTCCTCCAGGAGTTTCTTTCAGGAATTCCTTCGAGGATTTCTCCACGAATTCCTTCGGGGATTCCTCCAGGAATTCCCTCAGGGTTTCCTCCAGGAAGGAGTCCTCCGGGAATTCTTTCAGGGATTCCTCCAGGAATTCCTTCAGGGAATCCTCCAGGAATTCCTTCAGGGATTCCTACAGGAATTCCTTCAGGGATTCCTACAGGAAATCCTTCAGGGATTCCTACAGGAATTCCTTCAGGGATTCCTCCAGGAATTCCTTCAGGGATTCCTCCAGGAATTCCTTCAGGGATTCCTACAGAAATTCTTTCAGGGATTCCTCCAGAATTTTTTTCAGGGATTCCTCCAGGAATTCCTTCAGGGATTCCTCCAGGAATTCCTTCAGGGATTCCTCCAGGAATTCCTTCGGGGATTCCTGCAGGAATTCCTTCGGGGATTCCTGCAGGAATTCCCGTAGGGATTCCTCCAGGAATTCTTTTAGGGATTCCTCCAGGAATTGCTTCAGGGATTCCTCCAGGAATTCCTTCAGGGATTCCTCCAGGAATTCCTTCAGGGATTCCTCCAGGAATTCCTTCAGGGATTCCTCCAGGAATTCCTTCAGGGATTCCTCCAGGAATTCCTTCAGGGATTCTTTCAGGAATTCCTCCAGGAATTCCCTCAGAGATTCCTCCAGGAATTTCTGCAGGGATTCCTCCAGGAATTCCTTCAGGGATACTTCCAGGAATTCCCTCAGGGATTCCTACAGGAATTCCTCCAGGGATTCCTCCAGGAATTCCTTCAGGGATTCTACCATGGGTTGCTTCAGAAATTTTCCCAGGAATTCTCTCCAAGGATTCCACCAGGAATTTCTTCAGGAATTTCTCTAGGAATGTCTTCAGGAATTTCTCCAGGAATTCCTTCAGTAATTTCTCCAGGAATTCCTTCAGGAATTTCTTCAGGAGCTCCTTCAGGAATTTCTTCAGGAATTCTTTCAGGAAATTCTTCAGGAATTCCTTCAGGAATTTCTCCAGGAATTCCTTCGGGAATTTCTCCAGGAATTCCTTCGGAATTCCTCCAGAGATTCCTTCAGGAATTCATTCAGTGATTCCTGCAGCAACTCCTTCAGATATTTCCAAAGGAAATCTTTTAAAGATTTTACCAAAATTTTTTTCAATAATCCTTGAAGATTCTCCATGAATACCCTCAAGGATTCATCCATGAATTTCTTCAGGGATTCCTCGAAGAATTTCTTAAAGGATTCTCCCATATATTCTTTCAAGGATTCCTTCGGGATTTGCTTTACTGAGTGCTGGAGCATTTTCTTCGAAGATTTCTTTACGAATTCCTTTAGTGAATTCTACAGGAATTCTTTCGGAGATTTCTCATGTTATTAATTCTGGACTTCCTTCAGAGATTCTTCTAGGAATTCGTTTTGCTATTCATCCATAAATACGTTTTGAGATTCCTGAAGCAAGAAAAAAAAGGAAGTGCAAGAATTTTCTCTTAATTTGATATTTGACTACTCGCAAGATGTATGTGATTCTTTTAAATTAGTCTGCTAATATTTGTTCTTATTTTTACGAAATTTAAAATTTTGCCTTCAAAGTTTATTTCCATTTAATTTTTGTTGTGCATTTACTTAAGAAAAATCACCGGATATCCTGATACAAAAAAATCTTCGGCTTAATTCTAGAGGAACTCCAAACCTCTAGAAATTACAGTGAAATAAAGTTCCTGCTAAATTTATTTGTTTATTTTTTCTGTCTGCAGCTTTTGAAATCACTTTTAAGAATTTTCTACAAAGTTCTTGAAAGAATCTTTTAAAATTTTGAAGTATTTTCGGAACTCTTGAGTTTGAGAGCTTACGACTTACTTAAATCGAAGAACACCAAATCTGTTGAATATTTTTTTAGAGGAATACTAGCATGAATTTAATTCAAATTATTGTGAAGTGTTTCTGTTCAATTTTTTGAGTAGACATTTGCTTACTTAAATAAGAAAGAATCCATGGCGAACTTCTGACGAAATTGATTGAGAAAATTTCAGTAGGAATTCGTGGAGAAATTGGCTAAAAACTTGTCCGGGTTTTCAACTCAATTTTTTTAAGAAATTCAAAAGAAAATTCTATTGGAAATTGAGTCAAAAATTCCATTAGGATCTTATCATAAATACCCTCTAAAATTTCTTTAACATTTTTTATTAGAATATTCTTTTTGATACCAGAGTAATGTGATTTTTTTTTTTAAACTCGCCAAAACCTTCCCTAACAGTCGTTTTAGAACAATTGTTTTTTAGTGTTCTCTCTTTATGGTGATCGACCAGCAACTACTCCAGAGATTGCAGCAGAGATTCAATATAAATTCTCTTAGGATTTCACAAAAACGACACCACCGATTGCGCTACAAATTTTACTAGAAATTTCTTGAACATTCCAACTATAAATTCTTCTGTTTCTCCATGAACTCTGGCTTGAATTTCGACCAAATCTATGATCTAATGTGGTGGATGCACTCTTGAAACGATTTTTTTACGATATATAATTTCCTTTTATCATTGCTTTTACGCTATAATTTCAAGTCTGTCACAAATAATTCGGTGTTCTGATTATTGTTCTAGATTCACCTTCTACAACTATATTAATACCTTCATTAATGTAGCAGTCGAAGTATCATCGACATCGAAACCCCTTCATACCTTCAACCCTGGACAACGACCCATGCAACATACTCTCTCCGGTTGTAAAACGGTGAGACTGTTGGAGTACGACAGCCTGTTGGATGAACCGGACTTAGTTGATTACCGCTCAGTGTTAGGTACTGATGTTGGTTAGCTGTTAATTGAAGTTTATAAGTAATTCCTATGAAACTCAAATAAAGTTTTCTGTCGTAAACGGCGTGTTACATTAACATATTTGTAAGAAAGGTTTATATTTTTTAGGTTTTTTTGGGCAAAATTTATCTTTTTTTTATAAAGAACCCCCACAACGCTGTGGCCCCGGGCCCCCACATTTGTAAATCCGGCCTTGATTGCGGTAGAACTCAATTATTTCAAATGAAATTGTTTACCCATTAAATTTAAAATTTAATTAAGAAAACTAAGCGGAAGTAATTTTTTTACAGATGTTCCATTGTATATTTGTCTTTTTCAGACCCCCTCCTCTCTCGTAGAATTTTCAAAATGTGTATGAAGCTTAGACTTTGGCCAGACAACCCCCCTCCCTCTACAAATCTACGTTGTTTGTGGACAGGCCCCTAAAACTATAACGCAATCCAATTCTTTAGATTTTCGACAAAGAGTGGCCACTTACGTTTTCCTTCCGAGGCGAGTTCATCCGGCTCGAGTCCGAATGGGAAGTAGGAACATCGTCACCGCTGTCTCGCGACGATCCAAAGAACCCATGCAGAGTGTTCTCCGAATTTCGTCGCGACAAAAAGTTGAATCTGTGGGAAAATTAAACCGAAATCACATTAAAATTTATACATCGGCAGAGGTCTTCCTACTCACAGCTTGGAAGTCCTGGATTTGTTGAAACTAGCTGTATGTTTCAGGTGGGAGCCGTTTTGATTCAGTTGCGTCATACAGTAGACTTTCTCGCGCCTCGCTAAACGCTCCAGGTCCGACAGAGTCTTTTCTTCTGGAAGTGCATGAAGTCGATGTTAGCTTGAATGTAGAAATCGTTTCGGAATGTTCCACCTACCGCGATCCACAGACCCAAAACTGTTCCAGGTAGCTGGATCTTGAGCTTTTCGCCGGCTGGGCGTAGGAGTATCCATCTTTGAATTGTTTTGTTGATATGATGAGCTCGTTCCGTTTTTCAGCGACTGGCAGGCGCTGGTGCTCGGAGAGATTGAATTGCTGGAACTGGGTCTCGTCGGTTGATTGCTGTTGTGGTTGGCCGTAGAGGAGGTGGTCGCTGTATGCTTGGCCAGTGCCACCGGAATACTGTTGTAGCTGTTCACCCGGGAGATGATTCGGTTCATGATGATGTCCTTCCCGCTCATCCGGTGGTATGTGGAGAGGTCTTGCCCGAGAATCGAAGTCAGGTCCGGCGCCGGGCTGTAGCTGATCAAATCTTCGTCGCCGAGAATGTCGTGATTCAGCGCCAAACGCATCTCCAGCCTTGGACTGAGCCCGTAGAGGTGTGGTGGTGGGGCGGTAGACGGCGGAGGAGGCAACGTGAGGATCGGCGCAGCACCGGAACTCGCCCCGAAACGATCGATACCGCTTGCAGAGGGCATCCCGATGCTCGGGAGCTGCACAGATGCAGAGCATTTGTCAGCAACACTCCCATAGCTTTCGTCGGGTGTGGTCGTCTTCACCGTCTCCCTCGTTTCCAGCTGAGGGGTTGACAACGGCGTCGTACTTACTGAGTCGGATTCGGTGGAACCTCTTAAGTCCACATAATCCGGAGGATTTCTTTCCACCGCTTGCCCCTGCCAATTTATCGGAAAGTAAATTACCCGCTAATTATAAATTATCTACGGAATCAACGAACGGTTACATGGGTAGCAACGGCTAGGTCAGATCATGTCGTGTTCTTTTGGGTTTCTTGCATCTCAGAATCGTAAAACAACGAACGCGCAAACACACACATATACACATCTAGTGGTTACTGTTGAAAATAATAACTTTAGTTCAAGATTCATTACTTACATCAAGAGTAAAATTTTAAAAATATTAATAAAAATGGCTTTCAAAACATGGTCTTATAAACTAAGAGAAAATGCAATGAAGGATTGAAGAATGTATATACAAGTAGAATTTTGATAGTATTCATCTTCAATGCCAATTGTTTCTGTGGTAGTAGAATTAAATTTTTTTTCAGAAGCAGAGCTGAAGATTATTCATTCTGTGATATTAGAGAAAAAGGTCAAACATTGGTTCGGAAAGACGTGTTATTTGATGAACAAATTTTAAACAGTAGCAAAAGGCTTTCCAACATGGAACATTGCAGTGGATGATTATATTACTCACGTCATTTGATTGTGTTTTGGTGCGTGAATGTCTATGTAGTCGATAAATGAGAAGTGAAAAGCAAAGAAACATATCGGATGATCAATTGTACAGCATTTGATTTCAGATTTGAATTGTGTTTAACAAAAACTGACATGAATTCAGAAATAGAAAAGCAAGATTCAAGGTAAGCTACAATGGAGAGATGTGCCATGCCAGTATAACAAAATTGGGCGCTAGCCAAATGTAATTCATTTCCACCTTCGATTAGATATTTTCAGGTTATTTTGATACCATAGCAATCATTTCTTCTGCTTCTTCTTCTTTATGGCTCGACGTCCCTAATGGGACTTAGCCTGCCTCACTTCAACTTAGTGTTCTTTGAGCACTCCCACAGTTATTAATTGAAGGGTTTTCTTTGCCTGCCATTGCATTAATTTGTATATTGTGAGGCAAGTACAATGATACACTATGTCCAGGGAGTCGAGAAAATTTTCCCGATCGGCACGGGAATCGAACCCGCCGTATCCGGATTGGCGATCCATAGGCTAACTGGAGACCCCATAATCACTAAGTCGATTATTAGAATTATTTGAGACTTATGTACAATTAAGAGCTGTTTAAGAGCTTCGTAGCTCTTTTTTTATTTCAAACTGTACAAAATATCCTATTATTCTTATACCCGTTTCCGGATTTCTCCATGTTTTTTCTCTAGAAAAATTTCTACATGGATTCCTCTAGAAGTTACATCTGGGATACACCAACGAGTTATTTCTGGGATTCCTTCTTTTGGGCAAGGATGCGATCATTCATTTGCAATCATTTACATTCACTTGCGAATAACTCGCTTCCGAAATAAAATTAATGTATGGAGCACTTTTTCATTTTTGTTTTACCTGAAACTTTGTAGAACAATATACTAGCGTAGCGTCAATAATAAAGTCAACAGAAGGCAGCAAACGCAACTCTCCACGGCGTGAATGTAATTTACATTCACCGCGTGGAGAGTTGCCTTCACAGCTCGTTCACGAATTTGGTATGCGTGTGCGACCCTAATGCTATTCGGCGAACTTTCAGATAAAACTACAAGGTTCAATTCATCCATATACAGCCATTCCATAGAAAAACGATATAGTGCATCTCCGACTGTCGTGAAACTTGGTGGGCTTGTAGTTCTTCGGAAATAATTAGACCCGTTTTTTTTTTATTTCGTCATTAGGGTGACCAATTTTCATATAGGGTGGTCCAAAAAATTAAGGTTATTCAAAACTAAAAATTTTCAAAAAATCGTAACTTTTGAACCATTTGACCGATTTGAAACTTCTTTTTTTGTTTGAAAGCTATTGAATTGTAGGAAAAATACGTTAAAGGGGCTAAAATGTAAAGAGTACTATAAAATATGCAAATATATAAGTTTTTTCACGTTTTCATGGTCTCGGGACCAAAGAGGTACCCTGGTTTTATATTTCTATCAGAAAATTCAGGAAATTTGGCGTAATATATCAAAAAATCAGAGATGTATGTTTTTTAGTTTTTGAGATATGATTTTTTGAAAATAAAAGGTCAAATTTTCCCATACAAGATACTTTTTAACCCTCAAAAGGGATACCTGGGGTTCATTGGACCCCAGGCGCCTTTCAGAGCTCGTCTTTGATGGAACATACTCAGCGAGGTGACGAAACTGAGGCCATGAAGGTATCCCTTTTAGGGTTAAATTTGATTATATTTTGATTCCTTATAATATTATGGATACCACAACCACCAGGAATCACTTTAAAAAGCAATACTATGCTTAGTTTTATGAGAATTTGCAATTTCAAGCAATTTTAGAATGGCTAGTACTAAAATATATGACTCTCTATAAAATCATATCTCAAAAACAAAACAACATACATTTCTGTTTTTTTGATATGTTACGCCAAATTTGCTGAATTTTCTGATAAAAATATAAAACCAGGGTACCTCTTTGGTCCCGAAACCATGAAAACGTGAAAAAACTAATATATTTGCATATTTTATAGTACTCTTTACATTTTAGCCCCTTTAACGTATTTTTCCTGAAAACTACAATTCAATAGCTTTCAAAAAAAAAAAAGTTTAAAATCGGTCAAATGATTCAAAAGTTACGATTTTTTGAAAATTTTTAATTTTGAAAAACCTTGATTTTTTGGAGCACCTCTTATGAAAATTGGTCACCCTAAGACGAAATAATAAAATACGGGTCTAATTATTTCCGAAGAACTACAAGCCCACCAAGTTTCACGACAATCGGAGATGCACTATATCGTTTTTCAATAGAATGGTGTATATATGTATATACAGGGTGTTAGGTTCGTGAGTGCAAACTTTTTGAAGGGTGATAGAGGACCATAAATGGTGAAAAATTTGTTCTACGCATATGGTCAAATCTCAACCGTTACGTAGTTATTGAACTTCCCATGTTTTTGACTCTCATAGCCTTAACTGGCATTAAATTGAAAATGGCCAAACTTATCGCAATTTTTTAACCCTTATTCAAAAGATTATTGAGTTTTCTATCATATGACATCTTTGAATTGATTGGTTTAGTTAATTAACTAAGTTTTCTAGAGCAAAATAGCTAAAAATAGTGTGTTTAAATTTGTTTTTGTCACTTATCTTTGAAACATGCGTAATAAATTCAATTTTTTTTCTTTGGCAAAGTTGTGGCTCCTGTTCAACTCTACAATTCGTTCTTTGACATCAAACGTCTATCTCTTATCGTTTTCTTGAAATTTCGATTTAAATGTGCGGCACAGTGAGCAAAAACGTGCTTACCTTGACAGTTGCAAATTTTTGAACTGAAATGCGATGTTTAAATCAAAATTGCAAGAAAACGATAAGAGATAGACGTTTGATGTCAAAGAACGAATTGTAGAGTAGAACAGGAGCCACAACTTTGCCAAAGAAAGAATTTGAATTTATTACGCATGTTTCAAAGATAATTGACAAAAACAAATTAAAACACACTATTTTGAGCTAGTTTGCTCTAGAAAACTTAGTTATTTAACTAAACCAATCGATTCAAAGATGCCATTTGATAGAAATTTCAATAATCTTTCGAATAAGGGTAAAAAACTGCGATAAGTCTGACCATTTTCAAGTTATAGCCAGTTAAGGCAATGAGAGTAAAAAACATGGAAAGCTCAATAACTACGTAACGGTTGAGATTTGACCATATGCGTAGAACAATTTTTTTCACAATTTATGGTCCTCTATCACCCTTTAAAAAGTTTGCACTCAGGAACCTAACACCCTGTATATAGTTTTTTGATAGAATGCTTCTGAACTAAGATAGTATCAAGTGAATGTAAATCTTTGCAAATGAATGACCCCATCCCTGCTTTTGGGGATACCACTTCATAAGATTTCACCAGGAGCTTTTTCTGTAATGCCTCCAAAAGCTCCTTCATTAATTACCCCCAGATGCCCCTATGGGATTCCTCCAGGTTGTTCTTCTGAGATAAACCAGGAGCTTTTTTTTGTTTTCTTATATGAAAAGCTAGACACATCAATAACCAGCTTCTTCTGGGTGTCCACCAGTAGTTCATTCTGAAATTTTCTCAGTTGTTACTTATGGAAATCCTGCGAGAGTTTATTACGCGGAATTTCTTCAGGAGTTTTATTAGGAATTATAGGGTAATTTTCCAATTGTTGCACGGCTAAAAACTCGCCTATTGTTGCACACTCCATGTTATTCTTATGAGGTGTTCAGCAATTGGGTAATTTTTAGCTGTGCAACAATTGGAAAATTACCCTATGTGAAATATTTTCAGGAAGCCCGAACCGATCTTCTCCCATGAGTTCCTTATACAATTCTTCAGGGAACCCCCAAAAACTTCTGAAGACACTCGAATGCTGGAAAGAATCTGTGAAGGAAACCCATAAGAACACTTAGGAGTAATCCCGGATTAGGAATCGCAGAGAAAAAGAATTTCTCGAAAAAAAATCCAAAGAAAACTTCAAAGAATCTCATAAAGAACTCCACCACAAATCCTGGAAAAAAACCAGCAGGTATCACAGATAAAATTCCTGGAGCAATCCCGATAGGAACTCCAGTGGGAATCCAACCAGTAAGCCATACATTAGCACACTTCGTAACGCGCATGAGCCATATTCATATAAATATGTAATGAAGTGACTCAAATACTTGATTCATTAGTAGGTATTTCGCCAATTGCGTATTATGTGTAACATGAATAGAATAATGATTTCATCAAAAGCTGTATTACTAACCCTAGTGGGCTTGTGGTTGGAACTTTTTGATGGGATACTAAGAAATATGTATGTGCAATGTGAGTTCATCTTTGTTGGTTTTCCGATGGATATTCCAATTAGGAAGGAATTTTCGCTGTATGTAGTATTCTTTAAAACAATGGTTGATCTTCGACATGAATCTCAGGCTATTTCCGGATGAAAAAAAATATTGCGCGCAGAAATATGTTTAAATTTTACAAATCTCAGGATCCTGATTATTTATAAATATGGTATCTTTGGCAAAGCTGTTGAGAAGATCAAGGTGAATTATTATTTGGTTCGAGTTTCTGTCATTAGGTGGCGCCAAAGATTTTTAATTTATTATATTTTGTGGCGCTAGTAGCAAATTTACAAAAAACATAGAAATTTTAATTATTAGTTAGAAAATATTGAACAAGCTATAACTTCTTAAGTGCACCAAATTTTGACTACAAGATCCCCAACTAGTTAGCTATGATTAGTACAAATTTGAGCTTGATTGGTTAACTCTGCATGAAGTTGAAGTGTTTCTAGAGTAAAATTCTTCTAATTTCACGGCAGTCCAATAAATTACCTATATCTTAGGGTTAAGTTAATCAAATTTAATGACATTTTGAAAATGTATGACTAATAAATTGGCCTTTGTTTACTATTTGACTTGAATCAAAATTGTCTGAAGAGAAAAAAAAGTTACAGCTTGTTGAATACACTTTAAGAAATTCTAATCATTTGCAACCTATATGAAACCTATTGGTAACTAAATTTGTAACTAGGCACCATTTATTACGTAACGCTACAATCGACATTTTTCGAACCCCTCTCCCTCCTCCGTAACGCTTTTATGTAAGTAAATTCTAAAAGTTTTGTATGGACCGTAAAGTTCGGTCTTACTCACCCGCCCCCCCTCTCCCCCTAGAGCGTTACGTAATTTGTGGATGGCGCCTAGCACCGCCCAGAGATGAAATTTTGCATCATCAAACTGTAAACTCTTAACTTACCAAACAATTTTGCCATGGAAACCATCTTTCTAAGTAACCAACGTCCTGAGAATATAAAAATATATAGGCTCTTTAGCGCCACCTATTAGTGAAATTTTGAATCAAACGGCCCATCAACTGTTAGTCCTCGACCAGCTTAACAGTATTGCCGAACACACCAACACTCCAAGTAATGAAAACCCTGAGATATATGGGTGAGAAATTGTGTTATTGTTGTGTCTGTTTGTCTCTGATTTCATAAGATGTGATGTCCCTTAGCTTTTTTTTTGGGATCTACTGGTATGCGTTTGGTTCATCAAAATGTTTAAACAGCCCCCTGTGAACACTCTGAGTGTTTTTTTTTTCTGACTGCGCGCAGAAATTGTGCACTGGGATTATGACTTGCAGGCTCTTGATGTGCTAAATGAGATATACAAATTGCATGCCCACTGACGCCACCTATGATCAAAATTCAGAGTAAAACGACTCATCATTTATAAGTTCTTTCAACTCATCTTCAATTTTACTAATCTTCAATTTTACTAAATAATCTGAATCTTTATGTAAAAATGATTAAACATTTGTATGCTCACTAGCGTCATCTAGTGACAGAGGTTCGAATCAACCGGTCCATTATCTGTAAATTCTTGACTTAACCAACATCTTTGCTGAAGATAGTAGAGACGGTAAGAGAGTTATCAAGACCCTGGGATATTTGAAGTATAAAATTTGCATACTCAGTAGCGCCACCTATGTGTGGATTTCCGAATCAAATTTTGCATCATCTGTAAGTTCTTGACCTATGAAACAACTTTGCCGAACTCACCATTTTTCTATGTTATCAGGATCTTGAGATATATGAGATGTAAAATTTGCATGCTCACTAGCGCCACCTATGTGTGGAGTTTCAAATCAAACGGCCAATCATTTGGAAGTTATTGACAAACACAAATACTTTCTCGAAGGCGTCATCTTTCTTAGTTATAAGGATCCAGTGATATATGAAATACAAAATGTACATGCTCACTAGCACCACCTAGTGGTGGAATTTCGAATCAATCGGTCCATTTTCTGTAAGCGCTTGACTTACTGAACAACTTTCCCGAAGAAGTGACGCTTCTACAAGCTCTAGATCTTCCGATAATTTCGTTTGAAGACATTATATTACTAAATTGTTTATGCCAAATAACGCCATCTAGTGAGGACATTTGGAATTAACCAATTCACCTCCAGATGGGGCATGCCTTATCGAACAAATTTGCCGAAGACATGAATATTCTAAAACATCAGAATCAAAAGATATAGAGAATTCAATTTGGGGTCCAAATGGACCGCAAGTATACAAAATCGTTCGGTTCCACTTTGACATGGAACAACAATCAAAGTATGCCATGAAATCAACTTTTATTTTTCTTAAATAATAGAACTAGGTCTAGTTTGAAGGCATTGAAAAAAAAGTCAATATGGTATACCCTACTTGTTTGCCATTACTCCAAAGTAGCCTGGGGTCCAAATGGACCCAAGGTTTCCATTCGAGTCAACGCATTATATTCTATACGGATCTAACGGTTACATTTTCAAAATAGGTTTTAATGTTATGGTTTTTCTGAGATTTTTCTTGTGATTCTTTCTGGGATTTTTCCTGAAGATCCTTCCTCTGGGTTTTCTCCAGGAGCTCTCTCTCAGGAATGCTTCAAGCATTCCTCTGAGTATTCCTCCAAGAACTCCTAGTTCTTGGACGAGCTGATCGGCTATACGAGTGGGCGGACTACCATCAGCAAGGACCCTAAACAGGCTGAAGCTCAGCAAATCCCTGGCTCTGGCCAAGAAGCAGTATGATCTTGAGGATGATCTCTTGGTCGAAGAGCAGTTCACCCAAACGGACAGTTTCCTCTTCGCCGGCAACGTGACGATGGAGCACGCGACCATGCAACTCACCGGAGCCATAGCGAAGAGGTCACCGCCCTACGACTCAAGCTGCATAGCCGCCACCTGCCGAGGGGACGCGGCCCAAGAAGCGTCCGGCAGAGGTGGACAAAAAAACCAAAGAGGAAAAAGAGACGGTCAGCGCGAGTAACCAGGCTGCCAAGCCGGTTGCAAAACGCGCAAGAGGCAGGGAAACTAAGCCCCAAGAGGCCATCCCTAAGAGGAAGGGTAGTCAACCGAACCAAGGGAAGGATAACCCTTGGAATCGAGTTGGAAAGAAGAAGGCAGTTAGAAAAGTGAAGCCAGCCCGCAAACGCGAACGGAGCGACGCGCTGTTCTTCAAAACCAGGGCAGACACGTGCGCCGAAATGCTGAGGGCCATGCGAGGCGAAAATCACCGTTGAGCGGGGATGTAAAAAGTATCCGGCATAGCAGGGCTGAAGAGATGATGCTATTCCCAAGTAACACACTTGTCACAGAAGAGTCACGGCGGCGCAGGTTTTTGTTGTGCAGAAGTCAATGTGACTTAATTCTAACAAATAAACTCTAACTTGCTAGAAGTAAGTCACAGTGACTTCTGCGCAACAAAAACCTGCGCCGCCGTGACTCTTCTGTGACAAGTGTGTTACTTGGGAATTGCTAGTGCACCCCCTACAAGGCACCAGCACAAGAGGTATTAGGCGAAAAAGTGCTGCTAAGAGTCCTAACGGCAGAAGTGACTCCAGTGTAAAAACTTGGACGAGATCGCCGACGCAGAAGAGCTCGCAGTCGCACTTAAACAGCAGTGCGAGGTAGATGTACCAAGTGATGATCGATCCACCTGCGAAAAGGCCCAGCAGGCACGCCGATCGCCACGATCAAGCTCCCCTTAGGGGAGGTGAACAAGTCGACTGTAGTTGGCAAGACCAAGGTAGTGGTCAATGTTCCCCCTCAGCATATGCGAGACACCAGTGGCGTGCTTCAAGTGCTTTGAGCAAGGAAATAATTCGTGGGCATGTAAGGGCCCTGACAGGAGCTAGCTCTGCAGAAATTGCGGAGAGAAAGGCCATATCGCCAAGGAGTGCAACTCTACACCAAAATACCTAATTTTCACAATGAACAAGGGTCACTAGACGGGTGGGCCTAGATGTCCAGGCACGCGAGGAGGTCAAACCAACCGACGATAATTATAATGGGTCTAAATGGGCCTAAACCCAAGCTCGAATTGGAGGGCCGACGATGGATACACGCACAGTGACCATCTGGCGATTCGACACAGGGTGGAATACGGAGGAAGATGGCTACAGTCGAAGGTCAACGACCGTCATCGGGGATGGCTGACCTCACGGTTCGATAAGCCGGCATTTGTGGAGCGATTGCTTATGAAGGGAATCACCGACGATCTATCCTGCGATGATCTAATCGGAACCCTAAGCCAGGGATGGGAACACTCACTTGCAAAGAATTACATTCACTTGCTGTTTTCTCAAATCAGAAGCGTGCAATCAAGAAACGATGTACGAACGACTTTTACTTTGTGGTTTTGTCTAAAAGTTTGCCGAATAGAGTAAGGGTGGCACACGTAAGCCAAAGTCATGACAGAGCTGTGAAAGCGACTCTCCACAAGGTGAGTGTTATTTACATTCACTTCGTGGAGAGTTGCCTTCGCAGCTCTCTCATGATTTCGGTTTGCGTGTGCGACCCTTACTCTATTCGGCAAACTCCTAGACCAGGGGTTCCCAACCTTTCTGAGGTGGCGACCCCCTTTAAGAACTGTCAAAACATCTGCGGCGCAATGAAAATATTAAGAAAATAAAATATGAATTAAATGAACGAAACCGAGTTTTTTGGGTACAGTGACGAAAACAAAAATTTACTGTGGGAGGGATTTTCGACGATCAATGATACGTTTGTTTTATTCGACACTCACATTTCGTAAACAATGATGTCATGCACATTCAATTTAAGTCGTAGCTGAAAAATAGCGGGGCAATATAATTTGCACAAAATAGAATGAAAAAATAACAATTTAACATCGCGCCCCCCCCCTACACTGGCTTCACGACCCCCCAGGGGCCGCGGACCACCGGTTGGGAACCCGTATTCTAGACAAAACCACAAAGCAAAAGTAGTCCATACATCGTTTCTTGATTGCACGCCTCTGATTTGAGAAAACAGCAAGTGAATGTAATTCTTTGCAAGTGAGTGTTCACATCCTTGCCCTAAGCCGTGCATGTGACGCCGCAATGCCAAGGCGATCCATACCCAGAAATGGACGCAAACCGGTGTAGGGGAACTGGGGGTAAGACGCCCACGTTAAGGAAGAGTTCAATTTGAACCACGAAACACTTTATAATACACATTTTTTTGGCACTAACATGAAGCACCAACATGTTTCCTTCCAAATGGAAGAAACCATAAACCAGTTTTATGTTTTACTACTGAAAAATTCAAATTTGAAAAAAAGTTTGATTTTCAGAATTTTAGTTTTAATGTGGGGTAAAACGCGCCACTAGCCACAGCTAACGCCAGGATGCCAAGTTGTGTACATAAACTTGCGCGCTTGGTTTATTGTCAACTGTTATTGTTCGTGAATGGTATACAGCCATTACATAATTATGGATCACCTGTAATCATGGGTCAATTCCATGTAAACGTCATAGTTAGCTGTTTAGTCAAAAATTACTACAAAATGATGCAATGCTGTGTGATAAGTGAACTTATTTATAGTCAAAATGTGCTGTGGCTTAATTCCAACTTGTGTTCTACATAATTTATGCCAGAATTTGGATCTAAATGGCTATTTTAATGTAAATAACTAGGGGTGGGCATTTTACCCCACACATGCCTCAGAAGTTTGGACCCTTGTAAAAAAGTTGTAAGGGTCAAATTCGATACTTTTTCCGCTTGGTACACAAACAATGGGAGTGTGCAAAACAGTTTGTGGGGATAGCGAGAAAAAAATCTTTTAAATGATGTGAAAAAGTGCAAACATTTGACAGGCTAAAATTACATCAAAAGTAACCAAAATCTTTTTTCGATGTTTTTATACAATTTTTTTGGTAAAAATATGTAAAATCAAATGTAAAGAAGCATTTTTATTCTTATTTTAGCGATTTCAATTGAAAAAAGTACTGAAAATAACGTGGTTTGCCTAAAACAAGGGTGGCGCAACTTGTCCGCTATGGGCGTTATGGCCGCAGTTCCCCTACTGGTGGTGTCCAGAAAGCGCAGAACTCCACGCATCCTAGTTAAGAGCTAGAAGGAAGATACAAAGAGCTCGCAAGGATGGGGGTAGAATGGAGCGAAGTGAGGCCACAAGGCTCCGGGTCCGGATGGTATCCCGACAGTAACCATCAAGACGGCCGTCGATGCTAGCCCTGGTATGTTCAGAGTTGCCATGTAGATGTGCCTAGGCAGAGGTGAATTTCCGGAGAGGTGGAACAGACAAAGATTGGTTCTACTGCCCAAACCCGGGAAGCCACCTGGCGACCCGTCGGCATACAGACCTATCTGTATTTTGGACACCGCTGGGAAACTGTTGGAACGAATAATTCTGTCGAGGCTGATGGTCTATATCGAGAAACCTGATTACTCTGGCCTCTCTATGCTGAAGTGGCAGAGGGAATGGGATTCCTCCGGTAAGGGTAATTCGACAATACTCTACGCATAGGTGAAAAATAAATTTTCAAGCAAGCTTTCCATTAGACTCCGACAGGACATCACAGCAGAGGCAGGCCCAGAGGCACAAGATGAAGCAGCCTCAATAAATAAGTGAAGAAAGACGAGAGAAATTTTTCCTGGCCATTAGGTCAAGGCAATGACGGACAATCTCAAAGGATAGAACTCTTTCACTTCGGGCCTCTGCTCCACCATGGGTGGTCAGGACTGTTAATAAATTAAAGGAGTAGTATCATACAGTTTCCTACACAAGAGTATCAACACCATGTACAGAACACTACTTGGACGCAATTGTGTCAGTCAATTTTCACATTGAACATACCCTTCCGAGGATTTTTTTTTCAAAATTCACCAACTTTGCATATTCTTTCAGTTTATCTAAATTTCTAAAAAGCATTTTATCCAACAGGCAAGCTAATTCATCAATAGGGCGTAATGAAAGCGTTTTACGATTCTCAAACTTGCAACACGGGATGCAGACTGCTCAAAACTGTAACTGGATTAGCTGAAACGTGCTATGTATTAGGTAAAATGGTTAATCGGTTATCAATAAGTCGGTAAAACCTTTGTATAAAATCTCAGAAAAAATGAATTGAATGAACACTAAAACTACAATTGAAAACCAAACAGCAAAATGTTTTGCATTACAAGCCGTATTTATCACATCCTACCTGTTTATCTCGCCCACTCAGTGGCTTACTGTCGTCATCCGATTCCTCATAGCTTTCGCTTTCCTCCTCAAACAATGGTTCTAGCTTTCGTCTACGGTTTTTGGTTATATAGTGGTTCGTAAAACAAACAGCAAACGTCAACCAACACAAGAAAGATAGGAACGAAATGGAAAATGAGCTATCGGCTATCTAGTCTAGTTCTAGATGGGTGGCTAAATATCGTTGGACTATCACTATTCCTAGTATCTATCTGGAATCTGGAAACTGATTTCGGTCTAGATCCTAGGAAACACCCTTCGCGCTATCTACAAACTAAAACCAGGAAGCAAACGAAATACAGGTACCTTGGCAAGAGTCCCCGGACGGCACTGGCAGTCATGGGCGGTGCCATGAGCAGTTCATCCATCATCAGTTCCGTATCGTCATCTCCCGTGTAGGACGATGAGGACTTTGTTGGAGACTTGGGAGAATTGTGTCGAAAAGATAAATGTGTAGCAAATCAATTGAATTGTTTGAATGATAGTTACCGAATGGGTTTGCTCGATGCTTCCGAAGATTTGCAGATCATCGTTCTCGCCTCCACTCGTTGGAGTTCCCCAAACCTCCTCGCCGGACGTTACCGACGTTTCGCCTTCAACGATATCCTCTTCGGCGTCGACATCTTCCTTGTGTTCCTCCTCATCGGCTGTGGTACCTCGGCCGAGGTACCGATCGATGAATGCTCGCGATTCCTCGATGAAGCTTCCGGCACGTGCCGTCCAATTCATGAACGTTTGAGCGTTATCGTCGTAGACTTCTTTGGTGACAATTTTGATGTCTGAGGAGTTGTAGGAAATATGAATGATTGAAAGGTTTACATAGTGGAATTGGCTTATGCTCATACCGTTTTCGGAGTCTTCTTCTGAGGAATTGTAAGTTTTGTCGGTTTCGTCGGACGGCACCCGCTCCAAGCTGGACATCGTTCCGTATCGCTTCATGCCGGTGTTCAGCGCACGGTATGGCGGTTCTGCTACCTCGTCTTCCGGAGAGTTATCGGGAGAGTACTCGTCGTTATCCGGTCCGTTGTCTTCGTTGATCATGCCCAGCTGTAAGCGATTGGAGTCGCTCCAGTTGAGAGACATGGGTTGTCTATTGTTGTTGCTATTTAGGGCGTCGGGAGTTGGTGGAACCACTGAAATGGTGGGAACCGCTTCGAATGGATCCAAATGAACGAGCGATGCCGCGGGGTTGATCTGAGCCAGACCGATCAACATTAACGACCAGTCTTCGATGTTGTTGTTATCGTTGGAATCACATTTGTTACTATCACATCTGCTGGTGCGCAGTTCGTGTGTGGTGATGTGGTGTCCGTTGAGCTTGGGAGAGCCTGTATTGGCGTTAACTTCGTTGACATTCTTCAATATTTTGACCCGTTCGTGAAGAACCTCATCAGGACTGATAGTGGTCTTCTCGAAGTCTTTCGGAGTACACTTGCAGTGGCAGGGCGTTTGGCACTTGGTCTTGTAGTTGTTGAGGCTGAGTGCTGCTGGAGGCGAATGTTTATGTGAAGCCTTGTGGGCAGAATCTGGAGTATCTGGATAAACTGAGGTCACGTGAGTTTCTTCCACTTTCGTCGGCGACTTGCTCTGCATTGTTAGGGTGCTAGTGGAAGAAATACTGGAGTTTGAGTTTGCATTTTTGTGCAAACTGCTGGTGGTCGTCGAGGAAGACACACAACATCGGATGGATGATGTCTGACTGTGCTGTACTGTTAACGAATTACTGCTGGGTGAGTTCATACGGCTCTTACAGTTCTTATGACACTGCCGACAGACGGATATAGTGTCTACCTTATTGCTAAGAGGACTTGAGCGAACGGTTATCTAGATCGTAAAGAGAAATTTTGAGGGATCGTTCTGAGAAATACTTCCACGTCTCACTTACCTGACTATCCGAGGTCGTGCTTTTCGATACACTTCTGTTGTCATCATCACCATCGTATGTGGAACTATCTTCCAGGTGGGCTTCGGTCAACTTGAGGTTGGACCCTGTCCCGTTTATTGCTTTGCACACATTTCCATCGGTATCAACCAACTTCAACTCCTTGGATCGATTCGTGACCTGTTCAACGGACCACTCTTCAATTGCTGCTTCTGGATCGGAATCGATTGGATCGGACTCCACTACTTGTTTGTCTAGCTGTCCCTTCATCCACTGGGCCAGATGCAATGCACTGCCCTTGGGGACACCTGTTTTGTTCAGGTTCCTACACTTTTCATCGATCATTTCCTCTACCTGCTTGGGGACCTTACTTGACCGTGACTGCACTCGGGACACAGCATGGAACAGAAAATGAAAGAGACACACAGACATAGAAAGACAGAAATAGAGACAGAGAATTAGGAATCTAGTCTATGTCTAAGTTGACGCTAGAATGAATCCCATACCTAGCAAATAAATTGAACGCTTGTCGGTCTTACTGGGCAAAAAGCCAAATGTTTGCGAAAACCCCTAACCTAATCCAAACAATGCGTGAGTCCGAAAACAAAGCATCAATCCCCAGGGGGTCTCTTTTAGAAGTGTGGTCCGATCACAATCGATTCCGAATTCCGCTGAACAGAACGTAAAAGCAAATGCGGCCCTAGTTTTTCGCGCCAAAGCAATAAAACCAACAAGCGTTTAATTTGTAGGTAAAATAGGTTTATTTGCACGCTTCAGCACTTAATATCTAAAAAAAACTGGTATGCTCAGCTAATGTTTCTCTATGTTCATGTCATTGAGTTTGTTCTTTAATTTCCTTAGCTGCTCGTTTGAACGGAAGAGGTTGCACACTCAGGATTTATACTGTCTTTTCACTGTTTTAAATTTGTAATGATTGGCATTGTCAATACTGCATACAGCGTCAAGTGCTTTTCTAAGACATTTTCATACAATTCGATTCGACATCACTATCTAGTTGATTAGTTTCTTCATCGAACAATTGGAAAAGCTATCACGACATGTATATTTATTAAGAAAAAATACGTTTCTGATGAGTTTGTTACACACGGCAATACTGATTGGACTTTTTGCCTAAATTCTATTTTATGTTGTTTTTTTTTATTATGAAAATGCTTTGGCATATTGTATTTTGTATGATTTGTATGTATTAATGAAATTGAATCTGCATGTTGCTTCAATTGTTCGACCACTTTCTTTTCAATTACTACCCTTTTCACAAATCTACTTCTCACGTAATACGTTAAAACAAGTACAAAAACAACCTAATGTTGACCACAACAAACGGGAACAATAACATATCAAACATGACGAGCTACGCTTCTGTTTCGGAATATCCTAAATTCGATGGTATTTGTCGTTACCCAGATTTTAAATCAGACTTTTTTGTCACTTTGTCTTCCATTTCGAAGTTCCTACCGCATACTAACAAGGTTATCTACTACTTGAAATAAGAATAAGTTGCATATTTCTACAATAAGTACACATATCATTCGGAACGATTTTGCCCTTGAGAATGTCTTTGGTCTTACTTTTGATTGGAACGTTTGTTAAATTCTTCGCAAATTTGGAGCTTAGTTCATGCTCTCAACCATAATTATAATTTTTCATCAACAAATTCGTCAGTTTACAAAGAGCCTTCTCACTTTTCAATGGTGCGTGACAGATTCCCAACATCCAGTTGAGCATATTTTCCAAGATTGTCATTGTCTTTCGAAGACTGCCAAACACAAAGAACCCACAAACGCGAAACGTTCCGATGACTACCACTTTCTTAAAACTCATATCTTTCAATTTTTTTGAACTTTCTTTCCATGATTGTTTTACGGTTTTCGCAAACCAAGATCTGTTGATCAACGCAACTCAGGTATACAGCACGAAGAGGATTGGATACCAAAAATTGATTATCTAGGCGCTAGATGATGGGATCGATGCGGTGATGATGATGATGATGATTGTTTGTTCTGGAGAAATTACTATTTTCGCAGTTTTATTCCTCTCAACGAAACTGGTGATTGACTAGCTATTGTCTTGCCACCTAATGCAATGCTTGTTGTTAACTTAAGGACATTGAGCGAGACACGCAAATTTCTGAAATTTTAGCAACTTTTTGCCTCGAGTACCGCAAAAAAGTATTAAAATAAAAATTGGCAACGTTCTGATTGATGAAACATTTCCTTCAGGGCGTATCTTGTTGTTAATATCGGCTTTGTGACCATAATTGGCTGTAACCGCATAACTGTCCCATATAAATAGTGAACCCAGCAAAGATATGCCATTGCAGACAGATAATTTGCCATCATAAACAATGTAATGTAGTGTGCCAACGTATACATGTGATAAGAAAGGTACCGAGGCTTATTGTGTGTCAATTATATGTGAATAATCACTAATTAAAATGACCTGGTGCACTGGATCAAAATTCAACCATCGCTCAACAGTAATGACAATGTCGCAACCTTCATTTGTAGCGACAATCCACCCAAGGTGGCATAGGTTTGTCCCAGCTTGAGCAGAATAGAATAAAGTTCGTACACCACGAATTTAGAAATTTTTGAAAATTTCATAGCCATTTTCGAGCGGTTACTTCGAGTCGGTAAACACTGCAACGCTGTTGAAGATCTAACATCAAACAGTTTCGATTTTGGGTTAATAATAATCGAGTTGAAAAGTACGCAACAAATTCAGCCTCCGTTTTGTCTCCAACATAAGTTTTCTAGAATATGTCATTATCTGTTATTAGTTGGGATAAAGAGTAATCGCCACACCTTCTTTGTTGTTTGCTGTGTGCCTCTTTTGAATGACCTGGTGTGATAATTAAAGCTCGTCAGTATCACTCTGAGAACTAGGTATCGAATCCCAGTCCCGTCATACTCACAAAATGTGATTTCTTCCTTCAGAAGAGAAGAGCCCCGAGATAAACTAGCATATGGCTAAAAACCTCGTTTATACAGATAAAAACTCTAATTAATCCAGCTAGCGGTGATGGCGTCTTTCTCGTGCCTTCGAAAACCCATTTCAACAAAACTCAAGTGATATGGTGATGAATATCGCTTTTTCATACGTTTAACAAAAACCATTTCATGACACTAGAAATCATATCGTTTATCTGGCTTTTGATGTTTGAGCCTTAAACTCTTAAAAAACTGGAATTTTGAATTTTGAGCTGCTATTTTGGATTGAAGTTGGCTATCCTGGACATTCTAGTCACCATTTTTGGACTCCAGACTTTTTACCCATACCAGATATACCCATATTGAATGGTTTTAGAGCCTAAAGCTCCATTAAACAGCCGGCATCTTGGATATTGGACCACCATTTTGGACTCCAAAAATACTGCCTCTACTAAATATACCCATATTGAATGATTTATTAGCCCAAGATACAATTCAACAGCCGCCATATTGAATTTCGGGACGCCATCTTAGATTTGCGATTGTCATCTTTAATATTCTGGTAACCCTTTTTGAACTCCGGACATATTCTTCGTATTGTATATACTCATATTACCTAGCATACTGCATATTGTGTTTCAGAGCCTAAAATACCATTAAACAGCCGTCATCTTGAATTTGGAGCCACCATCTTGGATATACTGGTCGCCATTTTTGGACTCCAAATATACCCATATTGCATAGTTCAAAGGCATAAAACGTCATTAAACAACCGCCATCCTGGGTTTTAGCCGCCATCTTGGACATTATGATCGCCATTTTTGGAGTCCAGACATCCTTCCTTTACCTATAGTGTATGGTTTAAGAGCTTAAAACACTATCCAAAAATCCAAGCCATTTTTATAATCGAGACTTCTTCCCCATACTAAATATACCAATACTAGTTTATTTGTGGACGCAGTAGCGCCCTTGGCAAGTGTTTTTTTTTTTTTCAATATAAACGGTTCATGTGTTATTCACGCTTGTAGATTTTAAATAAGAAAAGCATTACATTTTTCTCCGTTTTGAATAGTTTTTTATTCGGTGAAATCAATGCAGCTTATATTGTCAGATTTCTTGAAACGCAAACACCGCGCGGTTGTTGGAATGTTTCAAAAAGGGGCTTTACACAAAAGTTCACGCGGTCTATCGTTTTCGAAACGCCGCAATGTTATTTCCCATAAGGATGAAGTAAACAGGTAGTGAAAACCTTTCGGAAGCGATAGACCGCGTGCACTTTTGTGCAAATCCCTAATTATTTACATCTGAAAAAAAATTTGGGTGAAGTCACCGGACAGACAAACGGAGCTATCTGTGTTATCTGCTGCATTCGGTTGTCTAAGAGTGACAGATTCTTTTCTGCATTAAAAAACAAAATTTTCAGCGTCTGTTCTCTGTGATTTTAAAAAGTAAAAAATAATTAAAATGTCAAATATTTAAAAAAATGAACGTCTGTTGTCTGTGATTTTTTTCATCAAATGCCGTGTCTGGTTGCCTAAGGTTGTCTGTTTTGTTTTCTGCATCTGACAGTAGAAAAGAATTGAAGTGTCAAATATTAAAAAAAATAAAATTTTCAACGTCTGTTGTCTGTGATTTCTTTTCATCAAATGTCGTGTCTGGTTGTCTAAAGATATCACTGGTTTTGTTTTCTGCGTCTGATAGTAAAAAAAAAAACAAATAAAGAGTCATATATTTAAAAAAAATTTCAACGTCTGTTGTCTGTGATTTTTTTTCATCAAATATCGTGTCTGCTTGTCTAAGGTTGTCACTGGATTTGTTTTCTGCATCCGATAGTAGAAAATAATTGATGTGCCAAATATTAAAAAAAAAATCAATTTTCAACGTCTGTTGTCTGTGATGTTTTTCATCAAATGCTGTGTCTGGTGGTCTAAGGTTGTCACTGGTTCTGTTTTCTGCATCTGATAGTAGAAAAGAATTGAAATGTCAAATATTTAAAAAAATCAAAATTTTCAACGTCTGTTGTCTGTGATTTTTTTTTCATCAAATGCTGTGTCTGGTGGTCTAAGGTTGTCACTGGTTTTGTTTTCTGCATCTGATTGTAGAAAAGAATTGAAATGTCAAATATTTAAAAAAAATCAAAATTTTCAACGTCTGTTGTCTGTGATTTTTTTTCATCAAATGCTGTGTCGGTTGTCTAAGGTTGTCACTGGTTTTGTTTTCTGCATCCGATAGTAGAAAAAATTGAAGTATCAAATATTAAAAAAAAATCAAAAACTTCAACGTCTGTTGTCTGTGATTTCTTTTCATCAAATGCTGTGTCTGCACTGAACGGCGGCTTGCGGTGAAAATTACTATTCTGAGGGTTAATTTAAATACACAACGCCACTAAATTTGTGCAGACTTGCAGAGTTTCGTTTCAATTCAACAGAATTATGTTTTCAATTTTACCATGGACTCGATTTTC
This sequence comes from Aedes albopictus, assembly GCF_035046485.1. NCBI lineage: Eukaryota > Metazoa > Arthropoda > Insecta > Diptera > Culicidae > Aedes > Aedes albopictus. Next base: position 298,414,655 of record NC_085138.1, read on the forward strand.
AATTAAAAAAAGTTTCTATCGGCAACCGGATTCGAATCAAGAATTTTGATATCACCAGGCTCGCACGCTGGTTGTCACGCTGCCAACCATGGCTGTCTAAGGATGTCACTGGTTTTGTTTTCTGCATCTGATTGTAAAAAAAGAATTGAAGTGTCAAATATTTTATTTTTTGTTAGAATTTGCCCGCGTGCTGCGTCTGGTTGGCTAGTCACCGGACAGACAAACAGGGCTATTATACAGAAAAAAAAAATAGTTTAAGGGCCTGAAACTCCATTTAACAGACGCCATCTTGCATAGGCGCCAACTTGGGGGCGCAAGCATGGTTTTGCCCCCCAATATTTGAAAATTTTCCGATTTTCCAATACAAAAAATAAAAAAACAGGCTTTGACCCCCTCCCCCCTAAAATTTGACCAAGTTGGCGCGTTTGTCTTGAATTTGGAGGTTGTTCTGGATGCTATTATTGAAATCCTCCCCATACCAAACATACCCATATTGAATGAATTATTATTCCAAAACACCAATGAACAGCCGCCGTCTTGAATTTTGGGATGCTATCTTAGATTTCAGATCGTCATCTTGGATATTTTGTCGCCATTTTTGGACTCCGGACACATTCTCCATATTGTACACATACCCATATTACATGGTTTAGACCTAAAACACCTTTAGACAATCGCCATCCTGAATTTTAAGCCACCATCTTGGAATTTTGATCACTATCTTGAATATTCCGGTCGCCTTTTTTGCGATTGATGATTTTAGGTGATTTTAGAGCCTAAACCTCCATTAATCAGCCGTTATCTTGAATTTTGAGACTCCATCTTGTATATTCTGGTCGCCATTTTTGAACTCTATTCATCTTCCCCATACCAAATATACCCATATTGCATGATTTTCAGCGTAAAACACAATTATACAGCCACCATCCTTATTTTGGAGCCACCAATTTGGATTTTAGACCGCCATCTTGGAAATTCTGCTCGTCATTTTTGGAGTCCAAACATTTTCCCTATAATAAATACAACCATATTGCATGGCTTTAGAGCCTAAAACACCATTAAACAGCCACCATCTTGAATTTTGAGCCGCCATCTTGAATTATGGGCCAACATCGTGGAATTTATAGTCTCCAGTGTTGATTTCTGCACAACATTAATTAACTATGCTAAAGGTTCTAATGTAACCAGTTAAATGTCAGACATCTACAATCACGAGTTTCGTTGCGTAGTTCAGATCCTGCATTCTATTGTAGTAAAATCCTTTTTTCAATTCTACCGATTGCCAACACACAATCCCCTAAATCCTTCACTGTCGTTCTCCAATCGTCTCCTCATCCAGTAGATCGCACCCGGCCCAGTTTTCGTTGCTGCTGAAACAGATCTGCAAGTAAAACTATAGATCCAGCAAATTGGGTGGTGTCGGTTGCGTGGGCAACATTCCAAACGGATCGTCATCCCCGATAAACTCCGTCTCAGTTACATCTTTCCTAAACGATGGATCGTAATTAACCTGATGAAAGTCCAAATCCAGTTCCAGCAGATCCCAAGAGCCACCGTAGCCACTAGCCAGCAAGTACTTGCTGCAGTCATCCTCTATCGGGGAAACGGCTGCACTCGGTGCGGAAGAAGTTTTGAAATCGTTCGAAAACGTCTCCGAGTTTCTGTGGGACGACGAGGGAGACACATTCGGCGGAGGGGTATCCGGAGTGTGGACGTACTCTCCGCCGAAGGATTGATTGTCTTCCGAGTCATCGGCACTGTCGATGAACGATCGTCCCACGGAACTCAAACTGAACTCCACAATCGAGCGCATGTTTTCCCGGGATCCTCGAGAAAAGCTGTTCAAAATACGGTCTCTTGTCGAGATCGGGTTTCTGTTTGAGTGATCTGTGGCATTTTCCTCTGTGTAATTCTCCGTGGCATTTGGCGTTTTGACTAGATAGTTGCTATTCACTTCGTCAGAGTTGGTTTGGCTAGTGGACTGATTGGTGCTATTTGTACTATTGTTCAACATTAGTTCGGGCAGCTCGGAGATGGAACCAGGAACTGTTGACAGTGATCTGTAACTTCTGGTTTCCAAAGTGCTGCTCCGGGCAGTAAAGTTCGAATATTTCCTGGCACTGAACCCTAACGTAGCGGTAACCGGATTGGAGGTGATGGTATTCGACAGAGACGACACACTACTACAAGAGGACGCTAGACCTAGGCTAGAACACACCTGTTGATTCTTGAGATGGATGCTGTCCAGCGAAGGAACCTTGACGGATGCCATCGAGGCTGCTGCCGTTCCAATGTCTCCGATGGGGACTAGTGTTTGCAAGATGTCCGGCGAATCCAGAGGGCTGCTAAGTGGGGTCGATCCAAGGGTGGCGTTCACTAGGAAGCTGGAAATAAGAAAGATGACAAACAAAGGTTAAGTTGCGATGCATGAATCATGTCAATCCTGGAGCTTACATTTGTCTCGTGAGAAGGTTTTGCCATACTGCTTTCAGCTCGGTAGATGGCGCACGCAACACTATGCATCGTTTCTTGGAATTTCTTTTGGGAGTTCTTGTTAAATCGGGTGCACAGTGAACGGTTGGACTCTCAATTTGGCGACCGTTTGGGTCGGTGGTTATCCGGAACTCGGTGTCTGTAAAGATACATTTTTTATGTATAAATTTAGCGAACTTGAGCGCAGCATGGATCGAATAATGCTGTTGAACAGCTTGGAGAAACTGTAAAAAAAGTTTGCCTAAAATCTCAACACAAATAAATGTAATTCAGAATCATCATAAGAATGATACTGTCACATTCTTGATATTTAAACCAATTTTCTGAATAAAAAAAAACCGAAAACCATGGGATCCTTTGAAACACTTTTCTAAAATCAATTTAGGCGTGATCCATCCGACCATTTGATAAGTTTAGCATTAGGTCTTAAGATTATAGTTAATTACACAACGTTATTAATGGGACATCCTAGAGAACATCTTCACCTGAGTTTGGAGGAACTATAAAACTCGGTAAAATGGAGGACCAGTTCTATTTATTTCTGTTAATTTCTGTCGAAAACATTGGAAGATATTTTTAAAAGTTTTCACAACGTTCAAATAAGAAATGCAGGAATATGTGGTCTTGAAAATAAACCTGAATGTATTGGAGTAAATATAAAACAATCGATTTGATTCGTTTAATTCCAACAAATTATATTGAACCCGATTCTCTTACTAACATACTTTAAAATTATTGCTATTCTTGCCTCAAATTTTCGAGTATATTTTGTTAAGTTTTTCCCAAGGTTGTTAGAATAAATGTGCAGGAATTTCCATCCGAAGTTTTCGTTGGAATTTCTGCGTTTGATGAACTATAGCAAGAACTTTAGGCTTATTACTGGAACAGTTTGAGATAATTGTAGAAGACATTTGTGAAGAAACTGTAGCATATCTTGAAAGAAATTGTAATGTTTTTTTTTTCGTATAAAAGGATAAAATTTCATGCTTTATTCCCGCCTAAATTTCTGTCAGAATTTCAGGGTTTTTATTTTTCAAAGATATCCGCTAAAATTTTTTCAACACTTTGTATTTTTTTCCTTATTCTGTTGGGGAAATTAAGCCACTGCGTCCAATAAGCTGAACTTTTGTGGCACTTCGTATTAGAATTTCTGCTAAACATAGCCCTATGCAATTTCCATTGCTCCATGAAATTTCACCATGCATCAACGATTTCAAAATTTTGTCATTTTTTTTTTTTTGAAAGGCTCAAGTAATTCTGTTAGCAGACGCGTTAGAACTTATGTGCTCTTAAAAGCATGATAATAGATCAGCAACTCCTTCTGAGATGACACAAAGGATAAAACTAGATTTTTTTTGAGCTTTCGCAAAAACAACACAAAGGATTGCGCTTCAAATTGAACCAAATTTTTGTCAAAGATTTCTGCTATAAATTATCCTTGAAATTTCTCTAGGGACACTGTTATGAAGTCCGTTTAAATCTATGGAATCAAATTCCACGAGGGCGATCAAATTATATCTAGAAAGAGGGCTGCCGCAACATTCTGATCCCGGGCCCAAACATTTGTAAATACAGCCCTGTGGCCACTGTTCCGCGTGTAGTTCTGTTCTTCGGAGTAAGAGCGTTCGCTAACTGGATTGTTGCTTAAACCCAATTATCGAGTGAAAGCTGTACAGTATTCCATAGTCAGAAGACCACAATATTGTATATTCCTTTTCATGACCAAAAGGACAATTTGCATCATCAGTTGGCCATTTTTAATCTTGCATAACTTTTGAAAAGGGTCTGAGCAAAAAATAATGAATAAATTAAGAAAATATATCTACTAGACCTGTTCACTTTTTTGACCTACCCGTGTCACATCAAATTATCAATCCACATGCAAAAACAAGGCTTCAGTCCAAAAATGAGCCAAATTGATAAAGGTTTAGAGGTGTATCAAATCGATTTTATGTTTTTTCGAGCATTTTCACGAAAATGTACTCCAATATCCAGAATATTGCACCGAGAAGGTACCTAAAATACCTTTAATAAAGTTAGAACAATACTCTACAACTTTGCCGAAGACACTAAGGTGTTTAAATTGCGTATTTCAAGGTTATTCAACAATTTCCGTTTAAAAATCACGAAAAAATACAATATTTTTATGATTTTTCATGTAAAAGTCATGAAATTTTACATTGTTTTACGTGACTAATTTAATGAGCTATTGCTCCTATGTGTTACGATCATTTCGTCCATACATCATTTTAGTATAGGAATTCGTTTTCATTGACTAATTATCAAAAGTTTGCCACGTTGATACTAAAAATTGTACAGTGTTGCCAGCACAAAATAAAACAAAGTTACCCATGATTAAAACGTCATTACACTTCCTTGTCTCATCTGCACCAGTTTCAAATTGGTGCAAATGGTTGAGCATGAGATTGTCGATTCGAAGATTCAAGGTTCGAGTCCTGGAATAGGATTTTTTGCGTCTCGATCCAGCTATAAGTTAATGAAACTACGCACTGCATCTCATTGCAATTTGACCTCATAGTCTTGTTTCGTAACCGTAGAGTGCATAGTAAGAATGAAGTTTCCCTTCATCGTGTAGTTGTGTTGATTTGTGGGTAGATAGATACAAGTAAGCTCCACCCACAGTTGTATGAAAAATGTTGCATCCAGAAGCAGTTCCATCATCGTATTGAATTGTTTTAGCTAAATTGATCGTTATCAAACAGAAGCTCAATATATCGCCCAACTGATCTCGTCGACACGATTTATTGTCAACAAGTAAACTAAATATCTAACTAGTCCTGGAACGTGCTGGGTAATTCTCGCTGAGACCGGCCCACTATTTACACCTTGTTTTCAAAAATGTTGAAAGTGCCGATTTTCTGAAAGCCCTCGCCTAAAAAGTAAGAAAAATGCATTTGGTTACTCAAATTGATGGACCCCCCGTTAATTAGAGCCGCAGCCATTTTTGCAGACCCCTCGATTTTGGTCAAATGGTGGCTCATTTAAATCGTTATTACTCGAAAGTTTCTCCAACAACCACCTCAAAACGAATTGTTGTTAAAAAGAGGAAAGATAGAGCTACTATTTACAATAATAAAAACTTGGGTCGGCCATATTGATTTTGGCTGCCATCTTGGATTTTTATACCAAAACATTTTTTTCACCATGAGGGCAACCACCGATTTTCAAAATTTTTGCATCAATTGAAAGCTGGGGCATTTATACATAACATATCAAAAAATTAGAGATGTCTTTTTCTTCTTTCAAAAGTTTTCTGCAGTTTTGTAAATTAAGCCACGTTTTCTCCATACATTTCCATGCGCACCGGCAAAGACATACAACAGCATCCGAGTTTACGCCTGCATGTATACACAAAGGCTCGTGCCGCAAAATTTGGCCAAATTGGAGATTCGTTTCCGTTTTTGCCTGTTTCTCAATGATGCGGGCATTGTTTTTATAACTTTTTTAGTGTTTTGAAAAGCTTAAACCATCAGCTTTCCATTAGTGGGTTCAGAATTTTAATTGGTGTTCGTAAACACTGCGAAATAACGCTGCATTTATGTAAACGGTCTGCATCGGACCCAGTGCGCAAAAGTGGCATGGTTTACAAAACGGCAGATAACTTTTGAAAGAAGAAAAAGACATCTCTAATTTTTTGATATGTTTTGCATAAATGTCCCAGCTTTCAATTAATGCAAAAATTTTGAAAATCGGTGGTTGCCCTCATGGTGAAAAAAATGTTTTGGTATAAAAATCCAAGATGGCGGCCAAAATCAATATGGCCGACCCAACTTTTTATTATTGTAAATAGTAGCTCTATCTTTCCTCTTTTCAACAACAATTCGTTTTGAGGTGGATGTTGGAGAAACTTTCGAGTAATAACGATTTAAATGAGCCACCATTTGACCGAAATCGATGGGTCTGCAAAAATTGCTGTGGCTCTAACTAACGGGGGGTCCATCAACTTGAGTAACCAAATGCATTTTTCTTACTTTTTAGGTGAGCGCTTTCAGAAAATCGGCACCCTAAACATTTTTGAAGACAAGGTGTAAATAGTGGGCCGGTCTCAGCGAGATTTACTCTGCTTAATTGGTAGGTCTCGATCATTATTATTTGGGAGATTGCTAACTGCTACAAAGAATGAAAAAAAAAGTTTATCATGTATGTGAGCTTGAACCTGGGACCTTCTGATCCGCAGGCTCGAGCCTTATCATCTGCACCATTTCTGATACTTAAATCGAAAAACATTAGAATACGATGGCATGACGTCTTCGTGCTGGTAACTCTGTGCGATTTTTAGTATCAACGTGACATACTTTTGATAATTAGTCAATGAAAACGAATTCCTACACAAAAACGATGTATGGACGAAATGTTTGTTATACAAAGGAGTAATAGCAAATTAATTTAGTCACGTAAAATAATGTAAAATTACATGACTTCTATATGTAAAATCGTAAAAATATCGTGTTTTTTTTGTGATTTTTTAACTAAAATTGTTGAATAATTTCGAAATACGCAATTTAAACACCGTGTGTCTTCGGCAAAGTTGTAGAGTATTGTTCTAACTATATCCTAACGGTATCTCCGGCACCTTTTCGGAGCAATTTTGTGAATTTCTGAGTAACTTTCTGTGAAAACGGCTAAAAAACACAAAATTAATTTGATACACCTTTAAATCTTTATCAATTTGGCTCAATTTTGGACTGAAGACTTGTTTTTGCATGTGGATTGATAATTTGATGTGTCACGGAGAATCGGAGAAAAAAAGTTTCAAAGTGAACAGTTTTAATATCTACGAAACAGTTTGTCCGATTGATGAGCTATCTTCGACAACATCTTTGGAAACTCATGGAGCTTTTTGAAAAACGTATACACAGCCATTGTATGTTTTATTTTATTTTAAAAGTACAACCTGAAAATAAATTGCGTATCACAAAAATTGTATTATTATTCATTTTTTATTTTATTTTTAGATATAGCATCTAAAAACAAGCTTTCGAACGTTTTTCAAGTAATGAAGGATTGTTTCTGGAAGACCCGATATTTGGTACTTATTGCACCATGGGTAAAAACGTCATAAAAAATGGGCAAAAATATTATAATTTTACAAACTGATAGAAATGAAAATGAAAAGCAATCCATTCACGAAAAGCTCATAAAACGATTCTTTCGAATTAGTCAATAGTTTACCGTTCTTAGTCTTGAGTTGAATAAAGATATCCAGTGTGCATTTCGAGTGTGCCGGGGCCCGTAGCGTAGTGGCTACACGTTCACTTCATAAGTGGATGGTCATGGGTTCAATCCCAGTCCCGGCACTTGCAATTTTTCGTCAGTTGCTCTTCCCCCCGAGAGCGGCTGACACCTGACACGGACCTGGAAACTTGGATATCGACTAACGGCAACTCATAATGGACCCCCAATCGGACTGGAAATGGAACAAGAGCCACACAACAACATCGTGCTCATCATTCTACCATGGACAGGGTAGAAAAGTGAAAGCAGCGCAAAGGCTACCAGTTCGAATAAGAATTAGTGGAATAAGAATAGAATACATTTAGGCGCTGTACAAATTGTAAGTGCAGCCGCCAATTGGAATCACCCACGCAGTGCCCTAGTGAACAATAGAGCTGTAAATTAGGTTAAGTGATTGAAGAATAAAAAAATCAAGTGTTCATTTCCATAAATCACTGGCAGGCCTGTCGCAATGTGACAGCCACATATTTTGATTTGGCATATCAATCATTCTCAACTGTTACACAACCACGCTGATCCGGGATTCTCGAATGGTGTTATCATCCTCGTAATGTCTCATAACCTTGTGCTTATTATTTCCATGAAGTCCACTGGTTGCCCTTGAACCAAGAGTAAAATGCAGTCTGTTTTCATTCAGCAATCTTTTTACTGTCAAAAAACAAAAAAACTGAGTTTGTCTCTATTGATATTGCTGACGTTGATTCTATTGTTTCCTTAATTTGAAACATTTTTGTTGGAGTTCACTGACTACAGGGGATGGCCAAAATGTTTGGGATAGGCAACTTTTTTTTCTCAAAAAAAAAAAAAAAAAAACAACATGCTGTAACTTTTCATAGAGTGCATCAAAATATCTCAAATTTTGACTGTTTGTCAACCTATTATATGTGCATCATTGGTACAAATATGAGCTCGATTGATTCATTTTTCGCGAAGTAAGAACCGTTCGGTTAAAACACTATTATTTAGACAACTATTTTTTGAACTGTTATATCTCGGAGACCAGTGAACCGAATTAAATGAATTTTTAACGTTTATCAACAATATAATGATACTTAATACGACGTTATAAAATGTAATATTTCCTCACGGCGCATTAAGTTATACGGGTTGAAATTCTTACCCATGTAGAGGAAAATAAGTCAAATTTACAATACCACACAAAAATTACCAAATGTGTTCTTTCTTCAATCTAAATAGGCTCTAATATATCTGATTAGAGATAAATTGAGAACAGAAGTGGAAAATCTTTGGATATCAACACTAAAATTTATTGACATTGATGTAAAAAAATTACATTTTTTTCGAGAAAAATCCAAAAAGTGTCAATCTATGATAACTTAACGTTTAAAAAGTACCTATGTTTTAATAGTTTGTGAAGCATATACATATTGTTAGTGTACGTTCAAAATTGTATTCACTGGTTTCCGAGATATGACAGCCCAGTTGTCTAAAAAATAGTGTTTTACCCGAACGGTTCTAACTTTGCGAAACATTAATTAATCGAGCTCAAATTTGTACCAATCATGCACATATAATAGGTTGACAAACAGTCAAAATTTGAGAATTTTTTATGCAATCTATGAAAAATTATAGCATGTTGAACTTTTTTGTGAGAGAAAAAAAAGTTGCCTATCCCAAACATTTTGGCCACCCCCTTATATTGAAGTTGCCGATGTTTGTTCTATTGTGCCCTGATTACACTAGTTTACAGTATTTTTGAACTCGGTAAGCAAAGGGCCCATATAGCCGAGGCGGTAAACGCACGGGTATTCAGCATGACCATGCTGAGGGTGACGGGTTCGATTCCCGGTCGGTCCAGGATCTTTTCGTAAAGGAAATTTCCTTGACTTCCTTGGGCATAGAGTATCTTCGTGCCTGCCACACGATATACGCATGCAAAATGGTCATTGGCAGAGGAAGCTCTCAGTTAATAACTGTGGAAGTGCTCATAGAACACTAAGCTGAGAAGCAGGCTTTGTCCCAATGAGGACGTTACGCCAAGAAGAAGAAGAAGAAGAAGAAGCTGATGATCATTTTTGGTGTAGAATCATGCCCTGAGTTCGAAAACGCGAAGGAAAAAAATTGCAGTAGAGCGGAATTTTTTTCGACTTTCCATGCAAGGTTGATGATTTGAAATCGTTTTTTGTTTCATTTTTAAGCAAAATCGCTGACTCATACATCTCATTCTTCGTAATCAATGTTCCGATTGAGCTGATTTTTTACTGTAACTCGCCTACACATGATATTTCAAATAAACGTGGAGATAGATTTTTCAAATTGTTTTTTTCTTATTGGAAAAAAAATACATTTCTTCATTATTTTTTCGAAATTTTGCTAAAATTTAAGAAGATCGTCCCTAAAACTCGCCAATATCTTGAAATTCATCAATCTGATGCAAAACCTGCATTCAGATGATCGAATGGTATTTATTCAGCTTTTAATTTATGGAAAAAGATTGAAAATTGGTAAAAAAAACGCAAGATATTTGAATTTAAGAAAATTCCTTATTTTAAAAAGTTGTAAAACTCAAAATTGAGCTGAAACTCGAAAACTGTTCTACTTAAAATTTTTTGAAGGTCGGTTTCGAAATCAGCACTAAATTGTGCTTCAAAAATTTTGGTCGTTGACAGAAGTTCACGACTTTCGTTTTATTTTGTAGACTAGTGTAACCATAGATAATTATGCAACGTAACTCTACAAAATGGAGATGGAAATTCAACCCCCCCCCCCCCTTCCCTTCCAACTACAGCGTATCGCTTTTTTGTACGAAAATCCTAAAATTTTTGTATAAGTCGTAACGCTCGACCGTACTTGTGTAACTTCTGTAACCGTGCTCAAGTGCGTATCTATAGTATTACTTTTATTAGTCTTATATCAAGTAGGTCCAACAGTTTTAGTTCAGAATGCAAAGTTATTCTGTATAGCGGATATGACTACTGTTACGAGGGTAGATATGAAATTCTGATACTCTAAGTAGTTTCATTAATCGGGAACATCCTAAATAAATTTTGGGCGTGTTTGGGGCAGTTGCACATTGTCCTTCCTCGTGATGGGATGAAAATGGATGCACACTTGGTAGCAAACAGTATTTCAGAAAATTGAAGGAGTCAAGGAGTGGTTGCCGTCATCCGACGACATGGAACTGGGTGAGATCATTCCGATTTTTTTACATCCTACACTCAAATTAATTTACTGATAGAATCTAAGTGCAGAAAGCACATAGATTGCGAACGAGTGAGAAAAAAATCGTTCTAAGTGCAACTAATGAAAATGAAAAGTTGCACTATTATATTTCATTCTTCCAATAATATATTCAGAGTGTGGCAAGATAAAAAGCAACCCGCTCAACATAAAATCCAAACACAAACATAACAAACCTGAAACGAACATGGCGCGCTCAGAAAACGCACATTTTGTTGCCGAAAATTAAAAAAATCTTTTGCATACGTAGTGCTCCGTCGCCCGAGTCGCTTGCTGTTTTAGAAGGTATGTAGTGAACTTCTTATTCAAACTTTAAGAACCTCTTCAAACTACTTACATTTCTCTTGTATTTCTATAGAATAGCACCAAATTGTCGCTGCTCCTCCACCGTCACCAAGGACGAACGCGTTGACGATTTGGAAGCTGCCGGATGCAGCTGCGATGAGGATGTGCCTTTTGATCAGATAACAGCCTGGCAGAGTCCAAATTGATCACTTTAGTTAACAAATAAAATCAGCTCGATCGTAGATTATGCAAAATTTGTATTTATTTATATTTTGATGCTAATCTCACGTGTAAATAAGCTCATTATTTATCATAATGTAAGCTATGCACTGAACTATTGAAAACAAATAGCGACGCACATAAATTCTATCATGATTGAATCGGCAAAGATTTGATAGCGCTGCACATATTTTCCAAGTGTAAAAGCAACTGGTCACAATTTAAGTGCAGAACTTTTAAATTTAATATGTTATTTTTTCTGAGTGTAGAAGGAGTTGGGATAATTTCGCCAATCTGTTTTCATGAGGATTCCTGGATTGAATGATTGAATGCAATAAAAATGTTAGAAGAAAGTAATTGCAGTTCACAACAATCATTGAGCCAATTTAAAATAATTGGCTTAATATTCAGACCAATGCGGTGACGCGTTTAATATTGAACGATCGTTGACGTATGTGCATTACCCTTACTATCGCGACCAAATAAATCATAATCGGGATGAAGACCGTGTCGTGTATTTTCATATAACTAGTGGATCATATCACCTACCAAAGGTGGCTTCAAGATTCACACCTTACCCTACTAACAAATACTCCTTCCCGAGACAACTGTGGGGATGCTGTGGATTCCACGGTTTCTAGTAACAACGGATGTCGAACTGACATTCCTTCCCTTTCCTGATGACCGTAAGGACGTGGCCGGCGCCGTTATTGACTTTCAAGTATTGAACTCTCGAATTGTGCACATTGAGAGTGTGTACCCGAGCAGAGGAGAATATCATATTAATAACTACGAAATCACATAACCTGTTTTTATATCTTGTTTTGTTATTATTTAATTATCTAGGCATAGCTCTTCCTCAACAAATTTTGTTGGACAATCTCATTTTGTTATAATCAAGCTCTTGATATACATTCACTCAATAACATTTCAATAACATGTTTTGTTGAAGTACATTTTTTGTTATTCTTGTACTATTGATCAATTTATCAACAATAGCACAGTTAGAAAGGAAATTTCTGAACGAATCCTCTGAAAATTTCTAAATAATATTCGGAAAAACACTTGTAAGTTCTGGAGGAACCCTTCGATACCCTGGAGAAGTCTTCAAGAGAACTCCTGGCGCAATCTTCATAGAAATTCCGAAAGTAATTCTTCTGAGCAATTATTAGAATTCTTGGCAAAATCTTTTGAAAAATTCCAAGAGAGTTCCTCGGAAAAAGCTTCTGGTGAAAATCTTAGAGAAATTTTCAGAGAAATCTTAAGATGAAATTCGGGACAAAAAATCACGAGAAATTCATAAGAAATCCTTGAAGGGATTCTGTTTATCATTCTGGAGGAATTTCTAGATTAGTCTTTGAAAATCTGTGAATGATTTCATGGAAGAACTCTCGGAGAAATTTCTGGAAGATTTTTCTTTTACATTCTCTTAGAATGAATTAAAAACTGAATATTGTATTTTTCGATCATTCAAAGTTTTGCTACTCATGTTATTGGTGGGTTTGTGAGACAAAGGGAATAATTTTATATAATAATTATCATAATTTACATAGTAACGATGATTTTGGTATCATAATAAATTTTGATTTCAGATTATTATCAATAACAAATTAATATGAAAATTTGTTATTAAAATATTTGCCAAATTCACTGTTATCAAGTTGTTATTGAAACTAACAAAACAAGTTATTAAAATGGTTTTCCAAGAATATTTTTTTGTTATGATATTTGTTATTTTGCCGCTTATGATAGACAAGTTTATAACATAATATGTTATGTTTCCTCCTCTTCTTGGCGTAACGTCCTCACTGGGACAAAGCCTGCCTCTCAGCTTAGTGTTCTATGAGCACTTCCACAGTTATTAACTGAGAGCTTCCTCTGCCAATGACCATTTTGCATGTGTATATCGTGTGGCAGGCACGAAGATACTCTATGCCCAAGGGAGTCAAGGAAATTTCCTTTACGAAAAGATCCTGGACCGACCGGGAATCGAACCCGTCACCCTCAGCATGGTCATGCTGAATACCCGTGCGTTTACCGCCTCGGCTATATGGGCCCTAATATGTTATGTTTATAACTTGAAAATAATCGTTTTTATTATTCAGTTATTTTACTCAAATAACACAGCTCCTTATGCTGTTGTTATTTCCTTCTGCTCGGGTAGCTAGTCCCAAGCACCATTCATTGGTTCTCTGTGCAACTTCGATTGCTCTGGCCAATCACGGAGTAGCAACTACGATATGTACGGTTATCTTTGCTTTGCTGATGGAGATGGTGTCTCTCTCGCGCCTTCGAAAAGCCATTTCATCCAAACTCAGGTGACATTTTGACGAATGTCACACTTTTTTGGATTTTCTGAACGTTATTTACAATATCCAGGTATTACTTGTTTTAGAACTTAATATTTTATAAAGCAAGAGAATTTCGGAACGTCACTTTGCATTTTCCGTTTACTATGCTTGGATTCTAAAAATATTTTGCATACCAAGTTTACCAAATATGTAATATACAAAATCCTCAATCTCTATAGAAAGGCTGTCAATTAAAATTTAGGACTGCCATTTATTCTTTTCACACCATATTTGAACACCGGTAAACTTTGGCATGTTCCTATCCATATTGCATAATTTGAGATCAAAAACTTTACAAAAACGCCATATTGATTTTTGTACCGCCACCTTGAATTATCTTGGATCTTCTGGTCTCAACTTTTGTACTCAGGACATCTTCTCTATTCCAAATATACCCATATCGCATAGTTGTAGAGCCGAGTACTCTTTAAAATAGTCGTCACATTGAATTGTGGGTCGCCATCCTGTATATTCTGGTCATCCTTCTGTAAAATCCGAACACAAATATTCCCCATACCAAATATACCCATATTACGTAGTTAGAGCCTAAACTCTTTAAAATGGACACCATATTGAACTGTGGGTTGGCATCTTGAATTGTGGGGCATAATCGTGAATTGTCTGGTCTCCATTGACAATTTTCGCACAAAATTTGTCAACCATGCTAAAGACTATAAAAATTGGCGCTGTTTGATGTGTCGCATGATGGGGTTGTTCAGCATGATGGGGATTGAGGATGGTCCAGATTTTTATATTATTATTTAGTGGAGCCTCGTAGCCGTGCGGTTAAGTCAAATCGCACCATGCTGTGGGCTGAGGGTTCGATTCCCGCTCCGGGCGATGAAACTTTTCGTGAGAATAGTTTCTTCACCGTATTCACTGGTTAATGCCCCGTGTGTCCGTTGTCTAGTGTTGAGTTTCGTTCAGTCTTTACAGCCTCTGGCTGAAGCCGGTGTCCGTGTTCGTGTCTTTTATTATTTCCCTCGGTGCTGGTCCCGACCACTAAAATGACCATATGTCCGGAACGCCTTAACCTGTGCAAACCGTTTTGAATAGCTAACAATTCTGTAAAATTTAGGTTAGGCGCTGTCTATAAACTACTTAGCCTCAATATTGACAATCGCAGATCCAAACAGCCCCACCCCTCCACTCTCGTAGACTTTTATCCATACAAAATTTTCGAAATTTGTATGGACCATAGGCTTTGGCCACATGCCCTCCTCTCCCCCAGATTCTAAGTAGTTTATGGACAGAACCTCGGAAGAGTCGATTTCCCTGCCATTCTGGAAGCGGTTGATTTGAACGTTCGTCCTAGGACACTTCGGAGCAACACGATGCTTAGATTACCCTTCCGACAATTACGGTCAACACACGTCACTGATTGGAATTGGAACGTGCGTTCCAATAGAGTTGGTCACCTTTTCGACTTCCATTTGTCCCGCCAAACGATACGCCAAATATTCCGCAGATATTTCACGAACAATAAGGAACTGTGATTTTATATGTTTTTTGTTACGGTATTTGACCTTTTCACATTTTTGTTGCTTTTTGTCTTGTAATTCAAATGCAGTTTTTGTTTTTAGTTTTAATAGTTATGTATTAGTTACAAGAGGTCATCATTGGGGCATAAGATGTCTGTTGATGTTGTTAATAAATAAATAATTATGCGTGCTAGAGTTCAAAAAATCTGCCAATAGGTAGTGCGTTAAAAGTGAGTGATCGTTTTTCGTCGGTATATGTGACTTTATCGTCCGAATTTTCTATTGAAAAATATTTTTTTTAGTTTTTTCAGTACGTTTATTAGTGTATGAAAAAGACAACAAATCGCATTCCGGCAGGATTTGAGCCCACGAGTCCATATTCACAAGACCAGTTACAGAACATGTTGAAACTCAGCGAAATAAAAAACCAAACTGACTCCGAGTCCCACCATGAATACTCTCTTTTTCGCAGAGATTGGCATCTAAGCCGAAAGAGAGATAGAATTCAATTAATTAACACTCTATGTCTTCTAATTGCAAGTTTCCCTGTACTACTGATTTCTGCCTTCAAGTATTATTCATTTGTTTCCCAATAATCCTGAATCCCCTTATGTATTTGCATAAATATACAATCATGACTCCATCTGATAATTCCTCTGTGAATTTCTCTTCACCTAGTCAACTTTCATTCGTTAATAAGTCTCAGTAGCTGTAGCAAAAATAAAATCTAGAACCGTTAAAATTTAGATCAAACACACAGGTATTCAATTTCGGCTTTGAAACCCATTGAAGTACCGATCCGTTTTTATTTACCAAAAAATATACTTGGGGAAAATTACCATCAACTGATTGAAAGGTTATTGAATGATAAGTCAACAAATATTATGGCAAATTAGTCACATATTTATGTGCTAAATTGCATATTTTTCCGAACAATGTGTTCGGCGATTGTGAAAGATACCTTCAAACTTTTGTTTCCGTAGCAGTATCACACATGTGATGATCAATGTTTCTAGCTCTAAAGTCATCGCTAAACCCGATTTTAGTGCATTAAAAATAACATTTATGCAGAAAAGTGACTTTTTAGAGGTATTCACAATTTTTCCAATAACATTCCATACTTTCAGGCGTTTTCGTGGAGTTAAATAAGGAAATAATTAGTAAATTTGTAAGAGTTTTGCGATGCTTTTCGCATTCGATTGAAAAAAAAAATAATGCGATTGAAAAAAAAAAATAGTTTACCTTTATTGATTTGCACTATAATGATTTGATTCAACCTTCGTTGACTGATGAAATCCATGGACGTACTTGTTATAAGAATTGATTATATCGTAAACTGTTCAATACTTGAACGCCAAAAACTGTGAGAAGTGATCAATTCTACCCGAAATTACGGTATGTAAAATGCATTGTTTCAATCAAATTAAGAAATCTGGTTTGATTAAGTTAACCACTTCAATCGATTAATACTTGCTTCAGAATCAATCACCTCTAATGTCTCAAATGTAATATGATGTGGTCTCATGTAGGAAAGACATAGTCAGATGAAAATTGGTCCCAAATAAACAAAATAAAATAAAAATAAACTACTTAGTTATATGTTTTAAACTTTTCCTTTTGTGTTTTCAGAGAAATCCGAAATTGTTAGGCACAACCCGAGAAAGCTCTGTTTCACTTTGTTGATAACTTGCATACAAGTCAACTTGTACACAACGAAGAGCTTTTCCACATTGCCACAGTGGGCATGCTTAACCCACATTCTCGAAATTATAGATAAGCAGATGGTTATTTTAACACTAAAACTCACTCTTTTTCCTTATGTTGAAACAGGAATCCGTTATCGTGGACAGCGCAATCGGTTCCTCCGTGATGAACAGCACCCGATCCCGGCTAACCTTGGCAAACAATAGGATGTCGCTGAACAGCAAAGTCCAGTACGGTTTCACCGAACGACCTTCCACACGAGACAAATCGCCACCTAGAAATAATACAATTGACATTGAAATTAGAGGGAGACTTATACGGACATTCAGGTATGGAATTTTACCGAAAATCCACTGCCTTCCATGGGAAGCCAGTTGGAATGGTTTGCACTTGGTGAAAACCATTCGGGCTTCCAGATCTTGTAACGTTAACAGCGGTCGTCCTTCTCCGATTGGTTCCATTAGGCCTCCACCAACGGTTATCTCCCGATACGCCAGCTGCTCAAAGAAACGAATTTGTAACCTTTTGTGAGAAAATGACACACTACCGCAAAGAATACCTGTAATTCATTAATAATACTGTTGAAGTTGTTGTGTTCTTCGCTATCTACACGACAATGGGACGCGATCATCTGGACTAGTTTTAAAATTTCCCTAAAATGCTGCAGCGGTCGATGGATGAAGGTGGTCAGGTCTGGACGTTTCCGTGGCACCGGCGGTTCCGTAATAAAACGCATAAAATCACAGCTACTGTTTCTCGATTTGTTGACCTGAATTGGTGGGGAGGTTGTTTCAGTATTGATTTTAATTACCATCAACTCCGGAAGTCACTTACCAGCACACAGTCGGCTTTCTTGAGGCCATTGCAGTACTTTTTGTAGGCCGCACAGAGGGCCGTACATTTGGACAGATACACGCGGGATGCAAAGTGGATTTGAGGCTCGGTTTCATCTTGGATGATTTGCTCTAGAATGTCTTCCGATATTCGTGATAGCTGCAAGAGAAGGTACATTTGATACAGACCTAGCTTGAATGATGTCCTAAAACACAAATCATACTTCGTCGATGTTCTGAAAAAGTGTTTTGTGATCGTTGGGTGAGATGAGGTCCTTCCGTTCCCTCAGGGGGTTCACAAAGCGATCAATTCCGAAGTTGATTGCCGTCACAAAGTGCTGCTCTCGACTGATCAGTTGGTAGAGGAACTTTCGTCGGTGGTCGTCTGGGAACTGCTGCAGTATGGACTGAAATTGGGATGGGTAGGGAAATAAGAATGATGGTTAAGCAAGTTCTAGTTCATTATCATTGTCTATCAAATTCATTGACAAAATGTATTGCAATTAATTGAGTATCGATTCGCCCTTTGGGATCATTTATCAAAAGTTCGATTCCAATTCAAATTGTGGCCATGTCTGAAAGTGCCTATATTTTTACGGCTGCCTTGTATACAGCCCATAAGGGTTTTTATCTTCCATCACCTGTCTGCGCATCAAAACCATCATCACCGGTACAGCAGAGCGGTACAACAACCCACCCCCACAGTGCAACCCATTCCCTTGACAGTGTGCATTAGATTGTCGAACGGGAGCTGTAGCACGTATCTACAAGCACAGCACCACCACCCCCGCGCTCGCATATACGCTATTGCTAGTTACAGCGAAGGTGTCAGTGAGTGGCAACGACGACCACGACGTGAATCAAGGGGAAAAATCCGGAATGCGGAACGAGTGGTAAACAAATTCATTATGTCCTTGTTTACACACATCACTGGATCGATTTGATTTGCTGCTGGGATTTCCGTTTGTTCAACGGTTATGAGATATAAGCAGTAGTTTTTTCTTGCTTCGGTTACAAGGGTTTCCCTCCTTTAATTGACTATTTGTTCAGTTTTGGTTAACGCGTGATTTGTTCGATATCTTTCCTAATAGAACGAACGATATAGAAATATTCCTTGAATGCGGGCTTAAATGAAGGGCTATAGGTATAGCCAAAGTTGTTAACGTGTGGGTATGCGCCAAGACATTGCTGAGAGTGGCGGATTCAATTCTTGGTCGGCCCAGAAACTTTTCAGGGGCCTCAACGAAAAAAATATATATATAGAACACAACTGGTACAACTCTTCACGGGAAAAAATTCGTTGCCGGATCCATGACTAAAATGTTATGAAATCATAAAACTTGTCGGTTCATGATATTGTAACTACAAGTCATGATATCGTGACGTTAACAACGATTATCATGAATAATAATAACTGATTCCATCAACAAAAGCCATGGCCGTCAAAAGCGTTATGAAAAAAATTAAGCTCGTTTTCATAAATTGAATACCATAAAGCATAGTCATGGTAGCATGGCTCTGAGTCATAAAACTATGACGCTGAGTCATCTCAACCAGACGCTGAGTCGTATAAACATAACGCAGAGTCATAAAATCATGAATCACAACAAACGAATTTGGGCACTGTAAGCGTTACGCAAACCCTCGCGCAGAATCACCTACGCCATTTTTGTCACTTCTGTCAAGGCGCCTTTTGTGAGCGGCAGTGTTTTCCGGTGAGATTTTTTTTTGGTTTTCGAAAAAGTGTAGTGAATTGTTCTTACTTAAATAGAGTATGTGTACCATTCCTTGGCCTAATTTGCAAGCTGCCTTGACAATTTTGACCATAACTCATGAATTAATAGCACTAGAAAAAATATGTTGACCCTATTACACATTCTAGGCAATACATGTTTCACCAATTGGAATTAAACTAACATAAATATTCAAAAACTTACTTAATTAAGTTGAAAAGATTCGATGCGATGGTATGCAACGTTGATCTATGGTACAAAAATTGGCCTATTAGTGGATACAACGTTGGCCTATTGCTTTCCATGCACTAGAACCAGTTATTATCTCATTTTTTCAATATTTCTACTGAAGTATTATCTCTGTTTGTTCACCAATGTTAATTTAAATTACATTCTCGGAGCCAAATTTTCAAAAAAACTATATATAAATCATTTAAACCAAAGTTCTTTCTCAATTTAGTAACGAAAATAACGCAACCCTATTATTGTGTTAAATTTTTACAGTCACCGCACACAAAATATTTCTTCATGTTCGTTCTTTCTGGTTCTTACGCAATAAATGTTGTTGACGTCTTTTTATCGGTGTTTTTGACGTCACTTTACGGATGGGCCAAGATTTGGGTACATAGTGAAAAAAAATGTCCTCAATATTCGGCCCACATTCAATTTGTAAAATAATTATTATTCGTTTAAAACAAATACACAAGTTCAAAATAGCGGCTTTGACCGTCGCATCAAATATTCAGTTATTGAAAAGTCATTCCGAAATGTTCCAGAATCATGCCGTTTATGATCATGTGTATAGACTACCCACTAAGCCGAAGAACCATGGCGTCTACAAAAGCTAAACAAAGTGACATTTTCATTCAATTTTAATGTTCCAAAGTGCTTAAATTGGAACGAAATGTTACAGTTGTTTGGCACAAAGCTTTTCCGATATCCAGTTATGCGTGTTTGTTTGAATTTTCGGTTTACGTTGAGATAGGCCGAACGAGGGGACTATGCCAACGAAGCGTCCCGATACCCTAGTAGTAAACTATATAATTATTGAACTACATTCCAGAAGTTGAAAGTGAAAAAACTCTATATTCCGGCACAAAACTCCGGCCAGCTTCATCAGCAGCAGAACAATCAAGCTCACGTAATGATTTTATTACTACTTACAATTTATACAATTAAGCCTTGCTTTATTTTATTATATATATGTTTTTAATAGAAATCTTTTCTTTTCTATGCAGACGGCGGGCGACATGGAACATAAAATCAGCACGCGCTTGGATTTCCTTAAGAAAAAATTCGAGAATCTTAATTTGCAGCCGCAAATTGTTTCGGTTGGGGCATCGCGGGGAGAAGGAGCGGTGCTCGTTATTTTCGGGGGAGCGAAGTACAAGGCAGACCACATCCTCCATGCCATTTGCATTTACATGCAAGTGATATATGTTTTGAATCTCCAGTATGCACCAGACTGCAAGCCCCTCTGGATGTTCTTGCAGGCTCATCTGTTCAAAATCCCAGTGGTAGATCTACCCAAAAGCACCCGCGATTTACTGCGGGCTATTGAGTAGGTTGAAGGCACAATGATGAATAAATATTGAAAAATACCAGAATCATAAAAATTACTTTAATATTCAGGAACCTTGTTCATGATTTCAGAGTGCGTGCTTCACGATAACATGACCTTAAAGGCCACTTTGCACCTGTTGCTGGCAACCATGTCGCTGAAGACCCCCTTGAGTAGTGTGTGTGGAAATCATAAATGTCAAACGAACTGTCATATGAACTGTCAAGCATATGTCAAACCTACTTTCATGAAATTGCGAAGTCATTGGCAAAGTGAATTGAGCTAAAATTGGTTGAACTACTGTTTATAAAGTAAGAATAAATAATTTGTAAATTTATTAAAATAACGAGAACTATTTAGATTTGCAGATTAAATAAAGGTGATTGTTGGTCGCTAGGAAGAAGTGTTGGCAAACTAAGAGGAGAATAAATGTAAGCTGATATATTGAATTTGTTACTTGATTGCTAACCTTAATTAAATTTATAGCTTTGAGCTAATCTCGATCGGGAACCAAGACGAGTTGCTACATAAGATCTCCGAAAACACCAACAGCACCAATTAATCCGATAGTATAAATTACAAATACTAGAATCATGCATACTGCTTATGTTTTTATAACATTAGGTAATAAATTTAGAACATGCTTTATGATAACATGACCAGTACTACCACTTTTCGCAAATCGATCCAGTACCATAAATGATAAATACTTGCACCATGAGTAAAGATCAAGCTTTCATAAATTTAGTTCATAGTTTGAGTACGTACTTCATGATAATATGAACCGATTTATCAAATTTCGCTAATAAAACTGGAATCATAAATGACAACTTCTAGTTCTATGAATACCGCTTCTGGTTTTATGAATCTAGTTAATAGTTCTGGTATTCATGGGCATGATATCATGACTTAACTCACAAATTTTTGTCAATAAATATTAAAAACGTAACGCCAAGGTGACGTTATGGCAACATGAGTCATGAAATTATGACCTTTTTTGTGGTGTATATTTATAACATGAAAACACACATTTTACGCGAAATCATGACTCATTTAGCAGGTTCCAAGCAGCGGATTTTTTCCCGTGTTGATTAACTTTTAAAGATAGCAACATCAAATTTCCGTATGATTATTTTATTACTCTACTACTCAAAATTACTGGAAAGATGTAGGGTCACAGAACCATTACCCAAGCAACACACATGTTATAATATAGTT
The DNA here is from genome assembly GCF_035046485.1 of Aedes albopictus. Taxonomy (NCBI): domain Eukaryota; kingdom Metazoa; phylum Arthropoda; class Insecta; order Diptera; family Culicidae; genus Aedes; species Aedes albopictus. The sequence goes on from NC_085138.1 coordinate 298,436,990, forward strand.
ACGACAGCGCAAGTTTTGGTTGCATAGATGTTTATTTAACGTAATTCTAACATTGTGTTGAAATAACTTGAATTAAACTTCTATACAACCAAAACTTGCGCTGTCGTAACTATATTATAACATGTGTGTTACTTGGGTAACCGTTATGTTTCAGACAAACTTTTTGCCTTTTTCTACATACAATCCCAAAAGGGTGCTGAATTTCATTCGAAATATAGTACCTGATTGAGACACACGCCAACAACTGGGAGGATAATCCCTTCTAAATAGGGACGAATACTTCCAGTACGGCAAAAACAAAGAGGATCGCACCACAATAGATCAAATAAATGGCCGCAGTGGTATCATGTCCCCAACACAGGAAAAAAAAACCAGATTTATTCACCTAGTGGTGATAGTGCCTTTCTCGTCGAATATGTACTCATTGTCTTTCCATCGACGCAATTAATCTTGCCTTAGAGTCAGTGATCAGCCCCAAATCTCTAAGCTTTGGTAACGGACGAGAAGGAGGAAATGCTCATAACAGCGATCTGGGACTGTGCCACCTAAGAATTTCGGAATCATGAGAATACTTTGTTTAGAAAATCATGAATTTTATCAAGGTCATCATCGAATTGGGGCACTTATTCCGACGTTATGTTCAACGTATGGGCAGAGCTGATAGTATCAGTACTTTCAGTTGACTGCTTGACCACCTTCACTGGAGGCTGATTCATATCAAGATGACAATTACTAGCCAGGATCAAACTTTTTTCACAGATCACTTTAACAAAGTTTTATCTGCACACTTGATGCTATATTTTATTATCATTCGTTACAAAATTCGTGTAGAATTTGTAATGTAGTAATTTGAATTGCCAATGCTATATCACATTCAAATATCAACCACATTGCAGAGCTCGCTCTACAGTCGCATCAAAATTTTGCGCAGTAATTTTAGACGCAAATAAAGATTTATAAGAATGTACCGGGCTGATGCGCTTAAATTTTAATTTTTCCATGCAACGTTGATCCACCCTACTGTTAATTTACGTCTCAGAAATCTAAAATGGTGTGATTTGATGAGATCGCTTTAGTTTTTTTTAGTTTTTGGTTCTCTTACGCATATCTATCGCTTGCATTCATCTAGTTCACTTTCGTAATTCCGCTAAAGCACCCAACGCTGCTTCTGCAACACCACCGCTAGCCTCTTATGTAATCTGAGTCTATTTTGTATTGCTTACGAGACCCCCGGAAATGATTCCGGAACACTACCGGTATATTTAAATGTGATCTGAATTTATGAAATTTGTTAATCAGATTACCCGGAACTAAAAACACTACCGGTAGTAACTTCTGTGGACTGTGCCTATTTTCTTATTATCCATGCATCAGGTTACTAACAAAAAATCATTTTGATGTACCGCAAGCATGGATTTGATTCACTTTTATGTATATATGCCCACTTCCAGTGACACACCCTTAACCGGTTCCGGTTAATTTATATGGTTTATTTTTACATTTGACCAATTCCGGCGGGACATCTGAAACCGGTTGTGGAATACTATCGCTGGTCTCTAACGTAATCTAAGCTGATTTTCTTGAAAACCTTTTATCAGCTTATCGAAAAAACCGCGATTTGATGAAGCGCATGCATGGAGAGCATCCAGAGGGACACCGGGAACCGATTCCGGGACACTACTAGTTTTCCCAAGCATGATCTGAGATATTTTTTCTTGGTAACCGTTCATCAGGATGGCTTTTACCCATTTGATGTGTCGCGAATAATTTTTTGGTTCTCTTTTACATTCGGCAGCTTTCAGCGAGACACCTCGAACCGATTCCCGAACACTATCAGTAGTTCCTAATGTGGGCTTTGCTTATTTTCTTGCTGATCGTACAAGTTATCGAAAAGGCCACGATTTGATGTGTCGCATGTATGAATTAGGCTACTTCCGGTGGGACATCAGGAGTCGGTTCCGGGATGCAACCTGTTCAGATATGATCTGAGACCATTTTCCTGCTTACCGTTCCTCAGGTTATAGAAAAAGTGGCGATTTGATGTGTCGCATGCATGGGTTTGGTTCACTTTTATATTTGGCCACTTCCGGCGGGATACCCGGAACCAGTTCCGGAACTCTACCGGATCCGATATAGTTTGAGACTATTATCCTGTTTACCATTCATCAGGTTACAGAAAAAGCGGTGATTTGATGTGTTGCATGCTTGGGTTTGTATCGACTACAATAACAGCAGACAGCGGATAGAAGAAGAGGCGGCTAGGCCAAGGCCAAGCCCTCGCAGGTGGAAGACATCATACTTCGACGAAGAGGTATTTAGGGAGGCGCTCCGCCGTGAGCGAAACTTAATCGGTTTAGACGGCGACGAGCTGGTAGCGGTGCTCTCACGTGCGTGTGATGCGACCATGCCTAGGCGAGTCCACCCTAGAAATGGGAGGCCACCGGCTTACTGGTGGACCGACGCGATTGCCGACCTGCGCCGCGCCTGCCTAGGGGCTGTCCATTAATTACGTAAGGGTGTATAGGGGGAGGGGGGTATGAGAAATCTTTTTTTTTTTTTTTTTCCTCCCCTGTTGGGGAAATTAAGCCACTGCGTCCAATAGGCTGAACTTTTGTGGCATGTCCCGTTTTGATATTCGCATCTAGCCAGCTAATTACCATGTGTCAAGTAATCAGCTACTGCCACGACGCGTCGTCTCCCAGTCAGGTGCTATGGAATTGATAAACTCCAAGACCTTCCCAGGTTTTGCAGACCAGATCTCACTGGGTTGCAAGCAACCACTATTTAGAAATCTTTGCCTGCGCGTGTATAAAGCACCACAACTGCAAAGCAGATGTTCCGAGGTTTCACGTTCCATATTACAGAAACGACAGATATCACTCTGAATATGGCCTATATTTTTCAAGTGATACCTGCTCGGGCAGTGTCCAGTTACTAGGCCAGTGTATGTACATAGAGCTCTCTTGTTGAGCTCTAAGAGCTTTTTGGTTTTATAAGCATTTGGTGTTATAAATCGTTTTGACTGATTGCAATTTTTGACATCCATCCAATTGGATATCACCCTCTGCTCAGCCCAGCGTTTCAGATCCATGAGAAATCTTACGCGCCATACAAAAATATTTGGCTTTCCATACAAAAAATCTTACAAGGAGGGGAGGGGGTGTCGAAAAATCGCAAAAATTCCCTTACGTAATTAATGGACAGTCCCCTACGGGCTGGGCGGCGGATGCAGCGAGCACGATCAGAGGTACACTAAATCCTTTTTTTTACGCAATGGATGCGTCCGCGCAAAAAAAGATCGTGTAAAATAAAATTCGCGTAACGTCGTGAAATCGCGTAAAAATAAATCAAAGGGAAATCTTTTTTTACGCGGTTTGCCCTCCGCAAATAACCAAAATCGCGTAAAAAAAAGTCGCGTAACTTCGAGAAAATCGCGTAAAAAAAATCGTGCAAAATAAAATCGCGTAAAAAAAAGTCGTGAAAAAAGAAGGATTTAGTGTAGAGCGAAACGAACGGCGGGTGGTGTTCGCCGCTGCAAAAGCCGCGCTTAAGACCGAGATAAGAGCAAGCAAAAAGGCCTGCTTTGAGGGTCTCTGTCAGAGTGCCAATACGAACCCATGGGGTGACGCCTACAAGATCGTTATGGCCAAGACGAGAGGTGTGATGGCTCCTACACAACAATCTCCAGAGATCTTGGAGGGAATCATTGGAGGACTTTTTCCGCGTCATGATCCTAGTCCTTGGCCTCCTCCGGAAGGGGAGGTCCACCGTAGACGCTATCTTGTCGGTTACAAAAACCGCCGAGAAAGCACTCGAGCCTAAGAGGAGGGGAATTCGCTTCTGCGGGGTAGTGACTCTGGATGTAAGGAATGCATTTAATAGCGCCAGTTGGGCTGCTTTTGCCGATGCGCTCTTGCGTCTGGGGATACCGGAGTACTTGTACAAGATTCTCGGAAGCTACTTTCAGAATCGCGTACTAGCTTACGACACGGAGGTGGGTCGGAAGTGCTTTCACATAACCTCAGGTGTCCCGCAAGGTTCCATCCTGGGTCCGGTGTTATGGAATGTCATGTACGACGAGGTGTTGAGGTTAGAGTACTCAGTGGGAGTGATGATTGTCGGATTTGCCGACGATATTACGCTCGAAGTCTACGGTGAAACGATCGAGGAGGTAACCACGGTGAAACGATCGACTACCAACCACTCGATCAAGGTTGTGGAGGCGTGGATGCGGTTCAGGAAACTGGAGCTGGCTCACCACAAGACAGAGGTGACGGTTGTTAACAACATGCAGTCGGCGCAGCAGACGGAGATCAGTGTAGGAGAGTGCACTATCCTGTCAAAGCGCTCTGTCAAACACTTGGGCGTGATGATCGACGATAAGCTTACCTTCGGTAGCCACGTCGATTATGCCTGTAAAAGAGCCTCCACAGCTATTGCGGCACTGTCCCGGATGATGTCCAATAGCTCTGCGGTGTACGCCAGTAAGCGCAAGCTTCTGGCTAGTGTTGCTACGTCCATACTTAGGTATGGCGGCCCGGAGTGGGGTACCGCGCTAAGTACTGAATGCTACCGACGGAAGCTGGAAAGTACTTACAGGCTTATGTGTCTGAGGGTTGCGAGCGCGTACCGTACCGTGTCACACGACGCTCTCTGTGTCATTACTGGTATGGTGCCTATCAGCATTCTTATCAGTGAGGACATGGAGTGCTTCGAAATGCGCGGCACAAGAGGCATACGCAGGACTGTCAGGACGGCCTCTATGGTCAAATGGCAGCGCGCGTGGGACAGTTCCACTGAAGGAAGGTGGACCCATAGGTTGATACCGAGGGTAGATAGTAGGATTAATAGGCGCCATGGGGAAGTTACATTCCACCTGACACAGGTCCTTACAGGTCATGGTTGCTTCTGACAGTATCTACACCGTTTCGGGCATGCGGATTCTCCCGAATGCTCAGTGTGCAATGGTTTAGAGGAAACGGCGGAACACGTTTCGTTCGTTTGCCCGCGTTTTCGCACAATGCGTGACCGCATGCTTGCCACATGCGGGGAGGACACAACTCCGGACAACTTGGTCCAGAGGATGTGTAGGGATGAGGATAGCTGGAATGCCGTTTCAACGGCTATCACCCATATCGTCTGGGAGCTACAGAGGAGGTGGCGCGTGGACTCGGAGAATGGCTAGTCCAGATGCAGTGCAAGAGGTGGTCCAGGGGTTCGAAGTCGGCTTCGTAGGTCATACCGGTGCCCTGCGGTCGAGATCGACCCTTACAGCGATTAAGTGGCCGCGGAGAGGAAGTCCCGGTAGCTATGCTGTCGTGGCGTCGGTCTACTGGGTTGGATCCGAGCCCGCGGTTGGAAAGGGGTCCCCGGCAAGGGTCGGGGTAGGTGAGACCCTGCTGTCTGCAACCTTCGGGTGCATCTGATAGGGCCTGAAGGGTAGTGATACCCTTCCTTACGGGCAGGTCAGATCGGGTTGCACGTGGGCATCAGTTCTTGATGTCTGCCAAGCAATGGGGCGCGGGCGGGATTGATCCTGCCCGCCTTCCGAGGACAAAGGGAGTGGCGAGGACCACTCGGGAAACTGGCTAAGCGCCAGCATGCTACCGTGATGGACTCTCCAGAGCGAGTCATCGATGTTCGTTGCTGCTAGGCTACGGCAGCTAACCTTGAGGGTGCGATATGCACTAGCCCCTCTCTGAAGCAATACCTTCTTGGTGGTACCGGAGAGACGTAGGGTTTGGCGACCATAGGAATGTGTTTTAGTGGGTCGAGGAGAGAGTAGTCCTGGCTTTTACTAGTGTTGTAGAAGTCGGCCCTAATCCCACACTACCCTAACCTTCCTGTTAGGGTGTCTGTTGAGCAGATTTATCCCCCTATGGTTTAGAAGAAAAAAGAAGTAGCGTACACGATGCTTTACGGAATGTTTTAAATGTTCAGATTTGAGATGATATTGCTTCAAAGTCGAAAGGTGTTACAAGTTACCCCATTTGACGGTACTTACTAAATTCAGGGTCGCTGATGTCGAATATGTTGTCCAAATTCTCATAAGTTATGTACTTATTGAATTATTTTAGGGTTAAAATCCTCCAAAGCATGAAAACGCCTAAAGGTAGGCAATGGCTTCAGGAATTAATAGCCTACTTTCAATAAATCGTATATTTTACTAAAAAAGAGCATAATCCTTAAAGTTTCGTTTATTAAATCCAACTGATTTCGAACCTCATATTGTATCTTGTATTTACGCCAAGCATGAATGTTTGACAATGTATCTCATTGCGTTACGAAACACAGTTCTGGAAAAATCGATTTATTTCAATGTTTATGAAATTCAATTTTCATAAGCTGCATGTTATTTAATAGCTAAATGATAGCAGATTACAATATGGTATTCGATAGCAGAAACTAATTTAATGTAAAATGCTTGTATGATCATTGATTGGCTTGACATGTTACCCCGCTGATCAATGGTACCCCGTTTTACAATACCACAGAATTTGAACAGGAATTGTCAATGAAAATCAAAAAGAAATTGCTGAAAAAAAAAATCCGTTGAAACTCAAGAAAAAAAAGCTGAAGATGCTCCCAATGCCATTGCCGGAGCATTTTCCACAAGAATCGAAAAAGAAGCTTCCGAATGAATTGCCTAAACATTTCACAATAGAGTTGCCGAGGAAATTTTCAAAGAAAATTCTAAGAATTGCCACATTATTTTTTGACACAATAGATGAGACAGTCCCCAAACAAAAATCTTAAACATAATGCTGAAAGAATTCACATAAAAAATGCTTGTAGAATTCCCTAAGGGATTGCCGAAGGGATTTTCAAAAAAAAAAATTCAAAAATATTCCCAAAGCAATTTCCCAAGCAAGGATTTCCTAAGTGATTTTTGAAAATACCATCCACATGAACCTCTGGGGGACCTACACAGATGGAAAAAGGAGTGTAAAATTCTGTAACATATGATGCACATAATTGAAGCGTTGGATATCACAGAAGTTTACATGACATATCATGTAAAAGTCATGAAACATCATGTAAACTTCTGTTATATGTCATGTAATTCAGAATCACTCTGAGATTTTACATGACAAATTTACATGATATATCATGTAAACCAACACTTAGTTTACATGACTGGAATGAATTTTACATGACATGTAAATCTCACTATTTTTATCAGTGTACTGTGAAGATATATAATGCTTAGATCATAGCTCTAATTTACACAAACGCTACGTTGTGAGCGAATTTGAATTTTCTTTTTTTATGTTAAATCCATCATTCTTCTGACCAACTTTTGCGGAGACAGTATCCTACGAAATGATCCTCTCTTCATGGACGAGGGTACAAAGATTGTATCAAGGGCTTAGCTCCTAAAAACAGTAGGTATTACATTTTGAGTGAGTTGCGAAATAAATTGGTTTATATGTGAAGGTTTTTATTTTTCAAAACCACAGACTAACAGACGTTACTCTAAGAGGAAATTCATCAAAACATTTTGCCCGGTGTCTGTTTTATGAGCTCACTGCCACCTGTTGGTAGAACCGCTGGAGACACTGTCAGCCATGATTAATTTTTATTTGACGTTCGTCTATCACGCACACTACTACACAAATCGCCTGTTATTTTCGTTTGCATCATTCAGCAACGTGAACACTGGCAAACATCAAACTGTTCGAACACTAGCGCCGCAGGTGGAACGATCGCGGAAATCAAATGAAATTTGAATTGATCGTTAAATGCATGTGCCAAGCAGTTTTGAAGAGTGTTACGTCTGTTTGTCTATGGAACCACTTAGCCGAGGATAGTATGCCTCAAAGTAGTCTATAACGTGAGATACGCGACGCTCATGTCATACCGATAGCTCATAAGAATACTAACGCCATATAGTGCGCAAATATTAAACTAAAACGTATTCTTGGTAAACATTTTATTCTATAGAGAAATACCTATTGTCGAAAACAAAATCCTTAGAAACAGAAAAACACATGGTCAAACTGGTAGCTCAGAGGAAAACTGGTAACATGTTGTGAGCGAATTTAAAACAAAATTGTTTTCCATGTTAAAGAAAAATGAAAGCTTCTGACGATGAGGAAAGGAACTGGTAGGGGTTCAATGAGAAACCCTATTAACATAATTATGACAACTGTGCTGCACAAGGCAAACTCACTACAGCGGGTTAGATTCCTTCCATAAATTACGTCCCGATTTGTGGGGAAGGAGATCCAGCAATATGTGACGACCCATTTAAAAATTTCAGAAGTCCCATACAAGTTTGACACACGGGGGAGGGGGGTCAAAAATGGGAAAAAATGTCGGATGTTGGTTTTCAAGTATTCGGCAAATCCAATTGGGAACAAGCATTTCAGTTATGTGACGTTTAAGCCTACTTTTTGCTTTCAGCCATTTTCAGGGCGCTGTTTTAGTTATGCGAGAAAGTGCGAGTGCGCGTGTGCGTAGCCGGAAAGCAGAATCTCAACAGTAACAAATCCTTTGGACGCTAACAAGCACGCTTAATTTAACGCGCCACTATAGCAGTGCAGCCGGGCACAACAATTTATTTAAAAAAAAAACACACATAATCTCATCAGCTGAGATCCCGTAACTTGCAAAAGCTATCGAAATTCACTCTGTTTGAGACGCTGGATCTTCCGGTAAGCCTCTACGGCCTCGATGTTTGGACGTTAAACGAGGTAGATCAAAAAGCTGTCGGAGTTTCTGAGCGCATTGCTTCGGACAATTTTCGGCGGGAAATACGAAAATGGTGTATGGCGCAGATGCATGCATCATCAAGTGTCGAATATTGTAAAACGAATAAAATACGACAGACTTCAGTGGGCTGGGCAGGTAGTAAGAATGTCGAAAGTAAAAATAGACAAAAAAATATTCAAAAACATAAGAAAAAAAAAACAATATTCAGCAGGGAATCAGAGGTAGATAACTTCGTGTTTCCTCCAAATTCCCTCAGTTTGAGTTCAACAAAATGAATAAACAAACATATCGGAGCAAACTTACCTCTTTACTGAATGTCACTTGAGGAAGATTGAGTTTCCGCTTGGCGGTTTCAATCGAGATGTTGGAACATGCGGTGGACGATCGGGCTGGAGCGACTGAAGGTTTCAAGGACGGTTCCTCATCGTGTAGCTGCTGCAACTGCTGTTGTTGTTGTTGTAGCTGCTGCTGTTGTTGCTGATGAAATTGCACCTGAGCAGTGAATGGTGCAAAATTTAACATATTGCTATTGCACGTAGTGCCAGCACTTCCCGGCCTTAGACCATTGGACGGTCGTTGTGGACGTCGAAAGATTTCCAGCAAAAGCGTGCTGCCTTGGGTCTTGATCAAATTCAGCACGTCCAGCTCCGGCATTGTAACGACATTGTGCTTGTCGACAAACACCACGTAGTCCCCTGGTAGAATACCGGCCTTTTCTGCGGACAGCCCTGATTCTACTTTCTCCACCCGTGGGGGATGCGTCCACACGATGGAAAACCCAAATCCTTTGTCGCCGATGCGGGTCAAACGTTTCGTTATGGTGAAAGGTGTTCTACCGGGGTTTGGCTTGTTGGAACTAATTGAACTACGTCGGGGTGTCGAAGGGACGGCTCCAGCGGTTTCCAGCGGAGGGTCCAACTCCAGGAATCGCAGGAACAGGTTTTCGTCAGCATCCCGTTGGTGGAGAGCTTTCTTGCTGAGGCTTATCGGTTCGGGCAAACCGCTTGCAGCTGTATTCACTAGACCGACAGTTTCCTCGACGCTAACGATATCGTCAACGCTGGACTGTGAGTTTTCGCACATGTCTGCTTTCGGCGGCGAAGGATTCGTCAAACACGACTGCGGTAGCACGTTGGATGAGCCATTAAGCTCCTGATGGGGGAAATAAGGAGGAAAGGGGGAAAACGTTAGAATGGATAATTTCGAAAGAGAACAAATTTTTAAAGGCATTCTATAAGCGTTGCAAATACCAACCTTTGGGCTAACAGCTTGTAGGGGAAATGTCATGCATTCTAAAAGCTCACTACGTCTGTAACGGGAGGAGAATTTCAAGAAGTATGTTTTAATGATAATATTTCAATGCAATAAGTAGTTTTGATGACACCATCAAATATAACGTAAATGTCTTTTTGGGTAAATATATAGGAGAATTATGATAAATATGCTATATTAGCTATAATATTTGTATCCTACAAATGCTGGTGCTGACAAACCATACTTATTACTTAACATCGGAGAATTTCTAGTTCTCTTCATAAGATGAAGCATAGAGGTATGTATGGCACGGTAAACGCTGGCAACGTGATTCAGACCTCTTGTACGGTCCATTAGTCTCTGACCAGCAATTCAGATCCCTACATCCTAGTTCGAACCGGCTGGGGTACGAGCAGGGATGCCATATATACAGATTTATATATATTATACAGATTTTTGAGCATCCGTACAGATTTCAAAAATCTTCTATATTTTTTTTATAATAATTCCTGTAGAAATTCCTAGGTAATATTTCAGGCCAAACATATCTAAAGGTCCTATCTGCAAAACTCGTGAAGAGGAGAATATCAAAATGATAACAAAGGAATCAAAATGAATGAAAAGTTTTCTAGGAATTCATTGAACAATTCGCGATAGAAATTCTGGATACATCTCCGAGGAAGTTTGTGGAGGAAAAACTCGTGGAAGATTTTCTGCAAGGAATCCTTACATGATTTCTCTTGGAGAAATCATGTAGAATATCTGAGGAAGTCTATGGAAAGTTTTCCAAAAAAAACTCCGTGAAGAAACTTCTCGAAATCTAGAGAAATTTCTGGACCAAACTTTAAAAGAATTCCTAAAACAATCAACGGTAGGTTTTCCCAAAATTCTAAAAATTTCGTTTTTTGACGAAATGCTTCCATAAATTCCCGAATAAAAAGATTTTTCAAGAATATAAGAAATAAGTACTAAAGAAATCTATGGACGAATTTCTGCAAGAATCCTAAAAAGGATTTTTTTCAGAAAACCCCTGTTAAAATTTCCGACTAAATCCTTGGAAATAATTCCAAAAGGAAAAAAAACATATTTGAAAAATGTTTGAAGGTATCCATGTACGAGTTTCTGATGAAATTTTTGGAAGATTTTCTGAAAACCTTCGGAAGAATTTCTGAAGCAATCAATGATCAGTATATTCGCCTCACTCCATTTATATTCACTCCTCTTTGCTGAAGCGAATCGAGAAAGATGCAGCAAACGGATTGTCGTGATCAAACACGCAAATCCATCATCAGTGGGAAGCGAACCGCAAGCTACTTGACATGGATATTCGTTGCCGATTGTCGCAGTTTGGATCGCAAGCGAATGAATGAATGGCGAATGGTAACGAATGCTGGTGAGCGATCGAAGCGGCTATTATCATAACTAGAAGAGAATTTCTGCATGTAATGCATACATTTTTAGTGTATTGTTGTTAAAATGCTAGATTAGCAGAGAAAATAATAAACATTTTTAGAAAACTTCAAAAATTCGTATGCGACGAATCGCATCACCGCTCGATCGCTTGCGATGCGAATGTGGACAAATGTTTAAATTCCATGTGTGGCTTACCACCGTTCGCCGAAGTTTGCTGTCGTCGCTGACAAGCAAACACACAAACTGAAGTGACAACCGTTCGCTGCTGACTGTATTCGAATGTAGAAGAAGATGAAAAGTGGAAATCAGGAACCCTGGAAGCAATCGCTGGAGATTTTTTCGAAGAAATTCTTTTAAACATAATAAATAATATGCAAAGGATTTTCTGTGGAAATCCCTAGACCTATTTATTGGGGAATTTCTGAAGCAATTCATGAACAATGTTTCTAACATAATTCAGTGTGAAACTCCTAGAAGGATGCCCAGTCAAAATTCTAGTGCAGTTCCATGAAGAATTTCTAGGGTATTACCCGAACAAATTTTCGAAATGTATCCTAAGTAAATATTTTGGAAGAATTCGTAAAGAAATTTCTTGGAGAATTTCTGGAGGATTCCTTGCAGAAACGTTCAATAATCCAATCATTGCTATGATATGCTGGATTTACAGAAAGGTTTCATATATGAAACGTTTGTTTGTCATAGTACCCGGATGAAATGTTTTCGTTTATTTCCATTGCATATTGGCTATACTAATGACCGAATTTCAACATATTCCTAGTACCGAAAGTATCGGTATCAAAGCTCAGTCAGTACCGGTATTTCGGTACCAAAAATAGTTCGGTAAAACCGGGATTTACGGTACCGCTACTACATCCCTACCTAGTGGAGCGGACCTGGTGTGATGGTTAAAGCACGTGACTATCTCGCCGAGGACCTGGGATCGAATCCCACTCCCGACAAACTCGCAAAATGTGAGTTCTTCCTTCGGAAGGGAAGTAAAGCGTGGGTCCCGAGATGAACTAGCCTAGGGCTAAAAATCTCGTTAATACAGATACAAAAAAAAATACATCCCTACCTGCCGGCACTCTGTAGGGGTATTTTTGCTGGCCACTCTGCGATTATTTTTTTATCACATTTCCCCTTAAATCCATGATTCAATTGTTGAACACAGCCAATACCTAAAGGCCATTCCAGTTCCAAGGGTATTTGAAATGGTCTCAGGGAGTTTCTAGTTGTGTTCCAGTTGGCTTCAGAGGCGTTGCAGATGTTTCAGAGAGATTGATAAGTGATCTAAAGGTGTTCTAGAGGTGTTTCAGGGCGTGTCAAGAGCGTACCAAGGGATTACAAGGAGCTCCATTGATACTTCTGGGGATTTCACAAGCCTTCACGTTCCTTAATTTCCGGTCATTTCAGGGCGTACCAAGAGTGTTTCAGGGGATCTGAGGGAGTTTCAAAAGGCTTAAGAACGTTTCAATGGGTTTACATCGCTCTCCTGGAGAGTTCAATTGTCGACAACCCCTGCGACGAAACAGGACTTGCGATTGGAAGCTCGGTACGTAGAACTGCAGATCTCTCAATTTCATCGGGAGCACCTGCATACTTGCCGATATACTGATGGACTGCGGGTTTGGCATTGTAGCGCTGCATTAGGTATGTAGGGACAGGATCAACGATGCGAAGAGCTGCGGTAACACAACAAGCGAGCTGGGAACAGGTTTTAAAATAAGGGCTGGCAATGCGATTCGGACCTCTTAAAGTAAGGTTCTTCAGCCTTTTGCCATGCACCACCGATCCCGATCTCCAAACGGCACCGGTCGAAATACGAGCAACCTCAGGAAAGATAGTCCAAAAAATACTGAGAAATCAACAAGAGCATACGAACCGAGACCAACGGCAACGACTCCAGAGAACAAAAAGGACTGAAAACTGAACTCTTCGTGATCAATAACCTACGGCACCGACGGCCGCCTCAGTATAATCTGGAGCGACTGAAGCAACCGGATATCACCACCGCATACGCGCAGAATCTTGAGACAGAGTTGCCGGACGAGGGTGAGCTCAATGAATCCCCTCTCAAGGGCTGTTAAAGTACGATATAAGCAGCCATCGCAGCTGAGACAAACGTTGAGTATGTGGAACAGTACCGAAGGAACGATTGGTTCAACGATGAGTGTGGAGAGATTTTGGAAAATAAGAACGCAGCGAGGGCGGTCATGCTGCAGCACGGGACCCGGCAGAACGTGGATCGATATAAAAGAACGCGGAAACATCTTCCGGAAGAAAAAGCTCCGTCAGGAAGAATCGAAATGCGAACATAAGGAACTGTTATGCCGTTCACAAGAAACACCAGAAGCTTAACGCATCCCGCAAAGGCTTCGTGCCGCGAACCGAAATGTGCAGGGATAACGACGAGAGCATCTTGACAGACGGACGTGAGGTGGTCGAAAGGTGGTGTAGTGTCGATCTACTTGGTTTTCCTAAATGTGTATTAACCTTGAGCATATCATACCTTAACTATGTATAAACCTTAACAATATCGAGAAGCATACCTTTTGTTGTAACATACCTTGTTGACAGAATAAAGCAGTTCATTTCTATCCACGATCAGAGACGGACGCGTGTGCGGTTAAGGGGGAAATCAGTTTGGTTTTTCTAACACATGCTTGCTTAATTTTCTCACATGTGTGAGTTTTCAATTGAAAATGAAGAAATACTCGAATTTTCACCACTATCTGATGTCGAGTTATTTTAAAATTTGCTTCAACGCTTGCTCAGGACACTTACCTTTTCATTGAAACCAAGAAATACAACATTTTCACAATATTTCACTGCAAAACTGCTAATTTATAAATTGTGCGCTATCTTTTCCAAATTCCCCCCCAACGCACACCAGCTCGCACCATTTCACTAGCACTATCTTACCGGGAACAGTCTCACTTTTTAATTGCCTCTCGAAACGTAATTGCTTCCATAATCGAAGTGTAAAATGTTTCACCGGCTTCACAAATGGAATAATAGGGTATATGTACCATTCCTTGGCCTAATTTGCAAGCCGCCTTGACAATTTTGACCATAATTCATGAATTAATAGCACTAGAAATAATATGTTGACCCTATAAGACACTCTAGGCAATGTATGTTTCGCCAATTGGAAGTAAACTAACGTAAATATTCAAGAATTTACTTAATTAAGTTGAAAAGATTGGATGCGATGGTATGCAACGTTGGTCTATGGTACAACAATTGGCCTATTAGTGGATACAACGTTGGCCTATTGCTTTCTATTCACTAGAACCACTAATTATCTCATTTTTCAAAATTTCTGCTGAAGTATGATCTCTGTTTGTTCACCAATCCTACCTTTAAATTACATTTTCGGAGCCAAATGTTCAAAAAACTATAAATAAATCACTTAAACTAAAGTTCTTTCTTAATTTAGTAACGAAAACAACGCAACCCTATATTGTGTTATATTTTTACAGTCACCGCACACAAAATCTTTTTTTCTGTTCGTTCTTTCTGGTTCTTACGCAAACAATGTTGTGACGTCACTTTATCGGTGTTTTTGACGTCACTTTACAGATGGGCCAAGATTTGGGTACATTGTGATAAAAATGTCCTCAATATTCGGCCCACATTCAATTTGTAAAATAGTTATTATTCGTTGAAAACAAATACACAACTTCAAAATAGCGTCTTTGACCGTCGCCTCAAATGTTCAGTTATTGAAAAGTCAATTCGAAATGTTCCAGAATCTTGCCATTTATGATCATGTGTATAGACTACCCACTAAGCCGAAGAATCATGGCGTCTACAAAAGCTTAACAAAGTGACATTTTCATTCAATTCTAATGCTCCAAAGTGCTAAAATTGAAACGAAATGTTACATTTGTTTAGCGTATAGCTTTTCCGATATCCAGCTATGCGTGTTTGTTTGAGTTTTTGGTTTACGTTGAGATAGGCCGAACGAGGGGACTATGCCAACGAAGCATCCCGATACCCTATTCACTACATCACGAAAAAGTCCGCGGCGATAGCCACACAATCGCGAAAACTGCACAAAATCGTTTTTCACTTTCCAACCGGCGCGGTATTTACTTCCATGTAGTGCACATACATGGTGTGGCTTTTCTTGATTTGCTGTTTCTTTTATTCTCCCATTGCCTATGCGTGCATATTTCTTGCGTCATATGCACAGCGTGATAAACAAGTTGAAGATGGGAAAGAGACAAATGAAATGCACTAACGAACCTGCCTCATCTGCACATCCGCGTGCAGGAGTGTTTGTTTACTCTCTGTAAAGTCAGTAGGCGCTTTCACCAATACTTATAAATTGTGAGTTGAACCTTAAGTGCAATATTCCGAACGGCCGAAACACTACATTGGCAGACGAGGAAAATTCCGAACAATTTCATCGCGGTAGCTGTGGTAAAAGGGTGGAAACCCGAAAGCTGTTGATTTCGAGGTTGATTTGATCAGTTTTGTGAAAGTTTTGGGTCAAAAGAATCTTGTCAAGTGAAAAGGAAAAGCGGTAGGTGGGATAGTGCAAAAGAATTTAAAAGGAAAAATAGTCTTCGAAGTGCATTATTCTGGAACAGTGAATCAAAATTTAATCATCGCGCAACAATAATGACAATGTCGCAATCTGTATTTGTTGCGACAAAACAACCCATGCGACATAAGTTTGTCCCAACTTGAAAATAATGGGATTAACATCGTACACCACGAGTTTAGAGATTTTTAAGCCTTGCATTGCGATTTTCGAATGGTAACTTCGACGAGTCGGTAAACACTACAACTCTGGTGAAGCTCTATCATCAAACAGTTTCGACTTTGGGTTAGTAATAATTGATTATTCACGAGTTGAAAAGTACGCAACAAATTCAGCTTCCGTTTTGTCTGCAACAAAAAATTTCGAGATCATGTCATTATCTGTCACCAGTAGGGATAAAGACTAATCGTCGCACCTTCTTTGTTGCTTGTTTTGTGCCTCTGTTTGATCTCGCATCAGACTCCGGCGTCGTCGTTGGCTGTTAAGCGTGCTAGCAGCGCAATATTGAAATAGTCCGCAACAGCCCATTCACTATTGTGTTGTTTCTTATTCATACCTAGAAAGAAATGCCTAGAGCCACGGTAGGCATGGTAAAGCGTGCTGCCGTGCGCTCTGTTGCTTTAGGGGCTGTCCATAAACGACGTGGTCATGAGGGGGGGGGGGGTTCGGCTAATGAGCATTTTGTATGGACGAATAAAAAATTTTGTATGGACGAATGACCACGGGGGGGGGGGTTGAGAAGTCCCAAAAAAATGACCACGTGGTTTATGGACAGCCCCTTATACTGTCCGTACTGCTTCCCCTATAAAAGGGAAGCCCCAAAATGTATTGATTGTTAGTTTGCTATATCATATCACCGCCGTGTGGAGCACTACCACACGGTGGTGCGAATAAACGTTAGTAATTTGAATCTGCGTACTTCTTCCTCGTCGTCTGGAGTCTCGTCGGTTAATTAAAAGTACACAGCGTAGGGCCGTAAAGACATCCTGGCCGAAACAGCCTCTTTTGTCTGAAAAATCTCTTCACTGTTCTGGAAAGCGTGGGTTTGATGCATGAAATGATGCCAAGAGTGTGATAGCAGAAAATGGCGTGAAACATGTGGTTGGTTTGCAAGAAAAATAAAATGGCGTCTTCGTTCATTGGAACATGCCGGGGAGAAAGAGAGAGGCATCAAGTTTGTATAGAAAATGAGAAGCGTGATGGTGTTGGTAACGTTTTCAAATAAACAGGGTCGTCACGTACACCAAAAGAAAAACAGTGGTAGTGGTTGCGGAAAAGCTTTACTACGAACGGTAATGAAATGAAAAGAAAGCTATTTGGGCTTGGGTTAGTGTTGGTGAACTGGATTCCACGATGATTGTTGGTGCTTGGATTATTGTTTTGAGTGGCGGAAAAAATAAAATGGCGTCATTGGAAATTATTGAAAGTGGAGAAGAAACGATGAATATTGCTATTAATGCCAGAAAGAAGTTGGGGAAGATAGATGCATGTGAAAATATTGATGGCTTTTAGCAACTTCAAGTGCATGTGTATTAAACTATTCTGAAAGATAGATGGAATAGAAATAAAAATCATATTGATAGAAAAGCTATTTGAGTTGATGAATTTGGGAAAGGGTACATGGTGAAATGTACAACCATCGACAGCATCTGTTATACAACACTACTAGAGAAATACGATGGATAATCCGTATTTACAAATTACGGATCTGATAACGTAAGCCAATGCTGGCAGGGTAAGTCCACAACAATATTTATTCATATGGCGTAAAAAAATCGAAAATGAAAGATTTTGGTGCAATTATTCAGAAGGTAATTGGCCTCCTAAAGTGGTGTTAAGTTTTGTGAAATCACATTTCGTATTTTAGTGATTGAGTCGTTCCAGATAAAATTTAATGTGGGATCGGGGTAGAAAAAATCATTTTATCGATAAATGTACCAAAAAAATTTATTATTAAACTGATGGGGAACTGGTATTTCCCTTTCAAACTTCCTAATTTACACGTCATAACCTCTACCTTCAATCGCCAATAGAAAAATGAGAGAACTTTGAATGGTTTTGAGTCATGGGCCGAGAGCCGGATTCTCAAATTATGAATTGTTGTTCGATTATTGAAATGGGACGAGATCCGGATTCACCAGGTTCAAAATCTAATTGCTTCCCTGATAAAAAAAAAATTCCAATAAAATCACCATAAATTATCATTGAATAATGATACATTTTACTGTTTAACAATGGAATATATTGTGTGCGTACTATCCTGTTGATAATGCTGTATCGGAACTACAGTACGTGCACAATAAAATCAATGGTACTAGAGATTTCAATAATAAAAACACCATAAATTGAATAATAGTTAACTTAACATAACAAACCCCATTTTCTATTGTAAAAGTGACATTTACATTGTGGAGCGGACCTGGTGTGATGGTTAGAACACTTGACTATCACTCCGAGGACCTGGGATCGAATCCCACTCCCGATAAACTCACAAATTTGAGTTCTTCCTTCGGAAGGGAAGTAAAGCGTGGGTCCCGAGATGAACTAGCCTAGGGCTAAAAATCTCGTTAATACAGACAAAAAAAAAAAAAAAAACATTTACATTACATGCTATGGTGGAAAACCATAGGGTCTTTTGGTACTCTATCGTTTTAAACAAATGAATTATTGGTAAATACCATTCATTTCAGCGTGTTGTAACAAGACATTCTATTGTATCTCTATGATCTTTTTTTATCAGGGTTAGCATTCGTAGGAATAGTATTGAGTCATGGGCCGAGAGCCAGATTCTCAAATTATGAGTACTTGAAATAATCAGAGTGAAATGGGACGCGATCCGGATTCACCAGGTTCAAAAGCAAATGTCTTAGTGTGGTGTTGGTGTTGAGTCATGGCAAATATACTATATTAATAATATAACTCACTTCCAGCTATTTCTGGCGACCCTTTATCCTGTGCTTGTGGCGCCGCTTGTGACGAACGTGGCAACTATTACACTCTAAAAACGTATGCCCTTCAGAAATACACACGCTGTCAACATTAATGAACTAGGGATGTCAATAATCTCTTCAGTTATCGATAAATAATATCAAAATGTTTAGGGCTTATATATAAACAAATCATATTCTTTGCGTAATAGCTTTTGCACACAATATACTTTAAGTCAAAATGAATCAACAAGTATCCCCAATAGCTATAGCAATTTGACCAAAATATTTCACTTATTGGTACTTCCAAAACAAATATGCTCCTGGAAAAAAATGATAATTGCGAAACGTCAAATTGCGTATGTTCCATCACTGATATACGACAGTTACAAAATATAAACTTAATATTTGCTTTGTCCAATATCATAATTTTGTTTGTGCAAATTGAATCTTGTACATCCCTAAATATTATTGACGACCATAACAAAAGGAAATGTCATGGAGACACGGTTAAACATATTTAGCAAATATGTGGTTTAATTTAAGGTTGATTGCCACGTTTGACGCTAGATGGTGCTGTAAGCTGTTCGCCAATTCAATGTATGGGGAACGCGGAAGTGAATCATATTGTTTATATAATATATTTGGTCATGGGCTGAGAGCCGGATTCTCAAATGATGAACAGTTGCAATGATTAAGGTGAAATGAGCAGTGCATCTACCCATCTGTTTGTGTTTGAGTTCTAGTCAAAATTTATTTCAACCTTCAAATCAAAATTTCACAAATTACCTGTATTTCAGAAATAATGGGAAATAACAAGTTGAAAGGAAATGATAAGGTTCCTAAAATTCTTAATAACAATGATTTCGATTTTCAGGTCAAGCATAGTGGGGAAGCAATTTATTTAAAAATACATAAAGAGTGATTGATACACAAGTAATTTACGGAGTTAAAAATGGGTTTGAATCATTAAAATAAAAAAAAACTATACCGAAAAGAAAATAAATAGGCATTTTACGCTGATATTGGAATAATGCACTATCGAAGACCAAATAAAAGGGAATCAAATATAATTGGGGAGATAATTGTTAAAAAAATCATCTTATAGATATGGAATCGTTCAGACCGGTTAAACAGTTCGACACCAAGGTGGATCAATCCCAGCTGGCAACGGAGTGGCGTAAGTGGAAGCGGAGCCTGGAGTACTACTTGGCCGCCAGTGGAATCACTGGCCAACGAGAGAAACGAAATCAGCTCTTGCACCTGGGAGGACCCGACCTTCAGGACATTTTCGATAACCTGCCCGGAATTCATGACGTTCCGCATGTGTCTTCTGATCCACCATTCTACGACGTGGCCGTCCAACAGTTAGATTCCCATTTCCAGCCATGTCGCCGGCGCACGTATGAAAGACACGTATTCCGCCAGATTTCTCAGCAGCAAGGAGAGCGCTTCGGAGATTTCGTCATGAAGCTGCGTGTACAAGCAAATCGGTGTGATTTTGATCAGGATGGAAGTTCGGTCATGGAAAGCATGATTATCGATCAAATAGCTGAGAAATGTCTTTCTTCAGCACTTCGAAAGAAAATCCTAGAGAAAGATCGGTCTCTTGATGAAGTGGTGGCTATAGGTAAAACAATAGAAGATGTCGAACAACAATGCAAGGAACTGGCTGCAAAAGAGGGGGTCGGCAGGTCTTCGACGATCGTGAATAAGATAAATCGACAGCCCTTTCAGCCTTCGAGAACATCGTTGCAGACAACCTCACAGCGCGCCTTCAATCAGTCAGGACAATTTCGGCGGCGCAACACCTACGACCAACCCGGATACAGACCAGAAGTGAAACGTAATTGGAGCAACCCCGACAATCAGCAACCATTCGTAACACCTGGAAGATATCGCCAAAATACCGACAACAGAATTTGTTTTGCGTGTGGCCGTCGAGGACATCGCAAGGGCAGTTCAGCTTGTATCGCTCGTGATGCGCAATGCATCAAGTGTCGAACATTCGGTCATTTCGCAAAATGGTGCACAAAGAGGATTAACGATGAACCAATACAAGACCTGGCTCCAACAAAACGCATCAAGACGGTAGAGGAGTCCTTTGAGAAGCGAAATTGCTTTGGAAATAACGAAATTACGGGACACGATCAAGAGATTTGTTTCGTTATGGGAGGAAATGTATTCCGATTCAAAGTGGGTGGCATTGAGACCATAATGACAATCGACTCTGGAGCAGCGGCAAATATTATCGATCTTCATACTTGGGCGACGCTACAAAGGTGCGGAGCAAAACTGGTCTACAGCCCTGACGTGGATCGCTCATTCAAAGCCTACGGTTCAGATTCTCCCCTGCGTATGATTGGAATGTTCGTAGCAGAAATAGAAGCAGTCGATAACAAGGTGGATGCGACATTCTACATTGCTGAAAATGAAACGCAAAGCCTTCTTGGTGATGAAACGGCTAAAAAGCTCAAAGTGTTGAAGAAGCTATAATGTTGGATCGCTGCAAGAGACTCCGACAATGTTTCCCAAGATCAAAGGTGTACTCGTAGAAATCCCCGTTAACCCCGACGTCAAACCTGTCCAACAACCATACCGTCGAGCTCCGTTCGCTGTAGAAGATAAGGTTGCAGCAAAGCTCCAATACCTCCTCGACCGAGACATAATCAGCCTTCAGCTTGGGTATCACCCTTGGTATCACCAATTGTTCCTGTTTTGAAGGACAATGGGGAGATTCGCCTTTGCGTAGACATGCGGCGCGCGAACCAAGCGGTTATTCGAGAGACGCATCCGTTACCGATAGTTGAAGAACTTTTCGGTAGCATTCATGGAGCAGTACGGTTCTCAAAACTGGACATTCGTGAGGCGTATCACCAAGTAGAGATTTCTGAGCGTTCAAGGGAGATAACAACTTTCATAGCTAAGCAAGGACTGTACAGATACAAAAGGCTAATGTTTGGCATCAGTTGCGCGCCGGAATTATTCCAAAAGGTGATGGAGTCCATCGTGGCGGGTTTGGATGGTGTGGTCGTTTATTTGGATGATGTAATGGTCACAGGGCGTACTCAAAAGGAGCATGATGAAAGGCTACATGCTCTTTTGGCTCGTCTAAAGGAATACGGAATTTTGCTGAACGAAGAAAAATGTTTGTATAATGTTCCTAAAATAGAGTTTGTTGGCCACGAGTTGTCCAGTACCGGTATTCGCCCAACAGAGAACAGGATCGAAGCCATCAAAACATTCAGAGCTCCGAGGAATTTGTCGGAGCTACGTAGTTTCCTGGGGCTAATCACATATGTGGGTCGATTTATACCTTCTCTGGCCGACAAGACAGAACCATTGCGACAACTATTACGTACGGGTGAGAAATTTGCTTGGAAATCGCAGCATTCCGATGGGTTTGAAGGGATCAGGAAAGCGGTAACCGAAACGGATTTTCTCGGTTACTATGATCCTAAGGATCTCTGCATTGTGATGACCGATGCAAGTCCCACAGGTCTGGGAGCTGTTTTGCTGCAGCAAAGCTCCGACGTGTACAGACGAATAATATCAATTGCCAGCAAAGCCCTTACTGACGTCGAGCAAAAATATTTCCAAACAGAAAAAGAAGCCCTCTCTTTGGTTTGGGCGGTCGACAGGTTTCAGCTATATCTGCTGGGCAAAAGATTCCAACTGGTGACCGACTGCAAACTTCTTCTTTTTCTGTTCAAAGAAAGATCCAAACCCTGCGCTAGAATCGAACGTTGGGTTCTGCGCTTGCAGGCTTACAACTTCAAAGTAGTTTACCAGCCTGGATCGAACAATTTGGCTGATTCACTTCCCAGATTGTCAATAATGGACCCAGTCCCTTTTAGTAGTTCAGATGAAGGCTGCATACTACAACTAGCGGTAGCAGGAATTCCAAACGCCATATCAGTGAAAGAGGTCGAAGAAGAAACTATGAAAGACAAGGGACTACAAAATGTCCTAGAATGTTTGGAAACCGGGATATGGAACGAGATTGCTAAGGACTTCAAACCTTTCAGATCGGAACTATGTAGAGTTGGAAACCTTCTTCTGAGAGGCGACAGACTGGTCATTCCCACACAGCTAAAGTCAATAATTCTAGACATTGCCCATGAGTCGCATCCAAGAATAGTGGTTATGAAGAGAAGGTTGCGGCACAAAGTTTGGTGGCCCCAAATGGATACGGAAGTCGAATCGTACGTGAAGAAGTGTAAAAATTGTACTCTTGTATTAGCACCGAGTCCCCCGATGATCCGAACAAAACTGTCAGATAAAGCCTGGATGGACCTTGCAATTGACTTCGTAGGACCTTTACCATCTGGCCACAATTTGCTTGTGATTGTAGACTATTTCAGTCGTTTCACTGAAGTGGTCATTATGCGACAAATTACGGCAAGCATGACTGTTAAGGCACTGCACGAAATATTTTGCCGTTTTGGTATGCCGGACTCAATAAAAACCGACAATGGACTCCAGTTTATCAGCACCGAACTTCAAGACTTTTGTAAACAATTTGGCATTGAGCACAGAAAAACGACTCCCTACTGGCCTCAAGCCAATGGAGTGGTAGACAGAATCAACCGCTCCATTGGAAAAAGATTGAAGATCAGCCAAGAAACGTCTGGATCCGATTGGCAGTGGGATCTGAGGTCATTCATTCTCATGCATAACTCAACACCACATTCCACAACCGGCGTAGCACCCTCTCTCCTGATGTTTGGGAGGAAGATCAAGGATAAGCTTCCAGGATTGCTGATGAAAGACACCAAAATCCTCGAGGAGATTCAAGATCGGGACTGTTTGCAGAAAATGAAAGGAGCCGTATACGCAGATAATCGACGATTCGCTAAACCAAATGATCTACAAGAAGGTGATGTGGTGGTAACAAAGCGTATGCAGAAAGAAAACAAATTGTCTACGCCATTTGACCCTGAAGAATACATTGTCGTTTCTCGTAGTGGTTCAGATGTGACATTGAAGTCAAATGAAAGCGGGAGGGTTATTCATCGAAATGTGTCTCACCTTAAAAAGATCTTTTCAGATGGAAACGTCACTTGTGAAACCCCGGAAGCGATCATGAACCCCACGGACCAATACGACCATTCGAAGCAGACGTCATCAAGCACAGATGACACCACGTCCGGCGAGCGCGATTCAAACCGATCAAGAACTGCTGAAGTAAACCGAGACCGTATTCCACACAACTTTCCAACCCCAAGAGATGAATCGAATGCCCGTCCAAAACGAGAAGTAAAACATCCGGTTTATTTGAAAGATTACAAAGTTAATAGCCTTGATTAGATTTAAGAAAAAGAGGAATGTAGTGTCGATCTACTTGGTTTTCCTAAATGTGTATTAACCTTGAGCATATCATACCTTAACTATGTATACACCTTAACAATATCGAGAAGCATACCTTTTGTTGTAACATACCTTGTTGACAGAACAAATCAGTTCATTTCTATCCTCGATCACTACAGGTGGAAGCAGCACTACGACGAACACCTGAATCGTGTGAAAAGCACAGACATGGAGGATCAATGCAGCGGAAGAAATACGTCAGTGCAGCAGAAAACACGTTGAGGGAAGTTATGGAGCTCAAGAACAATAAGTCGAATGGTATGGATGATATCGGAGCTGAACTCATCAAGATGGTCCCAGAAAAGTAGGCCACGTGCCGGCACCGGCTAATACCCAAGTAACATTTTAAGTTTTGTTCGGCTCTACAAGAGATCTTCATGACCAATTTTATAAAACTTGCAATAAAACTGAATCATACATCAAAACCTCTTGATAACCTCTTTAAGAGCATCTTCCGGCTAAGTGGACCACTCTCGGAGAGGTTTAGCAAGCCGCATTAAGAGTAGCAATAAATCCGTTTTAACTATGACAGCTCAAAATGCAGAGAAGCTTCTTCGATGGCACGTTAAGTTCAGGAGGATACATCATTCGTAAGTAGAAAGCGATTATTTCAAAGTTATATTTTAGTAGTTATTATGCTGGTAGGCTTATGCGCTTTCGAATTTACCGTGAATATTGGGGTTGCAGAATCATAAAATTAATGCGCTTCGGAAATAGTGAATATTATCATCTTGGAATGAAATAAATCAATTTGTGAATTTAGTAAAACCATCTCGAATCACAAGAAAACTCAGCAGAGAGAGTTTATTTATGTGAGCATGTTATGAAAATGGTGGCAAACTATCAATTCATTGCTAATTTAAGCAAAATTAACTATTTTCCATTCACGTAAGCTAATTCTTCAATATGGCGACGACCATAATCAGCGAAAATAAAACGAAAGCAAGTTTGCTTTTATGATGACCGCAACAAACCTAGCAGTGTCGTAGTTTCTGCTTTTCCACCAACAGATGTCGTTACTAATCGAACGGATCGCCATCTGTTGAGAGTTTTAACAGCTTTATTGTGGTAATAATGATTGCCAGTTAGCCTAGTGGTTAAGGTTATGGATCGCCAATCCGGAGACGGCGGGTTCGATTCCCGTTCCGGTCGGGAAAATTTTCTCGACTCCCTGGGCATAGTGTATCACTGTACTTGCCACACAATATACAAATTCATGCAATGGCAGGCAAAGAAAGCCCTTCAATTAATAACTGTGGAAGTGCTCAAAGAACACTAAGTTGAAGCGAGGCAGGCCAAGTCCCAGTGGGGACGTCGTGCCATAAAGAAGAAGAAGAAGAATGATTGCCAGAAGGTTTACATATCGGAAAGTTTTGTTTACTCTTGAAATTTGTCTTTATGGATATCTTCAAGTATACTATAAAACATTTTATCAATGGTTTTCATAAAAGCAGTCATAAAACTGTGAGTGTTAATTATTTCTGTAATAAAACCTTAATAAAAATCAATCAACACCAATCAGCAATGGAATTGTTACTTGGGTAGTCTAGATCTGGGTGACCGAACACTAGAACAGCTACCGGAGGAGTGGGGTTATTTGCCCCATCTATATGACGCCAAAAAAGTGCTATCCCAGATCATCTTCTGTCGTCTGCCATCTAAAATTAATGAGTGTTTGGGAAGGTACAAGCCGGTTTCATCGACGGCCGGTCGTCAATTCTCCAAAACAGCCGTGAATACCAGATCCCAAAGAATAGCCTGTTCAGCAACATACAACTGTATCGACGGCACAAAACTATGGCAAATCATAGACGATCCTGGGATTTCCTGGGAATCTGACCA
Organism: Aedes albopictus; assembly: GCF_035046485.1. Classification (NCBI taxonomy): domain Eukaryota; kingdom Metazoa; phylum Arthropoda; class Insecta; order Diptera; family Culicidae; genus Aedes; species Aedes albopictus. Next base: position 298,463,063 of record NC_085138.1, read on the forward strand.
GACTGATCGAAGCAACGATGGACGGTGTGCAAAACTATGTAACAGCTTCGGGTAAACTATCCATTTCATTCGAATCTCATCGGAGACGGTGACCAGATGACAGACTCCATACCTGCTCTTCAACATCAGTCTGAAAGGTGTGACGGAATCACAGCAGTAATTGTTGATGGGCTGATAAATTTCCTAAGTAATTTCTGTGAGAATTCTCGGTGGAACTTCAATGGGATATTCAAAGCGGAATTATAATAGAACTAGTATTAAGAATCAAGCACAGTTTTTGAAGATGTCGATCTTAGATGCTGGGTGCGGTTCAAGTTCATAAGAGACGATTCAGCCAAGGGCTGAAAGCAGGGCCGGATCTAAGGGGGGGCCGGGGGGGCCCGGGCCCCGGGCCCCCACATTTTAGGGGCCCCCACAAAAACCTTTTTTGGTTGCTAACATTAGCTTTATTTTTCATATTGCTCAAGTACTGTTCGAAAATAAGGAAAAATATTTTTGGTCATCTCTCCGAGGGGCCTCCACATCCGCTCGGGCCCCGGGCCCCCACAATCCTTAATCCGGGCCTGGCTGAAAGTCTCTTAAATAAAGACAAATCAATCAATCATGTTCATATTCTAATCTTTTTTTCTTTTTTTTCTGTTGGTATACTATATCTTCTTGCCTAACAAACGATGAAAGTGTTGTAGCAAACAATTGTTAGCTGAGCATAGAGAAATCTATGGGGTCTCCAGTTAGCCTAGTGGTTAAGGCTATGGATCGCCAATCCGGAGACGGCGGGTTCGATTCCCGTTCCGGTCGGGGAAATTTTCTCGACACCCTGGGCATAGTGTATCATTGTACTTGCCTCACAATATACAAATTCATGCGATAGCAGGCAAAGAAAGCCCTTCAATTAATAACTGTGGAAGTGCTCAAAGAACACTAAGTTGAAGTCCCAGTGGGAACGTCGAGCCATAAAGAAGAAGAAGAAGAAGAAGAAGAAGAAGAAGAAGAGAAATCAATGAAATTTTAGTTTAAATAAAATATCTGGACGGGCAATCTGCTATCCTCAGCATGGTCGCTTTTAATGCTTCAGCTACCTATACGGGCACTAATAGATGTTCTAAAATTATGTTCTTGTCCTTCAAGATGATGTCAAGTTTACTGATCCAGAAAAAAATATTGCATAGACACAAAACATTCATTTCAAACGAAGCACAAACAACAACGAAACCACTCACTTGCTTTTGTCTGCGATATCGTCACTTCCCCCAGCACTGTTGCTACTAACGATGCTGCTATCAATACTACTCGATGGTACGAAATCTTCAGCGTCAATATCAACCAGTTCCTCGTTGCGTCATCTGTCTTCATTCCCCTCCGAATTCTCCGTACCTCCAGACGGCCGACGCCGCTCCTGCTCCGGCCGTCCAATCGATTCCGCAAGCTCAACGCTCTGCAACAGTTGCTGACAAATCCGGAAACCGTCTTCCCGTTGCACTTCCTCCAGATACAGCCGATGACAGCAATCCGTTTTCTTACCTCCACAGCACTTATCAAAGTTTACCTTCTTTTTCCGGTCCCGAGCTGCCGACGACGTTGCCGTCGCGTTGGACGAAGACGTGGTTCCGGACGAGCCGCGCAATATGCCGGCAACTGTTTGTAAAACGAAGGACATTTTTCGTTGAAGGCCAGTGTCGCGGGATGGGGTTGGCTATGGTTGGTATTCTACTTTGCGTGAGAGTATTCAGGCAAACGGTGCGATTGCAGTGCGTACGCAAGCTATGAATGTTTAAAAGCTGTAGAAGTTGAAAGCAATAATATTGAAGCCAGAAATTTAACAGGCATGCCACTAAGAAAACAAAACAAAAACGATAGCAGCAAGAGTAACAGATAGAAAACTATCGTATCATAAACCAAATAGCCAAATTCCGTTAGATTTTCCAATTGTGTTCCCATTATAAGTACTATGACCTTCCGTCGAATGGTCGGCCACTATCGTCATCACCACGCTGATACTGAGAACAACAAGCGAGCTTTTTCAACGCGTTGTACAAAATTCAACAGTGCGACTACTGAAGGGTTAAGCTTTTTTGCCTTTCTCGTACATTAAGTGAACTGGAAAGGCTAGGAATATGTTCATTCAAAAAATGACTTTTTGATGAAAAGCCGGAGGGTCGAATCACATATTGATTAGTACCGTGATTTCGGGTGAAATTGATCACCTTTCACAGTTTGTGGCTTCTAATTTTTGAATAGTTACCTATATGGTCAAACTCAATGCGTTGAAACAAGTATGTACGACCACGGGTTGAAACTTTTACTACAAATCGTTTTATTGCTGTCACCGATGCTTACTAGGGGAAGGACACGCAAGGGGAATAACACTAATCATTATTCACACCCCACACTTCCGTCGTCTGTCACCTAAAAATAATGAGTTCGTGGAAAGTTATCAAGCTGGCTTCATCGACAGCCGGTCAACAACGGACCAGATCTTCACCGTAAGGCCAAACTTTCAGAATTGTCACGAATACCAAGTCCCAACGCATCACCTGTTCATCGGTTTCAAAGCGGCATACGCCAGTGTCAGAGCTGTGGATAATCATGGACGAAAACGGCTTTCCTGGGAAACTGACTAGACTGATTAAAGCAACGATGGGCGGTGTACAAAACTGCGTAAGAGTTTCGGGTCAACAATCCAGTTTATTCGAATTTCACCGGAAACTGCGACAAGGTGACAGGATTTCATGCCTACTCTTCAACATCGCTTTGGAAGGTGTAATGCGATGAGCCGGGCTCAACAGCCGCGGTACGATTTTTTACAAAATCCGGTCAATTTGTGTGCTTTGCGGATGACATGGACATAATCGCTAGAACATTTGGAACGGTGGCAGAACTGTAAACCTATCTGAAACACGAAGCAGTAAAGGTCGAACTGTTAGTGAATGCGTCCAAAACCAAGTACAGGCTGACAGGCGGAATCGAACACGACGGGGAACAGACGGGGATAACAATGCCAGCCGTGAAATACTAAGGCACATCTTCAGTGGAAGTCGTGCCCACATTTACCCACGCACCAAGTGCATCATATACAAAACTCTAATAAGACCGGTGCACCACGATGGTCTTTTTCTTCTTCTTCCTATTTGTGGCTCTACGTTATCAATGGAACTTGACCTGCTTTTATTCTACTCAGAATTGTTTCAGCATTTTCAAATGAAGGTATTTCTTTGCCTGCCATTGCTGCATGAGTTTGTATATTGTGAGGCAAGCTCAATGATACACTATGCCCAATGAAGTCGATAAAAGTTCCCGAACGGAATCGCAGTTTCGCGGATTGGCGATACTTAGCCTTATCCACAAGGCTAACTGGAGACCCCACCGCGGTCCTCTACAGATACGAGACATGGACCATACTCTAGAAGGGCCTGCAAGCACTCGGAGTTTTCGAGCAAAGCGTGCTAAGGACAACGCCGAAGTGTGCAGGAGAATGGCGTGTGGCGAAGACGGATCAATCACAAGCTCGCTGCACTTTACGGCGAACCCAGTATCTAGAAGGTGGCAAAAGCCGGAAGGATACGGTGGGCAGGTTGTGTTACAAGAATGTCGGACAACAGCCCTGCAAAGTTGGTGTTCGCGACTGATCCGGTTGGCACAAGAGGGCATGGAGCGCAAAAACGAATTCACGATCTAAACAAGGGTCCAAATCGGACGTTCCGTTTGTGAGCTATGTGCGGTCCCAAGTGTGCCCATTTTTTGTCCTGTTAATTCAAAGTTTCCTCTAGCAGAATTAACCAATTCGAATGGAATGTTAATAATGTACCGGCATTTTTCTCCTTATTCTAGATGTTATTCCACCACTAAGCAGCAAAAGTATCAAAATGAGTGTTATTCGTGAGTTCTGTGAGTACCGTGAGTTACATGCACGGGGGTATATGTAAGCTCCGACTATCAGTATCAGGACAACAAATTGGAAAATTGCTCTTTCTCGGCATCTGTGCTTTTTATATATTCAAATTTATTTGAATCCGTTCAAATCCGTTTGATCTGTTCGAATCAGAAGATTCTATGTTTTAAAAAATACACGAAGTCAAGTCATATTCTGGTAATACTTTTGTACAGCATTCACTATAACAAAATCGATTTCAAAAATCATTTTCTAGCTTTTCCTCTACCCCAAACGACGATGAAATGTGAACCAAAGGGAATTGAGTAGCAGTTGTCGAAAGCTAGTCGTCTACTTATGCACCAATCATAGCTGACAACTGCGGAAAATTGAAAACAAATCCACTGAAATGCATGCGATTGCATCTGTCGTGCATTGGAATTCGATTCGATGCCAAATCACTATGATACTTGTGAAAGTTGGCAGTCTTCCATACGGACTGCCATTATTGCACCACAGCACAGCTATGATGGGACACGGGACGGGACCGGACCGGAATGGCTCTGTATCGATCTCGTCTCGACGTCGGGGGAACTTCGATGACAAAACTGTGTTTGTATGTACAAACTAATTGAACTTTTTCGATTGGAGCGGTTGGATGGTGGAAAGCGTGTTGAGGCCCCCCGACGTGGTGTTGGGGCTGAATTAATTTTTAGTTATACAGAATGGAAGCACGCTATCGTTCGGTGTAATAAATACAGTAATGGGAATAGTTCGTGGAAGTGAACTGGCGTGTGGTGCAGCTGTGGCTAGATGGAGAGAAGGATGGGAAAACGTTGACCTTTCAACCTCCCCACAGACCATCAGGCCAGGCATCGTGTCGTCCAAACGCCACTGCAGTGTGGAAGGCAGTTTTCCTTATCGAATAGTGGAGTGAGCAATAAACAGAAACGAAACAGGGTCGTTCGAAGGATGGATACTTGGCCTAATTTTGAAACTTCTTGGAATGATATTGCCAGTTACGTAAGCGCACCTGAATGAATAAATCAACGAAGAAAGAAACACCGTTATGTTTATTTAGAGACGGGAAACTGGATTGAACCAGGTGCTGGCATACCATCAAGTTTTTGTAGTTAATTTCACGTTAGATTTCACATTATAAGAAGAGAAATAGTTTTGTTGTTGTATCCTAGGAATGAGCCCATTAGGTGTAGTCTATAGCAATGACGCAAATTTACCAAGTCTAGTAGGGCGCGCTTAACCCTTCAGCGTGCGCGCTGTTGTAAAAAGTACAACACCACCAAAAAACCTCGCTTTTAGTATACAGCGCGAGCGCGGTGCAGTTTCGGTTGCTTGATGGCACGCGTCCTGAAAGGTTAAGAATCCGGCTTCCTGATTTCTGGTGGAATGGGTTTATTAATTTACCAATCCAATGAAATAATCGTCGGGACTCGTGGCGTAGTGTTCAAATGTTCATTTTATAAGCGGATGGTCATGTGTTTGATTCCCTGCCCCTGCATTTTCAATTTTTTATCAGTTTATCAGCGGACCCGGATAACTTGAATATCGGCGAACTACAACTCATAAGAGCCCATATAGCCGAGGCGGTAAACGCACGGGTATTCAGCATGACCATGCTGAGGGTGACGGGTTCGATTCCCGGTCGGTCCAGGATCTTTTCGTAAAGGAAATTTCCTTGACTTCCTTGGGTATAGAGTATCTTCGTGCCTGCCACACGATATACACATGCAAAATGGTCATTGGCAGAGGAAGCTCTCAGTTAAAAACTGTGGAAGTGCTCATTGAACACTAATCTGAGAAGCAGGCTTTGTCCCAGTGAGGACGTTACGCCAAGAAGAAGAAGAAGACAACTCATAATAAACCCTCAATCGGATTGGAAAGAACCAACCGCACACGCTCATCATTCTACCATGGACAGAGTAGCTAAACGAAAGTAGCGAAATGGCAGCTAGTTGATATAGGAACCGCAGTAGCAATTTCTAAGAAGAAACCGTCTATGAATCTCTGCAGGAGCTCCTGAAGGATTTTTTCTAGGAATTCTTGGGAGAATCCTTACAAGAATTTCCGAAAGAGTCTCTGTGGGATTTGAAAAGACATTTTTAGATGAATTTCCAAAAAACAACTCCATAGAAGTACTTTTGAAGGAATCGCGTGCAAAAATTAATGAAGAAAATTCAACAATTTTCAGAAAGTCCCTGGAGATATTTTTGAAGTCATTTCAGAAATATTCTGAGCAGGAATTTCTTAAAGAATCTCTGAAGAAATTGGTGATGAAATTTCCAGTAAAATCCTTATTAAAATCTACTGCTGAATAAATCCTAAGAGAAATGTGAAGGAAAGGAATTTATGAACAACTTCCTGATTTTTATTTTGGAGAAATTTCTCAAGAAAGCCTTGGTGAAATTTTTGAATAAGTTTAGTGAGAAATGTTTAGGAAAATTCTTGAAGAAATCCATAGAATAATTCTTGAAGGTTTTTCTGAAAGTGTTCCTGGAGCATTCTGTGGATATATTTCTGAAGGAATTCCTGAAGAAACGCCCAGATAAGCCCTATAAAAAGTTCTTAACATATTTCTAATGAAGTTCCTGTAGAATTTCCTAGGATTATTTCAACTACTAAAACAAATCCATGAGGATTTTCTGAAGGAATCCATGGGACAATTTCTCAAGGAATCCAAGAAAGGGTTTATAAAGGAGTTCTTAAATTAATTTTTGGGGTAGGTTCCTAACACTAAATAAATCTATGATTTCCTAAGGAAATCCTGGAATAATTCATGAAAGAGCTCTCGTGAAATCTCTTCGAAGGCATTACTTGTAGAATCTCTTATAACTTCCCTAAAAGATTTTCTGAAGAAATTGCTGAAACAAATTCTGAACAAATTCTGAAGTAGGGTTTATAGCAGGCATCTATGAAGGAAGTTCTAAAAATATTTATAGACAGCGTTCTAAATGAATGCTTTGATAAATTTCTGGAGGAATCTCTCAAAAAATGTCTGAAGTAATAACTTGAGGATTTTTTAAGAAATGCATGATAAATTCATGAAATTCCTTGTGAAGTCTACTTGACACGTTTTGAAACCGCTCTTAACCCTCTCTGGATTGCTACTGACAGCCTCTGATACCCTTGAAATCTACAAATAGTTCCTGAAACGCCATTCCTTAGTCTCGTGGAACTCTGTGAAATACTCTGAAACGCCTTCAAATGCCTTGAAACGCCTCCGAAACTTCCCTGAGACTCGTTTGAAGCTCCCCAAAATTCCTTTGAAACGCCACGGTTCTACATTTTTGCCACTCTTTTGGTAGATTGTTTCCCAAGCTTATCAAAGCTCAACTATTGTTTAACCATTTGGTCTATTATCTATTTGGCCTAATATTCATTCGGACAAACAATCACAGACCTAAATAAATGAACAAAATGTGTCATAACCCTGTGAAGAATTAGTCTATAGAAAATTTCAAATTATTTTATTAGAATGTCATACCTCCCAAGCAACACACATGTTATAATAGAGTTACGACAGCGCAAGTTTTGGTTGTATAGAAGTTTATTTTACGTAATTCTAACATTGTGTTGAAATAACGTAAAATAAACTTCTATACAACCAAAACCTGCGCTGTCGTAACTTTTATATAACATGTGTGTTACTTGGGCTCTTTGTTTTGTATTTCAACAGAATTGGTCGAACGAATAACTTGAAAGTTGAGAGTGGACCTGGCGTGATGGCTAAAATTTCTGACTATCACGCCGAGGACCTGGGATCGAATCCCACTCCCGTCAAACACATAAAATCTGATTCACCCTTCGGAAGGAAAGTAAAACGTGGGTCCCGAGATGAACTAGTCTAGGGCTAAAAATCTCGTTGATGGAGATAGAAAAAAAAACTTGAAAGCTAACAAAACCATAATCTATCAACCTGGCATCCCTGCTTGGTCCCCAGTCAGCGCAGCGTATCTAATACATTAAGGCGTTGAACAAAGTGTAAGTGTAGCTGTCAATGAAGCATTGGCTAAGCATACCGTAAAGTTCCCAAAATAGAGCCTTCTGCCTCAATGCACTATTGGGCGGCTCCACACAAGCAGGTAGCCAAAATATTTTTACTTCAATTTTATAATCTTTTGCACTTACTGGAGGTTTTAAAATACACGGACACGTTCAGTGCTTCCAGTGAGCTATTCGCTCTTTGAAGGAAGCACGACACTAGACAACGGACTAGCATGCAACGCCCAGTGGCACAGCCGAAAACTTTTCCGGACAGCTGCGGCGGGAATCGAACCCGCGCTCCTTAGCACGATGCGACTAAATGCTTGGTGACACTAGCCGCACGACCCCGAAGCCACACTGTAGGTGTTTATGAAAAAATCGCGAGAGCAATTCCGGGAGGAGTCCTTGAGAAAATCGCTGAACGAATCACGGGAGATATTTCTGGGGCAATCCCAACAGGTTGTGCAGATTGATACAGGAATACCAAGAGGAGTTCCTGTAGAAACCCTTGGAGGAATACCAGGAGGAATTCTTGGAGAACTCCATGTTAGAGCTCCCTGAGGAGTTATGATAACAATTTCTGGAAGAATTCTACCAGGAATATTTGGAAGAAATTCACGAGGAATTTCTTCAGAAATTCATGAATAAATCGTTAGAGAAATCCTTACTATAATCATAAGAGACCGGGCTGCAAACGGCTCTGGTCCTCACAAGTTCCTACCTCATGCTTAGCTGGTAGTGCAGCCTGGGCACTGTTGTCCTTCTGACTTCAGCTAGATTGAAGAGGTACGACCCGAGCGTCTGTTTAACAAGGAGGTGCGGCTCAAACAGCGCCAGCGTCTGTTCTGGCGTCCAGCGGCTGAGTAAGAAATATTGCATCATGCCCAGCTAGATCCAAGGTGGTAGCCCCATCAGTGTTGGTTGAGACGTTAAACAGAACTGGCACGATGGCCCTCCGGCGAGACAGGAGTGTTGGCGTAGACCCAATAAGCCACCCGTAAAAATCCCCATTGCGAATAACATAGGAGAAAATACGACTCGATACAATCAACAAAGACCCACGCGACGAAATAAGGACTACGATTGGAAACTTGGAACATCTAGGTTTCGCAGGATGTATTTAACAGGATAATTTACGACAAACTACATCCCCGCAACTTCGACATCGTGGCGTTGCAGGAACTTTGTTGGACTGGACAGAAAAAGCGGCCATCGAGCGGCTACCTTCTACCAAAGCTGTGGCACCACCTATGAGCTGGGAACAGGAATTATAGTGTCGGGCAAGATGTAACTACGTGTGATCGGGTGGCAGCCGATCAACGCAAGGATGTGCATGTTAAGAATTAAGGGCCGTATCTTCAACTACAGCATCATCAACGTCCACTGCCCACACGAAGGGAGACCTGATGACGAGAAAGAAGCGTTCTACACGCAGGTATAGCAAACATACGAAGGTTGCTCGCCGCGTGACGTGAAAATCGTTGTCGGCGACATGAACGCGCAGGTAGGAAGGGAGGAATTGTTCAGATCGGTAATTGGGCGAAACAGCCTGCACGCCGTATCGAATGAAACGGCCAGCGATGCGTAAACTTTGCAGCCTCCCGTGGTATGGTAGTCCGAAGCACCTTCTTCCCCAGCAAAGATATCCACAAAGCCACCTGGAGATCACCCGACCATCAAACAGTAAACCAAATATAACCAATGTCCGCACATACCGCAGTGCGAATATAGATTCAGATCGCTACTTAGTCGCTGTATGCATGCGCTCAAAACTTTCGACAGTTATCATCACGCGTCGAAGTCGAACGCCGCGGCTCAATATCGAGCAGCTGCATAACGTAGAAGTGGCTCAAGACTACGCACAGCAGTTAGCAGTGGCCCTACCAACGGAAGAGCAGCTTAGTGCAGCTACACTTGAAGATGGCTGGAGGGACATTCGATCCGCCATAGGTAGTACCTCGGCTACAGCACTAGGCTTCGAGACTCCGACGAATCACAGAAATAACTGGTTCGACGGCGAATGTGAACAGTTGAAAAACGAGAAGAATGCAGCATCGGCGAGAATGCTGTAACACCGTACGAGAGCGAATGAGGCACGTTTCAGACAGGCGCGGAACAGGCAGAACTCAGTCTTCCGGAGGAAGAAGCGCCAGCAGGAAGTACGAGATTGCGAAGCGATGATGGAAGAGCTGTACCGCGCTAAGGACACACGAAAGTTCTACGAGAAGCTGAACCGCTCGCACAGAGGCTTTGTGCCACAAGCCGACATGTGCCGAGATAATCACGGGAATATTCTCACGAGCGAGCGTGAGGTGGTCGAGAGGTGGCAACAGCATTACGATGAGCACCTCAATGGCGCAAATGGTGCAAACACCGAAGGTGGCGTGGTAACAGATCTAGGAGTACGTGCCCAGGACGAAAGATTTCCAGCCCCTAATCTCCAAGGGATTGAAGAGGAGGTTAGTCGGTTGAAAAACAACAAAGCCGCTGGAGCAGATCAACTACCAAGCGAGTTACTAAAACACGGTGGAGAACTAGGTGGAGAAGCACTGGTGAGAGCATTACACTGGGTCATTACCAAGGTTTGGGAGGAGGAAGTATTACCGGAGGAGTGGATGGAAGGTATCGGGTGTCCCATCTACAAAAAGGGCGACAAGTTGGATTCCGGGAACTATCGCGCGATCACACTACTGAGCGCTGCCTACAAGGTACTCTCTCAAATTTCATGCCACCGTCTATCATCGATTGCAAGAGAGTTCGTGGAGCAATATCAGGCTGGATTTATGGGTGTACGCGCTACAACGGACCAGATGTTCGCCATCCGCCAGGTGTTGCAGAAATGCCGCGAATACAACGTGCCCACACATCACTTGTTCATCGATTTCAAATCGACGTATGATACAATCGATCGAGAACAGCTATGGCAGATTATGCACGAATACGGATTCCCGGATAAACTGATACGATTAATCAAGGCGACGATGGATCGAGTGATGTGCGTAGTTCGAGTATCAGAGACAGTCTTGTGCATTATCACCATCATAACACGAAAAAGCCGCAACATCAACATTGCTCTTCTTCCTCCATCACCGCTACAGCCGACCGTCTATATGTTGCTAACGAACACATTCAAGACGAACGCATTGATTCGGTGGCTGCCGCCGACACGCTCTTTCTCCGCAAATCTCCTGAGCAGCCGAACGCTTCTTAACAGTCGTTCCAACGCAGAGCTATGTCACTCACTGCTGGGTGCTGGGTGACTCTCATCTGAAAGGGCCAGGATGAAGTATTTGTTGATTTGATGAAGTCAATTTGTTAAGTAGTATTGCATTGCGCAGCAAACACAAACATAGCACGCCCTATGAATAGAATGCAAGGCGTAGAACAAAAACTCGCTTCGGTGTTTCATCGTGTGGTTCGAAAACAAGAGACGATCGCTGCTGCTGGATGTGGTTGACTCTGCATTGAACGAGGGTTGGCTTGAGTGGCTTTGGCGTGAATTGATTATGTTTTGATGGACTGCGTTTGTCGTATGAAGTGATGGTTAAAGCGAGTGTCGTTCGACATTAACCATCCTGATACTGCACAACCCTGATCAGAGACACTCTCGAGTCCCTTCAAATCTCGCAGAGGGTTACGGCAAGGTGATGGTCTTTCGTGCTTGCTGTTCAACATTGCGTTAGAAGGTGTAATCACGAAATCAACTATCTACAAAACGCTGATTAGATCGGTAGTCCTCTATGGGCACGAAACATGTACCCTACGTGCAGAGGACCTACGCACCCGTGGAGTTTTCGAACGGAAGGTGTTGCGTACCATCTACGGTGGAGTGCAGATGCAAGACGGGACTTTGAGAAGGCGAATGAACCACGAGCTGCATCAGTTGCAGAGAGAACCAACCATCGTCCACACCGCGAAAATCGGGAGGCCACGGTGGACGGGTTACGTCATCAGAATATCGAATAGCAACCCGACTAAAATGGTTCTCGAGAGTCATCTGACCGGTACAAGAAGACGTGGTGCGCAGCGAGCTAGGTGGGTCGACCAAGTGGAGGACGATCTGCGGACCTTACGCAGAGTGCGGAACTGGAGATAAACAGCCATGGATCGAGTGGAATGGAGACGGCTACTATGTACAGCAGAGGCCACCCAGGCCTTAGCCTGATTGGTAGTTGGTGGTAGCGTTCGAAGGATTGCTGAAATCGAACCAATAGCATTCGAAGGATTGTTGAAATCGAACCAGTAGCGTTCGAAAGATTGTTGGAATCGAACCAGTTGCATTCAAAGGATTGTTGAAATCGAACCAGTAGCGTTCGAGGGATTGTTAAAATCGAACCAGTTGCGTTCGAAGGATTATTGACATCGAACCAGTAGCGTTCGAAGGATCGTTGAAACCGAACCAACTGTCTCCATAATCTTTGCAGCAACGTTTGCGCCACCCAGTGAGCCATATCTCAAGTTGAGTGTTCACCATGTAGTACTGAGTAAATTTTCCGATGATAGTATACCGAAATATTGGGTAATACTCACAATATTTGCTTGACCATGCTCAAAACTCTAGGACGTTTTGGATGACTTTTGGATGTGTACAGCTATACAAGTACAAAACGCATTTCTACTCAAAAGATATAGAAATAGGCTTTAGGCAAACCACGAAAGAAGAGGAATGTAAAAGTTCAAAATATGTGTAGTTTATAGAAGCCCTAAGCCGACTGAGCGATAATACGGAAAAGGAACCTCGAAAAGACCACAACGCCATGAAATCGTTTTATGTTGTCGATCTGTTGAATGATCAACCATTCTGTCTTCCATTAGAATAATGTTCAAAGTTTCAACTTAACTCTTTTCTCGTAAAACGAAACGTGACATGAAAATTAAAGCCCATAGATATTAAACAAGCAAAGCGATTTCAAGACAAACGGAATTTGGCTATCTCGGTAGTGCTCTTCAGCTTATCTCTAGCAACATCGTTGACCTCGAAAAAAAGCACAGAGGTTCAACGCAAAACGAAATGAAACGGAACTAGTGCAACTCTAGCGGAAATGAGAAAAGGTTTACTGTTTCGTTGGCTGTCTAACTCGAACAGGAACAATCCCCTGCGGGCGGTAATCCACTACAGCTGTGCATCTCTTCAGTGCTGGTATCCGAACCGCTGCTGTCGTGTAATCCTCAGGAGATTAATTATTCACAACCATTCTGTAAGACAACAGCACGTTTTTCCGATCACACACACTTGCCGCTATGCACTACCACACGCTCAATGATTAATGGCGATGGGCAGAAGAAATTAACTCGCACCAGATTGATTACACATGCTTCCTTTTCCTTGGAATTCCGTATTCTTGAATCAAACGGACTCCTAACTGCGATGTCTTCGTCGTTGTTTTGCTTCTCTTCACTCTCTTCTTGGAGCCATTCAACAACGCACTCACTCCCCTGAAAGCTTCACTCACTGGCGCCTGGTCCAAGCCTCCGACCTTCTCTTCTTTTCCACGGGCTCGGTTATATAAAATCTACTGGCAGCAGCAGCAGCAGCAGCCAGAAACACCTCGCTCCAGTACAGGAAAAAATACAGACTAATCCTTCAGTGATTGATTTTCAACGTTGCTTTTATGACAGGGCTAAAGCCTTCGAATTTTTCGAAGCATTCCACATGCAGACTCCACGTCCCACAATCATTCAAAGCTTGCAAAATGATGCTGTATCCTTGCAGACCCTTTTTTGATTGCACTTTTCCACGCACCAAATTCACCATTCGAGCAATCCTGGGAACAGACTAAAATTTTCACTAGATGATGATGATACGCTGTTTCCCACTGAAGACGGCACCGTTTCCAAAATGGCTGAATCGATTGAGGACACACTACTGTCGTGGCAAGGATGGACGAAAAACTTATGCTGGTCGCGCGACCTAAATCATCCCATGCGGATCTCCAACCACTTAATTCGCTACTGCAATTATCTACGCTTTGTCTAACTACCTATAAAATGGTCGGTTGGATAGGTTTTCTGCAGTGAAAAACGCTTCAAGGGTAGAAAATTTTCCTTCCAAAAGTACTTTTTTGGACTTGAATAATACACCAGAGGAGACGCGAAAAAACGGGACCTTCCGCGAGCAGAACTGCGACACGATTGAGGAGAAAATCTGCCTTGGACGGTACTCAATGGCTCGCCTGGCATGGGACATGCGTATTGGAAGCTTCCCAGCTTCGGGCTTTTCCCCTGGTCCCGAACGTTGGGGAACTCATCCGGAGCCGAGCGAGCACGTTGCCGGGATGTTTACCACGCGGTTATCGCGATGTTGTTGCGTGTGGCACTGGCAATGTTTACGTTCCGGGGGGTCTTCGGAAGCGATTGCCGGTTGTGGAAGATCAGTGCTGGAAATAATATCTTGTTTTTATAACGAATCTACATCACTACCCCGGACTAGACTACCACATTCGCCCCAAAAACATTCCTCCGAATGACAAACGCCTCAATTCCATTCGTCCGAAAAGACCATTTGCCTGAACATATCCGTCGCTGAAGAAGTCATCTGTCAGAACGATTCTATGCCATTTCATAGAACATGGTTATTATAATTCACAAAAAAAAAAAAAATCCCTGGAGCAATCTCGAGGGTAATCCCGGAAGGAATCGTTGAAGAAATCCCTGAAACAATCCAGGAGGAATGTAGGAAGGAATTCCGATTAGAACTCACGAAAGAATCCCTGAAGAATTCTCGGAAGAATTCCTGGAGAAATCAATTAAAGAGTTTTGGAAGGATTTCCTGTAAGAATTTCGGGATAAAATCTTAGAAGACCTAAGGAAAATCCCTGAAGGTAATCTGGAAGAAATATCTAAAGGAAACCCTGAAAGAATTCAAAAAAAAAAACACATTCGAAGGAATCCCCAAATGGATCTTGGCCGAAATACCTGATATAATGCCGGAAATAATCCCGGGAAAAGTCAATTAGGAATCAAAGAGGGAATGTCAGGAGAAATCTTTAAAGGAACCCTCTAAAGAATCCTTGGAATAACCCTTAGAAAATCTCTGGAGATATCCCAAAAGAAAAGATCCTGGGATAAATTCCTGAAATTTCGAAGAAAATCCATGAAGAAAATTCTGGAAAAACAGAATTCTGAAGAAATCGCTGAAGTAACAGGAATCCATGCTGGAATCCATAAAAAAAACTTGGAGTCATCCCTCTAGGAATCTCAAAAGCAGTCTTCTTGAATAACCTGGAGAAATCATTAAAAGGATCCCGGGAGAGATCTCTGAAAGAATACTGAAGGAATTATTGAAGTAACTTCGGATAAGTCCTGCAAAAAAATATTGTAGGAACCTCGAGAGAAAAGGAATCTCTCAACAAATCCCAGGAGGAATCTTTGTAGAAACCTCGGGAATCCCATGAGAAATTCGTCAAAAATATTGAAATAAATCCCGCAGGAATACCGGAGGCAATTATGGAATCACGAAAGGAAGTTGTAAAGGGATACCTAAAATGATCTCAAGGAAATCCCAAATAAATCTTAGGAGGAATACCTGAAGGAATGCCGAAAGAAATATATATAAATGCAGTGACATACGTGGGATCGAGCATAACTTGCGAACGGAGGGTCCGATTTCGGTCGTCTTAGTTTTGTTCTGTTAGTTTCCACTCAAGGAAGGTTTATGAGCCATAAAACATGGACAAATTGAGAGTTTTTGAAAATCCATTTTTCATACATTTTGAACGGGGACTTGGACTTGGCTAAATACTTGAAACGTCAAAAAACGCAATAGGCAAGACAAAGTTTGCCGGGGTCAGCTAGTACCGTATGAAATCAAAAAAGGAAAATCCCTGAAGGAGTCCCGGGAAGAATCCCTGAATAAATCTCGGCAGGAGTTCCCAAGTAACAATGATAGCTGAATAACAGCTTATTCAGCCAAAGTTTTTAAAATCAAGCTTAAAATCGGTTTATTCAGCCATTGTACAGCTATAACGTCTGTTGGGTTATTCCATGGGAATAATCACTGAAGAAATCCCGGAAGCAAACCATCCTGGGAGAAGTAGTGACTTGCGTTGTGATCAGTTTTCTGCGAGCTGATTTGTCACAGGCAACACAGGCATGGGCGTAGCTAGAGGAAGTGAAGGGGGTGGCGTGGATACCCCACGGATGTCTTGCGGGGTTCCGAGAGCGAATGTTTCAGGGCTTATTCCAAGAAATGTGCGCATATCTGCAAGGATGCATCAGAGAATTCCTCCAGAAATGTTCCCATAGTTTCCAGTAGTGCCTTCATCATAGATTTCTCCAAAGATTTGTTCAACTATTTGCCTTAGGTTTTTACCACAAATTCCTTCCGGAAATGTCTCTCTTTAAAAGATCCTCCAGTGATTCCTCCAGTGCTTTTTTTTTTCGAAGATTTCTTTAGGATTTTCTCCTGGTATTCCCAAAGAAGCCTAACCATAGATCCTTTTAGAATCCGCGAGAGATTGTACCGATAATTCCATCTGGAATTATTCGAAGCATTTCAGGAGGAGTTCCTTCCAGCAATTCTTTCAGAAATTATTCCAGAAATTCCTTCCGAGGTTCCTCTTGGGGTTTCCTTAAGAAATTTTTCAAGACTTCCTCCTGGAATTCAATTAGTATTTTTCTAGGATTCTTTTAGGAACAACTCCAAGGATTATTCAAAAAAATCCTTCAAGTTTCCTTCCAGGATCTCTTCTTGGAATTCCTACTAGACTTCCTCTTGGAATTCTACAGGAATTCCTTACGAATACCTCTTGGGATTGCTAGCGGAATACATCCTCGGGTTCCTTCAGGAATTCCTTTAAGGATTCCTCCAAGAACCGCTACAGAGATAACTCTAAAACTTTCCACACGAATTCTTCTCAAGTTTCCTTCAGGGTTTTCTTAAAATATCATCTAGCGGTTTCTTCAGTACCTCCTCCCAGGAATTCTTCAGAAGGTCCTCCTGGGATGCTTCCAAGAATTCCTTCAGGCATTCCTTCGGGAATTTCTGCAGGCATTCCTATGAAAAATCCAAAGATTCCTCCAGAGATTCTTGCAGGGATTCAATCCACTAGGAATTCCTCTAGAGATTCCTCCAGAAGTTACTCCAGACATTTATCCAGGAATTGTTCTAGGCAATCCTCCAGAAACTTCTCCATGGTTTTCTTCAAAAACTTCTCCAGGGACTCTTCCAGTGATTACCCCATAAATTCCCTCAGGGATTCCCCCAGAAATTCCTCCAAGAATTCCTCTACAGATTCCTTCAGGATTTTCTCAAGAGCTTCCACCAGGAATTCCACGAATTTCTCTAGGTATTCCTCTAGGAATTACACCAGGGTCTCCTCCAAGAATTCTTCCAGACATTCCTCTAGAGATTCAGCTAGGAATTACTCAAGGGAACCCTTCAAGAATTTCTCCAGGGATTCATTCATTAATTCCTACAGAGATTCCTCCAGAGAATCCTCTACGGAATCGTCAGGAAATTCCTCCAGTGTTTTTTCCAACGATTCCCACAGGAGTTCCTTCTAGAATTAATTACTCCAGAAATGTCTGCAGGAATGCCTCCAGAGATTCCTCCAGAAATTGCTTCAGGGATTCCTCCAGGAATTCCTCAAATTTATTCAAATATTCCTCCAGCTATCCCGCTAGGCAGTCCTCTAAGCATTCCTCTGAGAATTTCTCCAGGCAATCCTGCAGGATTTCATCCTGGAATGCCTCTAGGGACTCCACCAGGTATTCCCCCAGACATTCGTCCTAGAATTCCTGCAGGCATTCTTCAAAGATGTTTTTCAGATTTTTTCCAAGAATTCCTTTTGCCTTTTATTCAGTACTTCCTCCAGGGGTTTCTTCAGAAAATTCGCTTTGGATTCCTTCAGAAATTCCTTCAGGAAATCCTCCAGAAATTTCACCAGTATATGTCGTCAAAAATTGTGCCAGAAATTCCTTCGGGAATTCCTCTGGGATTTTTTCCAGATATTCCTACAGGAACTCCTCCAGGGATTCTTCCAGAAATTCATCCAAGAATTTCTCCTCCAGGGATTCCATCAAGAGTTTTCCCAGGGGTTTCTCTAGCGATGCCTCCAAGGATACATCTGGGAGTTTTTCCAGGAAGGCCTCCTGGCTTTCCTCCGGACATTTTTTCAGGAATTTCTCCAGGAATTCCTCCAGACCTTTCTCCAGGTACTCCTCTGGAGATACCTCCTGGAATTGCTTCAGGGATTCCTCCATGAATTCATCTAGTAATTCTTAAAGGGATTCGTGCAGGAATTCCACTTGGAAATCCCCCAGGAATTTTCAAAGGAATTTCTGCAGAAACTTCTCCAGGAATTCCTCCTGGAATTCTCCGAGAGTACAGTCAAAGATTTATCCTGGAATTCCTTCAGAGTTTGCTCTAGGAATTCCTTCATAAAAATTAAGGAAATTCTAAAGATCCCTTCAAAAAATCTTCAAGGTTTCCGCCAGGAATTGCTCCAGGGATTTGTCCAGATATTTCTCCAGGATTTTTTTCATGTACACTAGGCCGTCCCTTATTTTGCAAAATTTAGAAATATTATAAGTTCGTTAGTGGAAAATGATCGTTTTAGCTAAAAAATGATCGTGTCAAAATTTGAAGTCCGTATCTCAAGACTAAGTGGTCCCTCAAGGGGCCTAAAGTTGCCAAAAATTGTATGGGATAAAAAAAACATGACATTTTTTTCGAAAAAAACAAATACGCTATTCCACTAAAACCGGTGATTTTAGGACCCTAATTGGCCAAAAATGTGCTTAGATTTGCGATATCTCTACTCGTTTCCAAGATATTTACAAAAACCCGGATTAATCCACCTAGTGGTGATAGTGCCTTTCTCGTCGAATATGTACTCATGATCTTTCCGTCGACGTAAGCATCCTGCATCCTGTGAATAATTTATTTATGAAAACAAGAATTCAAGCCATCATCGAGTTACTGATGGCACATATGTATTTCCGGTGTAATGTTCAATGTATAGGCAGAGCTGAAAAATATCAGACCTCTTAGTTGACTGCGTGACCACCTTTACTATTACTGGAATAACATCAATACCAAAACGAGAATAACAAGCTTAAATATAATTTATTTCACAACCAAAAATCACTTTACAGTCTTCGATAAACTTTTTCCTGCACACTTCAGGCTATATTTTATTATCATTGGTTACTAGATTCAAAAAATGGAAGCAAGTGAAGTTTTTCGTACTGAATCCAATTCAAATTAGAACCATATCACAGAGCGCGAGAAGCAATCAGTCGGATCGAAATTTTGCGCAGCAATTTTAGACGCAAAAGGGGATTGGAAAGCTTTGCTCGAGGTTGATGCGATTAAATTTCAATTTTCTCATGGAACGCCCCATTCTACTCGATCAACGATCAATCGATCAAATCTGACTATACATGTCAATGGTTGCTCCTCCGTGATTGATCTGAGCTGGTACCAATTGCACTGAGATCCAAATGAATAAGGGTTGGGACACTCCACTTATTCTCAAAGTGCAATTTAAGCAGCTCATACATTTTGGATCAATAACGGCGCCGGCCACGTCCTTATAGTAAGTTGGGAAGGGAAAGGAATGTTAGAGTGTGCTGGTTGTTGCTACTAAAGACCGAGAGCACCTCTGCATCCCCAAAACCAGCACGGACTGGGGTATTTGTTAGACGGAAAGGATGGGAGATCTGGGAGTCACCGTTGGGCCGGTGATGCGATTCATGGATAGGGGTTATTTATAGTGTTCGTAAGGTGATAAATTGTGTGGTGAATAGAGTCAAGCGGCACAGCACGCTTTGGTTGCATAACTTGTAGGCGTTATATGTGAGTGGAAGTTGGAAGGGAGGCAAACGATTTTTTTTTTTGCTACAAACATATGAATATACATTAGTTGTATATGTAGAGAAGAGACAGAGAGAAAGTGGATAGAAAGATACAAACATTGGTGTAGCTAGCTTTTTCTTTTATCTCGCTCACTCTCCTAAAAAAAACACGAGGAAGAGAAAGATGAAAGAGGGGGCACAGGCCCCCTCTTGCATTCCGCTCTTTCTCGTGCTTGTTTAGGAGAGTGAGTGAGATAAAAGAAAAAGCTAGCTCCGCCAATGGATACAAAGTAGGATGAAAGGGATGGGCCAGGGATTGAACCCATGACCTTCTGCATACGAATCAGAAGCGGTAGCCACTAGACCATTCTCATGGAACCCCCATTCTACTGCATATTTACACCTCAGGAATATGAGAAGATGTGATTTGATGAGTCTGCATCAGTTTTGTCAAGATTTTGTTCTCTCACACATATTTATCGCTTGCATTGATTATTTTCACTGTTTTTACCACTTCCTGTGAGATACCCGGAACCGGTTCCAAGACTGTACCTATTGTCTCAAATATGGTCTGAGACTAGTCTCTTGCTAACTGTTCAACAGGTTTTCTGAAAAGCCGAAAATTGATGTGCATGCTTGGAATTGGTTCATTTTACATTTTGGTAATTCTCGCGGGACATACAAAACAGGTTCTACCGGTAGACTCTAATGTGATCTGAGACTTTTTTTTGTAAACCGTTCATCAGGTTATCGAAAAAGCCATGGTTTGATATGTCGCATGCATGGGTTTGGCTCTTATATGCATTTGACCACTCAGCAAGCCACCCGGAACCGGTTCCGGAATACTACTCACTGGTTGCTAACCGTTCATCAGGTTATCTAAAGAGCCGCGATTTGATGTGTTGCATGCATGGATTAGGTTCACTTTTACATTTGACCACTTCCGGCGGGACATCCGAAACTGGTTCTAAAGTACTACCGGTAGTCTCTGCTGGCTATTTTCCTGCTTACTGTTCACCAGGTTATCGAAAAAGCCGCTATTTGATGTGTTGCATGTATAGGTTTGGTCAAGAGTTTGGTTCATTTTTGAATTGGACCACTTCCGGCGGGGCATCCGGAGCCCGTTCTGGAACATAAGTCTCTGCTGTGATTAAAGGCTATTTTCCTGCTTACCGTTCTTCAGTTTATCGGAAAAGCTGCAATTTAATGTGCCGTATGCATGGCTTTGTTTCCTATCTACATTTGACCACTTCCGGCGGGACATCCGGAGCCGGTTCCGGAACACTACCGGTAGTCTCTGCTGTGATCTAAAGCTATTTTCCTGCTTACCATTCTTCATGTTATCGAGAAAGCTGCTATTTAATGTGTCGCATGCATGGGTTTGGTTCCCATCTACATTTGATCACTTCCGGCAGGACACACGGAACCGGTTCCGGAATACTACTGGTTTTCCTAAATATAGTCTGATTCCATTTTATTGCTAACCGTTCATCAGGTTATCTATAGAGACGCGATTTGATGTGTCGCACGCATGGGTTTGGTTCAATTTTATATTTGGCCACTTCCGGCAGGGCACCCGGAACCGGTTCCGGAATACTACTGGTTCAGATATAGACTGAGAGTATTTTTCTGCTTACCGTTCGTCAGGTTATGGAAAAAGCCGCGGTCTGATATGTCGCATGCATGGTTTTGTAGCATTTTCATATCTGGTCCCTCCCTGGGGTACCGATCCGGAACACCTAAATGGCCATAACTCCGGAACGGCTGAACCGATCCGGACCATTTTTGATAGGAAACAATGGGACCAGATTCCGCGTCGAATGAACCGTCGGTCATAAAAATCGGTTGAGGTTTACTGCCAAAAAGTGATGTGAGTTTATTTTGTACACACACATACACACACACATACATACACACACACATACATCCGGCAAGGGTCGGGGTAGGTGAGACCCCGCTGTCTGCAACCTACGGATGCAGCTGATAAGGCCTGAAGGGTAGTGATACCCTTGCCTTCAGCAGGTCAGATCGGGTTGCATGTGGGCATCAGTTCTTGATGTCCGCTCAGCAGTAGGGCGCGGGCGGGGTTGACCCTGCCCGCCTTCCGAGGACAAAGGGAGTGGCGAGGACCACTCGGGAAACTGGCTAAGCACCAGCATGCTATCGTGATGGACTCTCCAGTGCGAGTCATCGATGTTCGTTGCTGCTAGGCTACGGCAGCTAACCTTGAGGGTGCGATATGCACTAGCCCCTCTCTGAAGCAATACCTTCTTGGTGGTTCCGGAGAGACGTAGGGTTTGGCGACCATAGGAATGTGTTTTAGTGGGTCGAGGAGAGAGTAGTCCTGGCTTCTACCGGCATTGTAGAAGACGGCCTCATCCCCACACTACCCTAACCTTCCTGTTAGGGTGTCTGATGAGCAGATTTATCCCCCTATGGTTTAGAAGGAAAAAAAAAAAAAAAAAAAACACACACATACATACATACACACACACAGACATCACCTCAATTCGTCGAGCTGAGTTGATTGGTATATGTGACTCGACCCTCCGGGCCTTCTATCAAAAAGTCATTTTTGGAGTGAACATATAGCCTTTCCAGTACACTTAGTGTACGAGAAAGGCAAAAAGAACTGAAAAATCAGCATTTTTGACCATTTTTTTTAGATTCTGGAGAAAACTTATCCTATTTTGGTCAATAACTCAAAAACGAGTAGAGATATCGCAAATCTAAGCACATTTTTGGCCCTTTAGGGTTCTAAAATCACCGGTTTTAGTAGAATAGCATATTTTTTGTCGAAAAAATTTCATGTTTTTTTGGTCCCATACAATTTTTGACAACTTTAGGCCCCTTGAGGGACCACTTGGCCTTGAGATACGGACTTCAAATTTTGACACGATCATTTCTTAGCTAAAACAATCATTTTCCACTAACGAACTTATAAAATTTCCATTTTTTGCAAAATAAGGGACGGCCTAATGTACACCCTACAGGAATTCCTCTAGAAATTCATCCAAAAATTTCTCCACCAGACATTGCTACAGGAATTCGTTTAGGTATTCCTCTGGTAATTCCTCCAGTCATTCCTGCAGCAATTCCGCCAGAGATTCTTTCAAGAACTGTGTCAGGGATTCCTCCGGGGATTCCTTCAGGGATTCTCTTAGAAATTTCTACAGGAATTTATCAAGGAATTTCTTCAGGGTTTGTCTAGTAGTTTCTCCAGCGATTTCCCAAAGGATTCATGCAGGCATTCCTCCTGGAGCTCTTCGAAGGATTTCTCCAAAAATTTGTCCTAGGATTCCAGCCAGAATTCCTCTGAGGATTCCTCCAGGAATTTTTCGGGAACACAATCAGAGATTCTTCCTGGAGTCGTTTCAGGGAATGCCCCAGAAATCCAGGTATTTATCCCGAAATTTCTCTAGGAATATCTTCAGGAAAAACCAGGAAATTCTCCAGATATTCCTTCAGAAATTCCTCCAGGGATTCCTCTAGGGATTTCTCCAGGAATTTCTCCAGGAGTATCTCCAGGGATTCCTCTAGGAATTGCTGCAGGGACTCCGCCAGGAATTGCTCCAGGGATTTGTTCAAATATTTTCCAAGGGATTTCACCAGGCATTCCTTCAGTGATTCCTCCTGGCATTCCTCTCGGAATTTATACAGGATTTTCTCCAGGGAATCCTCCAGGATTTTGTTCAGAAATTCCGTCATGTCTTCCTTCAGGGATTTTTCCAGGAATCCTTGGGAATGCTCCGGTAATTCTTCCAAGGATTGCTCCAGGAATTCCTCTAGTGATTCTTTCGGAAATTCCTCTCGGGATCCCTTCAAAAATTAATTCAGTGATACATTGTTATTGTCTTGAGCACTCTTCGAAGGCCTTTGCTCGGCTCTCATAACTAGAGGGTCTTGCCCGGGATTTCCCGGGACAAAAATCCCGGAATATCCCGGGATCTGAAAAAATCCCGAATCCCGGGATATTTTTCAGAAATTCCCGGGATTTCCCGAAAATAAAAAATGGCAATACTAAAACAAATCTTTTCCTTTTTAAATCTTCTCTTTGTCAATGTTTCCTTTTTTCCATCCAATTCTGCGCTATCTGTCAGGTATAGTTTATTTCTACTTAACCCTTTGAAGCCGGAATTTTTTCAAGCGTTCTTCTGGAGTTTTTTCTACGTTTTTCTGTAGTTTTGGTATTCGATAGTATAAAAACGGTAGAATATTATGCGGAATATTTTTTCTGGACATCCTAGGTCATCCAAACTATTCTTGAGTTTAGATCCTAAAGTCTATGGGTGTAACGGTAACTTCTTACATTATGCAAAACTACGATTTGTAATCTATCATGTCCAGTAAGTCTTCTGAAAATTCAATAGACTGTATCAGAACATTCGCGATATCCTAGGTCATCCAGATTTGTAATCTATCATGTCCAGTGAGTCTTCTGAAAATTCAATAGACAGTATCAGATCAGTCGGGATATCCTAGGTCATCCAAACTGTTCTTGAGTTTAAATCCTAAAGTTTACGAGTGTAACGGTAACTTCTTTTATTAAAAGCTATGATTTGTAATCTTTCATGTCCAACAAGTCTTCTGAAAGTTACAGAGGTTGTTTTTATCAACTAAGCTTCATAACAGTAAGGAGCCCCTAATATCCTAAAAATATATCACAACGCGTATTGTTCCTCTAACTGCTTTGGTAAGTACAGTGGATTATGTAACACCTTAACGTAGTGGCAAAAGCTATTATCACAAGCAGGCTTGTCCGCACTGAGCGCATGAAAATTCTGCTCTTTGGTTTTACACCATCAAGCACATCATAAATTATAAATCTTTTCATCTTATCAGATAGAAGAATGTTGAAATATTGAAAATGCCATTTCAAACTGTCAAAAAAAACCGCACCGCAGAGCCACACGGAGCGCGCAAAGATATTTTCACCCGGGTGAAAACACTTTGCGGCGCTGCGGTGCGGTTTTTTGACACTTCGAAATGACATTTACAATATTTCAACATCCTTATATCTGATAAGATGAAAAGATTTCTAATTTATGGTGTGCTTGATGGTGTAAATCCAAAGTGCAGAATTTGCATGCGCTCAGTGCAGACAAGCTTGATAACAAGTGTAGACCTGAAGCTATGGTCTCCGGAGTAGTGATGATGATCTGGAATATCTCAAAACTATCATTACAGATTTCAGTCTAAAGTTCATTGTGAAACTAACTACTGTTACTATCAAGAGCTGAACTTCAGGATAGTTTGGACGACCCTCAATGTCCCAAAGGTTCATAAAAATATATAGTAGACTCTAGGTTGGTCCAGTCCCGCTATTGATTATGAAACGTTACTTAGTATGTTAGATATAGTTGATGTTACGAGTGTAGATCTGAAGTTCTGAACTCATGGATAGTTTGGCTGACCTGGAACATTCCCATAGTGTCTCTGAATGACATTTGAGATTTCAAGAGCTTCACGGATCTCAGCAGATGCTATGATATTATTTATGGTGCAAACACAAAGTTTTTCTTGAATGTCCCAAAGGTTTATAATAAAAAAAGTAGACTTCAGATTGTTCCAGTAACTGCGGTTGATTATGCAGCGTTACTCAGTATAACAGATATGGATACAGTTACGAGTGTAGACCTGAAGTCCTGAACTCCAAGGAAGTTTGGCTGACCTGGAATATCCCTGTAGTGTCTCTAAATGACATTTGAGATTTCAAGGGCTTCGCGAATCCCAGTAGGTTATGCAATACTATTATTTATGGCGAAAATACCTAAAGTTATTCTTGTAGATTTTTAGGACTTCATTATAGAATAGTTTGGACGAACCTGAATGTCCCAAAGGTTTATAATAAAAAAATAGAATTCAGATTGGTCCAGTAACTGCGAATGATTATGTAGCGTTTCTCAATATAACATATATGGATACTGTTACGAGTGTAGACCTGAAATCCTGAACTCCAAGGTAGTTTGGCTGACCTGGAATATCCCTGAAGTGTCTGTGAATGCCACTTGAGATTTCAAGGGCTTCGTGGACCCCAATAGATTATACAATACTATTATATATGGTGAAAACACATAAAATTATTCTTGTAGATTTGAAGGACTTTATTATAGAACAGTTCGGACGAACCCAGATGTCCCAGAGGTTTATAATAAGCTCTTAGACTTCAGATTGCTCCAGTAACTGTGATTGATTATGCAGCGTTACTCAGTATAACAGATATTGATACTGTTACGAGTGTAGACCTGAAGTCCTGAACTCTAAGGTAGTTTGGCTGACCTGGAATATCCCTATAGCGTCTATAAATGACATTGTAAATGTCAAGAGCTTCACGGATCCCAGTATCTTATGCAAAGCTATTAGTTGTTACGGAAATATATAAAATTATTCTTGTAGATTTGAAGGACTTCACTACATAACAGTTTGGAGCACCTAGAACATCCCAGAATATAAAACACCTTTTGATATTCTTGATGAAGGCTTAATGGATACATATAAACGAAACCCACATCCAAGTTTAGCTTTTAGAACAACTGGTATGCCAACTATTTCGTTTTTCCAAATTTCATGGTGTTCAGGATGTTCTAGGTTATCAATGAAGTCATAAATACAATCATCCCAATTTTTCCCTAATAGAGGACTATTTGCAACAACTTTGCCGAAGACAGTGTTCTATTTTATCGGATGGGTGAATTTATACAGCCGTTTCTATATTGGGGTCATATATGACCCCTCCGGCTCCAAAGGGTTAAATCAAGTTTTGATGAAAGTCCAACTAATTAATCCAAAGATATTGTGGCTGAATTTATGTCATTCATTTTTCATTTTTTTTTACTTATTCGTTTATTTGGAAGGCTCGGGCGCCACATGGGCATAACTGAGCCGAAATTTTTTGTTTTTACATTGATTTTACATTTTACAATTTATTACTGCCTTTCCATTTTTCATTTATGTGGCGTTACATTACAATTATAATCAAACTGAATCAACAGACAGAATATCGGAATGTGAAATAAAATGATTTATTTCAAGCTAGATTGTTCTGGTAGTATTCTTGGAATTTATGGCAATGTTCAACATTTTTACAATATGTGAAATATGTAAACTGTTGCAAATATTTTTAGATGTTTCTGGAGTTATCCCTTGATAATACTGTGTTGTTATATAATATTCAACAGCCCTGATCAATTGCTTGCACATTTACGTTTAAATTATGAGGAAAATTCGCAGAATTTTCAAAAGAAAACGGATAAACAATCCCTAACCTCTGCAGGACTTTGACATCTTTAAAATATTTGTTGACGATTTCGTGAAGATATTCGTTGAGACATTTTGTTCTTATGTCCAGGCGAAATTTTCTGCGGAGCTCATTTCAACAATCACTAGAGATAATTTAAGTGCTAATTTTGACAAAATTTCTAAGAGAAATCAGTAATTTATTTACAAGAAGGAACAGCACACCGTTCTTAGATCTTCAGCAGAAATTTCTGTGATGATTTATGGCGAAAAGCAGAGCGATATCGAATTGCAAAAAAAAAAAAATAAAGCGAATCGTACAATAAAATCGAAGAATATAATTTAATACCTTGTCATCCTGCCAAATAAATCGAAAAAAAAGATCAATGGACTTTCGGGATAGAAATGTTGAAATGGAAATCATAAATAAATTTTCGAAAGAATTTTATAAGGATTTTTTTTAAATATTCATATCAGTTTAACAAGAAGTTTGTTGAGAGGGTCTGTCTTGAATTATTAAGTTTTTTTTCACAGTTTCTTCAATGTATTTCAGCAAAAAAAAACTAATCGAAATTCTGAAATGTTAACATGAATGTATATGCACATATAGTTGAAATAGTCACACATTTTCTTAAAGAAAAAAAAAAACAAAATGCGGACAAATAATATCTTGAGAAATTTCCGTTTGAAATTTTCAAATCACCATTCTAACACTGCCATTTTAATTCCCTCATAAAATTCTCAAACAGAATTCATTCACGTCTCAGGGTGAATTATAAGGGATTACTCTAGAAATATCATCAAGTTCTGTCAAAAAATTCCTTCGGATAAGTAAGGCAGAAGTTAACCTATTGCCCAAGTTAACCTATTGCGGAAGAAGATGAACTTTATTTGAAAATTTTCAAATATCTTTGAATGTCTCCAACTGCCCTCACACAATCAAATGTCTATGAAATATGTATTTTCTTTCAAATATAATGGTTATTAGTTGATCGAATTTAATTAAAAGTGCTTAAGAAATCGTTCCATTAACTTTTTCATCGTTTTCTAGAAAACTTAGATTTTTCCCGGGATCCCGGGAAATCCCGGGATTTGGAAAATAAAAATCCCGAATCCCGGGATTTTTTTCAGTCCGGGAAACAAGACCCTCTATCGTAACACTCATCCCTAATGTCATCGGGTTCATCGTTCGTTGGAGCATAGATGCTGATCAGGCTGTAGTTGAAGAATTTGCCCGTCATCCCTAATACACAGATTCGGTCGCTTATCGGCATCCACCGAATAACTCGCTGTTGCTGTTGTAGATTTGGTACTCAAAAAAGTATTTGCGTTGCGATCCGAGGTAGTTTTGACATTCAGCTCTTCGCATAAATATCACTTATGCCCTTTGCGCCATCCTTAAATATATCAATCGAACTCGCTCATTTTTGTACAGCTCGCTTATTTTGAGCAGGTGATCATTTTCTATTCGGGAAATCATATCCAGGATAGATTTTTCAAAATAAGCCCCTCTCTTACGTGAGGGTAAAGACTTCCATCTTCAGGAGTAAAAATGTTAACGTCTATGCATAAAATAAATGGCCAAAACAGACGCAGACATTTTTCTTCCATAAACGCACTGCCGACCACAGTGGGCGATGAATTGTACATACAGTCCAGATTCGTTACACGCTGTAAGTAGTATTTCACGCCCACCGCGATTTTCGATGTATCCCGCCATTTGTAAACTGGTGCCACTGGAACCTTCTTACTGCTAGAGTTCCTAATGCATGCTCTGTCATGTCTTTCCGCCAAACTATAGTATACTTACTTATTCGACTGATCCTTGAAAGTGCGGCAGTGGTTTGGAGCACAAGGTAAATTAGATTGGCGTCACCAAATTTGCATAATTAGCCTCCCTATGCTACCGCTGCAGATTGCAACGATTAGGTACTCTGGATCTGGATCGTCGACGTACAATTCAACAGGCAACTTTCATCGCTACTAAACGGGGAAACAGACTGCTCCAGACTTCTTTCCTATTTGAATATTTGGTGGCTCCAGTATTGTTGCGTAATGGTTTCCTGCTTCAGCATAGATTTCACCGAACCGTTTTTTGATGCAACCAGACATTCACTTTGGTCGTCCTTATATTCACGGCAGTTGAAGTTCGACGAATCCTCCTTAAACCAGTTCAAGACGCGTATATCGAACTCAAATTAAATCTAGGTTAAGAAGCTTCCTTGTAGACAACTGTCAGATGGAAATAAATAAATTAAATAAAATATAATATCTGTCCTATAAATAGAACGCTAGGTGGATATGGGTTAACGAGGCCACGCTCGGTACTGTACATCGTGGATGTCAGAGAGAAGGACACTTTATGGTAAAACAGGGAATTTCTCATGGAACAAAACAAAACACTGTGAAAAAAAAACAACGTCAACCAGTTATTCAATAAACAATGCTGTCGCTAGCTTTTATTTACACTTCATAAAACAGTCCCACAAAATATAATATCGAGCACAAAATAAATATTTATTTTCTGAGAGACAATCAAAACGATTAGTTTGTCGGGAACACATTACAATAAATTACTACATTTGGAAATAGATAACGCGAGCAAAGAAAGAAAAGGGGTGTAACTTATGATAGTAAACAGAAGATAAATTAACAGGCTTTTTCATCAACTAAAATACATCGGAAAATTCGTTAGAACTAAAGAGCAAACAAAACATAAAATTAAACGTGTGGTATCCTTTTCACGAATGTTTTTGGTTATGTTATGTACAACGAAATGAAAACGCAAAAACATTGCGGTTTTCTCGATCAACTAGCCTAACAGTATTCAAAACATAATAAGAATTCGACATTTTCTTCTAACTGTTAATACACAAATCTCTTCAAGAATGCCGTTCAACGAAGATAGCCGCAAGTCTCCTACCAATTTGCCAACCGAATTAATTTAGATCAAACTACAACAGACAAAACAATTGACCGAACTTAAAGTAATTTTGATTGATTCCGTGTCGCGCTTACATCGAAAGTATTTACAAATTAGACTAATTTTCACACAATTTTGTTCCTAATCCGAGCGATTTATTGCAATTTTCCGAATGTGGTTTGACTCATGGCAGAGACTCGGCGGCCATCTTGTTTGGGTCTTTTAGGAGAGTCGTAACAGTTTGGATAGTTTTACAGTGGTTAAAGGGCCGAACTTCAAACGTTCAAAATGAAGCACTAAGAGTAAAAGAAGCGTAACTTTCCGAGGGGGTTTTTTTTAACAAAGTAGTTGGGTATCTACAGTGTTGAAAGAGCTGAATTTTACAGCATTTTGGGGTGTTTCCTAATAGCTACTGGGATATAGTTCGTTTTTGGGGCTATGATATGTACAACTAGACGTGAAATACTAAGCTTGGGTTTCTGTTTGACAGAATGTTCACTAGGGTGTGCTTGAGAGCTAGTTTTTCGTTTGGTATAGCGGCGTTGAGGCGAGGGTCGTCAAACGAGGACGCCCTTGCCTACTTCTTTGGTGAACGCCACCTGGGGAAGGTTGAGTTTTCGCCTAGCCGTTTCGATGGAAATGTTGGAACAGGCTGTGGATAAACGAACCGGCGTGAAAGTTGGTTTCAGAGGTGGTTGTTCCTCTGGACCAAGGGTCACCCGTGGGTAGTCCAATGGGTTGCTAGTCGGCCGTAGCGGACGCTGAAAGACTTCCAGCTGTAGAGTATTGCCTTGCGCTTTGATCAGGTTCAGCACATCTAGTTCCGGCATTGTAACGACGTTGTGCTGACCAACGAACACAACGTAATCTCCCGGTAGAACACCGGCCTTCTCTGCTGACATCCCCGGTTCAACCTTCTCCACCCGCGGAGGATGCGTCCAAACAATCGAGAATCCAAATCCTTTGTCGGAGGCTTTGGTTAAACGTTTGGTTACGGTGAATGGAGTTCTGCCGGGATTGCTGGAGGCACTGGAATTGCATCCAAATGGATCATCTGCCGTTGGTTGAACTGTGTTCAGCTCCAGAAATCGAAGAAACAAATTTTCATCGGCGTCCCGCTGATGAAGAGCTTTCTTGCTGAGGCTTATCGATTCCAGTTGACCGTTGACGGGTACGTTTACATATGTGGGTGGTTCTTCGACGCCAGCGGTCTCCTCGACGCTGGCTTGAGAGTTCTCCTCCAAATCTGGTACCGGAGGAATGGGGTTCATCAAGCTAGACTGGGGCTGCATTTTGAATGATCCGTTGATTTCCTATAGGTGAAAGAAGAAGAAACGGGAAAAAAGTTAGTGTTGAGCTCCAAGCTAGTGATCTGTTGATATACGAATGAAATGTAATGATACTAACCTGAAGCTTAACTGCTTTTAATGGAAACGACATGCATCCCAGGAACTCACTGCGTCTAGAATGAGAAGAAAATAGAATAAGAATGGCTTACATTTGACTGCAAAACTGCTACAACATAAGCCACTTGAGTGTTATTGAGTAATCCTGCTTCTCGGACTCAGACGGGCATGTAGGTTTAATGACCGTTTCCAATGTTATTTGTGGGATAATTACTCTCAGGCGATGTTTTGACTACATAATACGATCAATAATAGACGGCCTGGAAGACCAAAGTTGGGTGGTTTTTATAAACAGTTCGAGCAATTCAGCGGAACTAATCAGTGGCTTATGTTCGTGATACAACTTCCAACTGTTCATACAACACAGTCTTTTCCAATTCCCATCCCTCGGCTACTTACTTGCACTCTCGGTCCCGGTGCCACACGGCCAACTGAACTCGCCGCGTATCCTCCGGGTCCACGCCGGGATCCAGTTCGAACACGAACCGATGATCGAACTGCGGTCGGCTCGAGTTCCGATGTACAGCCGTCCGCTGAAAGCCTTGGTCCGTTCCGCCAGAACTCGCCGGATTCACGACCGCTACCTTGACGTAGGCGTTTATCGTGCTTCCACCTGGGCCACGTTGAAGATCCTTACAGCGAATGACTGAAACGAAATGGATAAGCCGAACGAGGTTCGATTAGTCTCCGAGAGTTCCTAGATCTGAGAGATCACTAAAACGCAAATGACGACGTCATACCATCCACCACTCACCGTGAACGTGTAGTTTGTTGGGATTGGCGTCCTCTTCCAAGCGGAGTTGAAGGTCCAGGGAACCCCGGACGGCGCTGGTTGATCGCGAGCAGCGCGAGGTGGTCGAGGATGCGACGGATCGTCGTTTCTCCAGGGAGTCCTCGCTCAGAGTTGGCGAGAAGGCCAAGCACTTGCGGGTTTTCTCGATCGAGAAGGCGCCGTCCGTGGAGCCGGTCGGAGTGGAGGTGCCCTGTAGGTCAATCGATCGGATGCTGGGTGTCATCTCTTCGATGGTGCTTAGGGCGAGGTCGGGTTTGAGTGTGGATTTGGAGGCTGGGAGGTCCGAGTCGACGACGATTACAGTTTCGGGCGGAGTTTGCATTTGAGCTAGTTGGTCCAGCTTGGATTGGCTGTGGCTGGTGGTTTTCGGAGTTTCCGGGCTGGGGATTCCGTTCGGGAGGGTCAGACCGATGCGGCATGGTTTCTTCTCGGCGGGTTCCTTTTCGACTTGGTCGGCTTTGTTTTTCCGCCGGACGGCCTTCTGGCGACGGAGATGGCAGGCGTCTAGAGGGCTGGCCAGGACGAACCGCGTGAGGGATTGGCGGAGCGATTTGGAGGTCTTGGTGGGCTCGGGAGTTTTCACTTCCCGTTCGTTGACGTGGGTTGATTCTTCGAGGATGATGGTTGTTTCGACTTGGGCGATCAGCTTTGGTGGGAGTTGTTCGATGAGGGTGTCTTTGTAGAGGTCCGATGCCGGGTCGTCGGCAGCAGTGTATGTAGGAGAGGGGATTTTGGGTTGTTTGGATTTGACGCTGGAGCTGCGCTTGGGGTGGCCTTTCTTGGCGCTCTCGAGTATTGCGTCGATCATTTTGTCTAGGGTGATGTCGCCCATTTCGGACGAGTTGAGGGACGGCTCGTCGTCGTTGAAGATTTGGTTGTTGTTTATGGTTTTGGGTTCCGCGTTGCGCTTGAAGCTAATTTTGCTGAACCGAAGTTCGGACATGCGTGACGAAAGTGGAGTGAGACCTGGGTCGGGTTTCTCAGGTGGGGGTGCAGGTGCAATGAAAGGTTTGGAACGCTTCGCTGCAGGAGGCTGCTCGTCGGGGAAGTAACGGCCAGGATTTTCGAAGTAGGAATCGGTAAGGCCCAGACCTCGTAATGCAAGGAATGGAACGTTCTTAACTGCACATGGTGAGTATTCGATATCGAACGTTGGTAAGGTTGATGCGTAGGGTAGGTTGGTGTCTTTTTTGGCAGTCGATGTGACGGCACTGGTTGGCGACACGGCAAGTGCTCGTTTTCGGTTTTGAGGAGTAGTTGAAAGACGTCGAGGGGTTGAATTAGGGGTGATATTGCTGACGTCTCGCAGAGCCATGGAATAGGGTGAGGCGGAGGTTCGACTTCCGGCTGCTACGGGATGTGGCGTGGAGGTTACGCATTGGTTCTCTTTGTCGATGTGTGCATGTCGATGCATGGTGGCTCCGAGAGATCGCCGGGCTTTCACCTTGCTGGCGGCGGTTATGTTGTCACTGTAGATGTTGCGTTCGCTGAGGGCTCCTAACGATCTTCGTGCGTGCATGGTGGTGGGACCGCTCTGTCGTTGCTGGTGCCTTTGTACTGCGGCTGCTGTACCACCTTCTTGGCGTTTGGTTACGGTCCACTTCAACATCTTGATGATAGGGTTTTGTCTGTAACGAAAAAAAAGACGGTATACATTCAGCGTTAAATGACAAAACCACAGAAGAAGAAAAGGAAATTAAAACTAATTTAAACGAAACTGAAATGTCCTGTTGGTCGTCGCTGCCTGCCATCCGGTTGGTTTCCGTTTCTTGGATCAAGATAACGCAACCCCATACTCGACTAAAAGAGAGTGACAAGGAAGCACGCAAGGGGAAGCCCAAACGCTCATAATTTCGATGAGTTCTTGACTGCGCTTTTGTTTGCGGCGGAGTTGGAGGAGCTGCCGGATTTCCGACTTGCGTGCCTCTTTCGGTGTACGATTCTCCCACGGTCATTTAGGGGAGTAATGATGCAATACGCGAAGAGAACGTAGTCTTGAACATATATCATTGCTGCGGTTCGTTATAGGGACACCCGAGTAAAATCATTTGACTGCGGAAGCATTAGGATAGGATGTTTTCTGTACAAACGAAACTTGTTCAATTAAATAGTTGAACAATCGTAAGCTCCTAATTACCTTCCGCAAACGATCGCTGTTTAGTGTCGTTATCAACGTACCTTCTTCATTAGAATATTTGTTTAATAATTTTTTACTCGGATGTTGCGTGTGCTCTTATGGATAGCTGACGCTGGCGTAGCTAGGATGTTTTAGGACCTAGTTATGCCTAAAGTCGAGATGACATCATAGTGACATTGACGCCGAACCATATAGCATTTGGAGTGCAAACAGCGAAGGCGACGACGCGACATGAAAGCTAACCGAGCTAACCACTTATAAAAACCTTGGATCCCTACTTGCTGGCCGAACGAAGCATGGGATAAGGACGAACACAAAAAGATGATTACGATGATGTGTTGGAGTGAAATATTCAGCGAACAGCGTTCTTTCTGGTGTGCTCGGCTTGCTCACTTTAGTCCTGTTCCTGTTGTTGGCTGGCGGAGGCAGCCAAAGAAGAATGAAGACGGCTTTTCATTATTCATAGTGGATGATGGTGGAATGTGGCATACCGGCAAATAATTTTCAAGCGCCTGCCTGGTCCCGAGCCCGACTGCTGTGTTCTGCTGCGGTTTGGGGGTTATGAGCGTTTCCGTAGATTATCATTGGGCCCCGAACTTTTTGCAGGCTCGATTAGGACCGCTGCTTGAGCACGTGCTGAAGCCTTTTGCGGTTTCGATGCCTGCCTGCCTGACTGGGCTTCGGCGGAAGGCGTCGAGTGGTTCTTGCTCGTTAACTTTTCTGAGGTGAGGGCTTTGGCACAGGAATGTGAGGAATAAACAAGCCCACATGTTTGCTGTTTGACACTTCTGTGAGATCAATGGTTGCTCTCTCCAGCAGAAGTCAATGAGTACGTAAAGTGGTCGACGTCAGTTGTTGAGAACCGCGCCATGTCAGACGTCTTTCCCTCGCTTACTGGAAGGCACATGAGTGGCAGCATGGCAGCCATTGCTAACTGCGGAGCTACGACGTGAGGATATGTTGCAAAGTTTTTGTGCATTGTGTGCTCACTACTGCTGCCCTGACGATGTAGCAAGCATAAACGGCTCCGCTTTTCGTGCACCTTTGCCCACGGTTCAGGAGCCGAAGGTTGTTACAATATTTAAATGACTACCAGCATGAGATGACGACGCCGTGCCGCCGGCAGGGCAGGCATGCATTAGAGTCTTCCCCCATCCATCGCGCGCACGTCACGGAATCGGAAGGAAATGTAAGGTTAAGTGCCCGGTGCTTGAAAGGTTAAGTGTCGACGATCGAACGTCAATAGTGCTAGCGCGCCGCCGCGCCGTACGGAAAGTGTAAACAAACCAGCAGCACAGTGGCGACAGTTCACGCCAGGTGGTTCCACCATTCTTAACCCTTTATAAGGCCGTGAAAACTAGAAGAGTTGTCATCGCATACTATTATGCAAATGATTATATACATGATTACATGTACAAAACAATTTTTGTTTGAAAGAAACTCTCAAAAATCTAGGTGGCAATATAGTTGCCACTGCCCGTTTAGGCCAAAAACGCTGGTGGCAATATAGTTGCCACTGCCCGTTAACCCCAAAAACGAGCTTTTGAGGTGGCAATATAGTTGCCACTGCCCGTTTAGGCCACCAGCGCTGGTGGCAATATTCTTGCCACTGCCCGTTTAGGGTACTTTTCTTCTTTTGACTTCGACAAAAAGCCGAAAAAGAGATTTTAGAGTGGATTGGGGCTTAACCCATATTATAAACTGTGTAATTCAGCTCATGTCAACCCAGAATTTGATTATTTCTTAAAATATTTACCAAATCTATAATTTTACAATAAGTTTGAGCTAATTTTCTTCACGCGGTCAAAATTATCCATTTTTGAGATTACAAATGGCTCCTAAATTGTTTTTAAAGCTTTGTTTAGTACCAAAAAAATACCAGGCGTTGTTAGTAGTCCCAATTTTGCGTAAACCAAAAAAAAAAGTTCGAAATAAATTGTTATAAAACAGAAAAAATACAAACAGTAGGTGGCAATATAGTTGCCACTGCCTTATAAAGGGTTAACAGTAACTGTTAGGGTCCCACCCGACCCGACCCAACACCAGATTGAGCCGTATCTGATTAATGGTCTTTCACGCCTTGTACACATCCGAGTGTGTGTGGGTCCGCTTTCCACTTGTTGCCCTGGTGCTCTTGACTTGTCATCGATGACTTTGCATTTCGAACCATTTAAAAACGTCCCGAATTCTGATGGACGGAAGGATACATGTGTAACGGTTGCCCTTCTCTGGACATGATGCAGGCCGTCGTGTCCAAGAGGGTGCTGCACTCGGAAATGTAAACAAACTTTCGAAGAGACGCGGGCGCCCGCTCGCTAACCGTCTGGCTCCGACCGGAGTCGAGGCTCGGTCTCGGTATGGCAACCAGCAGCAGGTGTCTCCGTTTTCCTTTTGCTCTCACAATTTGGGACTGCTTATCCTTTTCCGAAAATGTGCGCGAAAAGTGTGGCAGGCGTGTGTCCTGAGTCTCGACCCGACCGCCGCCGCGCTGAAGAGAGGATGAGCCTCCGTCAAAGGACGACGACGAGGCGTGTTTCTGTTGTTGTTGTTAGGATGTTTTCTGTTTATCAAATTACACTCGGCTGGAGTGAGTGGATAAAGAACGCGGCAGGAGGCGCCGCCCGCACGGACTTAAGGATCTGTCAACGACCGAAGAAGGAAGTGAGAAGCAGGGATGAGAAATGTACTGGAAAAAACGGTTACCGGCTGTACATTTGACATTTTTCCACACAACATCACAGGCCCAGCCAAACTCAAACTGTTCGAAAAATAAATGTCATAACATTTTTTTTCCTGCAGCCTTCTTCCTCGAAACGGTTTTCAAGTGCGAGAGCGCCAGTACTCGAGCACAACGACGACAGAAATTTCTGTCTTTCCCATTTTCGCATTTTTCTGCGTTTCAAACCGCTTCTAGACAAACTTCTTTACATGCATCACAAGGCTAGGAGTGTGCTCTAGCTATTTGTGCAAATCGAATTAAGTTATTTATTAAAACAAGTGAATTATTAGCAGTTGAAAATATTTGACATTTTTCGCAATCACCCGCCTCAGCATGACTGCTCATAAAAATTTTCGTGGGGAAGCGAAAACCGTCAAGCGTCTGCTCGACTGCCGTCGGCGCGGCGCCTGATGGTATTGGTGCTGCCGTTGTTTTGTTTTTATTTTACTGCCTGTATCGATGAACGGTAAACAGAAAAAAGTCTCATTCCCATGCCTGGTGAGAAGACGCACACACAGTGAATGGAAATGGAAACGGCGGAAAACAACTTCTAATTGATTATTTATTGACGGCAATAAAACGTCACTCTGGTTCGAATAAACAAGTGTTTATTATCGATTACGGACAGTTGGGAGCACTTGCCAGGAAGGCGCTCGAAGCAAAGAAAAAGAAGACGACATTCCGGTTTGCCAGAAGGTGCTAATCTTTGTGTCAATGTATGATGGTTAGAGTGGGTCCTCGTTTATATGAAAAACGAAAAAATTTCAATCGTATCTCATCAGATCAAAGCTTTTTTGATCGCATTTGAGGACCCAAATAAGTGTGCCAAATTTGGGTACGATCGGTTACGTCTACGTTTTGCGCATCGCGTTTGAAGTTTGTATGGGGTTTTACATGGGAAAACACACTTTTTTGCATTTCTCTCATAACAAGCTCGAATTTTTCTAAAACCATTGTAATCGCTAAAGTGAAAACATAGCTTAGGGTGTCCTGAAAAACTTTGTCGAAGACCACGAAGTGATCTGATGCTTATGAAAAAAGTTATACATGTTAAAACATAAACACATGCATGTGGTTCGTTGGTTATAACTATTTTCACAAGCATCGGATCGCTTTGCGGTCTTCAACAAAGTTTTTCAGAACATCTTAGGCTATCATTTAACAGTATCGGTTAAAAAGTTTCAGACAAACTGTTTTAACTTATGACAAAAATGCAAAAAAGTATGTTTTCCCATACAAAATCCCATACAAATTTCAATTGCAATGCGCAAAGTGTAGACGTAACCGATCGTGCTAAAATTTTGCACAGATACTCAGGACCCGAAATGGAACCAAAAAAGCGTTGATCTGAGAAAACGGTTCCGATGACCCACGCTAATGATGGTCCTACAAGGAAAAATACGGTTTTAGTGCGTTCTAGCACTAGTACTACTTCTAGGCAGTTTTTTTTTATTAAGGAGAACGAAGCTTACTTCAAGTTTGTTGGTGTATTGCGGAGATTCCACCTGTTTAGACTCCTGCGCGAAAATTAG
Source organism: Aedes albopictus (assembly GCF_035046485.1). Taxonomy (NCBI): domain Eukaryota; kingdom Metazoa; phylum Arthropoda; class Insecta; order Diptera; family Culicidae; genus Aedes; species Aedes albopictus. The sequence goes on from NC_085138.1 coordinate 298,501,478, forward strand.
TTGCGTGGATTTTTTCTTGCGTGGGCCCACAGGTATAAAACCAGACCGCGTCCTGGTAAATATTTTACGCTCTGTTGTTTGGTACACATTTGGTGATAGTTTTGCATTGTAAACAATAGTTATTTATGCTACGAGTTGCAAAATGATGATTTTTACAGCACGAGTCGTACAAATACGGAGTCGTACGAGTCGGATAAATACGGAGAGTGCTGTAAAAATCGAGTTTTGCAATGAGTTGCATACATTTTTTTTTGCAATGATCAAAATTATTCACTAGAATATGTTCATTTACGCCAGTACCATAATGTTTCGCGGTAGTTCACTGGATACGACCACGTGCTCCAACATACTAGACCCGAAGTTTGGATCAAGCAAGCTGTGCTATAACCGTCACAGTTTTGCACAGTCTTACCGTGGAAACGGTGACAACCAAGGTGGAAACTCAGAGATTGTTGATCAAACAATGGCATTATGGTTCATAATGCAACCGAAATGAGTTGCATTATGAACCATAATGCAACTGTTTGATATAGTGCGAAAAAGTTGGCCATTTAGAAGCCAAAACGGCAAGTGTAAAGCAAGAAATTATAGTGCCGAGTTGCAAAAACATTTTTAACGTACTGAAAATGTGCCTAATCATTTATTTGCGTCGGAATCTATAAATCTTCCCAACGGGCAATACCTAGTAAATTTAATTTATGTTGAATTTACTATACCAACTAACATGAGATAAGCTTCATTCATACTATTTGGAAGTCAAAGCATTCACTCTCATTGCTGTTACTGTACTGTAACATTTTTCGTGCATTAGTGGATGGATGATGCTACCATGCTGAAGCTGCTGAAGTAATGCACACGATTATTCCAGGTAAAAAGTTGGATAAATAATAGAACTATGTGTTTCACCGGCCAGCCGGTCAGCCGTGAACAGTATCATCAGAAGTTAGACGAGAGGGTACAGAGACCAACAGATCTGGTGATATCATAAGTTTATGGGATCTATGGAATCATGATTATTATTTATGAAACGGTGACTAGAACAGTGCAAGTACCGCTCAGCGACTCAAATGGATTTGCAGGGTTCAAACCCCCCCCCCCCCCAGAGCCAAAATTTGTAGACCAAATTTTCAATATAAAGTGCTTTGCGACGAAAAAAATTTTTAGCTGTACCGCTATTCTCAAACTACGAATAAAATTGCTCATTACTGTTTACAAAATGTAAGTGTCAAATCAAAAGAGGTTTCATTGACCTTTGAAAACCGCTCCCAGAGACAATTTCTGGCTACGCCACTGTTGGACTTAACGTAGATGCACCCACAACGAATTATTCAACTCATCGAAACGCAAGCTGAAATATTAATATTTTTTAAAGTATTTTTTATTATATTATTAACTAGGGAATCGCGCCACTTGGGCTGTGGCTTCTATTTTCGTCTGTTTTCCGCTATAACTCAGTCAAATTTGAACCAATTGACACAATTTTTGGAATGCGGTGAGATAGGTATAGCATCTACCCGTGTACAACATTTCAAGTCAACTGGTTCAAAATTGACTGAGTTATAGTGGAAAACAGACGAAAATAGAAGCCACCGCCCAAGTGGCGCGATACCCTAGCTGTCCCGGCAAACGTCGTTCTGCCTGCCTACTGTGTTTTTTGACATGCAGCTCTATATAAAAATGTCCCGAAAAATGGAATTTCAAACTTGCTCGTTTTCGGCGCGTTCCCGGTCGATTTTCCCAATTATTTTTTCGTACGAACACGTCGGAGCCCTGCACGAATGAAACACTGAAACAATAGTGCAGATACGTTGGCCCGTTCCTGAGCCTATTCGTGACATACAAACACCATTGCATTTCTATTTATATAAATAGATTAAAATTCATTTAAATGTTGATTGAATGTAGATGTCTGAGTTACTAAAATTTAGTCATGCATCAAAAGCGGTCATTTGCATCTACTGACACTTTCACAAAAATAGTAAAAAAAAAAATGCTAAAAATTATGCATTGGTATACTAAATGATATTTAGTTTCGCTATTTAGTAACTTAATGCATGAACCCAGTCGAAGCTGCATTGATTTTGCATTAAAAATTTACATTAAAGACTTCTTTTATTTCTTAGTACATACTTCTATGTAATTACGTGTAAGCATACGGCTGTTGAAAGCAGGGGACTTTAATGGTCTTCTTGTTTTCTTACTCCGCATTAAAATTATGCTGCTGTGTTGAAAGACAGGTTGTCAGCTTGAGCCCTACGCTTGAGCCACTGATATGCTAGCTACGAAAACATTGCATTGGAGGGATAGGGATGCCAATTCCTTGGTTGAAAGGGACAAGATTGAGGTCGTACTTCTTAAGTGAGGAAGAGTGCAGCAGCACCAATCGATTCGTCCACCAGAATATTTTCTTAAGGATATATAAGGTCTTAGAAATGCAGAAAACTGTTGTATATTCAAATATGAACAGTTTAGTTGCAGCTAGAGCAGCTACTTTCGTTGAAATCACAAATAATAGTGCCATAAAAATTTCCCAACAATCCTCTTGTCTGGTACTATGCGGTGATGTATAATCAGTGCAACTCTTAATTAGTGCCTTCGATTAAGAAGACTAGTGTTGAGGAGGATTTTCTCGTTATAATCGTGTATTTTCAGACGATACAGCTAGATATTAACCATTTCGTCTCGAGAGTGCTGGAATTCAGATAATGTGATGAGTTGCTTCCTGCACATCGTATTGATACTTTGTCTATGAAGGAAGCAATGGTCTCTGTTACTCTATAAAACAGACATCCTACTCTCCAGCCTCAAGGATGTGGCCAAGACAACTCTCGACCGTTGGAGAATTGCGTCTATCCTTCAGGTCCGCATTAGGGATTGTGGGGGCCCTCGGAGCTGCATGAGCGATGAGTAAAACACTTTGATTGTTTTCGTACAGTACTCCAGCAATGTGGAAAATAACATTATTATCCCTCCGAACAAAAAAAAATAAAAATTATCCCCCTAAATTTGACCTTGCTTGTTTTAGAGTCAGAGATTAGTTGCAAATCTAGGTATGTGCGTGGTTACGGGACAGCGGTCTAAGACTGTACCACCTACGAATAAGCGTAATAAAATGCGATAAATGGAAGGTCTCCCGTCACAGAATTCAGCTTCTGAAGATATCTGGAGCGAACTTCATCGTACATCATCAGGCAAACAGCTGAATTTTCGGCAAACTTTCAAAAAAGAAAACGAGATACTCCGAAGTTTATGACCTCAGAGAAGTTGAGAGAAGCAAAGTTAAGCATAGTGCAGATGTTGTAGAAGGGATTCTTCGTGGACACATGGAAATCGTTGGTAAATACGGGCAGTAATTCCAAGGAATTCTTTACTACAGACGGTGGTTTAACTCGTACATATCTGAGCACAAGGTTATCTATGTGAAAGGCATTCACTGATAGCCCTTATGGTTTTGTCAATGCTAGGTCACTATTACTATTACTATTGGTAACCGTTAGTCAATGCTTCTGGCCAGAAACGAGAAAGAAACGGAGCTCAAAATGGGAGAAATATCGACAAAACGACTCACTGCATCACCACCCTTCTTGCAGATCCGTGTAGATTATTGTGGATTTGAACTGTCTTCAGGCGATCAGCACTAAGTGGTCGTAGTGGTGTCCATCTGTCTTTGTCCTTCTGGAACTTACTATGGACAGATTTACTCAGCCTTTACATAGGATATGTACAGAAGAGGAGATATGTAGGACATGCACTCAAATGATAATGCCAACTTCGTTGGAGCGTGAAACAAACTGCGGGAGCTGTACGACTAGATCCATCTAAGTGCCGTATATGACATTTCAGGTACATCAGCTGGCATATTATCTACGCAGTTAGGCTGACACAAATTTCGATTTTCTCATATGCTACCCAAAACTAAAACTAAAATTAATACATTCAGCTCTTAACATATAGTTCATAAGATATGCATACAAGAAACTAAAACTACTATCTCTAATAAAAGCGAAATGTGTATTTTGAAACGATCTCACTAGCCCAATATAATGCCACAGTGAAACATGCCAACTTCACCATCAAATTCAATGTGATGTAAGAAAGGTGTGTAAAGATCATTTTGTGTAATAGGGCTTCTTTCCAGGACGTCCATCTAGGAATTCACTGGGAATCTTTCCGCGGTTTCTTCACAAATTTGCTCCAAGATTACTCATACAGTCTCTTCTGAAATTCTCAGGTAATTTCTCATGAGATTCATCCTGGGGATTTTTTAAGATTCCATCAGAAGTTCTCTCTTGTATTTTCCAGGATTTTTTTTTCTGAGATTTCTGAAGAGGAGTTCTTGTTAGGATTTCTCCAACAAGTTCCACAGGGTTTCTTCCAGAGATTTCTCCAGGGATTTCTTAAGAAATTTCTTCTGGAATCCTAAAGAAGCTCCTGTCTTTCTAGCTTGCTGAAATACCGTCCCCTGAATGCGCAGAACTGAACTTGATTCTACTAATGCACATGGTTTGTTCGGTGGTTATGTGCAATGTGCATAAATGTCAAAGTGGGATTTATGTTTTATTATATTATTTTCGAAAATTTTCGTGAGCTTCGGGCACTATCTATCCGATGACTTATTGGTATGACAATTAGTGTGTCGTCCGACTCTCGACGGTTCGGTCTTCAGCTGACCTATTACGGTAGTGTGACACTCTACAAATGTAAATTTCTAGCTTTTCTTGGGCTACTAACTAAGCCAAGTGGAAATTACAACGTTTGATTGCTCTGACATTTATACACGCGGTAGAAACACGTGTTTGAGATTGAGATTTGAATTATGAAAAGAAATCCACGTGTTCCGGTGGAAATCGAACCCACGACTCCCAATTCGCTGGACGGTGGCTCCGTAGCTTGTAGGAAATAAGCGCCCGATCAGCGGATTGGGAGTCGTAGGTTTGATTCCCATCGGAGCACGTGGTCGGCTGTTCGAGTCCGTATGAAGTTGATCATCAATATTAACTTCTTTTCTCGATCAGCCTAGATAGCTGTGTAGTGTCGGTAGCGATTGTCTCAATTGGCTAAGAATAACACTACGGACCGCCTGTTCCGGTGGTAAGAATCCACCAACAGGTGACCCCTAATTCATGGTGTGATGCGGCTTTATGCTTACCGTGCCTAGGAATGAATGGCTAGGGGGGTCTAATAAAAACCTAACCGCTAACGGAGCCTGTGGAGTACCAGTGCTCCCTCCACAGTATGTAGCCCTTACTGCGCTAACCGGAGCAATGGTGCAGTGGACCTTGTGTTTCTCCGAGACAATCAGCTGCCCTTCTTTAGTCTCACTTGAGGCTAAATAAAGGCGGGATTATGAAGATGTGGTTAATTAGTTTAAATTTTCACCTATATGGTTTCGCATTATGCGATTTACACAGTGTATTCTGTGTATCCTCGCCTTTGGCGTTTTGCAATCGATACCGATTTGGTTTTATTGTTGCTGTTCTTTGTTGTGCTGTTGCTGCGAAGAGTTTAATCTTACCTAGTTTGGGTAGTGGCTACGGTTAAGATAGCTCAGATCAATCTTCAGCATAAAAGAACAGCAACGATCAATCTTTGCAGACTTATGCAAAATGGTACAGCCCAAGTGGCCTTGGTACAAGAACCTTACTTTCGTAAGGGAAATTTATATCTAGGAAACCTTGTGAACCCGGTGTTTGCCACTTTCAGTAAACATGAAATGGCAAACTCGCGTGTCATGCCTCGAGCCTGTGTGCTTGTCAACAACCCAATAGTTGCTACACTCATCTCTGAACTAACCACCAGAGATGTATGTGCTATCACAATTGATGTATCTGTTGGAAACCTCAACAGGAAATACATCTATTGTTCTGTGTATTTACCGCATGATGAACCATCCCCTACGGATGCTTTCAAACAAGTCATCGCATACTGCACTTCAAAAGGCCTTCCGCTAATTGTTGGCAGTGATGCTAATGCTCACCATATCATCTGGGGCAGCTCAGACATTAACTTGAGAGGCTCCAGTTTGATGGAGTACTTAAGTAGTACAGATCTTGCATTACTTAACATAGGCAACCTTCATGGTATCTGCTAGAGAGGAAGTGTTAGATATAACGGTTTGCTCTAGCAGAATTAGTCACGAGCTGACCAATTGGCATGTGTCAGATGAAGAATCTTTATCTGACCATCGCTACATCTTTTTTGAACATTTAAATGTTACTTCGCCAACATTGCGTTTCAGGAATCCTCGGCTCGGAGTATTGTAACTATAGAATCGATTGAGTGGGCTCTTAATAGCTTTGCTCCTTTCAAATCTCCTGGGGCAGATGGGATTTATCCTATTTTGCTTCAGAAGGGATTTGATCATTTCAAACATGTTTTGAAAAAACTACTTGTTTGCAGTTTTGCTACAGGGTATATTCCCAAATCCTGGCGGGATATTACTGTAAAGTTTATTCCAAAAGTGGGTCGTGCATCGTATGAAGAAGCAAAGAGTTTCAGACCTATCAGTTTGACCTCTTTTCTTCTGAAATGCTTAGAACGCATTGTGGATCATCACATCCGTGATGTTCATCTGGCCAACGTGCCTCTTCATGTGAACCAACATGCCTACCAATCTGGTAAGTCCACTGTGACTCTTTTACACAAGGTTGTTTACGATATCGAGAAAGCATTCGCTCAAAAGCAATCTTGTTTGGGTGTTTTATTAGATATCGAGGGTGCCTTTGACAACGTGCCTTTCGATGCCATATTGGAAGCCGCACGGAGTCATGGTATATCTCCAATGATTTCCAATTGGATTCACCAAATGCTCAAAAACCGATATCTCTTCTCGACATTGCGTCTAGCGGGGATTAGGAAATTGAGTGTTTGTGGATGCCCCCAAGGAGGAGTCTTATCGCCGCTTTTGTGGAATCTCGTAGCAGATACGCTATTGAGGCAACTCAATAATAGCGGTTTTCCTACTTATAGTTTTGCCGACGACTACCTAACATTGTTAGTTGGTATGTGCATCAGCACCCTTTTCGACCTGATGCAAAACGCCCTTCAGGTAGTTGAGGGTTGGTGTCGCCAATATGGCCTTTCGGTTAATCCGAGTAAAACATCTATTGTTCTTTTCACGGAAAGGCGAAACCGTAATGGCGTTCGACCTTTGCGTCTCTTTGATTCTGAAATCGATGTGACTGAACAAGTAAAGTACTTTGGAGTCATTCTTGATTCCAAGCTTTCCTGGACACCTCACATTGAGTTCAGAATCAAGAAAGCTTGTATGGCCTTCGGGCAATGCCGGCGTACTTTTGGTACAACTTGGGGTCTAAAACCCAAGTATATCAAATGGATCTTCACAACTGTGGTTCGGCCAATATTGGCTTATGGATGTCTTGTGTGGTGGCAAAAGGGTGAAGTGAGAACGGTCCAATCAAAATTAGGCCATCTCCAAAGGATGTGCTTAATGACGATGTCTGGAGCGTTCTCTTCAACTCCTACGGCAGCGCTCGAAGTTCTGTTTGACGTTGCCTCATTACACATTCATCTCAAACAAGAAGCCCTTTCTTGCACTTACCGGTTACGGGTACTCGGTCAACTAGAGGAAACTCCTGTGAACCGCACATCAACACACACCTCGTTGTTTCCACTTTTAGTGAATTGGGACAAAATTGTCCTTGCTCCAAGTGATCTTACAATTGCTTGTAATTTTCCATATAGGACATTTTCCACGAAATTCCCTTCCCGGGAAGAGTGGACATCTGGTTATCTGGAAAGAAGTATTTCAGACGGCATCGTATGTTACACTGATGGCTCCCTTCTCGAAGGTCGAGCAGGTGCTGGTGTTTATTCTCGTGAGCTAAAGCTGTATCAGTCTTACTCACTTGGTAGACACTGCACCGTTTTTCAGGCCGAAATCTTTGCTCTTATGTGTGGAGTGCAATCAGCACTTCAGCAGCACGTAATGGGCAAAGTAATATACTTCTGTTCAGATATCCAGGCTGCTATTAAAGCACTTGCTTCGGCCAACTCCAGGTCGAAGATAGTTATCGCTTGTCGAACTCAAATCGAGAAGCTGAATTCAGCAAACGCTGTTCACCTTGTATGGGTACCTGGCCATTCTTCCATCGCTGGAAATGAATTGGCTGATGAGTTAGCTCGCACTGGAGCATCACATGACTTCATTGGCCCTGAGCCAGCTATTCCGGTATCCAAGTGTTGGGTAAAGCTTCAGATTGACATCTGGGCTGCCACTCAGCACAAACAATACTGGAATAGTTTGGAGTCATGTCGTCAAACCAAATTGTATAGTGCTGAGCCATCTCTACGGGTGGCGAAGTATCTTACTATTCTGTCTAAGCAGAATTGCAGCATGCTGGTCAAAGCATTGACTGGCCACTGCCGACTCAGCTATCACATGGTGAATATTCAGCAAGCTGATTCATTTGCCTGTGATAGCTGTGAATCCGATTATGGAACTTCGTATCATTTGATATGTAACTGTCCAGTTTTCGCGCAACTGCGTTTCCGAGTATTCGGTTAACACTTATTAAATGAAACTGACTTCAGAAACCTGAATCTTCAGGATATTCTGTTGTTCTTAACCCGCTGTGGTAAAGAGCTATAGGCTCTCTTTCGCTTTATGCGTTATTACAGTGCCCTTTTCAGGGCGCTGTTTGAACCCATTGTGGTACGCTTGTGCGTTAGTACCCTCTTCCAGGGTATTTTTCCTATTTCCCTACCTGTCCCTATCCCCATCCAAATCCTTTTTCCTTCCTTTTCCCTCAGGTAGATGATGAAATAGGCTGTTATTTTGGTGATGGCACAAATGTCCCAAATGGAGGATAACGTGCCTCTGGATGCGGCCTTCTGATACCTGATACCCAATTCGCTGGACGGTGGCTCCGTAGCTTGTAGGAAATAAGCGCCCGATCAGCGGATTGAGAGTCGTAGGTTTGATTCCCATCGGAGCACGTGGATTTCTTTTCATAATTCAAATTTCAAATTCTTCATCAAACACGTGTTTCTGTTGCGTCTATGAATGTCAAAGCAATCAAACGATGTCTCAAAAGTTTTATCTGGGATTTCTAGAATTGATGTTTGAAAAAATGAAATCCCGGAAAGAACTATAGGAAGAAATCCTGAAAGAAATACGGAAGAGTTCATTACAAGATTGCAGGAGGATTTCTAAGGTATTGTTTGATGAACTCGTCACGCCATGCCTATAGGAATTACATAAGGAACTATAGAAGTAATTCCAGAAGGAGCTCCTTGAGGAATCTAAGACGGAGTTCTTGGAGGTATCCTGGATGAAGTTTATGAAGAAATGCTTAAGGCATTTTCTCAAAGAATCTCGGACGGAGTTCTCAGATAAATCCTGAGGAACTTCCCAAAAGAACCCTATAAAATAAAATAGGGTTAATATTATAAAATAAAATTCCTGGAAGGATCCCAGAAGAAACTCCACAAGGAATACCTGGAGAAATCCTAGAAAGAATTTCTGGGAGAATCTCAGAAGGACTTTCTTAATAAATCTGGGATGAAATCTTTGAATGAGTCCTGGTAGAAATTTCTGGAAAAATCCCATGTGGAACCTACATGGAATAGGAATCAACAAGTCTTTTTTTTTTTTTTTTTTATCTAGTTCGTTTATTTGGGGCTCAATCGCGTATAACGCTTTACGGAGCCGAGGATCTTTCTTTGTACTTAATAGTATACATTATACAGAGTAATAACTTTTTAATGATATCTGTTAGTAATGGGTGGAAGCCAGGGTACTCGTGGCAGCTCGAGGTTAGAAGGTCACATTTTGAGGGATGGACAGGGTAAGGATTGGGCCAAAGGTTTCACTGCTGCTCATCCGGGGGTGAATCGCATCTTGCTAGCGTATTCGGTGCCTTGTGGTGTTGGTACCAACTTGTTGTGGGACTTGGTTTTCCGGATGGCCAGGAGCAGCTTGGCAACACAAAGAGGACAAAACAGAGAAAAAAAACTGGAGAAGAAAACACAAGCAAATTAAACTTTTATACCAGCAGAGCGAAGAAAGTCGAAAATACATCCCATGTATGTGACATCGCGGGTCCCCAACACATCTCTCACAAGAACAAAGGGTTGTCTACCTCGGGCCTCAAGGGTATCCAAAAGTAGCGCTCTGGAGGCGTCATTATCCGGGCATTGCCAAACTACGTGGTCGATGTCATCATAACCGGAACCGCACTTAGTACAAACATTGCTCAACGCGAGGTTAATCCTGTGTAAATGCGCGTCTAGCGAGTAATGGTTGGACATAAGTCTTGACATCACGCGAATGAAATTGCGACTTACATCCAGACCATACCACCACACTCGCAAAGAAACATTAGGAATAATGGAATGTAACCACCGTCCCAGCTGGCCATCTCGCCAATCATTTTGCCAACTTTGAAGAGAACTCTGGCGAACAAAATGGAAAAATTCATCATGTGAAATTCTTCTATCATAGATCTCACCTTCCTGTGCGCCCACCTTTGCGAGAGAGTCCGCCTTCTCATTGCCATAAATTGAGCAATGTGAGGGGACCCATACAAAGGTAATCTTGTATGATCTTTCGACCAGTGCACCCATCTGCTCCCTTATTTTTGTAAGAAAGTAAGATGAATGTTTTACAGGTTTCATCGACCGGAGTGCCTCAATCGAACTAAGGCTATCCGAGAAGATGAAGAAATGGTCTACGGGCATGTTGGAAATCATCCCCAAAGCGAAGTTGATTGCTGCCAGCTCAGCAACATAAACCGAACAAGGTTCCTGAAGTTTGCGGAAGGCGGTGAAATTTTCATTGAAAACACCGAAACCAGTGGATCCATTTATGCGAGACCCATCAGTGAAGAATCTCTTACAGGAATTGACATTTTGGTACTTTTCGTTAAAAATGCGAGGAATAGATATACATCGAAGTTGATCTGGTATTCCATGAATAGCTTGTTTCATGGACAGATCGTATTTAACAGAGGAACTGTCATTAGTGAAGTGTACACGGGGAGGATTATAACTTGGTAGGCTTATATCAGATGACATGTAGAACAGATAGATTCTCATGAATTTTGATTGAGTGTTCAGACTGAGCATTTCTTCGAAATTTTCAATGACAAGTGTGTTGCTCACTCCACACTTGATAAGTAACCTTAGCGAGAGCTCCCAGAATCGGTTCTGGAGAGGTTTCACCCCTGCCAGGACCTCAAGGCTCGCATTATGCGTTGAGTGCATACAGCCTAGAGCAATACGCAAACAACGGTATTGAATTCGTTCCAACTTTATTAGGTGGCAGTTTGCTGCTGAGTGGAAGCAGAAAGAGCCATACTCAATAACAGAGAGAATAGTTGTTTTGTAAAGTTTTATGAGGTCTTCCGGGTGAGCACCCCACCATGTTCCGGTAATTGTGCGTAGAAAATTGATCCTTTGTTGACATTTTTGCACCAAATACTTGATTTGGGTACCCCAAGTGCCTTTTGAATCAAACCAGACCCCAAGGTATTTCGAAGTCAAAGACTGGTCGATTTCTATTCCCAAAAGATTGAGTTTCAGTTGGGCTGGGTTCCGCTTTCTAGAAAACACAACCAATTGAGTTTTTTGCGGAGCAAACTCGATCCCTAAATCTCTTGCCCACATTGACAGATTATTTAGAGAATTTTGCAATGGTCTTTGCAACATTTCTGCATGTGGGCCTTTTAGAGAAACCACAGCATCATCTGCAAGTTGTCTTAGCGTGCATTGTCCTTCCAAGCAATTATCAATGTCTTTCACGTAAAAATTATAAAGCAAGGGACTTAAACATGAGCCTTGGGGTAGGCCCATGTAACTTATTCTGGAAGTTGTCAGTTGTCCGAGATTGAAGCTCATATGTTTTTCTGACAACAAATTATACAAGAAATTATTTAAAATTCCTGGAAGTCCACTATTGTGCAGTTTTTCTGACAATATTCCTATGGAAACTGAATCAAAGGCGCCCTTAATATCCAAGAAAACTGAAGCCAGTTGCTCCTTTTCCGCAAAGGCCAGTTGAATATCTGTTGAAAGCAACGCTAGACAATCGTTTGTTCCTTTGCCCTTGCGAAACCCGAACTGTGTATTTGAAAGCAAGTTATTCGATTCGACCCAATGATCGAGTCGTGATAGGATCATTTTTTCCAACAATTTCCTTAAACATGATAACATAGCAATTGGGCGGTATGAATTATGATCAGACGCTGGTTTACCAGGCTTTTGAATAGCTATTACTTTGACCTGTCTCCATTCATGCGGAACGATGTTGTTCTCCATGAATGAGTTGAACAGGTCCAGTAATCGTCTTTTCGCGATATCTGGGAGATTCTTTAGAAGATTGAACTTGATCATATCGCGTCCCGGAGCGGAATTGTTTGATGAAAGAAGAGCCATAGAAAGTTCCAGCATAGTGAAGGGTCTGTCCAGAGAACCGTCTCTTGGGGATGTTTCCCAAGAAATCGGTTGTGCTGGGACTGAGTCTGGGCAGACCTTTTTCGCAAAGCTGAATATCCAACGGTTGGAGTATTCGTCACTCTCATTAGAAGAAGAGCGGTTTCGCATGTTGCGAGCCACTCTCCAAAGCGTTGTCATTGAAGTTTCTCTTGAGAGACCCTCAATGAAGTGTCGCCAATAACTACGCTTCTTCGCTTTCAGCAGGTTTCTCAGCTGTCTTTCGAGCTTTGCGTACTCTTGATAAAGATCTGAGGTACCGTGCCTACGAAAAGTTTTGAAAGCATCAGATTTTTTAAGATACAACTGGGTGCAATCATCATCCCAACCTAGCGTGGCTGGTCTTCTTTTGAAGGTTGCACTTGGAACACGTCGTTTTTGTGATTCTAATGCACTCTTATATATCAGTTCAGACAGGAATCGATACTCATCCAAAGGTGGGAGGGGATTGAATGATTCGATGCCAAAAGATACCGCTTCTGCATACTTTTGCCAATCGATATTCCTTGTGAGGTCAAAAGGAACCTGAATTGGATGGTCTGACCTTTCACTATTATGCTTTATGGTGGTTATAATGGGTAAGTGATCACTACCATGAGGATCCTCGATTACCTTCCACAAGCAATCGAATGATAGTGAGCTTGACCCCAGTGATAGGTCGAGACGACTTTCTTTGCCGTCAGATGCAATACGTGTCACTTCACCTGTATTTAAAATGTTCAAATTGAAATCGTCGCACAAATCATAGAAAATGGCCGCTCTATTATCGTCATATGGTTCACCCCACCCTGTACCATGCGCGTTCATATCACCCAGAATTAAAACTGGATGTGATAGTGCAGAAACCGCATTCCAAAGATGACGGCGGTTAATTGAAATTCTTGGAGGAATGTAAACGGAAGCTACGCAAAGTTCTTTACCCTTTACGTTTATTTGGCAAGCGACGATTTCTACGCCAGGATGAGTCGCGATTGGAATTCTATAAAATGAGTAAGTCTTTTTGATCCCCAAAAGAACTCCCCCATAATGGTCATCTCTATCCTGGCGTATAATGTTAAAATCGTGGAAGTTGAGTTCATCTTCAGAAGAAAGCCATGTTTCACAAAGGGCAAAAATATCACAATCAGAGTTGTGAATCAAAAACTTAAACAGGTCTAATTTAGGTTTTAGACTATGACAGTTCCACTGTAGCACAGTGATCATATCTTGTACCTCACTTGATGAATTATCCATCGAAAGATATGATCGCAGAAAGGAGGGGCCATGATTGTGTCAGATTCCGAAAATATTCTTCTACTGTAGGTATAAACATATCAATAATGCCTCTTAATGTTTCTGGAAGGCTGAGGGCATTATATAAGCGATCCACGAGAACCCTAAAAGTAAACAGTCCTCGCTTGGGTCTAGGAGGCTTGCTTGAACTGCGAGGAACTTTGGTAGTTTTTTTCTTGCTACCTTGTCGATTATTTCTCTTTGAAGTGTATTTAACAGGCGGAGACGGGGGTGACAGGTTCTTGCTACAACATGGAGCTGAAGCTAGAGGAACCTGATTCTTCGGAGTTTTTAAGTTTACCCCGTCTCCTTTATCATTAGGCAAACTTTTAAGGGAAGACTTTAAAAAGACCTTTCGGCGCAATCCCGGGGAAGATGATGACTTCCTTTTTCCAGGTGCGTGTACCTCCGAAAGAGATCCACCCTCATCAGTTTCGCCATCGTCCTGATCATCGGAAGACAACTCCTGATAGGGATTTTCAACTGGGACAGCTGATTCAGACACGGAATCTGGTGTTTTAAAAGATTTCACCATCTCCGCATATGTCTGTTTGGAGCGCTTTATGATAGAGCGACTCTCATTTCGAATGCGTCTTTTATAAGCCGGGCAAACTTGCAAGTCGTGTGGATCTCCGCCACAGTAGCTACATTTTTCCGCTTCCTGTGTGCAAGAGTCCTCCAAGTGAGCTTGGTTGCATTTGCCACAACGGGGCTTGTTGTCGCAAAAGCTATCACTGTGACCAAACTGCTTGCATTTGGTACAATTAAAAACCTTCGGCCTAAAAAGATGCACTGGGTAAAAACCACCATCAATTACAACAAATTCCGGGAGGACGGAACCTGGAAAAGTCACTCGAAAAAACGCTGAAGGCGAGTACACCTTTTTATTTCCTTCCATGGAAACCTTAGATAAGCGTTTACAGTCTAGGATAGCCACATCAGGAATTGACCTATTTTTGAATCGACCAAAGCCGGTCTTGATGTCCTCACATGTCAGCATTTCGTCGAGGATCTTCCCCTCCACCTCCACTTCTCGTGCTGGCACATAGACCGCGTATTCAACAGTAAACGCTTCGTGTTGAGCAATTTCATTTGCTGCTTTGTAGCTAGGTGCGGTAACACGCAGCTTGGATGCTTTCACTTGGTGAATAACGGTCCCAGGATACTTACGCGTCAGCTCTCGAGAAATCGAAAGCATATTCAATGGTTTGCATTTGCGCCGGAAATAGACAACCCAAGGTCCAGGCGAAGATGGCTGATAAAACCGCGTACGAGCAATGATATCATTGGGAGGCGTTTCGCCTCCAATCGAATCGTCCATGTGGAAACAAATTTATGGAAAATAACTCAAAAGTGCAAAAGAGGAAGAGAAAAACCTTAAAGTATTTACAGTGCACTTTCTTCCTTAGGACGACAACTGTTTGGTTTGTAAACCAAACAATGTTAATAATATATAAAAAAAAAATGAAGCAAAAAAAAAACTTGTACTAATAATATACGAATTCAATTCTTATGTTTATTTTAGCGCACCCTGTAGGATGCAAAAAAAAAAGGTATTGAAAAAAAAAAAGAAAAAATAGCTAATAAAAAAAACAAAAAAAAAATGTTCTGTTATTTACAGTTTGTACACCCTTACCCGTATACAGTAGTTTGGGAACCACTGTTATGGATGTCAAAAAAAAAAGCACGTGGTCGAATGTGGACTGGGGATACAATAGACAAAAGCGATCAAAACAAATTGGGCGGACAAAAGAGTGTATCGAAAGAGTGATACTTATCTGACCGGAGCAGGTAGATATTTATCACAGGCAGGCAGATGGTAAAGCTGTCCGTCGCGTCTGCCTTCGCACCCGTCGCCGCGTCCTCTTTGTTGACGGAGGGGCTGATGATGGCGATAATGATGACTTTTGGATGCGATTATTCGTTGACCTTGATGTACGATGATGTAAGCACCTCGCTTCCGCGTTGCGCTGGATACCACCTTGCGACACTACACTTCGCACAAGCAGGAGAACGCACGATATAAAAAACCTTCCGCGATTGCGGGGGAAAAAACTCTACTTCTACGAGGTCTATCGCGTGGTGAGATACGGAGCACACGTCCGACTCGTCCAAATGCACAACAGGGAATGGAATCAACAAGTCATAGATCAGCACACTGATCACGTGAGCCACACATGTAGACTTGAATCATTTGGGCCAGGTTGATTTTCAGGAGAAAAAGGGAACTTTTGATGTATTCTTCTTCCTACTAGTCATGCCCCAATTTAGCCTGTGCTTCTCAGGGCCCATAGTACTCTGGAAGACAATGTCCAGGCCTCCAAATTGGAGTATTAAGTATGAAAATCTGCGTACATTACTCTGTCACATGCTGCATATGTTCTTGTAACTAATGTTTAAATGTTTTATAACGGCCATTCATCGTTCTTTGCTTCCATGCCGCAAACATTATTCTCCTGATGGTTACGGTAGTCACGAACAATCGACGCTAATTTGAAATTCAAATCAACCTACGCGCCCCTAAGGGTCGGTCAGCTGTTGCGGCCGGAGTGGCGACGATCCTGACGGAGACTTATCCTCTCCATGCATGTCCTTGAGACAGCTGTGTCCGATGTACTTTATGGGTTACGCTTGCCTACGTGGGTGCATTTTTTAATCGTGCTGTCAACATACCACTTGGTGCGAAACAAAAATCTAGTACTGCACTTTAATGAACATCCGAGCGATAGGGTTGAGTTGCAAAAGCGTGAGAATGGACTCGCTTCGCTATCGCTCGAAAATCTGATTACGGAAAAGAACAAATTGGTCGCCGTAATTACCTGTACCTCTAACGAGATCCCCGCCCCGATTTCACATCTACGATAGACCTAGTTTAACTAGACCCGTTAACTAGCCCTCCCCGGGCCGGGGCGGAAGCTCAAAATCACGCGAGCTACCGTGCGTAATATGTTTTTAATTCGATCAACTCCCTGATTGTACCCGGTCCGCAATCATTAGAGCTAATTCAATTTGTTTCCCGAACCCAACCTAGCGATGGGAATCGACGGAACTCTTCCACTTCCTGTCGCTTCCCCGTCAAAATTATGAACGAAACGCACTGTTCAGCAGATGTTTACGCGTAGCTCCACGCACATCATCTGCCCTCGTAAAGGCGACGCGACATCGATACCGCACGGTGTCGCATACCTACCCGTAATTGCGATCTGCTTCGGCTCAGTCGAACCATTTTTCCACCTTTACCCCGAAAAAAAAAAATGCTAATCACCCTTAAGACAAGCACGGTAAAACACACAGTCGCTCGCTACGCAAGATCACCCGCAACACCACCGCAACGTGCAAAGGACTCTCGCCCGCCAGCAAGGAGCTCAAAAGTGCGCGGTCTTATCGCGGGACTACGATCTGTGCGAGTTCCTTTTTCTGGTCATTTTGTCTTGGTTCGCTCCGTTCGCTCGGGTCCGCACGCAGATGGTGTCCGTCGTGGTAGGCGTCGTCGTCGTCGTCGCAGTGGCTGCTCGCTCCTGTGTTGCAATGTGGTTTACCGAAATCCGCCTTGCTTCGAGGAGGGCGACGACCACCAGGACCACGCGACCGACCGATCGATGGCGTGGTGGCGAAGGGGGAGAGACACATAAATTTGAATAATAAAACTTATATTATTGTAATTCCTTGACGTTATCGGGCGGTTTGCATCTCTTGGGCGGGCAACGGACGGGTGAGCGTAGAGAAAACTGGGTTTTTGGTAGCATCTTGCAAGAAGGGTGGGCCAAACTTGAAAGTTTATGACATGGCTCATAAAAATGTTCTTGTGTTGAAGGTTGGTGAAATATGATGTTTTGGGCAAATATTTGCTTTAATGTTCCGATCTCAGCACAAGTAGTACAGGTTCATCGATCGTCCAACGAATTCCACGGACAACTGTGGGAGCAAATCGAATAAAGGGGTAAATGACCGTTGCAAATTGGCGACTACTGACCGACTAAAGGCACACCCTACCGACCCGCAGCAAAACCGGAAACTACTGACTTTTGTTTGTGCAGAAGTTACAATTACGTCGCGGTAGCGTGTAGGAGTGTCAATCGGTAACTTTACGGTGCGTTCTGTGGCAGCAGCATTGCATTCGTACTGAACTTTGAATGAATGGCTGCAGCAGTCGTGGTGAGATTCTGTAATGGGCAGTTTGTTCCATTTGTAGGTATAGGCTTATTCAAATGACTATCAATTGGCTTCGTTGCCGTGTTGAGATTGTTCTATAATTCTGAATTGGCACAAAAAACTGGACCTACATTTCCCGAAGTTCCTCCTGCGTTTTCTTCAAGAAGTTTTCATTGGTATTTCTCCAAAATTTTCTCACAAATTACTTCTCAGAAGTTGAGGCGCATTTTCGCGAACTCTTCCGGTGTTCTTCCCGGGATTTTATAAAGAGTTCTTACCGGGATTTCCCAGACATTATACAGGAGTATCTACCATACCGATATTGCCCCACAAATTATGCAGAAGTTCCATGGAGATCCAGAAGTTATATGTGCGAGTTCTAATAGATCCGGATATTTATTTCTAGTGAGTTTCCCGGCCCTCAACCCACAAGATTTCCATCGTAGTTTCTCCTGTAATCCTTTCAAGACGTTTACTGAACTTTATTTCAATATTTTAAAAGGATTTTGAAAGGAGTTTCTCCCAATTTATTTCGTACAGATTGCTCTTGAAGCTTCTTCTGGTCTTTCTTTTGAAAGGTTTGTTTTGGGATACCTATCAGAGTTTTTCATATGATTTATTTTGCACTTTCTCCCTGTACAAAATTTGGTAAATGTTTCTCATAGAGTTCTTACTGAGATTTTTTCCAGAGGGCTTTACAGGATTTTCCTCAGAGTTTTTTCAGGAATTTCTTGCTTTGATCATCTTGAGATTTCTCCATAGATTTTCCCGAATCTCTACCGGAAATTGTGCCGGGATTTCTTTGTGTGTTAATTTTGAGATTTCACTCCAATAGTTACTCACGGATTTTTCCAGGAGTTTTTTAGGAATAACTCAAATATGCATCATTTACAATAAATTCCTGAAGAAATATTGGACGGTATGCTGGTGAAATCCCGCGAGGACCTCCGGGAAAAACTATTGGAGAAATCCCGAGAAAAAGTGGGACATTTCGGAAATTTGTTTGGGAGTAACCTTGTGGAAGGTTGGCAGGTGGTGGTTAAATATAAAAACAATTCCAGGAGTTTTTTACGGAAATACTTCCGGAGCTTTCAAAAACATCCACCCAACGTTCATCCTGGGATTTTCCTGGAGTTTATTTTGGGATTACTTTTATTTTTTTTAGGATATTACCCGCGAATGTTGAGAGGAATGACCTGAGTGAAATCTCCGAAATGATCCGGATGGAGTCCCATATAGGAGCACGGTAAGAATACCAGGATGGATCCCAGAATAATCTTTGGAATTCCCTGCTGGAATTATGGGAAATATTCTAGGAGAAACACTACGAGATACAGCAGTAGAAAAAAAAGAAATTCTAAGAGCCTCCCGGTAAATTTTTCGGCTGAAATCCCAGGGAGAACTTCTGCAGGTCCCATTGACATCCCCAAAAGAAACAATTGGAAAACCACGGAAGAAATCCTGCGAGAAGCTCTTTGAGCAATACCAGGAAAATCACTGGAAGAAACTTCGAGATATAATCCTGCTCAAACCCCGCGAAAAACTTCATCAGGTCCTCTCAGGACTTTTGTAGAAATCCCAGGTGAACTCTGGGAGTAAATCCGCGAAACCCCTGTATAGAATTTTGACAGTAGCTCCTAGAGAGATACAGAAATGAATCCCAGCAAACCTTTAACCCTTATGTGGCCGACAAGGTACCCGGGTATTTAGCCAGTGCCCTTTTAAAAAGCACGGTGTAGAAAAAAGCAAAAAGTTTGTCGGACACATAACGGTTGAGAAAATAGATAAATTTAAGAACTAACTCCGGGAGAAATCTCGTGACAAATGCTGTAGGACAGGGGTTTTCAGACCTTTTGTGTCGCGGTTCGGTTTTTTGAAACAAACTGCCATGCGGTGCACTTGATCAAAAGTTTAAAAGATTAAAATTTCATCTTCAGTGTAAAAAATTACGAGAGTTTTGATGAACGTCGAAATGATTTTGTAACAATTTCAGGCGAAATTAGGATCTGATTAATAGGGAAACGGCAGTGAATTTTTGGCGAGACCTTCGACGAAGCTCTGTGTTGATCCCTGATAAATAGTATGATCTTTGGTAAACATTTTTTTTAAAGATTTCTAGAGAGTTTCGAATAAGAATATCTTTGATGTAATTGTCTGTTTTCAGAACTTGAAAATACTTCTTCAAATATCTGAGTAAAATTCCCAGAAAAATAACAACATTCTTTCTGTATGACTCGAGGTAAATTACCTAAGCATACATACCTTCTCAGATTCTCGAAATTAATAGTCATATTTCTTTTAAGACACTTGGTTAAACTCTTGAAAATACGTTCCCACATTACCGTGTAAGATTTTTGGTATTGGGAATATCATCCAAGTGCACCGAGATACATGATCTAAAAACCCCTGCTGTATGGAACCGCTAGAATTTTTGAAGACGGAATTTTAGTAGGAATTCTGAAGGAAATCGTAATCTCTGAAACAGCTCTTGAGATCATATTCTTCAGAGTTTGCTAACTGGTGTCTACCGAAACAACCAGAATACTTTCTGCAATTCCATAAGGAAATACTCCTTGAAGTTTTTCCGAGATTCCTTCTTGCGTGTTCCATGGGTTTCCTTCTAGAATACCTTTCTGATTCTATATAGGATATATTTCGTATAGATAACAGTTTCAGCCGGGATTCTTCCTTGATATTATCCAAAAGCTTTTCTGCGATGTTTCGCTCAGGATTTCTCCCGGTTTTCTGTCAGAGTTTATCGCGATATTTCTCCTGGCGTTTCTACCGGTTCTGTTTCTAGCGTTTTAACAGAAGCTTTCTTGATTTTTACCAAAAATTTTCCGACCATTGCTCTTGGAGTTTCTCCCGAGGTTGTTGCAAGGGATTCTGCGAGACTTTTCCAGATACTCTCCCAGGATGTTCAGAAGCTTCTCTTGGGATTTTGTTACAAAAATAAAAAAAAATATTTCAAAGGATTCACATAGAACATTACAACACAAACATAAAAGCACCCGGTTACTCAAACGGGTAACAATTCACGATCACAGAATGACGAGGTTTCATTAATTGGTTTGGTCCATCAGTCATCCTGAAATTGTGTTTTGAATGGCAGTTAGTCTTTTAGTTGACAGTCATTGCTGCTGCTTCCATAGCTTGATTTTGTGTAGGAAAACTAATCGAGCATCCATATCCGGGTTTTATTATAAGAGCTCTATAGCTTCAAAAAAGGTTCACATCTCTAGTACTTTACCGCTGAAAGTTGTCAATCAAAATAGGATTGCATTTCATGAGAGGTCTATTCCGTCAGAACCCTTTATGTGAGCATTAAAATTAGGGGAATATTTACAAGTCAAAATAAAACATATATTAGAATAGACAGATAGAACGCACGAATATTAAACTTATAACACATTGAACAATTATTTTGTCTTATTTCTGCCCAGAGATTATTCTTGGATTCCTCCCGGAATCCCCCCAAAGTTTTTCGATGGGTTTCATGCGGATTCTTTCCAAGATTTCTCCCAGAATTTATCCTTCTCCCGACTTTCTAACCATAATTCATATCCCAATTCTCGAAAAAAAAAACCTCATTGATCACAAAGAGTTTTGGAAGAAATCTCAAAATATATGCTACGAAAACTCCGGGATGACCATCGAGTGAAATTTCGGAAGAACTCCGATAGTAACTTTCTAGTGGAGAAAAGATTGCAATGAAATCCGAAACGGACAATATCGTACGAGGAACTCTGGATGAAGTCACTGTAGGAACTTTTACAGTGGTTTCCGGCTAGAAGATTCTGATACTCGAAGTTTTCAGCTATTTTAGTCTTGCGAATTAATACGGTAGTTTAAAAAGAAAATCGGGTTGACTCGAGTCGAGTCAAGTACAAGACACTGAAGACGACCTTACAGTTGAGGTCGAAATACGTATCTGTCAAAAGATGCAAATTCTTAGTGGAATTCAAAGGAACCGTACTTAACCCGATTTTCTTTTTATCTACAGATATTCCCCTAACAAGCCTAGGTTAATCATCATACGGTAGTTTGTTAACAGCTCGAAGTTTCGGCTGGGTTCTTCTAGGAGAAACTGAAAAGAGGGGTTTTATTCAATTGGCTTCTTTAGCGGTGCTGAGATTTTTCCATATGCTGAATCTGCACGCCAAACTAAGCCGAAATCCATATTTTCATGAATTTTGATGCCCAGGAAACTATTTAAAAATCAAATTGAAGCCCTCGTCGCATTTTGTACTGGGCGGAGCTGTCAAACAGCTGCCCAGCTGTCAAAAAGTGATTTTAAAAAATCTCTTTAAAATTGATAGGTACCAAAATAAAGTATGGGAGCGTCCATAAATTACGTCACGCAAAAATTGCCCATTTTCAACCCCCCCTCCCCCCTATGTCACACTTTTTGTATGAGACCTCTGAAATTTTTGTATGGGCTGTCCAGGCTTGTCCGCACTGAACGCATGAAAATTCTGCTCTTTTGATTTACACCACCAAAACCATCGTAGTTATGTAATCTTCCTATTTTGCCTGATAGAAGGATGTTTGAATATCCTAAATGTCATTTCGAACTGTCAAAAAACCACACCGCAGTGCCACACTGTGCGCGCAAAGAGAATTTCACCCGGGTGAATTCACCCCAGTGAATTTCTCTTTGCACGCTCAGTGCGGCACTGCGGTGCGATATTTTGACAGTTCAAAGTGACATTTAGGATATTCAAACATCCTTCTATCAGGTAAAATAGGAAGATTACATAAATACAATGGTTTTGATGATGTAAATCAAAAGAGCAGAATTTTCATGCGCTCAGTGCGGACAAGCCTGGGGCTGTCACACTTTACTGAACCCCCCCCTCCCCCCTAAAAGCGTGACGTAATTTATGGACGTTCCCTAATAAAAAATCTGAAAAAAAATCATAGTGGATCAGGAAAAGGTGTTCTTTTGTATAAAATAAAAAAAAAAAAAACAATACGTTTTTCAAAATTTAAAAACCCAATTTCAGCAAGACTGAATAAGCAAAAACTAAGAACACAGAAGGAACTATCGGAGAGATCCTTGGGGAAAATTTTACCACGGGAAAACACGTGGAAGGAATCTCAAGAGGATCTGAGCAAAAAACTCTGGAAGGAACTACGTGGAAAATACAGGAGAACACCTCTGAAAGAAATTCTGGGAGACAATATTAGATGAATCTCGAGAAAACTTTCATAATAATCCAGCATAAAACTCCAAAATAAACCATGGCAGTTCAGGAGTAATCCCAAGATGACCTCTCGGAAAACCCTAGGACCAACTGCTATAGAAATTTGGTGGTAGTTCCACGGGGATGTGGGCTAATTTTCAATGTACTGGAAAAACAGATATTTTCATATGGCCTTGACAGGTCGGCCAAACAAAAATATTCACATATTTTCAAGCAAAATCCATTTTAACCCTCGAGCGATCGCGCTGTTGTATTTTGTACAACACGTTGAAAAAATCTCGCTTGTTTTACTTCGCATTAGCGGAGTTGCACGTAGTAGCCAACCGCGCGACTGCCGGAAGGTTAAATTAAAGCAAGATGCATGTTTATTTCAAACATCGTGTTCAGCTACGGATAGGTGGGAGCCCCATTCACAAAAAGTCATTGATTCGCAAACTTCTAAGCAATCATTATTTTGAATGTCGTACACAAAGTGCTATTCTAAATCATCTTCCGTTGTCTTTTATCTAAAACGAATTATTTCGTGGGAAGTTATCAAGCTGGCTTCATTAATGGCCGACTGACAACGAACCAGACCATCATCATACGGCAAATCTTCCAGAAGTACCGTGGATACATCTGTTCATCGACTTCAAGGCGGCAAACGACAGTATGTACCGTACCGTACTTTCCTGGAAAAGTGATCAGGCCGATTAAAGCAAGGATGAACGGTGTACAAAACTGCGTGAGCGTTTCGGGTGCAATATCTAGTTTATTCAGGTCCTGTCGAAAACGGCGACAAGGTGGCGGACTCTCATCCTCATGTCTACTTTTCAACATCGCCTTGGAAGTTGTAATGCGACGATCTGGACTCAAGTGCCGGGTACGATTGTCAAGAAATCCGGTCAATTTGCGTGCTTTGTGGACGTCATGGACATTATCTACAATACATTTGGAACGTTGACAGAGCTGTACATACGCCAGAAACACAAAGTAACGAAGTTTGAGGTCGAATGCGCCAAAAACAAAGTGTACGTACTGGAGATCGGAGCATGACAGGTTTCATAATGGGTTTTCCAAAAAGTGGAGGGATTTGTCTTTCTAGGATCTGTAACGGTGTGTTACTACAGGATATTAATCCGGCAGCTACCATCGGCTTAAGGGGATGGTCACAGAAGGTGACCCTTCCCAGCGCCCAGCGGCTAGCGAGACTCTGTATTGACCTCACTTACAGTGTATCAAACAATTGTCCGTACAGCAATTTTTTCGTTAAAATAGTTTTTCATTCAATTGTTTATAACTTTTTTATACATCAATCAAAACAACTGAGAATTTGACCAATCATGGATTATATATTCATATTCGATTGGGGAAATTTTGAGCGAGATCGAATAAGTTTTCTGAAAGTTATAGAACTTTTAGTAAAACTAGTAAGATTTTTGAACACATTTTCAAAACATTATGTCTCAATATGTACCCGATGATTTTTTTCATTTTTTTTGTGTTACATCTTATACACAAGGCTATCATATGCAGCTATGTTTGGGGTTTTTTATTCACTACAAAAAATATGAAAAAATGTGCTTATGTAGTTGAGAATGTTTAATAATTTACCATATTTCGCACATATAATCTGCGAAACGTTTTCCACCAATAAAAGTGCATTAACTGAACGAAAAATCCATAGAACCTACTCTTCATATGTAGTTTAGTAGGTCCTGTATAAAAATATTTCATTAAGAGAGTTTAAAAAAGTTGAAAACACTTGGCACTTTTATTGATCAAAATATGATAAATTTCCAAATGCCACTCTGAACATGTACAGATTTTTCATATTTTTTGTAGTGAATATAGAACCTTAAACGAACACATATGAAAGCCTTAGGTGTAAGCTGTAACACCAAAAAAATTTGAAGAAATTTCATCAAGTACATATTGAGATATAATGTTTTAAAAATGTGTTCAAGTATCTTATAAGTTTTACTAAAAGTTCTATAACTTTCAGAAAACTTATTTGATCTCGCTCAAAATTTTACCAACGGAGCTTCAATATATGGGTTATAATTGGTCGAAATTTCAGCGGTTTTGATTGACGTATAAAAAAGTTATAAATGAATGAAAAATTATTTGGTCAAAAAATTGCTGTACGGACAATTGTTTGATACACTGTATCTAGGATCGGCACGCTTATCCTTGCTATTCACAGATTCAGGAAATCACTTGGAGTACCTACCTTTTCACGTTCCGTTTGTTGGCTAACTTTTTGTGCACTATCTTTCCTAGCTATTAACCTTCTTCACCCTACTTTTTTCCACCCACTTTCTGATTCCAATCCGACTCTTTTTGGAGGTGAATCCTTTTTGAGTGTGGGTAAACCACGATAAAACCGGGTTGTAAGGGAGGGGGTGTTTCAGGTGTTAATCACGGTATTTTACCAAATGGCTTCAACTATGTCCACAAAATACCACTCTCACTTTCGCACGTATTGTATGGGCAAATGACCGATCTTCGGTTCAAGATCAAACAAGGATCTACATTTCAGCAATGGCCTCTAATAGCTACCATTTGCTACCAGCGCCAGGTTAACTTTCAAAAAATCTAGATGATTTGCAAAGTTTTGTCTGGAAAAGTTCGTGTAGAAAACCTTACAAATTCTGGGCAAAATCTAACAAATTCCAGAAAATTATTGTCTGGAGCTTCCAGATTTTTGTAAAATGAGACCTAAAAAATCAGAAAAATCCAGATCAATCTGGAAGGTTGCCAACGCTGTTTTCTACCATCCCGTTGGTCACATACAGAGTCATCTGGTGGAGAATATTGCAGGATGATTGCAGCTGCTATTTATGGCTGCCTCCTGTAACCAGCAACCATAAAGAGTGGGAAGGGAACAAACAACACAAATACTTTCCTGAATTTAATACACACAGATGAAAACTACACCGCGACAAACTGTTAATAACCTGCTCGGAGTTTTGAGCAACGCGTGCTAAGGACGATCTTTGATTGTATGCCGGAGATCGGTGTGTGGCGGACGGACCACGAGCTCGCTGTGCTCAACGATGAACCCAGCTCCCAAAATGTGGCCAAAATTAGAAGAGTACGGTGAGCTGGGCACGTAGCAAGAATGCCAGACAACAATCCTGAAAAATCAAAACTATGACTATGTCTTAGCCATCAAGGTTATCCGAATTCCTTCAACACTTTGCGTCTAGAATGACAAACGCATTTTTTATATTCACAATAGTATCAATGGTGGTAGCCATCATAAATGTAAGAGATCGAATATTTTACGGAGGCAATACCACGGTCCAAGACACTTTGACGAGACGAGTCGTTTGACACAAAAATTTTGGACATCATTTTCAAAACATTGAAAACAAAGAAAGGATCCTCCATACCTTTACTATTCTGTACCAAACAGCCAACATCCGTTTCTATTTCATTTATCTAGTGACCTTCACCTATAACACACATTCAAGGATCAATCCAAGATACGAATCAGCGCAGGACCCTACGACACCATTCACCACACATGCGACATTGTAGGTAGGTACCGGATCCAATCGAATGAATTAGAATTTGAATGCAGAAAACGTTGCCCAAAGTCCAAGACGAATTGTCTGTCCAGTCAGCATCTTACCCAGCCAGATGACCAGCTGTGTGGAAGGTGAAATTTCTGCAAACATCATCTCCTTGCATCCATCCCCTCCGCGTCTTATCCGTCCAAGTCCATATCTCTTACATCCGAAAGCGCAACTTCCTTGCAAACAATCAAGTGATAAATTTCCCTCAATTTATCTTTTCTTCGCCTGTTTTTACACACTTGGTTGTTTCAGGATTCCCTCCGTTGGGACAAAATCTCACCACCCAGTCCAGGACGAAGAGAAGATGACGATAGGAAATTACGCTAGGATGTGCGATGAAATCGATTCCACAGCATCGTCGTCGGATCGGAAGATTTCCACAGCTGCCTTGCTCTTTCTCCGGTTTCACTTCGTCCTCCCATGGACTAGGGAATTCCCAGCAGCCCAACGGCAGTACATAAATTCCGCAAATCTCGCGCATTCGCGCGCGATACACTAACAGGCATTATTTGCATTTAACAAGCTTTTTCCTGCTGCGTGTTGTCTGCTGTTAAGAGCAGCTCCTTATTCGCGATGTTCGACATGGACTATTGGGCTAGGCCGTGCACTCGACGCGACGCTCCGGTGTAATTTATAACTTTTTATCCTTCTCGCGGGTTTCGACTTTCATCAATTCAATTTATTCGATAGGTCCTCGGGTTCGGGTACTATCTACATAAGTTTGCGCTCGACACGGCGTTGCGTTCTTGTTAACTGTCGACGAAAATATTGATATATCGTCGTTTCTTCGGAAACGGAGCACTCAATAGGATAGCAGAGCAACGCTCCGTAGGGTGCGCTTTATCATGTAAAGTGGTTGCGAGGTATGTATTACGCTTTCAGTGCAAAACGTGAGCAAACTTTTTCTTCCACGGTTCATCGTTGGATTGGGTTATCTTATAGGGTTGGAGGTCCAATTGTGGGTAAAAACAACCGTAGAAAATTAAAGCTCAAGTAACCAATAGTTTCGCTTCCCATGACAAAATATACCTCCAAGTTCCACGAAGTTCAGATAAAGCTCCGAATAGAACTTTGTAGCTGATTAAGAAGGCTAACAATGAGCCTTGCTGGAACTTCGCACACAAGTTCCGGCAAGGATCATTGCTAGCCTCCTAAGCATCTTGAAAGCTGCTTAAGATGCTACTCGGAACATTGTCGGAACTTTCAAGTTCATAGAAGTTCGTTCCAGTGGCTTGGCGTTCCGAAGAAGACTGATTGCACTTAACATAAGTGGAACTCTGGCTCAAAAAGTTGATCCCTTTCCGATTTCGTATGTTGGTATATAGGGCATCGAAATGTCAAATACGTTATAACATTATTGCCATACTATTTTTCAGCATGTATACCATTTTTCACTGCTGTAAAGTAAAACAAAGACCTCATAGATCTAGACTGGCAGCACGTGGAGATCTAAGACAGGGCATAAATTGTGAGTAAACTTTGTAAACTCAAGTCAAAAATACGTTTACTAGCCTTAAATATAAAGGGAGATCGATATGTGAAACGTGGATGTGTTATTTCGAAGATTTCAATGAATTTAATGACTTAAATAAGTGGACTTCCAGTAGCTTGTTTTGCACATGTATCAGATGCCAATCTTCGTTCCTGTATTCTTTGCAAAAACTGGAATACTGGTTGGATCAGATGTTTTTTGTTTACCAAAATAAATGACATTTCGACCCCTTTAATGAAAGATATAACAGTTTCGTGAGCTGAAAAAGGATACAACTTTTTCCTTCGCTCTGGCTATTTAGTTCCACTTATGTTATGTGCCATATAACATGGGACAATTATGCGTATAGCGGCAGTACAGTAGTGAAGTGAAATAGGCATATGTCAAGAACAAGGTCAAGAATCTACAGCAGCGCAGTGGTAAGTCAGTAGCCTCGTGTCAACGAAAAGCTCCCATCACCCTATTCTTTCCTCAAATATTTGTAGGTTCTGTTGCTTAAAACTAGAACCTGTCAGTAGCCTACCAAACAGGAGGATCTGATTCAAATCTACACAAGACCATTGAAACAATTTCGGGTATGATTCATAACAACAACCAGATGTGATACATTTTTGCTTCGACATTTATTTTGGAAAACTTCCGTCAGAAGCTTCTGAGAAGACGATCCAGCTACCTTATAAGAACTTTCTAGTTCCAAAACTACGTGAAAATTAAGCTGCTTAGAAGGCTAGCGAGCAACCTCTGACAAGCCCCCAATAACCACAAGTTTGAGAGGGAACTTTATCAGCTAAGCAACTTGTTAGAGGTTGCTCTTCTTTAGCCTTCTAAGCAGCTTAACTTTTAAGTAATTTTGGAATTTAAATGTTCCAAAAAGTGACACTGGTGAAAATCCATAAAAACATTGGACAAATTAATAGAAATCTCAAGAGGAGTTTCTGCGGAAATTTTTAGAGGAAATCCTATAAAAGAAGCCCTGAAGGAAACTTCTAAGAAAAACTTCGAGATATTTAAAAAAAATCCCTGAGGAAATTCTTTTAGGAATCCCTGTAGATTCCTGGAGGCTGGAGAAGTTCTTAGAAAAGTGTCTGAAGAAACCCCTGAAATCAAATCTGGATCAATCAATAGAGGAACTCTTGGGGTAAATCCATTAGGCCTCTAGAGTTTTTTTTTTCTGTAAGAATCCTTGCAGAAGCTCAAGAAGGAATGTTAACAATAAAGAGTTATTCTAGAAATTGCTGGAAAAACTCCAGAAGTGATTATTGCAGAAATTCCATGAGAAATTAATCTTGGAAGAATTCATGGAGTAATCCTTAAAGGAACTCCTAAAATATTCCTGGGTAAATTTTTGAAAGAATTTCTGGAGGAATCCCTGAAAGAATTAGGAGTAATTTCTGAAGGAATTACTGAAGGAATCATAGAAAGAACTACTGGCAAAACTTCTGCAGGAATTACAATAGGAACTTCTAGCCCTCGTAAGTCCCTTCGTCCAGTAAGTTCTAGAAGGAATTACTGAGAGAACTTCAAGATGAATTTCTGAAAAAAACAACGGATGAATTTCAGAAAGAATCACAGTAGGATTTCCTAAAGTTATTGGACATAATTCTGGAATAAATCTCAGAAGAAATTCTTGAAGAACACCCAAGAGGAATTCTGGAAGACGTCCCAGCAGGAATTCCTGATTAAATCCCAGGATAGATCACTGAAAGAACCCCAGATGAATTCCAAGAGAAATCACAAGTATGAATTTCTCAAGTAAACCCAATAGCAATTCCTGAAGAAATTTCTAAAAAAATCCTTTGAGGAATTTGTGGAACTGAATGAATGAATGAATGAATGTCAGGCAAAATTCCTGAAGAAATGCCTGAAACAAATTACTGGGTGAATTCCAGCAAAATAATCTGATCGAATCCCAGGAAAAAATCCTGAAAGAAACTCAGTAGGAATTTGGAAGAATCCCTGGAAATATTCCATGAGAAATTTCTTCAAGAAATCTCAGAAAAATTCCTGAAAGAATCCTGGGAAGAGTTCTAAAAACGCTGGGAAATCCAAGGAGGAATCTTATAATTCATCATATACTAATTCCTGAAAAATAAGCAAAAGAAATTTCTAGCGGAATCCTTGAATAAATTTCGTGAGAAATAGTGTCTTACATGGAGCATTTGAGCAGGGGGACCTATTTTGGGTACTTGCTACTATAGCTCAGTTAGAATTTCTGCGGAAATACTTAGAGAAAATCCTATAAAAGAAGCGCTGGAAGAATCTCCGGAGAAACTTCGAGACATTTTTGTAAAAATCTGTAGAAATTCTTTTAGGATTTCCTGTAATTGTTCCTGGAGGAATTCTTAGATACATTTCAAAGAAATCCATGTATTATTATTATTATTGACTTTTTATTATGGGGAAATTCAGCCCGAGGCTGGTTCATCCCCGTTGAAATCCATGTAAAATTTTCTGAAGAAATCCCTGAAGAAACTTCTGGAGAAATCAATAGAGGAACTCCTGCAGAAAATCCGTGAGGCCCCAAGAGATATGTATGTAGGAATCCTTGCAGAAGTTTCAGGAGTAACTCCTGAAGAAATGCTAACTGAATTTTTTTTTTCAAGTAATTGCTGGAGAAGTTCCAGAAGTAATTTCTGCAGGAATTCATATAAAGAAACTACCCTTGGAAGAATTCGAGAAGGATTTTCTGAAGGAATTCCCAACATAAAATTGGGAATTATTGAAACAATTTTTGGAATTTTTGGAATACTGGCAAAGATCCTGCAGGAATCACAAAAGGAACTCCTGTAGAAGTTCTCGAAGGAATTACTTAAAATGAATGTCTGAAAAAAATCCAAGGCAGAATTCCAGAGGAATTCCTAAAGGATCCGGAAGGAATTCCAAAAGGAATCTCAAGAGAAATGATTGAAAAAATCGAAAGTGGAATTCTGGAGACATCCCAGGAGAAACTCTTGAAGAAATCCCAAGAGGAATGACTGATTGAGAAATTTGTGAAATTCCTTGTGGAATTCCTGGAGAAACTCCTGAAATTACTGGAAAAGTCACAAGAGGAGTTCCTGAAGCTGAAGATATCTCTGAAAAAATATCTGGGTGAATTCCAGCAAACACCCTGAATTAATCCCTGAAGGAATTCCAGTAGCAATCCCACGAAAAATCCCGGGAGAAATTTCCTGACGCCATCTCGGGAAAATTATTGAAGGAAGCCTGGAAAAAGTTGTTGTAAGATGAGTATGTCAAGAAATTTTTGAAACAAAATCGCTAGAAAATTCATGAAGAATCCTTGAAATAAATCATGCAGGAATCCCTGGAAAATAAGGGAAATTTCTAGTAGAGTCCTTGGATAGATTTCGAGAGAAATACAACATTTGGAAAATTTTGAAGATATTGCGAAAAAGATTCTTCAAGAAGGAAATCCAAGTGGAACCTCAGATGTAAACCTGGGATCAATTCCTGGAGGAATTTCAGATCCTCCAGAAAATTTTGTATGAAATTTTAGAAAAAAAACTTGAAGGTATCCTGGATCCAGTAGGAATACTCAGGAGAATTCCAGAGAAAGTTGCTGAAGAAATCTCCTTGGTGTAATCTGGAAAGAATCTCTGGAGGAAAGCCAAAAAGAATCCAGGACGGAAACCCGAAAATAAACCTGAACAAATCGCACATGCTAGAATTGGCTTCTTTAACGGTGTTAAGATAATTCGATATTCTGAATCTGCATGTCAAACTAAGCCGAAATCCAAATTTTCATGAATTTTGGAATCCGGGAACCTATTTTAAAATCAATTGAAGTTTGTATGGGAGCGATTTGTCGAATCACCCCTCGTAGCAGTTTGTACTGGGCGGAGCTGTCAAACAGTTGCCCAGCTGTCAAAAGGTGATTTCAAAAAATCTCTTTTAAATTGATTTTAGGTACCAAAACAGAGTTCTAAAAATCTGGAAAAAATCATAGTTAGCATTAGCATTAGCATTAGCATTTAGCAAGTCGCACAAATTCGTAGGTGGTACAGCCCTGGATCGCTGTTATGAGGGTTGCATCTTTCCTGTCCGTTATCAAAGCACAAAGATTTGGGACTAATCTCTGACTCTTAGACAAGATTGACGCAATCCTCCAACGGTCGAGTGCTGTCCTGGCCACGTCCTTGCGACAGCTGAGGGATGGGGAAGGAAGATTAGTTGGACACCTATGAAAGTACATAGAGACCTCTACATTCTTTCAGGCCTAGGCGTCACGGGAATTTGGATGTTAGTGGAAGGGTAAAGTTTAAAGGAAACGTTTGGTCAACGTTCAGGTGCACGCAATATTTTTGGTTGATGCCTGGTTCCTTTCCTAATTCCTTGTTGGGTGTTCGATTCCAAATCTGAAATAAAAAGTAAAATTATAGATTTTTAAATGGTGATAGGCTCACAACAGTAACATAATTACAAATTACCTGAATCCTCCTGAAAGAGATGGTTTATTAACAATGAAAAACATAACATGTAAAAGAAAAAAAAAGTAGAGCAAATTGTGATCTTGGATTTTTTCTGCATTTAAATTAACAAAGCTAAGAAAATACAAGATCAAAATTTGTTATGGTAGATCTTACGCCGTAACGCACCATTATAAGGTGATCTACCCACGTTACGGGACAAAATCTGGAAAAAATCATAGTTACTTAGAAAAAGGTGCTCTTTCGTATAAAACCAAAAAATCAACACATTTTTCAAAATTTAGAAACCAAATTGGAACATTCTTTGCCGAGAGTTTGTTGTTCGACACAAAAAGTAAACAGTGAGTGTGTTCTGGAGGTAGATTCTAGAGATTCCTTGCCACGAGTTTGTTGTTTGGTGTGCATAGTAAACAGGTCTCAGGTAAACAGTGAGCGAATTTGTGGCTAGATTTGGAAGACTTTTTGCCTGAAGTTTGTTGTTCAATGCCAAAAGTAAACGTGGCTTGAATCTGAAGATTCCTTGCCAGGAGTTTGAAAAGTAAACAATAAGCGTGTGCGTGCATGGCTAAATTATTGAGATTCTTTGCCGGGAGTTTGTTGCTCGGCGTGGGAAGTAAACTGTGACAGTCTGAGTGACTAGAATCTGAGTATTTCTTGCCGGGAGTTTGTTGTTCGACGGAGAAGGTAAACAATGAGTGTTGAAGAACCTTGTTGAGAGTTTGTTGTTAGACGTGAAAAGTAAACAGTGAGCCTGTGCACAGCTAGATGGAATATTCCTTGTCAGGAGTTTGTTGTTCGACGCGAAAAGTAAACAATGAGCGTGTGTTTGGCTAAACTTTGAAGATCTCTTGACGGGAATTCGTTGGTCGGGCTGAAAAGTTGAGCGTGACAGTCTGAGTAACAAGAATTTGAGGATTCCTTGCCGGGAGTTTGTTATTCGGCGTGAAAAGTAAACAGTAAGTGTTACGCGAGAATGGTCTTGCGAATCCCTGTACACTTGTCGGACTAAAGTAAATGTGTTTGTCTGAGACCTGTCAAGCTCCCGTACTACCAATAATAAAAACATAATGAAAACAAGTGATAGCACGGGCGCATCAAAATCATTTCAGTTTCGATGTGAAAATCACTGAAGTTGCGAGTATTTCTATTTCTATTATGTTATATTTTATGATAGAACAATAAATTATTGTAGCTTTGTAGCATGTGACAACTAAACAAGTCGAGTGTTGTGTTATTCATACTGCTGAAAGATCAGTGCCCACCGCGATTGTTTTCAGCAGTAAGCATGTGCGCTGCGAAGATAGATTTGGAATATTCTTGGCCGGGAGTTTGTTGTTTGGCGTGAAACGTAAACAGTGAAAGTCTGAGTGACTACATAGGGTGTGAACCATTTCGCTTGTTCGTTTAACTTTTAGTTAAAATTTGACACTTGGATAGTTATTTGCCATCGAAAAGTTAAAAAATAACCACGACGGTGGCCCATTTGAAATTTGACAGAGGAGTAGTTATTTGGAACAAAATGCAGTACGCAGCCAAATCATTGCAAACAAAAAATAACTATCGAACTATCAAGACTAACCCTGCTCGCGAGTAGGGTTATTTTCAAAATAACTATCGAAAAGTCAAATTTTAACTAAAAGTTAAACGAACAAGCGAAATGGTTCACAGCCATAGAATCTAAGGATTCATTTCGGGAGATTGTTGTTTGGTACGTGAAAAGTAAGTAGTAAGCATGGTTTGTTCAACGTGAAAAATAAACAGTGTGCATGGTTGAATCCTGAAAATTCCTAGCCGGGAGTTTTTTCTTCGGCATGAAAAGTGAACCGCTACAGTCTGAGTGACTAGAATCTGATGATTCCATGTCGGGAGTTTGTTGTTCGGTGTGAATAGTAAACAGTGAACATATACGCCGCTAGATTTGGAATATTGCTTGCCATGAGTTTGTATTTCGACGCGAAAAGTAAACAGTGAGCGCGTGGCATGGATTATTTTTCAAGATCCTTACCGGAAGTTTGTTGGTCGGCGTGAAAAGTAAAGTGACTAGAATCTGAGGATTCCTTGCCGGGAGTTGTAAAAAGTGAGCGTGTTCACGGCTAGAGTCTGAAGATTCCTTGCCGGTAGTTTGTATTATGTCTCCTATTTTTATTCATCAATTTTAACTACACTGATAGCTCTTCACACAGTATTGCGACAAAAATAAGCACTTACGGCATAACTAACCACCCAACCCTACACTGACTGTATGAAAGGGGTAACGTGATCCACTCCGCTCCGCTCTCGCCATAAGCATCCGAAAGGGAAGATTCAGGACGTTTCGTATTCTATTGTTCTCCCGGGGCTCAAGTGGTTCCTCTCCGATGCGATAGCTTATGCTGGGAGGGACTGATACGCCG
The DNA here is from genome assembly GCF_035046485.1 of Aedes albopictus. Lineage (NCBI taxonomy): Eukaryota > Metazoa > Arthropoda > Insecta > Diptera > Culicidae > Aedes > Aedes albopictus. The sequence goes on from NC_085138.1 coordinate 298,536,437, forward strand.
CCAAGACGTCATAGTCAACTGAAAAGCGAACCCACTTTAATTGGATTTAAACATTTTCCAATGAATGCGCAATTTTTATCGCTGCTGAAATCGCGTTAGTTGCATCTCTGTGCCAGTCGTTGTTCGAAGCAAGCAGCATCCTTTCCCATCTTTTCAATTCGAGCTTAATCAGTCTTGCAGTCTTAGCCTCGGCGATGCTCGTCCTCTTAATTTATCCTACCATTTTGCTTCAATTGCACCGATTGTAGGATTTCTGCAGCACCTTTTCGAGCGCTCATTTGGAGAATTAAAAGGCACAGCACCTTTTTTGCGCTCAGCCTTCGGAAAAGGTGTTCAGCTATGGCGCAACCAGCCCGAGAAAAAAAAAACGATCCCATTCTCGGAGCCCAGAGTCTGGAGGGGTGTGTACCGAAAATTGGATCAGCATCTTAGACAAACAAACCTGAGTCCTTTGGGCTCGGCGAAACATCTGCGCCGTGAGCTGTCAACCACGCAGGCTGCCAGCCTGCTTGCCAGGCAGGCAAGGCGCTTGCAAAACTCCGACGTAAATGTGTCAAACGAAAACACAGCTCGACTTCATCAACAACAGCACAACAAGAGCGCGTCAAAGATCACAAAGCCGTTGTCGTCGTGTCGTGGCGGAGGCAGCATGTCTGAGCTGCTCTCCCATTCTTTGGGAAACAAAAGGGCTACTGGTTTTTGTTTTAAAGATCGTGCTCCATAAACGACGCACCGAGATTGGCGCGAAACAAAGGCAATTTGCTGAAGGAGCTAGTGAGGCCCGAAAACACTCACCACCTTCCAATCGCAAGCATGCAGCGACAGCGGTTAGCAAACTTTAGGATGGGCGGGGGTTAATTTTTAAGATATACATATGTATGTACGTAAGTATATATCTCAATAGGAACTCGGTGAAGCATTTTCTTTACGTTACTCAAGTTTCAGCTGAAACATTGAGTGAAAAGTTCATCTACTTATACTAAGAACATTGAACTTTGAGAAACGCTGTTTCAACATGTTCCTTTCGCAGTCAGAGCCTCACATCGACGTCAAGCGCGTAGCTACCTATGTACAAGTACACCAACCGTAGGGAGTATCCATCCATCCCATTTACAATATGCATACTCTTTTGTTCTTAACTGTAGACAAGCTTCTCGTTCATAATGAATACTTCTCAAAACGACGAAAGGGTGCACTTCTCGTGAGGTGTGCGCCTTCCTGCGCTATTGTTTCCGTCAGGTTCTCTGCTAAATGCCTTCGTTTTGCAGCCGCTTGTCTTCCTTTTCGCCGTACCCCACCCCGCGCTGGCTGACTGACCCGTTACTCTACACGTTTACTGGTTACGTTTCCATCTTTTATTTCAAGGTTAACCGACTGAAGTAGCTCCACCGTAGATAAATACGAATGAAAACAATATAGAAAACGATGGTGAACTTAAAGCCAACAACATCACATCACACATTCACTCAGCTCAACGACAACACACTGACAACAACAGTTTAAAAGTCCTGTTGCACACGTATCCTTGTCCACGTCCTTACAGCTGGAAGCGCCAATCCACGACCTTCTTTACCACCAGCTCTACCTCAGAGATGTCGTCGCCAATGCCAGGAGACGATACCAACCAAAATCGCTTTCGGTTTACCAAGTCTTGTCGCACGTCGTCGACGTCGTCGTCGTCATCATCATCAACAACAACACCGAGCAACATGGGATTTGCTCCAGGCTATTTTCCTTTGTTGTTTTCCAAAGTTGCCGTCGCCGTCGCCGAATGTCCTTTCCTCTTTAGAGGGAATCCCCAATCTGCCTTATAACCATAGGTACGCGCGTATGTTTTGTGTGTCCTTTATTTAAATTACAGATCCGATTCCGTTTTTTTCTCTCTCTATTTTTCGGCAGCTACCGACTGTGCACAAATTTAATCCTCAGCAAGGAGCAGGCACGTACCTTCCGTACTTCCGAAGACGCGCGACGCAGACCTTGAACAGTAGTAGCGCTGCGTTCCGTCTCCGTTGACTGCATTTAAGCGTCTGGGGCTCCCGGCCCCGGAACGCGAAGAAGGAAGAGAAGATTCTTGCGCGCAATTTTTTTTCTTACTTCGTTTACTCCGGTGCCTGGAGGCCAAATTTATTTGCTTATGAAGTTTCTCCGCGCGGTGGAAGTTCCTCTGCATAACCTACTGCAGACTGCATGTATGAAGGTATGCTTCCAGTAGAGTGGGCAAAATTGCAGCGTGGTTTCCTCTGCATGGTGTCTTGGTCCACAGGGATTTTGTAGAGCTAGTTTATGCAAAGTTGGGCATATGAAAATGAAAGTAGGGCACAAGTTTCGTTAGGCCCAAGGAGGTGCAATTGCCGGAGGATATTTTAGGTAATAATTTTGATGAGTAGATATGTTGTTCGATTTCACATTTAGGTTAACGAGATGTGGCATGTATCACATGTGCACAGGTTTGACAATGCACAGTGGTCCAGGAACCAGATTTACGAGGAAAGGTGTATTCAACGCCTTCAAATGAGTTTTTAGGCAAATATGGTCTACTACAAAGTTGTCCCTAATAATAACCCAAGAAACAGAACTAGCTGAATAATTGTTTCTAAAGCTAAAGTCTGCTTAAGAGTGGTTTGTTCCACTCTTGTACAGCAAAAATGTTTGTTGGGAAGGCCCTCTTTAAAATGTGCATGAAAATAAGGGTGGTCTATAGCTTCAAAGAAATTGGTAACCAAACTTTTTTAAGAATAATTGTATACATTCTTTGGGATAGTTGTAGATCTATCAATTTTGAGCAAGTTTGCTGAAGACACTTTTTATGTAGCTTTAAAATTGACCGATCTAGAGGTATTTTTTTGAATAAGCTTAGGGTGGTTCAAGAAAAACCGGTTTTCTGGCGGTAACTTTTTCAGTTTCGATTTTTCATCAAAGTCGTCCAAGAAACACTTGTAGAGCATTTGAAGACGCGCCGTTTCGTGCGCTGAGACCACCCTAATTTTCATGCACACTTTAAAGAGGGCCTTATTTTTAGGAACAACTTTGTAAAAGACCATATTACTCTAGAAAATCATTTGAAGACGCTGAATGCATCTTTCCTCGTAAATCTGTTTCGTGGACCATTGTGCAATGTTCTCATCTTCATCGCAAAAGTTATTGTTCGGAGGCATAACCGTACAGTATTTAAAACGAACTGCCCAGGAATCTGTACAGCATGCATGTACAGCATGAGTTTCCAAAGATATCTGCTAATAAAATTTCCAATTTAGGTGTTCACGATTGGTTTTGTAAAGGAATTACAATTGAATCTTAAAAAAGGAGGTGAACCAGCATCTGGCGTATAGCTTCACTAATAAAGAAATAATAATAATAAAAAAAATCCAAAGACGCTTCCAAAGAAATTTAAAAAAATCTATTGCAGTTGCTGAACTGAGTTCCAATAAACATTGAACATTGTACCTTCAGACTAGGAAGATCTTCCCGGCTTACAGGTCATCCTCGAGCATGTTCCAAATCTCATGCCCGAAGATAACCACCGGAGTACTCACACTTGAACTTGTTGCCTTTTATGTAGATAGGGCAAATTACACCTTCCTTCCCAGGTAACCACTAAGCATTTGAATAAGCCGTACAGTAGCCCGTATTATGCATTTGAACTGCTTGCTGCCCTACATAGGCAGTTCGAATGCATAACTGTCTTGAGTTAGCATAAGCTGTGCTGCTCAAAAGCTTTTGGCTATTAATTAGCATTTCAACTGTTTGAGGTGTTTTCACTACGGAGCAATCAGAATGCTTATCAACTGCTCTTTAAATGCTAAGAGCAAAGAGGTTGGGAGATGTGTTATGCATTTGGCAACACATATTATCTCTCTCTTACAGAGCCTATGCTTCTGTTGACAAATTTGTGCATCTGATTTGTTTCTTCATTTTCCTCTACTCATGCAAACCCCAACTGAATACATTACTGCAAATGGATTGGATTGGGAACTTGTCCATCAAAAAATCACCAATTATCATTTTGTCGGAAAATGTGTGCCGAATAGGTGGATGCTTTGGTAGATCATAATATTGTCTAGAAGAGGGAAGAAAGAATCATATTCCGAAGATAATAGAAGGAATGGTAACGCTCTACCACAATTAAATATCTATTTGAAAACAAGTTTTGGATGTTGAAACAGAAGCTGTAATCCAATCATTCTTTATTTTGGCGATAATATCAACGCACGCCACCGGATCAGCTGTAGCATCGCGGATCAGGAGCAGGGATTGGCGGCATGCACCGTGCGGTGCGAAAAAAGCGTGTGCTTCACACAATCGCAAGTGCTCGTCTCCCGTTTTGCCGAGAGACAAGAGACGTATGAGTGAGAGCTTTCGTAATTGTGCGAGAGACAATCGCAGCACTAGCTCTACGGCGCATGGAGTAATGCACGGTGCTTGGGACTGCGCTTGTCTCCAAACAGAAAAAATCAATTAATAAATTAATTGAAAAGTTTGTGTTTTCGGCAAAGTTGTTAAGCTTGTCAAGGGTTGACAAGTGATGGGTCGTTTGATTCGAAATTTTTCCAATCGTGCGTAGTATCAAGCCGAGTGCCAAGCACGGAGACAAGCACCGAGAGAGTGCATACGACAGAGCGTGAGAGACAGGAGAGCTCCAGCGCGCGGCAAAGTAAGCGAGCAACACCCAACCGATTGCGCGTACTCGTCTCCTTCTTGTTTGTTGTGCTGTCTCGTAGCAGAGTGTGCGGCACGCAAAGAGTTTTGAGTCGCACCCTATCCCTGATCAGGAGCAGTAGAATCAGCAGCACATATGATCAATCTCCGAGTCGTAAGCTTCAAACCCACATCACTACAAAAATGAGCAAAAAGTATCACCTAGCACCAGCTGGAATATGGAAGGACGATGAAGCGGGGAAGCGGGCTGGGAGCACGAGAAGCAGATGCCAATCTATTTTTGTTTTTTTTTTTGCTCGACCAGACGTTACGCTACTTTGACATTTCGTCACGACGTTCCTGAAGGTGTTGCACTAAGACAGCCCGTTATTTTGCCAAAACCTGCTGTGAGGTAGCACTATAGGCGCATATACGGCTAATTAGCACTAAACGCCTTGTCGTCAAGGCTACTATAATGCTGAAGAAATGCTATTTTAAATGCTTACTGGTTACTTGGGTTATTTCTACTTCTCTGGTAGCTGTTCCGTTTCCCAGATCCTGACAATCAGCCAGTGCAAACAAGTGGCCAACTTCCACTTTTCGCACATTTCAGTTCGCTGCAGGAAGCTGTTGCAGGTTGCAGGATGCGTTGAGCTTCTGGTAGAGCTTACGTGTCTTTTGGGAAAGCCACAGCCGTACCATTTCTTCACACTTCGTTTCTTCCAGGAGAAGTTTTTTTTCTTCTTTAGAAAGTGGTGGGTTTGCAGTTTTCGCTCCTGTTTCTAACGTTCACGTTCTGCCTGGCATCATGCTGCAGCATTACCGCTCGTGTTACGTATCTGAAATCGCTCTGCAGTCCTCGTTGAACCATTCGTTCTGTCGATTTCGTTTCACGTACCCGATGGTGCTTTCGGATGCGTCCTTGGTAGCTGCTTTTACTGTACTCCAGCATTTTTCTAGAGGGGCTTCATGGAGCTCGTCATCGTCCAGAAACGTTGGTGAATTTCTTGGAAAACTTTTCATATATTCATGCATCAAAAAGGTTAATAGTTAAATATACAACAAATACAATACAATAAGGAATTCCCCCAGGAACTTTTCAGAACTTCTCCAGGAATTCCTCCTGGGATTCCAATAGGAATTTCTCCGGAAATTCCTCCAGGAACTTCTCCAGGTATTCCTCCTGTGATTTCTCCAGGAATTCCTCCGAGGATTACTCCAGGAATTCCTCCGAGGATTCCTCCAGGAATTCTTCCAAGGATTCTTCCAGGAATTCCTCCGAGGTATCCTCCAGGAATTCCTCCGAGGTTTTTTGCAGGAATAACTTCTGTTATATCTCCAGGAATTCCTCCTAGAATTCCTCTGATAATTCCTCAAGGAATTTCTCCAGGGATTCGTAGAAGAACTTCTCCAAGAATTCCTTCTGAGATATTTTCAGGAATTCCACCAAGGATTCCTCCAGTAATTGCACCGAGGATTCCTCCAGGAATTCGTCCGAAGATTCCTCCAGGAATTACTTCAGTTATATCTCCAGGAATTCCTCCAAGAATTCCTCCCATAATTCCTCCAGGAATTTCTCCAGGGATTCCTAGAAGAGCTTCTCCAGGAATTCCTCCTGGGATTTCTCCAGGAATTCCCCCAAGGATTCCTTCAGTAATTCCACCGAGGATTCCTCCAGGAATTTCTCCGAATATTCTTCCAGGAATTCCTTCGAGGATTTCTCCAGGAATTCCTACGAGGATTTCTCCAGGAATTCCTACGAGGATTCCTCCAGGAATTCCTTCGAGGATTCCTCCAGGATTTCCTCCAGGGATTCCTCCAGGAGTTTCTTCAGGGACCTCTCCAGCAATACCATTAGGAATTCCTCCAGGAATTCCTTCAGGGATTCCTTCAGGGATTCCTCCAGGAGTTTCTTCAGGGATCCCTCCAGGAATTTCTTCAGGAATTTCTCCAGCAACTCCTTCAGGGATTTCCCCGGGAATTCCTTCCGGGATTCCTCCAGGAATTTCTTCAGGGATTTCTCCAGGAATTTCATTAGGGATTCCTCCAGGAATACCTTCAGGGATTCTTCCAGGAATTTGTTCAGGGATTCCTTGAGGGATTCTTTCAAGAATTACTTCAGGGATTCTATCAGGAATTCTCTCAAGGATTCTTCCATGAATTCCTTCAGGGATTCCTCCAGGAATTCCTTCAGGGTTTCCTTCAGAAACTCATTCAGTGATTCCTCCAGTAATTGCTGCAGTTTCGAAACATCCAGATAGTTGGTCTATTTATCTGATGATCCATGGCTTAATGATGTTATGGAGCAAGAACTAAATTTGTAAAAAAATAGTAGTTGGGCATATTTTTTTATTATCGTAAAAATTGGGCTTAAAGGTCTCAGATTTTCATGAAACTTTTTCCACAGGCAGGGTTCATGGATATATGAACGAAAAAAAATTGAGGAAAATTTAGGGTCGCCTATTTTCCCGGAAAACTCAGGTGAATTTTTTTTTTTGTTTTCCCCTGACACTTTTTACTTTGAAAAATCATAACTCAAGAACGAAGAATCGTAGAAACAAAGCTTTTTTTTAGAAAATGAAAGCAAATTTTCTCAGAAATCCAAAAAAAGTATGAACTGAAAAATGTTTCCCACAAAATTTTCCACAGTTGAGAAAATTCGTAAAGAAAAGCCGGAAAAACTATGAACAATTTAGTGGAAAATTTTGGAAAAAATATTTTTGAGAAGGTTATTTCATAAGCTTTAATCGCTGAAATTTTTGGAATGCACTTTTTTCGTTTTTGAGTTATGGCCAATTATATTGAAAAATGTCCAAATGTGCCATAGAAGTCTTTTCTTTGAAAAATCATAACTCAAGAAAGAAGCATCGTTGAAACAAAGTTTTTTAATGAAAATGTAAGCAAATTTTCTCAACAATCAAAAAAAAATGGAAAAAGTTTTCCACAAAATTTTCCACCGTTGAGAAAATTCATAAAGAAAAGCCGGAAACTATGTCCGAACTCGTGGAAAATTTTCACAAAAATATTTTTGGGAATGTAATTTTATAAGCTTTGATCGCTGAAATTTTTGGAATGTACTTTTTTCTCGTTACTGAGTTATGGTCAATTATGTGAAAATGACCATGTAAGCCTATATTATATGGTCATTTTTCACAAAATTTGCCATAACTCAGGAACGAAAATTAAATGCATTCCAAAAATTTCAGCGATCAAAGCTTATGAGATTACCTCTACCTTCTCAAAAATATTTTTCTTTAAATTTTCCACGAGTTCGGACATAGTTTTACCGGCTTTTCTTTATGAATTTTCTCAACGGTGAAAAAAATTGTGGAAAACTTTTTCCATTTCATATTTTTTTTTGGATTTCTGAGAAAATTTGCTTACATTTCCATTAAAAACAATGCTTCTACGATGCTTCGTTCTTGAGTTATGATTTTTTCAAAGAAAAGGCTTTTATGGCCCATTTTGACATTTTGGAAAAATTCCACCTGAGTTTTCCGGGAAAATAGGTGACCCTGAATTTTCCTCATTTTTTTTTTGTTCATATATCCATGAGCCCTGCCTGTGGGAAAATTTTCATGAAAATCTGAGACCCTTCGGCCCAAACCCGTACGGTAATAAAAAAAATCCCCAGTTGCACCATAGTTTCACGTGAAATTAGCTCACTTTCGGTTCTTATCAAAAGGTACGAAAAGTCAAGAGCAGCATAATTAAGGTAAAACTCCAATTATTTCAAACCTTAAAAACTTGCCAATTGTTCCACACTTCATGCTTTTTTATGAGATGTGCATGAATTGACGATTTCAAACTAGTATGTCGATTGGCAAAAAGTGACACTTGTTTTATTAAAGACGGTGACGATTTCAGTCAGAAAAAAAAATTAACATATTTGGAACTTTCTATTTTAGACACATTTTATAATCAACTAGCTGTCCCCGGCAAACTTTGTCTTGCATATTGCGTTTTTTGACGTTTCAAGTCACTAGCCCAAGCCCAAGTCACCGTTTCAAAATGTATGAAAACCCAATTTTCAAAAAATCCCAATTTTCTTGCAATTCTCCCATGTTTTTTGCCTCATAAACCTTCCTTGGATGAAAACTAACAGAACAAAACTAAGACGACCCAAATCGGACCATCGCAAGTTATACGCGGTCCCACGTATGCCACTGCATTTTTGTATATATAGATGATAAAGAAATCCACCATTTTCATTTTTTTTTTCAACAGAACAAACTAAATCTGGTAAAGAATCAATTGCAAAACTAAAAAGTAGATTCACACCATGTTCGTGTTGGTGTCCTTATGTGAAAATTCAGTAAAAAATATACTATCGATTCACTTTTGTAGTTACCATTTCTGAAGTCACTCGTTGAACAAATGTTTAATTGTTTAGCACAATGTAAAGCTTACATCGGAATAATATGTAACCTTTCTGCACAATTCACCTGCTATACTATTCACGGGGTCATACCTGTAAAGATAACAAAAACGATTGCTAATTAGTATCGGTTCATTTGATCTCAAAATAAAAAGGCTTAGTTACACACTTATGCTACTCCAATTGTCGTGAAACTTGGTGGGTTCGTAGTTCTTCGAAAATAATTAGACACGTATTTTTTTTTATTTCGTCATTAGGGTAACCAATAGGGGGCCCTAAAAATCAAGGTTTTTAAGAACTAAAAATTTTCAAAAAATCATAACTTTTAAAATAGTTGACCGATTTTAAACTTTTTTTTGTCTGAAAGCTATTGAGTTGTAGTTTTATGAACAAATAAGTTGAAGGAGCCAAATCAAGAGCCAAATTGTGTTTTAAGTTAAAAATATGCATTTATTTTGTTTCTTTTTTTTTTTTGCTTTTTCGTGGTCTCGGGACCAAAGGGGTATCCTGGTTTTACATTTTTATCACAAAATTCAAGAAATTTCAGATATGTATATTAATTAGTGTTTGAGATATGATTTTTTTGAATATAGAGTGTCATATATTTCAAAACTAGCTGCTCTAAAATTGCCTGATAAATTCTTATAAAACACTGCCTTCTAATGCTTTTTGAGTGATTCCTAATGTTTTTGGTATCCAGAGTATTATAAATATAATCAAATTAAAAAAAAATGTATGAAACAAATTTGCTCTTTTATTAAAAAAAAACATATCTCGAAAACTCTAAAATACAATTTGGCCCCTGCAACGTTTTTTTTTCTTAAAACTACAATTCAATAGCTTTCAAACAAAAAAAAACTGATTTTGAGTCAACTGGTTTAAAAATTATGATTTTTTGAAAATTCAAGTTTAAGTTTATGTTTCAAGGTCATGATACTATTCAAAGTATTTTAGGTGAATATATAACGAAGCTACACCTCAAATTTTCAAGAGCACAAACCTGAAGAACCGAAAGTTGGTTTGCGCTGAAAAGTTGATCGATTGGTAATCCGTTGGTGGTGACCAATCAATCAACTTTTTAGGGCAAACTGTCATTCGATTCTTCAGATTTGTGCTCTTGAAAATTTGAGGTGTAGCTTCGTTATATATTCACCATAATTAGTTTTCAAAATCACTTTGCAAGAAGTTTTGAAACTCTCCGCATCACAGTTTTTGCCAACATTCATCTTCAATAACTACAAGCGCCATCGTTCAATTTCTGTTACGTAAAGAGCAGCTGCTCGACTTTGGATTCCTCCTCATTACATCCAACGCTGAAGAAAAATGTTCTTCTAAGAAGAACATCGCTCGCTTCTATTCCATCTAGGTATAGCTGTATAGCCAGTCGCAACCTGGAAGGTGAGCTGCGAAAACCAGCTGATGATGAAGCAGAAGTCTGCTTCACCTTCTTATCTTCCTCCGAATCCTCCAAGGCGTAGAAAACCTGGGGAAAGGTGAAATAGAGCAGCGGCCGTTTTGCTCTGGAAAATAAAAATTGCATGCACCCTCAGCGGCGACAGGCAGCATCGGGAAGGGGATTCCTTCGAACCGAACTAAGAGCGAAAAAAAAAACTGTAACACGGAAGTGATCCGCTTTCCCACAGATTATTTGTGCGAGCTTCACGCCTTTTCAATGAATGGACTTAATTTGAGGCAGATTTAAGGCGAAAAAGAGACGCAAACGGCTGGTTGGCTGGCTGTCGCGCGCAAGGAGAAATGCTACAAATTGGAATTAAAAATATGGCAAAAGCGGTAACAATTGGCAGTAAATTGCTGACATCTCCGAGACGAACCTGGCTTCGAGTCGCACCCCAACGGCAAGGGGAAAATTAGGGTACTCGCAGAAGAAAGTGACGAACGGACGGACGAACCTCTATACGTATAGATGGGTCCGAACAGATATCACGGATCGGTGAATGTCTTTTCAATCTCCTTGCTTGCGCAACGCAACAAATCAGGACAGCAGAACACAATAGCGAGCTCGGTTTGCCAAACTCGTTTCCGAGGATCGCGAAAATGGACACTGAATCCAAGCGGGAATCCTGTTTCCCGAAGGTTCGCGGATACTTTGTAGCGTGCGAGAGCGCAGAGTGCGACGGAACAGGTTTCCGGACAGGACAACGACCATCAGCGCCGTGGGTACGGAACACCGAGGATCGGTCTTGTTAGGTCTTGGAAGTAGCTCCGTTCGTTCGCCTTGCAAATGCATCGAAGGAAAATATATCAAATTACAAAAGAAGACAAACGGACTCTGATTTGCATACCCCGCGTGCAGGTTTCTGTCGGGGAGATTTGCAAAAAAGAAATAAAGAATCTACTGTGTTTCTTCAGTCCGGCGTGATTTATGCGAAGGGAGCAAGGACCGATGTACCGGTGGTGGCGTCCTCCTGGGAAGCCGGTTCTGATGGGATCTCGCGAATTGTAGGTAGCCACAATTGGAAACATATTACGCTACGATTAGATCTGGATAGGATGGGAAATGGGCGATGATACCCTCTATATCTGGGAGGCGCGCGGTGGCAATGTTTGATGAATTGTCATGGAAAGGCGGCATCGTGGAACCGTGAGAGCCATTTGGATAGTCTTGCGAGTGCGATGTTAGTTAGCTGTGGCACCGAAGTGGACAAATTCATACAGGTAATATCTGTTTGGCTCAAGCCTAGAGCACTTAGAAAAAGGGTCAAGGAAATCTTGGAAGATCGGTCAGAAATCTAAAGCACGTGCGTTATCAAAATTTGCAGATTGAAGTTTGCTTGCCAGCAGCCACAATGATGAAAATTTGAGCTGTCATCTACTCAAAGCGAGGGAAAATATTATGTTCGAATCGATGATCCGACGTAAACGAGCTGTTCAGCCTTCCGTGTTTACCGTCAATGAGTGCCCTCTAGGTGCTCACCGTACGTTACTTTCTGATTCAAACATAATTACATTCGAATGTCCCAACGCAGTGCTGCAATGGCAATTAAAATTATTTAAACACCATAAATTCCTAGTGCAAACAAAAACATACGCAAAACGCCGCCCGAATGGTGTGTCATTCGAGTGCATCCCGAAAAGCAATTTATTAGCTATAAATTTTCCACTGGAGAAGGGTTACCCATCCCACGGTGTTGTAAGATCCATCCCGTAAGAGCATGGATTAAGAACTCTAATGATGCTTGCAGCTTTCCTTACTCGAGAAGCAAAAGAAATCCAACGAACGGTAAAGGAAACTGTTGAATCACTTTTTTGTTCAACTTCATCGGAGCATCAGCTTTTCGTTCCAGTGCAGTGATTAAATTAAATTAAAATTATAATATTTGAATAAACAGCCCTCGCAAGGAGCGTAGCACTATCCCGTAGCTTCGTCTGCCGTCAGGGGTCCAAGGAAAGGTGCCACCAGTTCTTATCTGTGATGAACGTGCTGCCCTAGTTATGGAATGGCGGTCCATCCTTCCCGGCGGCGACACGAGGGCAACAAGCTGTTGTAGCATCTTTTTTCTGTACCGGAGATGACACCCTGTTCTGGATAGAGTTCAGTGAAAGAGAGATGAACCTTATACCGTCCCGTCCCAGGTTGTCACAATAACCGTACACAGAATTACGTTACCAACAAAACGGGATGGAAGACGGTGCAAAGAGCCAGATCAGGGGTCCCGAATGGCAGATTTATGATGTTTCTTGGACGGTCGGTCGCTAGGGACTAGATTTGAATATTTTATGCGATCGAAAAACTATAAATATTTCCGAAGAGATACTTTCTCTTCCGAGAGGGATTTGGTACCAGCAGGGCTGGGTGGCAAGGAATTTGATTTGGATCAGAACTTTGAAGAATTGCAGCCAGATGATTCTAGGTAATAAAATGTTAAATAAAAAGTGTTTGTAATGTACACATCTCAGCAGGAACTTCTTCACAGATTCTGACAACATTTTTGCTGAGGTTTCCTTCTAAGGACTCAACTTCATAAAGTCTAAAGCTTAACCCATTTACACCTAGTGATCTATGTATAGATCAGTAACTTTTGCGATAACTGCGGAGAAATGAAGCATTTTGGAAAACTAGTGTTTTCAGCAAAGTTATTGAGGAGATCAAGGACTCTTCGATAGTACGTAATTCAGTACGTATTTGCTCCAGTAGGTGGCACTAGTGATCATGAAACATTGTGCTTTGATAGATGTTTCGTCAACCGCCATTGCCAGTAGTCCATTTTACGAGCCGATTTTATGAATGAATTTTGACAGGAGGTAGCGTCCAATAACCCGTGAAAATCAATATCATCATCAGCATTGTTGTCACTTCGTAAAATGGCTCATATCGTCGCGCTCGTACCTTGAGAATCCATCTACATAGAAAATTTTTGTCTTCAGCAAAGTTGATCAGGGCATCAAAAGCTATCTGATAGTGAACTAGTTGGTTCTGGGTTTATCCGTTAGGTGGCGCTAGTGAGTCCTAAAAAAATAAATCTTTGTATCTCGAGAATCCGACTACATAGAAGAATTCTGTCTTCGGAAAGGTTGATCAGGACATCAACAGCTATCCGACAGTGAACTAGTTGGTTGTAGGTATGTCAGCTAGGTGGCGCAAGTGGGCTCTAAAAATTCTGAATTTCTGTATCTTTAGAATCAGACTACATAGAAGAATTTCAGTACTGCGACAAGGCCGATCAGGACATCAAGAGCTTACCGATATTTAACTAGATGGTTCTAGGTTTATCCACTAGGTGGCGCTAGTAAGTCATAAAAAATCTTAACTTCTGCTCCTTATCAACCAGACCACATAGAAATTTTTTGTCTTCGGCAAAATTGACATCAAGAGCTATCCGATAGTGAACTAGTTGGTTCTGGGTAAATCCGCAAGGTGGCGTTAGTGAGTCCTAAAAAAATGAAACCTCTGTATCTCGACAATCCGACAACATAAAGAAAATTCGTCTTCGGCAAGGTTGATCAGGACATCAACAGCTATCCGATAGTGAACTAGTTGATTGTGGGTTTGTCCGCTAGGTGGCGCAAGTGGGCTCTAAAAATTCTAAACATCTGTAACTCGAGAATCAGACTACATAGAAGTTTTTTGTCTTCGGCAAAATTGACATCCAGAGCTACCCGATAGCGCACTAGTTGGTTCAAGATTTATCTGCTAGGTGGCGTTAGTGAGTCCTAAAAAATTTAAACCTCTGTATCTCGAGAATCAGACTGCATATAAGAATTTCGTCTTCCACGAGGTCGATCAGGACATCAACAGGTCTCTCTCTCTCTCTCTCTTCTTGGCGTAACGTCCTCACTGGGACAAAGCCTGCTTCTCAGCTTAGTGTTCTATGAGCACTTCCACAGTTATTAACTGAGAGCTTCCTCTGCCAATGACCATTTTGCATGTGTATATCGTGTGGCAGGCACGAAGATACCCTATGCCCAAGGAAGTCAAGGAAATTTCCTTTACGAAAAGATCCTGGACCGACCGGGAATCGAACCCGTCACCCTCAGCATGGTCATGCTGAATACCCGTGCGTTTACCGCCTCGGCTATATGGGCCCCTCACAATGGACATCAACAGGTATCCGATACTGAACTAGTTGGTTCTAGGCTTATCCACGAGCTGGCGACAATGAGTCATAGAAATTCTTAACTTTTGTTTCTCAACAACTACACCACATAGAAATGTTTTATCTTCAGCAAAGTTGATCAGGACATCAAGAGCTATCCGATAATGAACTAGTTGGTTCTAGGTTTATCCGTTAGGTGGCGCAAGTGGGCTTTAAAAAATCTGAACTTCTGTATCTCAAGAATCAGACTACATAGAAGAATAGCGGCTTCGACAAAGTTGATCAGGACATCAAGAGCTACCTGATAGCGCTCTAGTTAGCGTTAGTGAGCCCTAAACATTTCAGACTTCTGTTTCTCGAGAATCAGACTACTTAAAACAATTTCATCTTCAGCAAGGTCGATCAGGACATCAAGAGCTACCCGATAGTGCACTAGTTTGTTCAAGGCAAATCTGCTAGGTGGTGCTAGTGAGTCCTAAAGATTCTGAAGGTCGATCAGGACATCACAAGCTCTCCGATAGTGATCTAGTTGATTAAGGGTTTATCCGCTAGGTAGTGCTAGTGAGTTTTAGAAATTCTTAGCTGCTGAATCTCGAAAATCGAGCTTCATAGAAAAATTTCGTCTTCAACAGAGTTGATCAGTACATACATTCAGTGCCGGATTTAGGCCTCGGGGGGCCCGGGGCAAACCCTATAAAATGGGCCCCCAGAAACAAAATTTCGAAAAAAATGAGCCATACTATTACGTTTTTTTTCCTAATCTTATGTATTATGTATAATATTTTTAATGTTTACTGTTTTAGGCCTAATATTGAAAATGTCTGATTTCTGAACTTCTCCAAAATTCCGACAAATAGAAAACCCAGACAACCAGTAATCGTATAAGATGTTGCATAAGATGATAAAGTGGAGGCCATATGCGTGCATGCCTTCATTTAGGCGCATGTAAAATGTACGTATATCGCCTCCACTTTAACATCTTATTCAGCATGTTATACGATCACTGGTTGACTGGGAATTATTCGAACATTGATATTTGGCTCAAATGTCAAAATGCTAGCGTAAATGACATTTTGTTCAGATAGTACATATATTTTAAACTTTCATCCGAATTGAAAATATTTTTGCAAGTTTATGAACTTAGCGTTCAGTTAAAAATCTACTAAAACATGAAGCAACTTTATTTGAGATTGCACGAGATTGACGAGTATTTGCAGATTCAAATTATACAAAGATTAGACTCTTGAGAGCAACTGTAGCAATAAATCTTGATATCTTCAGTAAAACCCAACATAAAGATATGGAAAGCTACTATTTCGAGGACACTCGCTTTTCAAATCTAGCCTTAACTCCCAAACATCTCCAGAATTCATCATCTTCTCTTGCCTATAATAGCAACGAACTGATGCGAATGACGCCCATTGACGTGAATTTTATATGGCTTCGTTGAAAAATATAAATTGAATTTCAGTTTCTTGGGGGGCCCCTTTAATCGGGGGGCCCGGGGCACTTGCCCCCTTTGCCCCCCCTTAAATCCGGGCCTGCATACATTAAGGGCTAACGGATAGTTAACTAGTTCATTCCAGGTTCATCCGCTAGGTGACGCTAGTGAGCCCTACAAATTCTGAAATTCTATATCTCGAGAATCCGACTACATAGAAAAATTTCGTCTTCGGCAAAGTTGATCAGTACATCTAGGGCTAACGGATAGTGAACTAATTGGTTCTGGGTTTATCCGGTAGGTAGCGCTAGTGAGCTCTATAAATTCTTGACTTCTATGTTTCGAGAATCCTACTACATAGAATAATTTTGACTTCGACAAGGTCGATCAGGACATCAAGAGTTATCTGATAGTGAATGATAGTGGCGCTAGTGGAATCTAAAAATTTTGAACTAATATTGGTAAAATAGTTTTTACGATAAAATAGAACTGCATGACTACTGATTGATAACAAAGCCAGCTAGGTATCAAACAGTGTCTTATTTCATATTGATAACTAAATATAATATTTAGGGACAATGGAAATTCGCGGCAAAATTTCTTAAATTTCGCGGGCTGCTATTGTAAATTTCGCGGCACTGTCGTGGTCCAATATTTTTGACAGTTTTGCTGAAGAAAACGCTAGTTTTAAATGCCAAATAAATAATTCACTTGGTTTTTAGAGGTCTTATCATGAATTGATCGAAAGAGTAACAAATTTGAATAAAAAAATAGAAAAGAAGCATACATTGAATATACAGTAAACTTGTAATATGCGATACAGGTATAACTTATCATTGTCAAAAGATCAATTTATCTTTAGAAACATGAAATTGATGGAAATTTATAAGGCATGTTCACAATTTTGTCAATTTTCGCGGCATTTCGTAGGATTTCTCACATTTCGCGACCTGAGCCAAATTTCGCGGATTTCATGGCTTCCGCGAAATTGTGATTTTCCCTTGTCCCTAATAATATTGAACAAAATGTGGTATAGTATAATTGGTTATCAACTTGAACTCAATAATAACGTAATTTTCGATAACGTGCTATGTACTATCAATTTGTTATCTTTACTCGGGTTCATTGTGACTCTCATCTCAAAGACATTTGTTTGCGTTTACTGGAGTTCTTTGAGCAGATGGAGCACACTGGTGGTTCCTTGAATTAACTAAAACTAGAATAGTTTGTTTCATTTTATTGTTCATTTTTTCATTTTAAGGCTCAAGCATCCGTCATCATTTTTCGGAAAATAAAAAGCAGTTTTCTCGCTGCAAATCAAAACAAGGATCATGAAAATATATTCACTGCATTATATTCCTCATGTGGAGTACAGTGAATATATTTTCATAGCAAAAACTTTTGTTTTGAACGAAAAAACCGCTTTCAAATGTTTGATGATGACGATGATTTCAATGACGAAAATTTCAACGTTAAAACACTTACATTTCTTCAGCCACTTGACAACAATGATTATCGGCTTCGGTTCAACCCGGATCTAATTTCCTTTTATTACAAATTCTAACAAATTTACTGTGATCGACTAGTGATCAACGCGCTCCAGCAATTGATCTAGGAATCTCACAAAGAAACTCTTCAGACAAATTATGATCTAATGATTTCAGCAGCAATTTCTTCAGGGAGTTTCTTCACGATGAGATTTCTTGAGGAACTCAACAGACGTTTCAATGGGAGTTTTCCAAAAATAAAAAAAAAGTTTCTTTTCGAGGGTTCTACCTCCCTAGCAACAATTTGAACTGTAATTGGGTTTGGGGAAGTTTTGAAAACTGTTGACTGTATGACTTTGTTATACCTTTGTTATAGTTTTACATTCCTCTTGAATTTATTTATTTGACTCTAGTCGGAATTCCAGCAGTGAATTCTTTCAGCGTTTATTTGTTTTTAGTTTTATAACTTCCTTAAAAAAGTACACATACAAGACTTTTTGCTCATAAATACCGCAACGAATTAACAAAACTTCCACCAGTATTATTTATTTATCATTATTTATTATTAATTATTTATTATTAATTCTTTCTAAATATACCAGGTAGGGTAGCCTCTTAGGGGGGTGGGGGTGGTGACGGAGGGGTCTGGCCAAAGTCTACGCTCCATACAAACTTCGAAAATTTTGTATGAACAAAAGTCTACGAATGGGGAGGGGAGGGGGTCTGAAATTGCCCAAAATGAGTCTACGTAGTTTATGGACAGCGCCTAATTCCCGTCTAACTAAACACCGACGATGCCTCATGGCCAATTTGGTATCAACTACTAGTCTATGCTTCCATGTAAAACATTTTGAAGGACCACAATTTCCTTAAAATAATAGGATTGTCCCTCGTATTCTGCTTCCGTCTAGTCCACGTTTCCACGTTTTTTTCGGGCACAACCTGAGTTCAATACCAGGCACTACATGGCACTATGTTATATAGGATGGTCAAAAAAAATGATTTGACCGTAAGTGTTTGTTCAAGAAGTCGATCAAAATCTTGCAATTCCAAATCAAATCATGTGTTCAAAGTTTGATTGAGCAGAACAACTTGTTATTTACATTTTACCGATGAATAAAAAAAAATATTTATTTGATTAATTGAACAGCATTTACCGCATTCTGCAGCAATGAAATACAACTTTGAAATGCCACAGAGCTTTTGTGGGGAGTGAATTGAAGGTAAGTTTAACAAGTGAATCTGGCGAAGTGAAAATTAAATGGCGATAAAGAACATTTCGGCTAGCTGCTACCTTGGTGCAGTTGCCTTCGTCGTACGCGAACGAGAAAAGTCTTCCGTGGATCGAATGACTGTTCAATCGATAAAATGACAGCTCGTCTCGAACAAAAAGTTTTCCCCATACAAACCTGAAATGCATTTTAAAAATTGTTCCTGAATACCAAAAATGATGAAATTTTGAATTTCGATGCATTTTTGGGCGGAGATGCCGATTATGAAATAAGCTGGATACCCCTAAAGAACGCAATTATTTTCAGATTTCTAAGTTCATAAAGTGTTCCAATCACTGCCGTTTTTTCCAGAGACCTTGTAGAATCAGCTTGCATTGAACCTGTACTAGACGCGGAGTGTGTCGAACAAGCATGTGAGTACCGTCTGTTTGGTGATCGGGAGATGTAGTAGTAATTGGAGCAATTTATCGGAGGTAGTGTTCTCGACAGCGGGATGACTTCCCAACTTACTTTTGTTAGTAAGATTTCCTATGCATCTTCTGACAGTTTTGTACACAGATCGAAAAAAGAATGTAAAATTGTGTGACAAATGATGCACATGATTGGAGCGTGGGATATCACAGAAGATTACATGACATATCATGTAAATGTCATAAAATATCATGTTAATTTATGTTATCTGTCATGTAATTCAGCATATCTCTGAGTGATTACATGACATATAACGGAAATTTACATGATATATCATGTAAACCATCATAACAGTAAGTTTACATGACCAAAATGAAGTTTACATGACGGTGTAAATCTCATTATTTTTATCTGTGTAGGCATATGAATGGAATTAGATCGCTGCAAAATTCAGTAATATGTATTGATAAATACCTAGTGGTATTTGTAACTGAATTGCTTTCAAAACAGCTGATCAAATCCTTATAGTAAAGTCCTGAAGAAATATAGCGGTGTGGAGCGCACCTGGCTATCACGCCAAGGACCTGTGATCGAGTCTCACTCCAAGAACTCACAAAATGTGATTTTTTTCTTCGGAACAGAAGTAAATCTGTGGATCCCGAGATGAACTAGACTCGTTAATAAAGATATGAGAAGAACAAATGTTTCGGAATTCCTTACATAGTTGTTGAAGCAATTATTTTCAGAATACCTGAAGAATAGAGCTGTATGTGTTGTTACACCTGCAGCACCTGCTCTTGAAAATCCCTCAATCCACTAGGCACGAGCGCATGGTCACCTAACTGACCAGTACAACGCAAACTTCATCATAAACTTTCTCAACAGAAAAAAAAAACGTCCCGCGAAGTAACCGCTCAACGCGTCAACCCTTTCTCCTCCTTCAAACATAAGAACTCCTTGAGCACCTCCCGTCAAAAGAAAGGCATCGCACCATATAATAACCAAAGGTCACAATAACGATTATTTCAAGTGAAATGCAACCACACCGCTAATCCACTCAATGGGTATTGCTGCCGCGGAGAGGTCGCGGTATCCTGATGGGTGTGTTCACACCTCACTTCGAGCCACTCAATGACGGCACGACGATTGAGACGGCGATGGCGGGCACAAGCCCCGGAAGAAATTAATATCCCAGGAGCTTACAAGTGCCATTATGAACCGCGAGAAATCTAATGGAACAAGCCCCGTCGCGCGAACAGTCTCGGTTGATTACCTCGGCGCGGCCATGGAGAGGTCCAAGATCGAGCATCACCACTCCGCGCTGCGAAGAAAAGGATTGCGCGCGGTCACAGCTGTTTGTTTAGTGTTGCCAACACGACACGGAGAACAAACACGGATGAGAAAGGTCCGATTGCTATCGTGCACCTCTCCGTGCGTGGAGGACCAGACACGAAACGAAACGAGGGGACCCCTTTCTCAAGATCCGGACATTTAGGAAGTGACCCTAGGCAGAGAAATAGTTTGTTGAAGCGGCGATGGGTGTTTTTTATGAACGTCCTGTTTGCCAGGATGGGACAGTCGGAGGCCGCCGAAGCCGGTTGTGGTTCGTTGCTCGAGTTGATTGTCCCCTTTTTGTCGTCGTTGGACCGAGGTTTGTGTCTTTTTCGATAAGGAAACGGGGTACAGGATCGCCTGGAGGAGTGGTATGGGCAAGAGGGCAAGCAAAACAGTTAAAGTTTCTAATAGCGTCCCATAAAAAGGGCTTTTCCCATTAGATGGCTAACTTTCGTCGTTGGTTGTTTTTCGGTTGAGTTTACTTTAGAAAATCCAATCCGATAAAGGGTTGATAATGCTCTTAATGGCCGAGAGAGTCTTTGTGATGGGAGTAATAGTGCCGGCACTGGAAGTAAGTCCCACTGTATTTTTTCGGAAGCCAGAGCTGATCAACTTCTTAGAATAGAGCTGGCGACTATAAAACAATAGCATGATGGAGATTTTAACCTCATCTAGACCGACATAGGAAAAAGGCTTGCTGGATCATGCTTGAAAATTCCGCGTGTTGGGACTGAGTGCCATTAATAATGTCCCGCTCCCAAATAAATCATATTTAAAAACGAGCGATTACGGCACCGATTGGTTGCGTTTTTTTGTTTTTATGCATGCTAACTTCTAACAAAAAATACATTAATAAGAAACAGCGCTTCTTCAATCCTTTGTTTTGAGTAGAATGAAAATGGGAGTCACGTGCTGGTAAAGGGAACCAATGCCCTATGTTTAATATTTTGTGACTCCTACCATTGAGTAGGTGTTGGAACCCAAAAATAGGACGATCATATGAAAATCTATTGACCATATTGGCACCAAATCGACAGCGAACTGTCATTCCTCATCCAGTTCAATATATGCATCCCAATGCTTTCGTTTTCGTTCCGACGCTGTATTTGCTGGAGTGAACAATGAACATGTGGCTTGTTAAAACATATCACTTGTCTTGGTGAATATATCTATTTATTGAGGTTATGACGAACTTTTCCCACGAAAACGCAAAACAAGGCCCTTTTCAATGGATTGATTTGGAATCTAGTTTGGAACTGATTTCCACAGTAATACCCAATTACGCTGCAGAGTATGCTTTGCACTTGAATGCTTGCAATATATTTCCGATGCACTTCCAGCATTAATAATGACAAGAAAAATAATGGGAGTGTAGTTGTTCCAATCATTTTCCAGGATCCTTTTAATGAAGATTAGACTATACTAAATGTTCAAAAGAAGCAAATACTACGAACGATTTTCATTTTTGAGATAATTTCTAAATTTTTCGTAAAATAAACTGCTTTAAAAAAACACGTAGTCAAGCTCCGGTATATTTGTAAAAAGATGATAATTTTCAGGGGATTCCACGATGTTTCAGGAGCGCTTTAAGGGGCTACGGGACGTTTCAGGGAGATTTCAGACGCGTTTTATGGGGGTTCCACAGGATGTTTCAGAGGGGCTTTTAGGGGCGTTTCAGGGGTATTTCGAGGGGTTACAGGGCGTGTTGGGGAGAATTCAAAGACGCTTAAAGGGATCAGGGGCTTCTAGGATTTCAAGGATGTTTCAAGGGGCTTTTAGGGACACGTCAATGCGTTTTAGAGCATTTCAAGGAGTAACTGAACATTTCAGGAAGGTTTCAGATGCGTTTCAGGGAGTTTAGAGT
This sequence comes from Aedes albopictus, assembly GCF_035046485.1. Classification (NCBI taxonomy): domain Eukaryota; kingdom Metazoa; phylum Arthropoda; class Insecta; order Diptera; family Culicidae; genus Aedes; species Aedes albopictus. The sequence continues at coordinate 298,558,778 of NC_085138.1, forward strand.
GCTTCGGGAGGTTCTAGAATGTTTAGCTTTTAGCTAGAGGACGATTCAGGGTTGTTTCAGAGACGTTTGAGGGGATTTCAGAGGGTGTCAGGGTTCCCAGATATTTCAGGTGGGTTTTTAGGGGCACTTCAAGGCGAAACCCACTGAAAATCATCTAGAACTCCCGAAGCTCCTAAAACGGCTCTGTAACATATTTGGAACCCGTCGAAAATCCTCTGAAACTTCCTGAAATACTTCCGAAATCTCCCTAAACACCTCGAACCACATGTAACGCACCTGAATCCTTCCGATACTTCCGAAAAACCGTATGTAACGCCTATGAAAATCCTCTGAAACATCTTGAAATACTTCAGCAATCCCTTTATACCTTCTCACACCGCAATAACGCACTTACGACTCTCCGACACCCCCGAAAACGGCAATGTAACGTATCTGAAACCCGCCAAAAATGCGCTAAACGTATCTGATACATCCCTGAAACGTCCTGTAACCCCTTGAAACATATTGAATCGCCCCTAAAAGCCCCCTGAATCAACCTGGAACCCAACAAGCTCCTGAAATCTCCTTAAGCGCCTGTTAAACCTGCCTGAAGTGCCCTGTAACATCTTGAAATGCCCGTAAAATTCTGGAACCCCCTGAAACCTTCAGTCTTTTTTTCATATCTAGTGACTAGGCCTTTAAACGCGTTTTTTACGATGTTTTTTTTTATATCAACGTGGTTTTTTCGACTATAAATTAGGAGTTCCACTTAGCGTTGGGCAATTTTAAATCGATGTTAGCACAATCGATGTTTTTTTTTCGTTTAATCGATTTTTTGAATCGATGTTGAAGCCTCAAAAAATCGAACGAATCGATATTCATCATTCGATTTTTCTTTCGATTCAAAAATAACAAATTTTCATTTTTCTTCAGAATGCATTGTCTAAACGAAATATTAATGCTAGGTTTGTTTTCAGGAGTGGGCCCAGAATATGCAAATAGGCATTGCAGTTTTGAGAAATCAAAATGATTGTTTTTGATTTGTTTCTAGTTTCGTAAACTATATTTGAGTATGGACAATTCCTCCAGATTTTTTTCCACAATTTGCTGAAGTGATTCCATCTTGAATTCCTCCAGAGATTTCTTTGAGAATTCATCTAGGGATTTCACCAAACATTTCTTCGGGTATTTGTCCTGAGATATCTTTAAAGGTTCTTCCAAAGATTCTAGTGCTGTTTTCGGGGTCCTCTTCAGGAATTTCTTCAGAGATCCTTTAAGAGCAGATGGGACGGTCCAGAAAATATCCGCCATTGATCTGTTGCTACTGATATGGTAATCTCAGATTCTACTTCATATTATGCAACAAAAACTTATCATTGTATATGCTCACATACAGTGCATACGCTGATTGTTTTTCATCCTGTTATGTGCGATAGAAATCGAGATTACCATCTCCAAAATCACGAGGCAAATTGTTAGAAAGAGAGGGAAAATGATAATATTAACAAGGCGTCTCGTATCACCTTAAGGTATTTCTGCAGATACTCCATCAGAGAATTCATCAAGGATTTGTACATATATTCCTTCCAGAATTCCATCCAAGTATTCCTTCAATAATTCCTCCACAAGTTACTTCAGACATGGATTTCTCCAAATTCCTCTTGAGATTGCTTTCAAGTTTCCTCCTGGGGTTTCTTCAGGAACTCCTCCAGGGGTTTCTTGAGGTACTGTTGCAGGGATTGCTCCAAAAGTTCCTCTGCGTACTCTTTATGGGATTCCTTTAGGATTTCCTTGAAATTTCAGCGATGTCTTCAGTACTTCCTCCTGAGATTTCTGCCGAAGCTCCTCTTATAAGTCCTACAGAAATTGATCCTTGGATTTCTTCAGGAATTCTTCCTGGGATTCCTCCAAGAATTCCTCAAGGGAGTCCTCCAGAAATTTCTCCAGGATTCCTCTGGGAATTCCTACATGGATTCTTCTTAAAATTCTTATAGGAATTCGTCAGGGAATCCTGTAGCAATTTCTTTAGAGATTCCTCTAGGAATTCCTCTGGAGATTCCTACAGATCCTCTTAAGAACCCCCCAGGAATTCCTCCTGATCCACTAGTTCTTCAGAGAAATCCTCCAGGAATTCCGACAGGGACTTCTCTAAGGATTCCTCCAGGGATTCCCCATGGAATGTATACAGGGATTCCTCCAGAAATTCCTATTGAGATTTCTCAAAGAATTTCTCTAGAGATTTCTTCAGGAATTGCTACGCGCATGTCTCCAGGAAATTCTCCAGTGGTTCCTCCAGGCATTCCTTCAGAAATTCTTCTTGAGATTGCATCCTTCCAAGAATTCCTTTAGGAATACCTCCATAATACATACTGCAATTTCTACAGAAATTAATCCAAAAAATCCTCCAGGGATTCCTTCAGAAATGCCCCCCAGGAATTCCTCCTGGAATTTATTCAGGAATTATTCCAGGTATTCCTCCAAGCATCCCTCCAGAATTTCATCTAGGCATTTCTCCTGGGACTCCTCCGGGAATTCCACCAAGAATTTCTTCAGGAAATTACCCCAGGTTTTCTCCAGGAATTCTTCGAGGAATTCCTCCGGGATTTCTTTCAGGGTTTCCTCCAGAAATTCCTCTGGGACCTCCTCTAGGAATTCCTCCAGAAATAGTTCTCCACGGAATCCTTCATGGATTTTTTCATAAACTCTTTCATGAATTTATACAGGAATTCCTCTAGGAATTTTCCTGGGATTCCTCCGGGATTTCTTCCAGGGTTTCCTTCAGAAATTCCTCTGGGACCTCCTCTAGGAAGTCCTCCAGAAATAGTTCTCGGGGAATTTCTCTAGGAATTTCTTCAATAATTTCTTCAGGGATTCCTCCCAGAATTCCTCTAGAGATTCCTCCAAAGACTTATTCGAAATCCATGAGGGAATCGCTCTAGGAAATTCTCCAGGAGTTCCACCTGGGATTCCATCAGGAATATGTCCAAAAGATCCTCCAGGCATTGCCAAAATGTTCTCCAGGATTCATTCCAAGATATTTTTTTTTTTTCAGAAATATCTCTAAGGAGTCTTCCAGGAATTCCTCAAGTTGTTTCTCCTCCAGCGATTCCTCCCAAATTTCCTCCAGGGATTCCTCCAGAAGTTCATCCAGAGATTCCTTCAAGATTTCTTCCAGAATATGCTCCAGGCATTTATCCAAGAATTTCTCCAGGGAGTCCTCTAGGAAATTCTCCTGGAATTCCTCCAGGAATTCCTGCACACAATTTCTCATGTACAATCTCAATTTTTGATATAAAATAAATCCATTGAGGTAAAATGCCTAGGGGGGCTTAAAGCCAATTTCAATATCCAGGGAGGCTTCTCAGTGTAATTTGAAGATTTTCTAGGGGAGGCTGTCCGGATTCTAGGGGGTCTAAGCCCTCCCTAGACCTCCCGTATTTACATCTATGAATAAATCATCCCATGAACTTGTACTCCTTGCTGCAAACGGATCATTTTATGGTTTTGTAACATTTTATAATATCGAATCGATGTGAAAACATCGATTCAAAGCATTCGATTAAATCGGTGAATCGATTCTGCTGGTCCGATTCGAATCGATTCACAAAAATTGATGTCTCAGCCAAACTTGCCCAATGCTTCCACTATATTGATTTTCTATGGAATTGTTGAATTGATGTTTGTGACAAGAAATTTAATTACAGAACCACCAATTTGGCATGGAATCTCATCCACGTTGTAGGTCAGCTAACAATCAAACAAAATTGTTCCAGATCTGCCCTACCACATCACACACAACTGCTCAAGACAACCCGAACCCACACTCATTACTTCATTTGCAGTAAGCATGTACACCGCGAAGGCATCATGGATGAGTCCTATCGTGCCCAGTCATCATCATCATCGTCGCACAACACAAATTGATTCACCGTACCCAGCGTACCTAGCACCACCCAAGCTAACCATCAACGCGCAACCCCGTTCGTTCCATTGCACCACGTCGACGACGTCCACCGATTACCTCAGCAGCCGCCACGGAGCGGAGAAAACGTGGGAAATCCTTCCCGCTGTGTCGCATGGTGAGACATCATCGGATCGGAACTACTTCCCTGTCCGATTGCTCCGTCAAAGTGTAGGTATGTGCCTGGCACGTAACCCCGAGAGTGTCTTCTTCCTTGTCCTTTCTCCCGTCGCCGTCGTCGTCGTCGTCGTCACCAACCGACAGGACCCAACCGTCTTTCTTCGGTCCCTTTAGTTCTGAGTCGAAGACTGTTGTTATTGCTGTTGTTGCTGTAGCAGTGGACTGAGTATCTGCTCTTCCGTTCTTGTTCGTAAACGGGACAAGAATGAATCTAGATCACACCCGGCGGCGACGGCGAAGAGGACGACGACTTGACGTGACGAGAATGTGTCAGCCCAGGCAGGGAGAGTGATTTTTCTTCCGGGCTTGGCCGGAGGAAAGAGTGGCATGCTGACGAGAACACGGGAGAATGTTATTTTTAATTAATTGAACATGATACGGATAAAATTATCCAAACATTTTTCATTGGTTGGAAAAGTGTGGAAAAAGGGGTACTGACTGGGACTAGAGCGGTTGTGATACTTTGTAGTCTGTTGAGGAGTATCAAAATAAATGTATCGTGTTTCAGAATCGATCACTTTGTTGAGAGAATCAGACGGTTCTGGACAGTTTTATTTAGTTGAATCGATCAATCTCAAACGAATGATTGTTATTCAAATTTGACTTCCATTAAATATGTCACGCTTCGACCTTTGGCGGTTCTTTCAAACTGCTCTTTCTCTGGTTTACGAATTTCACTTTGCATATAAAACTTTTCAATGTACCTACTTGACCAAAACGTCTGATAACAGATCTTCTGACTAAATATCATTCCTTCGTCAACACCATCTTTACAAAGATAAGACTGTGCCAACAATCGTGGGACCCACCTTACATAATTTCTCTGTAGTTTTCAGGTGTTCGTTGAAGTACTGCAACCACCTTTCGATCATCTCACGCTGGTTCACCAGGATGCTACCGTCCTTATCAATGTACAATTTCTTTAGCAATACCAAATCGGCGGGATTCGTTGATTGACTGAATCGATTCCGAGGGCCAGGTTTGGCAACACTGTCTCCTAGAAGTCGTAAATTTCGGCACTTCTCACCTAGAAGATTACAGAAAAGATGTCCCTCACAGTAGGTGACAAGCAATACAAACGGAAGGAACTTTCTTTTCGTTCGCTCTCGTCCCAAGTCGTGATGCATCTTTGACGAGCTACACTGAAACCTCCATTTAAGTCGATGCATGGCTGATCGAAAATAATTTTTACCGTACAAACACTGACAAAACTAAAGACTTTTATATTTTTTAACACTTCGCATGACAAAGGAGATCTGTCAAAAAATATAAAACTGTATAGTTTAGTCATTGCCTGCACGGTAAAAAATATTTTCGATCAGCCATGCATCGACTTAAATGGAGGTTTCAGTGTAGAAGATTTTACCCTGCCAAGTCCTATTCTGGATGAATACAACGTATAGCAATCAGTGAACGGGAGTAATTATCGACGGTCATAAAAACACAGTCGTTTCCTTCCGGAATCACAGGGGCCTACCGACTGCACCTATTGTCTCGAATTTATGACGATAAATATTGCACTCGGGACCAAAGAAAAAAAATACAAGGAAAGGAGACAACGACTGATGCACTTTTTTTGACTCTGTCTATTTCTCCTGAGATTTTTTTCGATTCCTTTGGATGTAACAAAAACAGACACAAAAAAATCCGAATTAAGTGCATTACGTCCTATTATGGAATTATCCGAGGACACGATTCTTTCTCGCACCAAAATGATGTCCCCGAACGAAAGGGAAATTTATAAACTTTGATTCGTTTCGTCGGAGAACAAAAACCCGACAGTAACTCTAACACTTCCGGGGTGACATTTTTTCCAGCCCGTCAGTCTGCGATATAACCACACGTGCAACGCCGCCGTTGTTTCGGATTGGAAGAAAGTCTATTCAAATGTCAAGAGGCCGCTCGCTGACGGTGACATCGCGGGACCCTGGATCCGCGCGCGCGGTGGGAACCGTTTTTTCTCCAGCATCTCTGCGTACGGGACGTCGGTATCTACTTTTTTTTTGGTTTCGAAGTCGTGTTCCGTCAAATGTCAGTGAGGCGAATCGCTTGTTCTCGATCGGGATCGTCGTCGCAGCGGGAAATGGCTGAGCCTTTCTCTGTGTCTGCGATTTGCATTCGATGCTAATTATAATAAAATAAATTTCGATGTGACCTTTTTTGTTGGTGCACGTCTTCCGAATCGAAGTACATACCCGAAAGGATTATTTAGAGGTGCATCCTCAGATTAGGTGCCCCTGGGGCGGAGATGACAAAAAAAATTGACGAGGATGTTACCGTCATGATTGGCTTGTATCTCTCTCAAGAGATAAATCTATAAAGAAAAAAAAATATTACTTCATGGTAGCAGTCAAATGCTCTTGGTGGTGTTCCCTGTTGGCATGATCTGATTTTCTTACCGATATAAGAAATACATCACATGCAAATACAAATCTACAGATTGGAAAAAGGCAGTTGCCTTGCCGTTGAAGCTTGTGATGCAGATGGATAGAATTCAGTACACAGAAAGATTTTGCGTCAGTTCATGGAAAGCTCTTCCTTTTATGGTCATGCCGTCCAACTCGGTATCTACTAGAAAAGATGTTTAAAAAAAACCTTAGTTTGCAAATTTAAGGTGAAACATCAAGAAATCCCATTGCAATTTTGCATACAAACTTTAGAGGCACAAATCTGGTGAACGAAGCACCGCATCAAGCAGCACTTGTTTATCCTAGCTTTGCTCACTTGCAAAAAGAGGCAGCTTTTCCAATTCGAGCGCATTTGTTTACGAATTTTTAAGATTAGTGCCTTTGAAAACGTGAGTAGGAGACCAAGTCGGCCATTGTAGCAGCCATATTTGTATTCTCTGATGTTTCTCCTTAAATGAGATTTGGATTGGCTACTGGCTAAAATATGTTGAGCACTTTTTCTTTTGGTGTCTCAATCGATATCAACAATATCCCCATCAGAATAAAATGAGAGGAAATATACAAGAGTTAGAGCCACTAACGCCAAATCATGTACACAACACATACATAAGGATCCAACGAATATCTGCTTGTAGTCCACCCACAAGTATCTTCAGTGCACAATTGCTGGTGTTCTTCTGTTTTTGGCAATACGTAATTACACCTACATCGAAGATACTAGGCAGGCTGCGGTGGTCTGGGCACGTAATTCGTATGCCGGAGGAACAACAAGCTAAAATCATATTAAGCAGAGAACCCGGAAGGGGCCGTAAGCTTCGTGGTAGGCCACAAACACGATACAGGACCTTAGGACCACTTAGGACTCTAAATGTTCAGGGAAACTGGTTGGATGTGATTGGCCCAGGGTCGTGACCAGTGGAGGCGATTGCTTCATTTAAGGTAGACACATCGCTACGAAGTGTAACCCACCAAGTAACAAGTAAGCAATGACTCGTAGGTCAATGCATCAATCTAGAAGATTTGTTGATGCATTTGCTTGTCCATGATGCATCATGAAAACTATTTGTATTTGCGCGAGTTCAAAGGGATGTTGTATGTGGTAACACAGAACCCAGACATCTATTGACCACTTCCAGCAGCGCAAGAATATTGCGAAGCGGTTAACGCGTGAGTATTTAGCAAGACCCTGAGGGTGACGGATTTGATTCCCGGTCCCGGTCCAGGTTTTTTTTTTTCGTATCCCAAACGAGCACCAAGCTGCAATCGGTGTAGGCTAGATCAAAAGCCGAGAACAAGATGAAGTAATCCGAAACAATGGCACGGTAAAGGCTGGGTATGCTGCGCAATTCAGATCCCGTTGTGATCCACTAGCCTCTGCCCAGCAACTCCTATCCCTACCTCCACGCGGTACCGGCCGGAAACTATGAGCAACCTTAGGGAAGATCGGGTAACCTACCCCGGTGGGAACTTTGGTCGTAGGCTGACAGGGAAGGGGGGGTTTGCTTCGGCAAACCTGAGCGTCTGTTCTCCAGGAGGAGCGGCTCACAACAGCGTCTGATCCCCATGTTAGGGGCGGCTGATCTACGTCCGAGTGCCAGGGAAGGACTCTAAGCTCAACTGTGCACTATGGTCCTCCGGAAAGTAGGGGGTTGGTGTCAGGCCCTACGAGCCAGCCGTAAAAAACCATTGTAACGGAAAATCAGCAACAGAATAATACGAACCGAGACCAACGGCAACGACCCCAGCGAACGAAAAGGACTTGCGATTGGAAACTCGGTACGTGGAACTGCCGATCTCTCTACTTCATTGGGAGCACCCGCATACTCGCCGATCTACTGAAGGACCGCGGGTTCGGCATCGTAGCGCTGCAGGAGGTGTGTTGGACAGGATCCATGGTGCGAACGTTTAGAGGTAATCATACCATTTACCAGAGCTGCGGCAACACACGCGAGCTGGGAACAGCTTTCATCGTGATGGGTGATATGCAGAGGCGCGTGATCGGTTGGTGGCCGATCGACGAAAGAATGTGCAGGTTAAGGATCAAAGGCCGATTCTTCAACTTCAGCATAATAAACGTGCACAGCCCACACTCCGGAAGTACTGATGATGACAAGGACGCATTTTACGCGCAGCTCGAACGTGAGTATGATCGCTGCCCAAGCCACGACGTCAAGATCATCATAGGTGATTTGAACGCTCAGGTAGGCCAGGAGGAGGAATTCAGACCGACGATTGGTAAGTTCAGCGCCCACCAGCAGACGAACGAAAACGGCCTACGACTCATTGATTTCGCCGCCTCCAAAAATATGGCCATACGTAGCACCTTTTTCCAACACAGCCTCCCTTATCGTTACACCTGGAGATCACCACAGCAGACGGAATCTCAAATCGACCACGTTCTGATTGACGGACGGCACTTCTCCGACATTATCGACGTCAGGACCTATCGTGGCGCCAATATCGACTCCGACCACTATCTGGTGATGGTCAAACTGCGCCCAAAACTCTCCGTCATCAACAATGTACGGTACCGGCGACCGCCACGGTACAACCTCGAGCGACTGAAGCAACCGGATGTCGCCTCAGCATACGCGCAGAATCTCGAAGCCGCGTTGCCAGACGAGGGCGAGCTCGATGAGGCCCCTCTAGAGGACTGCTGGAGTACAGTGAAAGCAGCCATCAACGACGCAGCCGAGAGCACCATCGGATACGTGGAACGGAATCGACGGAACGAATGGTTCGACGAAGAGTGCAGAACGGTTTTGGAGGAGAAGAATGCAGCGAGGGCGGTAATGCTGCAGCAAGGGACTCGACAGAACGTGGAACGTTATAAACAGAAGCGGAAACAGCAGACCCGCCTCTTTCGGGAGAAAAAGCGCCGCCTGGAAGAAGCGGAGTGTGAAGAAATGGAACTGCTGTGCCGTTCCCAAGAAACACGGAAGTTCTATCAGAAGCTCAACGCATCCCGCAACGGCTTCGTGCCGCGAGCCGAAATCTGCAGGGATAAAGACGGAGGCCTCTTGACGGACGGACGTGAGGTGATCGAAAGGTGGAAGCAGCACTTCGATCAGCACCTGAACGGCGTGGAGAACGTAGGCGCGGGAGCCCACGGCAACGGAGGAAACGACGACGCCAGTGCAGCGGAGGACGGAAACGAACCAACTCCCACGCTGAGGGAAGTTAAGGATGCCATTCACCAGCTCAAAACCAACAAAGCAGCTGGTAAGGATGGTATCGCAGCTGAACTCATCAAGATGGGCCCAGAAAAGTTGGCCACCTGTTTGCATCGGCTGATAGTCAGGATCTGGGAAACCGAACAGCTACCGGAGGAGTGGAAGGAAGGGGTAATCTGCCCCATTCACAAGAAAGGCGACCATTTGGAATGTGAGAACTTCAGGGCGATCACTATTTTGAATGCTGCCTACAAAGTGCTATCCCAGATCATCTTCCGTCGCCTGTCACCTAAAACAAATGAGTTCGTGGGAAGTTATCAAGCCGGCTTCATCGACGGCCGGTCGACAACGGACCAGATCTTTACCGTACGGCAAATCCTCCAGAAATGCCGTGAATACCAGGTCCCAACGCATCACCTGTTCATCGACTTCAAAGCGGCATACGACAGTATCGACCGCGCAGAGCTATGGAGAATCATGGACGAAAACGGCTTTCCTGGGAAGCTGACTAGACTGATTAAAGCAACGATGGACGGTGTGCAAAACTGCGTAAGGGTTTCGGGTGAACTATCCAGTTCATTTGAATCTCGCCGGGGACTGAGACAAGGTGATGGACTCTCATGCCTACTCTTCAACATCGCTCTGGAAGGTGTGATGCGACGAGCCGGGCTCAACAGCCGAGGAACGATTTTCACAAAATCCGGTCAATTTGTGTGCTTTGCGGACGACATGGACATTATTGCAAGAACATTTGGAACGGTGGCAGAGCTGTACACCCGCCTGAAACGCGAAGCAGCAAAGGTCGGACTGGTGGTGAATGCCTCAAAAACAAAGTACATGCTGGTAGGCGGAACCGAAAACGACCGGATCCGTCTGGGTAGTAATGTTACGATAGACGGGGATACTTTCGAGGTGGTGGAGGAATTCGTCTACCTCGGATCCTTACTGACGGCTGACAACAACGTGAGCCGTGAAATTCGGAGGCGCATCATCAGCGGAAGTCGGGCCTACTACGGGCTCCAGAAGAAACTGCGGTCGAAAAAGATTCACCCACGCACCAAATGCACCATGTACAAAACGCTAATAAGACCGGTAATCCTCTACGGGCACGAGACATGGACCATGCTCGAGGAGGACCTGCAAGCACTCGGAGTTTTCGAGCGACGCGTGCTAAGGACGATCTTCGGCGGTGTGCAGGAGAACGGCGTGTGGCGGAGAAGAATGAACCACGAGCTCGCTGCACTTTACGGCGAACCCAGCATCCAGAAGGTGGCCAAAGCCGGAAGGATACGGTGGGCAGGGCATGTTGCAAGAATGCCGGACAACAACCCTGCAAAGCTGGTGTTTGCAACTGATCCGGTTGGCACAAGAAGGCGTGGAGCGCAGAGAGCACGATGGGCGGACCAGGTGGAACGTGACTTGGCGAGCATTGGGCGCGACCGAGGATGGAGAGCGGCAGCCACGAACCGTGTATTATGGAGAAATATTGTTGATTCAGTTTTATCTTGAATTTGATGTAATACTAAATAAATGAATGAATCCGAAACAATCTCCGCAAGATTTTTTCAAGAGCGTTTCAGAGGATATCCAGGGGGATCTTAGGTTACCAGTAGGTTAAAGAAACTTCAGAGAGATTCGCGTTCCAAGGAGTGTAAGCCGCGATTCATGGAATTTCAGGAGCGTTTCAGGGGGTATAAGACGCGTTTTAGGGCCCTTTTCTGACCATTTAAAATTTTCGGCAGCGTTTTAGGAGGTTTCATGGGTTTGAGAGGTGGTTCAAGAAGATTTAGGGGAGTATTGGAGACGCTTCAAAGCGGTCCAATGACTTTTCGGAAGGTTTCAACGAGATTTCAGGAGCGTTTAAGGATGTTTTAGGGTGGTTTCATAGCGTTTCATAGCCTTTTAGGAGCGTCACAAGAGGTTTTAGGCGGTGCCGCCAGGGAGATTTACAGTGAAGGTTTCTTGACGCTTCAGAGGCGTTCGGTTACGTTTAAGGGAGGGTTAAGGGGTTTCAAGAGCGTTTCAGGAGGTTTTAAATAAGTCTTTAGGAGCGTTTAAGCGGGCATAATGGGAGCATCAGGGGATGTCAAGGGGCTCAGAGATGCCTTAAGGGGATTGCAATGCGTTTGAAAAGTACTTCAGGGAATTGCAAGGTGTTCAAATAGCGTTTTAGGGAATTTAAGAGTGTTTCGAGAGGTATCTGGCACGTTTCGAGAAGTTTTATGTGGGTCTTCAGAAGCGTTTTTTGAGGTTCAGGGGCTTTCGGGATAGTTTGAGCGAGTGTCATGGGTGTTTTATGGGATTTTAACGTTTCAATGGCTTAAGGTTACATCAAAGCGTTAAGAAGTAATTCATGTAGATGAAGAAGTTTCAAGGAGCGTTTTAGAAAACTCAGAGCGTTTCAGGATGCTTCGAGAACATTTCGAGGAACATCAGTGAATTTTAGGAGGTTTTAAGGATGTTTCAGACCATGAGGGAGATTTCAAGACGTTTCTAGTGGTTTTAGTTCCGCTTCATAAGAGTTTATTGGCACTTGTGTTGTCTCTCAGCTCAGGAACTCCATTGATCTCCCAGAAACTTCCGTAATCCCTTGGAGTTCGCTTGATATCTTTTTATGGTCAACTTTTGGCCCCTTAGACGCTTTCGAAACCTCAGAAATCCCCTAAAAATATGCGTAAATCGTCATTGAATACTTTTTGACACCCTTCTGAAATGCCCTAGAAATCACAGGAGGCGTCATAGAACGTCTCGGAGACGTCCTAACAGGCTCACGACACTCCTTGAAATCTCCTTAAAAGTCCCTAAAGCTCCCTAAGAGCCCCTCTGAAACCTTTCAAGACGCTATGAAACATCACAACCTGAATCGTGCTTTTAAACTCCCTCAGACCACACAACGTCCCTCATAGTCTTATGAAACACTCGGAAACGCCACTGAAATCCTCTGAAAACCACCTGGAACTTCCTAAGATCGTCCAGGATTTATGGTCTCTATGATCTGCAAGCCCATAGCTAACCATAAAACTTTGACGAAGACGTAATTTCTCTAAGTGATCGGAAGTGTAGCTTCTGTTTGTTGTAAACACCGAACAAATACACTGTGACAAACCGAGTTCTAAGCAGAGATGACAGATGTTAAATCATGTCTTCAATTTGAACTGCTGTGAAGACACGCTACGAAATTGAGTATTTCATAAGAAAACCTATATCAGGTTCCAAATAATTCTGCATTGCATTTCCAAGAATTTTGAAATAAAGGGTGGTACGGTCAAAATTTGGTCATACAATTTTTTTCATAACGTCAGACTGCGTACACTAAAACAGCTGATTTTAAGACCAGTAATGGTACATTATATGTAGCTTATGTCATAAAATTTTCATCAAAATCCATTAAGTATTGGTTGATATATAGATTAAACCAACGACCTGCCTTTTTAGAATTTTTTACAAAGGCGCTCCATAGTAAATCTTTGACAATTTAAGATCAGTAAAGCACACTTTTGGTTATAAAACTACTAATAAATACTGCCCCGATTAATATGAAAATTTTACAGTATAATACTGTTATATAAATATGATCTAAGTTAAATTTTGAGCCATTATGTATGAATACTTCCAAAGTTGTGGCAGTTTGAATATGAAAAAACTGACAGGGTGCCACTTAAACAAATATATCTTTGAAACGGTAAAATCAAACTGAATTAAATTTCTACACAACATTTGGACTTGCATTCTTTATATACAGAAAAAAAATGAATTCGGTTCAGTATTTCTGGCTCTATAAATAAAACAGTAAAAATGTGTACTTGGCTTCAATTTTTGCGCAAATTTTGAAATTGCAGATCTCAGGATTCAACAATATCTCCGCAAAAACTAAACCGATTTTGATGAAAATTGTATGGCATTAGCTACATATAATGCACCATTACTGGTCCAAAAATCAGCTATTTTGGTGTACGCAGTCTGACGTTATGAAAAGAATTGTTTGGCCAAATTTTGACCGTACCACCCTTTACCAGTGGGTTAAAAAGTTTTCAGAAAGCTTTTCGTTTCAAGAAGTTTCAGGAGCGTTTCATGAGCCCTTTCCAGACCATATATGAAGTTTTGGGATCGTTTCGGGGAGTTCGGGAGGTGGTTCAAGGAGATCCCCAGAATCCCAAGAAACCTAAAAAAAAGTATTAGTGCGCTTCCAAGGGATTCAGTGATGGTTCAAAAAGTTTCTACGAGGTTTTAGGAGCGTTTGAGGGTGTTTATGGGGTTTAGGAGGCGATTCAGTGGCTTTCTTTAGGAAATTAGGGATATTGAGGTTTCAGAAGGGTTAGATGGTTTTATGGAGCGTTTTAGCAGTTTTTTTTATCTGTTTTAACGAGATTTTTAGCCCTACGCTAGTTAATCTCGGAACCCACGCTTTACTTCCCTTCTGAAGGAAAAACTCACTTTTTTTTTTGAGTTTGTCGGGAACGGGATGCGATTCAAGTTCCTCGGCGTGTTTGTCACGTGCTTTAACCATCACACCAGGTTGGCTCCGCGATTTAGAGGGTGTCATGGGGTTTCAGGGGATTTCAAGGGTTTAGGAAACGTCTGAAGGGGTTTCGAAGAGTTTTAACGTGGAACAATTCGTCATTGAAATCATCGTCATCATCAAACATTTGAAAGCAGTTTTTTCATTGAAAACTAAAGTTTTTACAACAAAAGTGTATTCACTGTTTTCCTTATGAGGAAAGGAATACAATGAATACATTTTCATGGTCATTATTTTGATTTACAGCGTAAAAACTGCTTTTCAATTTCCGAAAAAAAGATGACGGATGCTTAGCCTTAAGGCGTTTAAGGAGTGCTTCAAGCAGTTTTAGGGATTTTAAGTAGCCTTTTAAGGAATTTCAGAGCGTTTCAAGAATTTTCGAGAACATTTCGGAAGGTTTTAGGAAAATCTTCGGAATTAAGGGGTTTCATGGCATTTTGGGAGCGCTTTTTCATTGGGAGTTTCAGTAGATTTCAAGGGGTTTTGGAAACGTATCAACAGGTTTCAGAGATGTTTGTAAAGGCAATTAAGGGGAATTTCAGGAAGTTGCAGGAGTTTTAGGAAATTTCATAGCATTTCAAAAGGTTGGGAGCGTTCCGGAGGGTTCGGAGGATTTTGAGCGCCTTTTGAGAGGTTGCAGGCCTCGAGGAGGATTTCAGAGCGTTTCAAATGATTTTAGGCCTGTTTCATGAGTGTTCCAGAACAGTTGTGGTGCCTTCTGGTCTTGAAGCTCCATTAAGCTCCTTGAAAACCCCTGGAGTCTCCTGGCCATCTTCAAGCAGGGCCGGATGACAACGTCCGAAGTGATACTGTCCCGGTCTCTTCAGCTCCTTTAAACGCTTTTAAATTCTCTGGAATCCCCAAGAAATACTCCTTAAAACCATTTTATACCCTTTGAAATGCCCTTGAATCCCCCGAAGGAGCCCTAAAATGACCCGGAGACGTCTTAAAGGTCCACGAAACTCCCTAAAGGCTTCTGAAAAGCCTCTAAATCACCCTGAGAGCCTCTCTGAAAAGATTTTGAAAGATATTGAGACTCTCCATAGGCGCCAACTTAGGGGGGGGCAAGCATGGTTTTGCCCCCCCAATATTTGACAATTTTTCAATTTCCCCATACAAAAAATCAGAAAAACCCGACTTTGCCCCCCCAATAAAGTGACCAAGTTGGCGCGTCTGAGACTCTTTGAAACATTCCTCTATCCCTTCAAAACCTTTCGAAACACCAGTAAAACTTCTTAAAATTCACTGAAACTCCCCCTGATGCCAAAAAACGTCTCTAGTGCTCTCTTATAGTCCAATATGGCACTCGCTTCTGAAAGCCTCTGATATCCACCTGGAACCTGTGTAGACCATCCTAGATTTCTAGTGTCTGTAAACTGTAAGCTCACGGCTAACCATAAAACTTTGCAGAAAACATCATCTCTCTAAGTAATCAGGATCCTGAGAATGAGATAAAAACTTCATAAGTGATGCTTCTGTTTGTTGAAAACACCGAACAAACACATAGCGACAAGCACAGTTTCAAGCAGAGATGCCAGCTGTGAAGACATGTCTTCAATTTGAACTTCTGTGCAGACACGCTTAAAATTGTTTTTTTTTTTAATGAGAATACTTATATCAGGATCCTAATAATTCTGCATTGCATTTCCAAGAATTTTGTCATATGTTTTTTAAAAACTTTATCATAATATTACTTTCGGAGATCCCAATAAATCTTTCCACGAGCTCTTTCAGGAATAGCTCTTAGTTTTTTTTTGCAGAAGTTTTCCCAACAGTTTCTCTTAGAGTTTTTCAAATATTTCTAAAAGTTTTATTAGGTACTCCCTAAGAAAATTCTGTTAAGATTTACCCAAAGAATAAAATGATATTTCATCCCAAACTTTGCAGAATTCGTTCAGAGATATATGAAGCGGCATTTTTTTCCTTTGAATTTGATCTACATATCATAATTAGGAGCTCCGGCGGAATTTCTTCCAAGGAGTACTCTCGCGAAGTTCCTCTTGACTTTCTTCATGCTTTTCAGCAATTTTATCAGGTACAGTATCGGACAATAAAAATGCACCAAACCCGTTTTCCCATACACAATAGTCAACTTTAGATAGCCATATCTCAGTTATCTCTCAACCGATTGTTTTCAATTTTCTGTGACTAACTACAAAACATTTCAATTCTCATAAACTATTGAAAAAATTCCGTGATAACTATTGATACAAAAGTTACAGATAGGTTGAATTTTGACAATAAAAATGCACCAAGTCAAAAAATTTCATAGCAAATAATGGTTACGTCATATCATTATGGGGTCTTTGGCAAATATGTTCTAGTGTGATGACGAATTCATTTGCTGAAGAGACGAACATGATATGACTTCAGTATTTTTTGTTACACAATGTTTTGTCTTGGTGAATTTTTATTGTCAAAATTCAAAGTATCTGTAACTTTTGAATCAATAGTTATCACCGAACTTTTTCAATAGTTTTTGAGAATTGAAATGTTTTGTAGTTAGTCACAGAAAATTGAAAACAATCGGTTGAGAAATAACCGAGATATAGCTATCTAAAGTTGACTATTTTGTATGGGAAAACGGATTTGGTGCATTTTTATGTCCGATACTGTACCTCTTGACAGGGTTTTCTAGTAATTCCTACAATTTCCATTGGTGATGATTCCTGTGATTTGAAAATGAATTCCTCAAATATTCTTATATCAAATAGAGTTATATCAAGGGACCCTTAGAAGAACTCTTTAACGAAGAAACTCAGTCAGTTCCTTCAAAAATCTCAAGAAGATCCTCGAAGTAGTTTTCAGGATTGTCATCAAGGAGTCTTGTAGACAAGATTTTCCAAGAGTTTCTTCTAAAGAGTTCTAAAGTTTTTACAGGAGCTCTTCAAGGAATTCCTGTAGAGTTTCAAAAGTCTCTCCAAGAGTTTCTCAAAAAGTTTCTCGGGGAATTTCTGGTGATGTTCATTCAGGAGTATCTCTGACCATTCCAAATCCTCTAAAGCGAATTCAGAGCTTCTCTACCGTTTTTTAATTGAATTTTGAAAAATTCACTGAAATTTCTCAAATATTTTCTCCAGAGGTTCCTTTCAAAAATTTCCTAGATTTTTAAGCAATATGTTAATTTGGAACACCACAGAATGATTCGAAATTGACCAGGTGAAAAATAAACAACTCCTGAAGGATTTTCATGGATTCGCTGACTAAACTTCTAGACTCTAGAGCAGTTTCCAAAGTAATCTTTGAATAAAAATTGAAATTGCTCAGATCAATTCTTGAAGGAACTCCTAAAGGAGTCTTTAAAGTAGCTCCTAAAAACTTAAAGAAACTATTGTATCGATGTCTGAAGAAGCCCCAAAAATTTTTTCGATGGATTTTCCAGACAGATTATGGAAAAAAAATCCTGGAGAAATTGCCAAAGATATTTCTCGAAGCTGCCAACAGTGATGCGATGTTTTTCGCATGCCCTTATGCTGCAATACCAAGTTTTTCAAAATCACATCAAGCTCTTTGACGTCTAGATGTTCTTAGTCTCAAGTAAAACGTAAACATGTTGGAGTTATCGAACATCTACTGTAAAACTAACTTTTTTCAGGAAGTTTTACAGATGTTGGATTTACATGACAGTCGCAAAACTGTTACATTACCGTCTAACCACCACCTCCCATTCAAATGGCATTTAGCGACTAAATTATTAGCAATTACCACTAATCGCCCTTCCGCGGATATTCAAAACCCTAGATCGCACAAATCCCCCATCGTTTGGTGGTGGTCTTTCCGACCGTGTCTCCTCGGTCGGTAATCCTCTCCATTGATGTCATAAAGAGACATCAATTTACGACCGGGGATTTCACTCTCCAAAAATGACAATGATTAAAGAATTAACTCTTTAATTCATAATAATTTATACCGTCGACGGCGGCGTCGGGACGAAGGACCTTCGCGTCGATTCGGGACCACCGGAACAAAAGCGGTGGTGGTGACAGTACCATGTACCATGCCAGTACCAATGGTAACCTTTCATTCCGAACCCTCTCGGAACGGACGGTTATAGGTGGTGGTGGCGCGATAAGTGTAACGGTTGCGGGCATTTAGCAAATGGGAGGCAGGGGTGAGACGCACATTCTGGAAAAAGCGCAGATTTAGGAAATGAAAATTTGAAAGAAAATACTGACAAGCTGAGACATTTCTTGAGCCGCTGTACCCAAAGAATCGCGTTATCAATGTCAGTATATCAACATGATAATGATCGACAATTCACCGATGATGTAGTGCGTATTGCATATGGCACGGCGCAGCATATAGGTGGCGCAATCCATATATCTTTAGAACTCTATGTTATTTATGTTAAAATTGATAAAAAAAAAACATTTTCATGCAGCATTTTGTACGAACTTCCCACTACCCATATAGCACAAAACTAGTGTCACTTTTCTGTCAACGTCAAGTACGATTTGGCTTTGTTCTCTCGCGTTGTTACCCCTTTCACTATATGCGTTTGCGTTCCACTCCGAGTGTCGAGTCGTGTTGCAAAAATGCACCGTGTAATGAGGAGGAGTGTTTATGTTTTTTCTACACACTTCAAATTTTTCGCACTCTCTCTGCTCTGGTCTCTGCTTCCGACTCCGAGTGCCCGATGCGAGACATTTCAATGTGTGTCACACCGGTGTGTTATAATAGTAAATTACAAATAATAGATAACTTGCTTACCAGCATGCAAAATTCAATGCGAGGGAAAAGGGTGTAGAATTGGGTCTAGTAAAAGGTGGAAAGGGTGCACGACGCATTTGACGTTTGACTGACGTTTTGTGTGGAGTCCCAGAGCCCTCCGGGATTGATCGTTGGTTTCAATATCACACCAGGCAGTCGATCAATGCGCACCCAAATATCGAGTTTCTTCTATTCATCGGGAGAAATGGAGGTTCATTCTGCGTTTTGAAATCTAATTTATGCCCGAACTGAACCGGAAAGTGAATTGCATATTGACTATTTATTTACTGCTACTGGCATTGACGACCCGTCATACACCGCACCAAAAGAACCCGCTGAAATGGGTGCAAATTATAGGTGTGGCGGCAGTTGGCTTTCGAATTTCCTCCAAATTTGCCAGAGAAAAGGAAGGCGTTCAAGCTAATGATTCAATTTCCGAACGCACGCATAAATTATTGCGTGGTAAATCCTTGAGAAACTCTGTGGGAAAATTACCCCAATCTTCGTCCTCATCGACCCGGAGAACGAACTGACTGTCATCATTCGTTACACATGCCTAACCTCAAACCTAATTACGGCTATTGTCTTTTCCTTGCCCGGATCGGATGGATGCCCCTGCCGCCTAGCCGGGAGGTTAACAATACGACGATGGGATGTGAGTTTTTCGGGTTTCTCGATAGTTTTATCCGCTTGCTGCTTCGTTAGGCCCGCTGGGACCGAGATGTGAAGCAACTGGCGGAAAACCACAACCTTATTAGTGCCAAATCTGGAGTATTCGGTGCACACCATCTACCGACCATGTGGCCGTTTCTGATTTTGTCGAGATTCCCGTTTTGGGACGGATTTCTGGTTCAAAGGATACCGTTGTTCGCACTAAGAAGCGCAATCCATTCAAATGGAAGCAGCTTACATGCTGTTCAACAGGCCTAATCCCTTCGATAAAACCGGCTGCAAGAAATGCAAATTTTGCCACTTAAATACCGAAGGAGGTTGCACACGGGACACATGAAAGCAATTTAGGCGTAATTTTTCAAAAGCGGACCGCTTCAGAACTAGTTTCCGTGTCCCCTAGCAACGTCCGTTTGTTTACCTTTCCGATCAATTTCCAAAGGTAACATTGTTTTTAAAACGTCAACAAACCGCACCCGATCGGACGGACCACCGAACGGAAGGAAGCGTTGAAGCGTTTCTAGTTTGTTTACGTGCGTCGTTTGTCACCTCGATCGGAGGTCCGCGTCCCGCTGAGCCTGTTCCGGGCCGCAAGAAACCTGTTCACCGACCGACCGATCCGATTTCCACGATGGGTGTCGAATTGCTATTGTTTACCATGTGCCGACCGCCGACCAATAGTTGCTGCTAAATGACATAATTTCTTTTCTTTTGTCCCGTTCTAGAGTTTGGTACGATTCGGATTCGGGTCGGGTTTCGCAGTAGTTAGGGCGCGGAGGAAGGGTTAAGAACGAATCAAGTTATAAATCACTCGTCCAGTACGAAAGGAGACGGACGATAAACAACTGTCAAATCGATGAGTGCGCTGCCAAACAGTGGGAAACAATGTACCACTAGCAATAAAATAGGGGTTCGACAATACTGTGCACAAAGCAAGCCATGATTGTCGCTTGCAGGGTACAAAGACCTCCGGTATTGTGCGTTTGTGAGATACATTTAATGCGACCGTGCAATTTATGTTTTTGTTGTTTTTTTTTTCAGATCCGCAAACTGAGAATGGGAAGACCCGAACCGAAACTTCGCGTATTCTGCAACCCGAGTGGAGAAAGCAGAAAGTGCAATACACTGATACATACTGAATGCCTGCAGGTAAGTACAAATGATGGTAAAAAATACACTCGGGCAATTTAACGCTTGACGGCCGCCGCCGTTTTGGATGTGGTGCAACTGCGACAGCAGACGAAATCCGCGAAAAGTAAACAACGGTTCTGACGAGCTGCCGCGCTGAAGGTGATGCTGCCGCCCGAGGCTCATCGAGCGAAAGCTGTTTACGTTTATGAACTTTCATCACTACTGACGTACGGCGTATTTGCCAAGCAATAAAAATGCTGGAAGGAATTTTAACGGGTTCGCGGGTTTCCGTAGAAACTGATGCTGGAACATTTAATCAAGGGATCACTGATATGTTAACAATAGAACGCAATGTGTTCGTACACATAAATATGGGTTTGAATCGGCAATTTCAGGTAGTCTGCTCCAATACATTTCGAAAATTTTACTGAATTTAGCATTCTTTTTAACTGAGGCTATTTTTTTAGAAGTACTAACATAATGATATTGTAGCCAATCAAAAGAGTTAGTGAGCTGGTTTTCAGATCGCCTGTTTTTAGATAGAACCCGTTAAACAATCAGTTGATTCAACATTTCCATACTTCCTTTGTTTCCAGGACCGCCCATTTTCAATAGCTCAGTTCAATCGTTACTGTCATTTGCCGCCTTGAAGTCGATGAACAGGTGATAAGGTAGGTCCTATAGCATTCGCGGCATTTTTGAAGGGTTTACGGTGAAGGTCTGATCCGTTGTCGACCGGCCGCTACCCTGATGATTTCCCACAAACTCATTGAAGTTCTCACATTCTAAATGATCATCTGTTCGGTGAATAGGGCAGATGATCTCTTCCTTCCACTCCTCCGGTAGCTGCTCGGTTTCGCAGATCTTAGCTATTAATCGGTACCGGCAGCCGAACAACTCTTCTGGGCCGATCTTGATGATCTCATAGTCGCGATACCATCCTTACCATTGTTTGTTCTTTTTTAGTTTTGAGCTGGTGAATGGCACTCCTAACTTTCCTCAACGTAGGAGTTGCATCAGTTCCGTCCTCTGATGCATTGATGTTCCTTCGTTGTCCTGATCTACCGTGTCTACCCCAACTAACATTTTTGCTGGATAAGAGCTTAAAGTAGCTTCCTCTCGAATTCGTTTGCTGCATTAGCTCTTATGCAGCTACTTTTGTTATTAGGGACGTCTACCTCACCATTCAGTGCGCATAAAAGTGCTGTTTTCACCTTTCAATTCACCTTTCAACCTTTCAATCACCTCAAGTCCGTTGAAATTCCGTTCACTAGCGACCACGGCGCGAAAAATGCATCACGTTCTGGTACTTCATCTAAACACTTTGAAGTCATCAACTGTCAAAGTTTTTCTGCAGGGCCCATTCAAATGCAAATTATCACTCCGGTTCACCAAATCGGGCAATTATTGCTCCGTTTGCGTCGGATGTGGCAACAATGAAACGATTATAAATCTCAATAATCACCCTTTCCGGACCAGGAATCGGTGCCGAAAGTTCCAATATTTCAATTACGTTTAAACAGTTTCAATTGTCCTCGGATAGATTGATGTTTTGTTCCACACACACATTGTTCATGGAGTCCTCCCTTCCCACACCACAGTGGATCGAACCGAGTATTTCTCGAACAAATCCTACTTTATGCTTCTGCACGTTCCCGACATTTGCCTAATCTTCGAATTTATCGATCATTAAAAATGTTCTCAACCCCTCTCTGCCAGGATTTTAACCATTTCCGGACGCATTCTATTCTCCGAAGAGGTCAAAAACAATGGCTCTACCGTGAAGTAATAAAATTTCTACGTACAGAGAGCATGACACCACCAGAACAATAGAGGTTGCTAATGATTGAAATCTGTCTCTTTCTGGCTCACACATGTTTTCATCAGGAAACAGTTTCCTGATGAAAACATATGTGAGCTAGAAAGAGACAGATTTCAATCATCAGCAACCTCTATTGAATTGCGCACACCATCCGGTATCCTTCGCTCACTACAACAGTTCCATGTGGTTCGCAAAGGGGTTCCGCTGATGATGAGTGTTTGCGTTACCGCTTATCGCGTCATCGTTGAACTGCGCACATCCGCTGGATTGAGATTCCTTCGAGGGTCTCAATCGGAAGAAAAGAAAGTCATCAATTACCATAAATCAACAAGTGTACGTGCTCTCATAGGTGACCACTTATGGAAGATGATGCACTTCTTCCCCTCGGGGATCTTTCACCGAGATCAGCATCTTCTTCCAACAACGCAACGGTTCATCATTTCATCCGCGCGCGGTCGAGCGATTGACCTTGCTTGGCTTATCTGACCGCTCTCGCGTTCTTCCGCTTCGTCTGACAACGCATTTCCCTCAATTTCTTGGGGTGGTTTTGGTGGCGAAGAAAGTTCTTGCCTCCGGTTCAAGAGGAGAAAGCCACCAATGGCGGCCGACGTGTTAACGACATGGAAATAAAGTCGAAAATTTATTATCCTTTCGGAGTGTGGTGGTAGCAGTAAGCACGCTGCGCACCCCTCGCGCTTCGTATTTCCGCTGCTGCCTGCAACGTTGGCGAAAAACGAGCCTCGGAAACCGAGCTAAGCGAACTGACCATATGGTTGGACTGCTGCTGGACTTTCACCGGGGGTAGCGCACACGCTCCTCAAGCGGAAACATAACATATCGGGGTGGAGGACGCGAATCTAATGCGGCGGTCATGCCGGATCGAGATCAAGGAGGGTGATTTTTCAGAACGCGAAAGTGGACGCTCTTGTGTGCGCCAAGATTACATGTGTCGGAGAGTAGTGCATTTGCGAAAGCACCTTTTCTCCATTTGGTGCTTGCTGTCATAAAACGGTGGATGGATGTATGGATAAGAGCGGGGAAATACAAAGAACGATATGTGGTTTATTGCATTCAAGCCTTGTTTGGTTGTTTGTTATCTCATTAGCGTTTAGTTTGATCGATGTGCGATGAAACGAGGAATATTGCTCAAAATTTGTGCAGTGCAGATGAAAACTCAGCTTTCAAGATATGTTCAATACACATATAATGAATCGTCAGATGGTTAACACGATGATGCCTAGACACCATTTTGCCAACTTCACAACATTGTCACTTTTACGATTAGCGTTGATTCCGGCAAGGTTGGTGTTCAAAGTTTGCCGGATTACACGCTGTCTTTAAATTTCGTCAAGTTGTGTTGCGTTCTACAGATTTTTTCATCAAAATTCCTTATTTCCTTATTCACCGGCCAAAAATTTTCCTGGCCTCACGTTTTTCGCATCCTTTTGCATGACGTTTGCTCACTATCGCCATCTACCTAGCGGATTGCGAAACACAATGTAATTGATATTGTGCGATTATGTTTGTTTTGTGTCTTGCCCGCCCAGTGTCGAAACGTCGGGCAAATAATAAACCTCGTTTTCCCAAATTAAAAGACTGCGTAGCCGTTTAAATCGTAGATTAATATCCTCAGTCGATCCTCCAGAAGATGTGACGATAGTTTTAATCGCAAATTGTTTCAAGTGATACGTCTCTTTGTCTGTGGCCTTTTTTATTAACGTCACTTTAAACAATGAAGTTCATTCGTGACGGTTTTTGTCTGTGGTCTTCTTTTATCTGTATCGAGATTTTTAGCTCAGAGTTAGTGCATCTCGGGACCCATGGCTTTACTTTCCTTCCGAAGGAAGAACTCACATTATTCCGACTATGTCGAGAGTGGGATTCGATGCCAGGCCCTCGACGTAATTGGCACAGACTTCAACAATCACACCAGGTCCGCTCCAAGATCTTTGGTCTCAGTTTTAGAGTGATGTCGACCTAGAAGATTGTGATTGTGGTACGAATTTATGATATCCAGTTACCTATAGCCCTATAGGGTACTGCATTGTTTTGATATTGCAAGGAATTGACATTCCGTGACATTATTGTTTACTAAATCTCAAAAAGAGTTAAAGAGAGGGAGAGATTTCCATGCATAGCGATATTTGATTTGTCAATTGGTGCCGAAGTAATCGATTGATAATCAGTATCGGAAAATGCTAAGCAATGACATTTCATTGAACTGAAGTTCTATAATAGAGGTCTGCATCGAAAATTAACCTCAATTTTCTGCCTGAGAGAGAAAAGAAAGGCAACGAATGAGAATCCATACAAAGCACCAGAAACTGTGAAAAAAAATGCGTGTAGGTGATAAGAGGACGGGACGAGCGAGGATGAACTGAACGTTCATTTGTGAGTCATCTAGTAAAACGTAAACATCTTCTACTACAATATAAAGAGTACTCATGTCAACTAACCTTCATACCTCAATGTCAAACTAACTTTCATACCTCACATAACAAGAATCATCGCAAGAGCGAATCGTAAGCCAGGCATTATTTCCTGGATTGTGCCGGACTTCACGGATCAACATTGAATGAGAAATCTTTGTACTGGGCCATTGTTCGTCCGATACTACAGAATATGTCAATCATTTGGACTACGTATTAGCCCAATTCGGGGAGTCCAGCAACGGTTTAATCGGCTGGCACTGAGAAGTCTACCGTGACGAGATCGTTTGAACACCGGCGTAAGATTGTCAAGGCTACCACGGCTGCTGAGATACTGAGCAATGAACTCAACAGCCCAGGATTACACTATCCCAAATCAGTTTTTGTGATTCCCGCCTAACGGACAATACCAGCGTAATCCACAAAAGTTGCATCGCCTTGAATCTTTATGCCATGAGTTTTCTCATCAGTGGAGGAGGAGTTAGGAATGGCGTACTGTTATCGGTAGATATTCGTCCAGTATCCTTGAGAAAACAAAACCTACTTAAGTCAGTGTGCAACTACTCTACAAAGGCTTGTTGGTAATCGCCCAATTTTCAGCTTCAGCACATGCTGACGATATCAGAGCAAACTTCCATGCTTCTTTGGCAGTGTCTGGGAGTTTTCCGGGTGAACTGCTTTCGTACGCCCGTTTCTGGAGTTCCGAAAGTCATGTTGAACCGTTCCACTATCGGGATTGGCTTGATAGTCTGGAAGACATCATACTTCATGATAACTCATCGGCAGGATTATAATTCCAGCGATTTAAGGATGAGTTGAGCCACTGTAGAATAATGGTTGCAGCTGTCCAGACAATGGTTTCAGCGGCTGTTTTCAACTATTGCTCTACAGCAATAACAGTCTGATACAGCTAATACTCTGGATATAACAGTCGCTCACGGATCGTACGTAGCAACAGGCGTCGTAGGTCAGCCCAAACACGTCGTAAAACATGTGCAGGTGGGTTGTGAACTGGGGGTCTCCAGTTAGCCTAGTGGTTAAGGCTATGGATCGCCAATCCGGAGACGGCGGGTTCGATTCCCGTTCCGGTCGGGAAAATTTTCTCGACTCCCTGGGCATAGTGTATCATTGTACTTGCCTCACAATGTACAAATTCATGCAATGGCAGGCAAAGAAAGCCCTTCAATTAATAACTGTGGAAGTGCTCAAAGAACACTAAGTTGAAGCGAGGCCGGCCAAGTCCCAGTGCGGACGTAGAGCCATATAGAAGAAGAAGAAGAAGTGGGTTGTGGATGTGCCGATCAAGGAAGTGATACTTTCGTTACTCGAAAAGGATGTTTGCCGTAGTGTGGTAAAGCTTCCATTATCTTGTAGCTTGATTGGAAGCGGCCTGTGCTGACCCTCTGGTAGGGGATGACTATCTTCGGGCCTTAGCTGCTCCAGAGTCAAAAACTAAGTCCATTTTGGATTAGCACAACTGTCTACTAAAGAAGTACGGATGCCTTCCGCAAACTTTACCTGCTTGAAAACTTTGGTGTTCAACATATTCTTTTTACATAATGATTGAGCAGATCACGATGTGTTAAGTAGGACTCGCAATTGTTCATAGAGTTTGAGAGGAATCTCTGAGGACGTAGAGGTCTTTACATACCTTTTTTAGGTGTCCAACTTATCTTTCTTTTCCATCCCTCAGCTGTCGCAAGCACAGCTTCCGACGATTGGGGGTTTGCGTTAATCTTGTCTTAAGCCTGGAACACATAGCGTCCGTTCCGTCGAGGTTTGCGTTTTTTTTGACAGTTTTTCCATGGGAAATATGTCAAACTACTGTCACGCACACGCAAACGTATGCATTGTGTGGGGCACTTTAGCGTTAGTGATTAACCCTAAATGCAGGTGATATTGCAGGTAACAATATGGCACATCACCATTGACAGGCCCGGATTAAGGATTGTGGGGGGCCAGGGCCGGAGCGAATGTGGAGGCCCCTCGGAGGTACAAATGTGATGGGCAAAAAAGTTTTACTTTGATTTTGAACAATAAAGTTAATGTTTAGTAAGCATAAACAGCTTTTGTGGGGCCCCCTAAAATGTGGGGGCCCGGAGCCCTGGCCCCCCGACCCTCCCACCTTAGATCCGGCCATGACCATTGAAAACGTCAAGCTTGCCCATGTGGTCGAGGTGAACATAGCCGTTGATGAACTTATAGCAGGTTTGCTTGGAGCTTTGAGCTTCCACACACTTAAAACAGAATGCCGAGATCGGCTGTGCGGATCTCGGTTAAAGTTCATTTGCTGAAATCTCGGGTAAACGCTTGACGTTTAATGTTTGATGATAGCAGCACCCATGGGTGCTGCTATGAATAAACGATTGCCGAGTGCTCGGCTGTGCGGATCTCGGCAAAAGAATGAAAATTAGCCGAGCTCAACTGAGTGTGCATAACTTCTGGAGCAACTTCTGGATCATACCGATGGTGCAACGAGGTAATTGATGACAAGCTTTTCTCTGACACTGTCCATCCTAAAAGAGTATTATACAGTGGAACTTTTGCCAAATTTCACGCTGTGGAATTTATAGCGATTAAGAGTCGCTTGACTGTGAGCTTCTTCATATATAAGAAATCGAGTGTAGTGAAGAATGACGTGACATGGGATTTGAACATCACGAAGATATGCCACTTGATCTGTTTCGTGGAAGTTTGATTTATTAAACTGAACCTTGAACTGAACTGAAGATGGTCCCATTTTGAATTCAGCCTCCAATATATTCTGACACAATCGAGTATACGTTGCGCTGTTGAGAATAGTAATACATATATCTATGTTCTAGGTTAAAGAATTCGGCTTGACAGTCTTTGATTCTCTAGAAGGAAAAAGGTTTAAAGTTCGTCCCTACGTTTCAGTAGTGGCTGTTACCATCCTGATAAGCTGATGAACTACAACTGATAAGGCGAGTTTTCTAAACTAGAACGTAGTATACGTGTTTATCAAAAACAAAATGGTTTCTTGATTTCCATATGAGCTTCACGTACAAGTTACTAGAGAAACAAGGATTTGAGCACTTTACTATGGACCTAGCTTAGCGATGTAGAAAAGAATTATAGCCGTTTTTAAAGTAGTGTCCAAGCAGTATCGAAGGTGACAGCCAATACCTAATTTTTGCTAAGAACTACGCTTGTTTGACCAAGTGGGCAGCCCTGTCAACTTTAGCTATGTGTCAGTAAAATTTAAGCTTGTGTTTTTGGGCTTTCTATATGCCAAGTTACACTTATTTTTACGTAGTTCCTCATAACCAGGTATTGATAAACCTCCCGGATAAAATGTCGTGAATGGAGGATAATGTGCCTGTTGTGGTACAAACACTCTGTGAAACTGGCCACATATCAACATTCTCGTGCTCATCATTGTACCATGGACAGGGTAGAAAAATGAAAACAGCTCAAAGATCGGTTTGGTATTGTAGAATAGAATACATTTAGGCGCTGTACAAACTGTAACTGCAGCTGTCAGTTGTAATTACTCTCGTAGTGGCCTAGTGGACAAAAGAGTTGTAAAACAAAGTTAAGCGGTTAAAAATAAACATGACAGGCTACACAACTTCCTGAATTTCTTTTCGAGTCTCCCACAAAAGTTAATTCGTTTCTTTCGTCACTGTTTTCGATCCCCATGGTTGGGTAGTTCATCGATATTTATTATTTTATTTAATTTGAATAAAATTGACCTTTAAAATGAAAAACTCGCAGAATGTTCCGAGTAGTGTTTTTGAACTCTCCAGTATGTATTCTGAGACTTCCAATTGTAGTCTCATATCACACCTGAGAAAGTGTAGCATGGTATTACTTGGTTATACATTATTTTAGACGTTTTTGAAATTATACGAACACTCCCTTCAAATATGTTTTGTGAAGAAGTGGTCTTTTTTAGCTATCGTTTCTACATTCGATTGACATTATTGCGAGTTAATGTTATTGTTTGATGTCAACAGAAAACTCACGTTTTTTTACTCTTGACTATCTATCTACCACACAAAACCCACAGCCAGTTGCCCAGCAGGGGTCCTTATCATGCAGCGACGAGCTTACCGAAACGCCAGGAGCAAAAATCGACTGTCAAACCGCACCTAACGACCGAAAACTGCTGGTCTGAGTATCCAGTATCCCATCGTTGCATAAATAACGTGAAATCCCGAATCCTGGTTCCGGTGGTAGTGGAATGGGACGGTAAGAGACCACCCGCCGACCCGCTTAATCAATTACTGCCAACTTTCGCCTTTGTACAGAGGGCGATCGTTATCTATTCAGCGAAAGAGGACCGAGTCACTACTGACTGGCGGTGGCGATGCGATGATGGTGACCAATCAAAACAAACCCATTTAATCTGGCCTAATCGGCTTAGCGTCTCGGATCCGTAATTGATGATTCCCGTTCGATCCGAGTGGCACATCTGGGATATGAGCGGGACGGTTACACCACCCCATCCCAGCCCGTCCATTCATTTACATTGCATATATTTACGAGAGCTACATTTTCATTAACGTGTCGGCAAAGTCGGTAATTGCACAGTTCTTCGCTTCCTTCCTACCGTCGTCCGTCATCGATCCTTGCTCAATGAAAAGAGTTCGAAGGCCACCGCCAGCGCGGGATGCATTCTTGAAATTAAAAATTCCATAATTTATTTTATGCGAGCAGCCGAGGAAAAGACGATTGTCTTCCAACAGATGGTTGCACATTGGGTAAGGAGGTAAAGTCGGACACTGAATAGTTTGGAGTGAGGATATTTGAGTCGAGGAAGACTGTATTCCTCGATTTCAAAAAAGATCAGTTGATAATAGACAAACAAAATCCTTTTAATAAATCTTAACATGTTGCAACAGATTATCTTCAATTAATATATAGCCTAGCCCTGATGTAATTTTGTCGTCTTGTACCATGATACTAATTCCACGTGCTTATCTCATATGATATTCGATGCTCGTGAGATGGCCGAGATAGATAACGCGCAGTCCTCGACCAGTGTTCAAATTCAGGTAGAAGACCTCTTTTTATTGCTAATTCTATAGAGTTTTTGCACACCTTCACACCGATTTAGTGGGGATCCTGTTCATCGCACTCCTGGAGTCCATCCTGCGCTCCATCATTTAGTGCGCAAATTAATATTAATAGCACATTGGATTGCGTAGTTGCACAATGCACTACACATCGCAAGCGATAATTGGAGGGTTTCTCGTTTTCGAGGAGGCAAATATTTGAAGTACTTTCAGCACTCGACACGCAATCGTATACATCGTTGCTGGTTTCGTCTTCACTTACCTTATCGTCGGAGTCCGGGTTCCTCGCTGGCTGACTGCTCACACGATTCCCTGCAAGTTCTGCTCCCGCAAGTCTTCGCAATTCTTCGGTTTTCCGCAACCGCAACTGTTCCGTAATCGATTGTTAAACACTTTTCATCAACTTCGGGGGCAAATTGTGCACCACTCGAGATTCGATCACTTAATCCTTGGTTCGATTTCCGCAACTTGGCACAATCGATTCATATTTTTTGACTTCTCAGTTTCGCACAATAATTATTCTTCACAGCGCACGGATTCATCTTCCTGTCCGAGGCACAGCTCTATTGCAACTCTTTTCACACTGAATGTCACACGCACCAAGCACCGGAGCAATTTTGTTAATCCAAATTGTTGTAGTTTTTGCGTTCACTATTGTTTTGCGTTGCACAATTTTGAACCACCTTTGTTCCGAAAGAGAAACGGTCAGCGAAAACGGTCAATTTGGGCACTAGGAGCACTGTGCGCACCTAGAGCGAAAAACAAAAAATCCTCTCGTGACTCCGGAGGGAACGTTGCTCTCACGTGTGTATGTCCGCACCGTCAGACGGTTCGTACTCGTATGAAAGGCGAGCCGGTTGTCTGACAGTTCAGGTTCTAGCCCGGTGCGCGCGAGAACCGTACAGCGCAAAAACCGGTATGCCTCTGTATGCGCCGGCCGCTTTGTGCCTGCTCGATCGACTGTAGTGGTGCGCACCTCTGGCGCTCGCTCTCTTTCACTCTGCCTGCACACTTTCCGGATCGAAGGATACCTCAGTTCCGTAAAAGTTATGAACGAAGGGTTCTACATTGCACACCTTCTGCTGGAAGTTCCTTCTTCCGATTCTCTCTCCGCATTTTCATCCTCTCTCTCCTCGCAACTTACCCATACCAACTTGGTTATACAACACTCCGCAGCCTGTTTATGAAACGCATTCAACAAGAGGCAGGTATGACAGACTTTTCGCATTTTACTTTCGGTTTCCGTACTCCCTTTTCCCACCTTGGTGGAACGATTTGGACTGGGCTCGATCCATTTAGGCGCGTATTCTTCTATCCAGTTTTGGATCGGAAGGGCGACGGCAAGGACCAAGCGATGCGATGCGACGACGACTGGCGAGATGCAAGCAGCCGGTGCGCAACCACGTGTTTTGTCGGCTTAGGTATGTACTGGGCTGGCTACGCTAGATGGCAGAGTCTCGCGCAGCAGTAAACGAGGAAGACGACAATGCAATTCGCGAATGTTGATCGCGGTGTGGATGGGTGGGAAAATTCAAAACTGCAAGTCGCGGAATGCACTTTGAATGTAAGGTGGGAGTGAAACGAAAAGAAACCCCTTCTTGATGGTGATGATAGCGTTTCAGGATTGCAAGTACATACTATAATGGAAGAAGTTATTGTACTTATCTGTTTTAAGTATAACGTTTGTTATTTCCTGAGTTTCCAAAGTTACAAAGTATTTAGAGATGAAACATTTGGTTTGCAATATCAGAATAAAGAAGCACTTATTGAACATATCGAAGACGTCGTATTTCCACTAATTCACTTTCTTATAGTTAAGGCGTATGTCCCATTATTTTACCTTCTGCGGTAATCCTCAAATTTTGCACTGATTGGGTTGAATCAACTGGTATCACGCAAACCAGAAACAATGTTTAACATTAGGGTACATAGCAAAAAAAAAACACCCGTTGAATGTCGGAAAAGTACATTGGAACTTCTATTTAGGAAGAATTTGTTTAGGTACAATATACACTCAAACCACCATTTAGTTAAAATCTATTTAGGTCCCTCCATTTAGGTAGGGTATCGCGCCACTTGGGCGGTGGCTTCTATATTCGTCTGTTTTCCACTATAACTCAGTCAATTTTGAACCAATTTGAAATGTTGTACACGGGTAGATACTATACCTATCTCACTGCATTCCAAAAATTGTGTAAATTGGTTCAAATTTGACTGAATTATAGCGGAAAACAGACGAAAATGGAAGCCACCGCCCCATTGGCGCGATTCCCTAACTTTACCTAAATAAAATCTGCTTGTGTTCAGAGCATTTGGAGTGTTTTAGATTAGGGATAAGATTGGTTCGAGGGATTTAAGTTGTAAATGGAGTTAAGAGAAGTTCAGGGCGTGCTCAGGGGGGGGGGGGGCAATGGAGAGGAGAGGGGGGGTATGGGGTTGGTTTGGGATGTTTAAGGTTTCGTAAGAACTTTCTTGAGCATAATTCATCGCCAAAAATCATCTGAAGCTGTCTGAAATGCTTTCGCAATCCCTCTCCAACCCCCTCGGACCCCATGTAATGCACCTGAGGCCTTCAGAAACCACCGCAAACTCCTACGTAACGCCGGAGTAACACCTCTGATACTCGCCAAAAATCATCTGAAGCTTTTTGAAATGCCTTCCGAAATCCCCTTAAAACTCCCTCGGATCTCA
Organism: Aedes albopictus; assembly: GCF_035046485.1. NCBI lineage: Eukaryota > Metazoa > Arthropoda > Insecta > Diptera > Culicidae > Aedes > Aedes albopictus. The sequence continues at coordinate 298,591,492 of NC_085138.1, forward strand.
TGTAACGCACTTGAGACCCTCAGAAACCCCCAAAAACGCCCTCGTAACACTTCTGAAAGTCGCCAAAAATCATTTGAAGCTGTCTGAAATGCCTTCGAAATCCCGCTGAAAGCCCCTCGAACCTCATGTAATGCACCTGAAACCCTCAGAAACTCCCCCAAAATACCCCTGAAGCCACAACAAACCCCCCCCCCCCCGGGTGCAACGTCTCTAACCACCCCTCCCCACACCTGAAACTCCCATGAAATCCCTCTGAAACCACGCATGGCCCCCTTTAAATCTCCAGCTAACTCGCCCTTCACTTCTTTGCAATCTTCAAATTCACTTAGGTAATAAATAAACTAAATCCAAGACTGATTCCATATCGGTAATGAATCCATTTATGTTACAATTCTATTTAGACAGTCCCGACTCTTTACCTGAATGGAGGTTTTGGTGTATCACATACTTCCATTGAGGTAACGTTACCTTAATGGAATTTGATTATGTTCACAACAGTTGGAGTGCTTAAAATTAGGAATGATGTTGGTTTACGGGAAAGAGGCAGATAGTGGAGGGATATGGAACCTTTCAAGACTTTAAAGCCATTGCCGAAGCATTTATTACATAAGTTCCTAAAAAATCTTGTAAACTTTTACCGTCAAGGCACCATTCACCGTGGATCTAAGAGGATTCGGGGCAAATAAGGGCTGTCATTTGACACCAGTCTCATAAACATTGTTGGTGCCGCTTTTAATTGCCTTCATTATAGGTTAAAACAGTTAAAACAGAAGTAAAAAATTTTTCATAAAATTTGGTGATATAGTACAATTAGTAAAGGGTAGTAGGGTCGCCTAATTCCGTGGTAGATCACCATTCACCGTGGTAGTAGGGACCCATTCACCGTGTATGAGAAATTTTATTCTACTTTGTTTAAAAATGATCAAAACAACCCAGCCAAGGGAATTTTCTTCATTTAAATTCATTTCAAGTAATAACTTGCAAGACTTTATTAGAAAAACGAATGTTTAAATTTTCGATTTTTTCTAGATATATGGGACAATATGGGGCACGGTGAATGGAGACCATTGATTTTTAGGGTACCCATTTACCGTGTCTTTTTGTTTCAATTAAAAAGTACGAGTAATCGTACTTTCTTGTTAAACTTACTTCGGTAATGCAAAATACATACCTGATATGTGAATTTAATTGCTTCTTGGTGGAATAAAAACGTTACTACATTTAGTTTATCGCTTAAATCACCTTAGCGCAGTTTTCGATTTTTCTTTATGAATGCAGTGAACGAGCAGAAACCCGCTTCATGTAAACACAGTTTAGTGTCAAAATGATACTTTTAAATGTTTTTAATGAGCGTTTTGACATGGTAACAATACATTAGTGTTGTATTGGTGCAATTGAAGGGAAATTGTCATATCAGTCAATCATAATATGGAAATAATGAAAAAATATTCGAAGGCACACGGTGAATGGAGCCCCCACGGTGAATGGCGCCTTGACGGTACCAAAGAAATTGCGAGTTCAATTGTTGCTAAAACAGTTTCCTAAAGAGTTGGCAAAACATTTCCAAAAATAATTAAGCAGGCTACGAATGAGTGTAATCAGTTTTGTACCTTTTAATTCCGCCCTATTTTGCTTGACATCACTCATTCGTAGAGGGTATTCTGCTTGGAGGGTTCGAAAAGTCGGAACAAGATCATAATGTAGCAGGTTTAAATCAATCCCGAAGGAACTTGCAAAGTAATTTAAAACCGATTTTTAGAAAAATTCCTTAAGGAATTGCTGCACA